>NC_140124.1:110585007-111185007 GCF_964035555.1 Netta rufina
CGCAGAGTCGCTGGGGCGCAGAGTCGCTGGGGCGCAGAGTCGCTGGGGCGCAGAGTCGCTGGGGCGCAGAGTCGCTGGGGCGCAGAGTCGCTGGGGCGCAGAGTCGCTGGGGCGCAGAGTCGCTGGGGCGCAGAGTCGCTGGGGCGCAGAGTCGCTGGGGCGCAGAGTCGCTGGGGCGCAGAGTCGCTGGGGCGCAGAGTCGCTGGGGCGCAGAGTCGCTGGGGCGCAGAGTCGCTGGGGCGCAGAGTCGCTGGGGCGCAGAGTCGCTGGGGCGCAGAGTCGCTGGGGCGCAGAGTCGCTGGGGCGCAGAGTCGCTGGGGCGCAGAGTCGCTGGGGCGCAGAGTCGCTGGGGCGCAGAGTCGCTGGGGCGCAGAGTCGCTGGGGCGCAGAGTCGCTGGGGCGCAGAGTCGCTGGGGCGCAGAGTCGCTGGGGCGCAGAGTCGCTGGGGCGCAGAGTCGCTGGGGCGCAGAGTCGCTGGGGCGCAGAGTCGCTGGGGCGCAGAGTCGCTGGGGCGCAGAGTCGCTGGGGCGCAGAGTCGCTGGGGCGCAGAGTCGCTGGGGCGCAGAGTCGCTGGGGCGCAGAGTCGCTGGGGCGCAGAGTCGCTGGGGCGCAGAGTCGCTGGGGCGCAGAGTCGCTGGGGCGCAGAGTCGCTGGGGCGCAGAGTCGCTGGGGCGCAGAGTCGCTGGGGCGCAGAGTCGCTGGGGCGCAGAGTCGCTGGGGCGCAGAGTCGCTGGGGCGCAGAGTCGCTGGGGCGCAGAGTCGCTGGGGCGCAGAGTCGCTGGGGCGCAGAGTCGCTGGGGCGCAGAGTCGCTGGGGCGCAGAGTCGCTGGGGCGCAGAGTCGCTGGGGCGCAGAGTCGCTGGGGCGCAGAGTCGCTGGGGCGCAGAGTCGCTGGGGCGCAGAGTCGCTGGGGCGCAGAGTCGCTGGGGCGCAGAGTCGCTGGGGCGCAGAGTCGCTGGGGCGCAGAGTCGCTGGGGCGCAGAGTCGCTGGGGCGCAGAGTCGCTGGGGCGCAGAGTCGCTGGGGCGCAGAGTCGCTGGGGCGCAGAGTCGCTGGGGCGCAGAGTCGCTGGGGCGCAGAGTCGCTGGGGCGCAGAGTCGCTGGGGCGCAGAGTCGCTGGGGCGCAGAGTCGCTGGGGCGCAGAGTCGCTGGGGCGCAGAGTCGCTGGGGCGCAGAGTCGCTGGGGCGCAGAGTCGCTGGGGCGCAGAGTCGCTGGGGCGCAGAGTCGCTGGGGCGCAGAGTCGCTGGGGCGCAGAGTCGCTGGGGCGCAGAGTCGCTGGGGCGCAGAGTCGCTGGGGCGCAGAGTCGCTGGGGCGCAGAGTCGCTGGGGCGCAGAGTCGCTGGGGCGCAGAGTCGCTGGGGCGCAGAGTCGCTGGGGCGCAGAGTCGCTGGGGCGCAGAGTCGCTGGGGCGCAGAGTCGCTGGGGCGCAGAGTCGCTGGGGCGCAGAGTCGCTGGGGCGCAGAGTCGCTGGGGCGCAGAGTCGCTGGGGCGCAGAGTCGCTGGGGCGCAGAGTCGCTGGGGCGCAGAGTCGCTGGGGCGCAGAGTCGCTGGGGCGCAGAGTCGCTGGGGCGCAGAGTCGCTGGGGCGCAGAGTCGCTGGGGCGCAGAGTCGCTGGGGCGCAGAGTCGCTGGGGCGCAGAGTCGCTGGGGCGCAGAGTCGCTGGGGCGCAGAGTCGCTGGGGCGCAGAGTCGCTGGGGCGCAGAGTCGCTGGGGCGCAGAGTCGCTGGGGCGCAGAGTCGCTGGGGCGCAGAGTCGCTGGGGCGCAGAGTCGCTGGGGCGCAGAGTCGCTGGGGCGCAGAGTCGCTGGGGCGCAGAGTCGCTGGGGCGCAGAGTCGCTGGGGCGCAGAGTCGCTGGGGCGCAGAGTCGCTGGGGCGCAGAGTCGCTGGGGCGCAGAGTCGCTGGGGCGCAGAGTCGCTGGGGCGCAGAGTCGCTGGGGCGCAGAGTCGCTGGGGCGCAGAGTCGCTGGGGCGCAGAGTCGCTGGGGCGCAGAGTCGCTGGGGCGCAGAGTCGCTGGGGCGCAGAGTCGCTGGGGCGCAGAGTCGCTGGGGCGCAGAGTCGCTGGGGCGCAGAGTCGCTGGGGCGCAGAGTCGCTGGGGCGCAGAGTCGCTGGGGCGCAGAGTCGCTGGGGCGCAGAGTCGCTGGGGCGCAGAGTCGCTGGGGCGCAGAGTCGCTGGGGCGCAGAGTCGCTGGGGCGCAGAGTCGCTGGGGCGCAGAGTCGCTGGGGCGCAGAGTCGCTGGGGCGCAGAGTCGCTGGGGCGCAGAGTCGCTGGGGCGCAGAGTCGCTGGGGCGCAGAGTCGCTGGGGCGCAGAGTCGCTGGGGCGCAGAGTCGCTGGGGCGCAGAGTCGCTGGGGCGCAGAGTCGCTGGGGCGCAGAGTCGCTGGGGCGCAGAGTCGCTGGGGCGCAGAGTCGCTGGGGCGCAGAGTCGCTGGGGCGCAGAGTCGCTGGGGCGCAGAGTCGCTGGGGCGCAGAGTCGCTGGGGCGCAGAGTCGCTGGGGCGCAGAGTCGCTGGGGCGCAGAGTCGCTGGGGCGCAGAGTCGCTGGGGCGCAGAGTCGCTGGGGCGCAGAGTCGCTGGGGCGCAGAGTCGCTGGGGCGCAGAGTCGCTGGGGCGCAGAGTCGCTGGGGCGCAGAGTCGCTGGGGCGCAGAGTCGCTGGGGCGCAGAGTCGCTGGGGCGCAGAGTCGCTGGGGCGCAGAGTCGCTGGGGCGCAGAGTCGCTGGGGCGCAGAGTCGCTGGGGCGCAGAGTCGCTGGGGCGCAGAGTCGCTGGGGCGCAGAGTCGCTGGGGCGCAGAGTCGCTGGGGCGCAGAGTCGCTGGGGCGCAGAGTCGCTGGGGCGCAGAGTCGCTGGGGCGCAGAGTCGCTGGGGCGCAGAGTCGCTGGGGCGCAGAGTCGCTGGGGCGCAGAGTCGCTGGGGCGCAGAGTCGCTGGGGCGCAGAGTCGCTGGGGCGCAGAGTCGCTGGGGCGCAGAGTCGCTGGGGCGCAGAGTCGCTGGGGCGCAGAGTCGCTGGGGCGCAGAGTCGCTGGGGCGCAGAGTCGCTGGGGCGCAGAGTCGCTGGGGCGCAGAGTCGCTGGGGCGCAGAGTCGCTGGGGCGCAGAGTCGCTGGGGCGCAGAGTCGCTGGGGCGCAGAGTCGCTGGGGCGCAGAGTCGCTGGGGCGCAGAGTCGCTGGGGCGCAGAGTCGCTGGGGCGCAGAGTCGCTGGGGCGCAGAGTCGCTGGGGCGCAGAGTCGCTGGGGCGCAGAGTCGCTGGGGCGCAGAGTCGCTGGGGCGCAGAGTCGCTGGGGCGCAGAGTCGCTGGGGCGCAGAGTCGCTGGGGCGCAGAGTCGCTGGGGCGCAGAGTCGCTGGGGCGCAGAGTCGCTGGGGCGCAGAGTCGCTGGGGCGCAGAGTCGCTGGGGCGCAGAGTCGCTGGGGCGCAGAGTCGCTGGGGCGCAGAGTCGCTGGGGCGCAGAGTCGCTGGGGCGCAGAGTCGCTGGGGCGCAGAGTCGCTGGGGCGCAGAGTCGCTGGGGCGCAGAGTCGCTGGGGCGCAGAGTCGCTGGGGCGCAGAGTCGCTGGGGCGCAGAGTCGCTGGGGCGCAGAGTCGCTGGGGCGCAGAGTCGCTGGGGCGCAGAGTCGCTGGGGCGCAGAGTCGCTGGGGCGCAGAGTCGCTGGGGCGCAGAGTCGCTGGGGCGCAGAGTCGCTGGGGCGCAGAGTCGCTGGGGCGCAGAGTCGCTGGGGCGCAGAGTCGCTGGGGCGCAGAGTCGCTGGGGCGCAGAGTCGCTGGGGCGCAGAGTCGCTGGGGCGCAGAGTCGCTGGGGCGCAGAGTCGCTGGGGCGCAGAGTCGCTGGGGCGCAGAGTCGCTGGGGCGCAGAGTCGCTGGGGCGCAGAGTCGCTGGGGCGCAGAGTCGCTGGGGCGCAGAGTCGCTGGGGCGCAGAGTCGCTGGGGCGCAGAGTCGCTGGGGCGCAGAGTCGCTGGGGCGCAGAGTCGCTGGGGCGCAGAGTCGCTGGGGCGCAGAGTCGCTGGGGCGCAGAGTCGCTGGGGCGCAGAGTCGCTGGGGCGCAGAGTCGCTGGGGCGCAGAGTCGCTGGGGCGCAGAGTCGCTGGGGCGCAGAGTCGCTGGGGCGCAGAGTCGCTGGGGCGCAGAGTCGCTGGGGCGCAGAGTCGCTGGGGCGCAGAGTCGCTGGGGCGCAGAGTCGCTGGGGCGCAGAGTCGCTGGGGCGCAGAGTCGCTGGGGCGCAGAGTCGCTGGGGCGCAGAGTCGCTGGGGCGCAGAGTCGCTGGGGCGCAGAGTCGCTGGGGCGCAGAGTCGCTGGGGCGCAGAGTCGCTGGGGCGCAGAGTCGCTGGGGCGCAGAGTCGCTGGGGCGCAGAGTCGCTGGGGCGCAGAGTCGCTGGGGCGCAGAGTCGCTGGGGCGCAGAGTCGCTGGGGCGCAGAGTCGCTGGGGCGCAGAGTCGCTGGGGCGCAGAGTCGCTGGGGCGCAGAGTCGCTGGGGCGCAGAGTCGCTGGGGCGCAGAGTCGCTGGGGCGCAGAGTCGCTGGGGCGCAGAGTCGCTGGGGCGCAGAGTCGCTGGGGCGCAGAGTCGCTGGGGCGCAGAGTCGCTGGGGCGCAGAGTCGCTGGGGCGCAGAGTCGCTGGGGCGCAGAGTCGCTGGGGCGCAGAGTCGCTGGGGCGCAGAGTCGCTGGGGCGCAGAGTCGCTGGGGCGCAGAGTCGCTGGGGCGCAGAGTCGCTGGGGCGCAGAGTCGCTGGGGCGCAGAGTCGCTGGGGCGCAGAGTCGCTGGGGCGCAGAGTCGCTGGGGCGCAGAGTCGCTGGGGCGCAGAGTCGCTGGGGCGCAGAGTCGCTGGGGCGCAGAGTCGCTGGGGCGCAGAGTCGCTGGGGCGCAGAGTCGCTGGGGCGCAGAGTCGCTGGGGCGCAGAGTCGCTGGGGCGCAGAGTCGCTGGGGCGCAGAGTCGCTGGGGCGCAGAGTCGCTGGGGCGCAGAGTCGCTGGGGCGCAGAGTCGCTGGGGCGCAGAGTCGCTGGGGCGCAGAGTCGCTGGGGCGCAGAGTCGCTGGGGCGCAGAGTCGCTGGGGCGCAGAGTCGCTGGGGCGCAGAGTCGCTGGGGCGCAGAGTCGCTGGGGCGCAGAGTCGCTGGGGCGCAGAGTCGCTGGGGCGCAGAGTCGCTGGGGCGCAGAGTCGCTGGGGCGCAGAGTCGCTGGGGCGCAGAGTCGCTGGGGCGCAGAGTCGCTGGGGCGCAGAGTCGCTGGGGCGCAGAGTCGCTGGGGCGCAGAGTCGCTGGGGCGCAGAGTCGCTGGGGCGCAGAGTCGCTGGGGCGCAGAGTCGCTGGGGCGCAGAGTCGCTGGGGCGCAGAGTCGCTGGGGCGCAGAGTCGCTGGGGCGCAGAGTCGCTGGGGCGCAGAGTCGCTGGGGCGCAGAGTCGCTGGGGCGCAGAGTCGCTGGGGCGCAGAGTCGCTGGGGCGCAGAGTCGCTGGGGCGCAGAGTCGCTGGGGCGCAGAGTCGCTGGGGCGCAGAGTCGCTGGGGCGCAGAGTCGCTGGGGCGCAGAGTCGCTGGGGCGCAGAGTCGCTGGGGCGCAGAGTCGCTGGGGCGCAGAGTCGCTGGGGCGCAGAGTCGCTGGGGCGCAGAGTCGCTGGGGCGCAGAGTCGCTGGGGCGCAGAGTCGCTGGGGCGCAGAGTCGCTGGGGCGCAGAGTCGCTGGGGCGCAGAGTCGCTGGGGCGCAGAGTCGCTGGGGCGCAGAGTCGCTGGGGCGCAGAGTCGCTGGGGCGCAGAGTCGCTGGGGCGCAGAGTCGCTGGGGCGCAGAGTCGCTGGGGCGCAGAGTCGCTGGGGCGCAGAGTCGCTGGGGCGCAGAGTCGCTGGGGCGCAGAGTCGCTGGGGCGCAGAGTCGCTGGGGCGCAGAGTCGCTGGGGCGCAGAGTCGCTGGGGCGCAGAGTCGCTGGGGCGCAGAGTCGCTGGGGCGCAGAGTCGCTGGGGCGCAGAGTCGCTGGGGCGCAGAGTCGCTGGGGCGCAGAGTCGCTGGGGCGCAGAGTCGCTGGGGCGCAGAGTCGCTGGGGCGCAGAGTCGCTGGGGCGCAGAGTCGCTGGGGCGCAGAGTCGCTGGGGCGCAGAGTCGCTGGGGCGCAGAGTCGCTGGGGCGCAGAGTCGCTGGGGCGCAGAGTCGCTGGGGCGCAGAGTCGCTGGGGCGCAGAGTCGCTGGGGCGCAGAGTCGCTGGGGCGCAGAGTCGCTGGGGCGCAGAGTCGCTGGGGCGCAGAGTCGCTGGGGCGCAGAGTCGCTGGGGCGCAGAGTCGCTGGGGCGCAGAGTCGCTGGGGCGCAGAGTCGCTGGGGCGCAGAGTCGCTGGGGCGCAGAGTCGCTGGGGCGCAGAGTCGCTGGGGCGCAGAGTCGCTGGGGCGCAGAGTCGCTGGGGCGCAGAGTCGCTGGGGCGCAGAGTCGCTGGGGCGCAGAGTCGCTGGGGCGCAGAGTCGCTGGGGCGCAGAGTCGCTGGGGCGCAGAGTCGCTGGGGCGCAGAGTCGCTGGGGCGCAGAGTCGCTGGGGCGCAGAGTCGCTGGGGCGCAGAGTCGCTGGGGCGCAGAGTCGCTGGGGCGCAGAGTCGCTGGGGCGCAGAGTCGCTGGGGCGCAGAGTCGCTGGGGCGCAGAGTCGCTGGGGCGCAGAGTCGCTGGGGCGCAGAGTCGCTGGGGCGCAGAGTCGCTGGGGCGCAGAGTCGCTGGGGCGCAGAGTCGCTGGGGCGCAGAGTCGCTGGGGCGCAGAGTCGCTGGGGCGCAGAGTCGCTGGGGCGCAGAGTCGCTGGGGCGCAGAGTCGCTGGGGCGCAGAGTCGCTGGGGCGCAGAGTCGCTGGGGCGCAGAGTCGCTGGGGCGCAGAGTCGCTGGGGCGCAGAGTCGCTGGGGCGCAGAGTCGCTGGGGCGCAGAGTCGCTGGGGCGCAGAGTCGCTGGGGCGCAGAGTCGCTGGGGCGCAGAGTCGCTGGGGCGCAGAGTCGCTGGGGCGCAGAGTCGCTGGGGCGCAGAGTCGCTGGGGCGCAGAGTCGCTGGGGCGCAGAGTCGCTGGGGCGCAGAGTCGCTGGGGCGCAGAGTCGCTGGGGCGCAGAGTCGCTGGGGCGCAGAGTCGCTGGGGCGCAGAGTCGCTGGGGCGCAGAGTCGCTGGGGCGCAGAGTCGCTGGGGCGCAGAGTCGCTGGGGCGCAGAGTCGCTGGGGCGCAGAGTCGCTGGGGCGCAGAGTCGCTGGGGCGCAGAGTCGCTGGGGCGCAGAGTCGCTGGGGCGCAGAGTCGCTGGGGCGCAGAGTCGCTGGGGCGCAGAGTCGCTGGGGCGCAGAGTCGCTGGGGCGCAGAGTCGCTGGGGCGCAGAGTCGCTGGGGCGCAGAGTCGCTGGGGCGCAGAGTCGCTGGGGCGCAGAGTCGCTGGGGCGCAGAGTCGCTGGGGCGCAGAGTCGCTGGGGCGCAGAGTCGCTGGGGCGCAGAGTCGCTGGGGCGCAGAGTCGCTGGGGCGCAGAGTCGCTGGGGCGCAGAGTCGCTGGGGCGCAGAGTCGCTGGGGCGCAGAGTCGCTGGGGCGCAGAGTCGCTGGGGCGCAGAGTCGCTGGGGCGCAGAGTCGCTGGGGCGCAGAGTCGCTGGGGCGCAGAGTCGCTGGGGCGCAGAGTCGCTGGGGCGCAGAGTCGCTGGGGCGCAGAGTCGCTGGGGCGCAGAGTCGCTGGGGCGCAGAGTCGCTGGGGCGCAGAGTCGCTGGGGCGCAGAGTCGCTGGGGCGCAGAGTCGCTGGGGCGCAGAGTCGCTGGGGCGCAGAGTCGCTGGGGCGCAGAGTCGCTGGGGCGCAGAGTCGCTGGGGCGCAGAGTCGCTGGGGGCGCAGAGTCGCTGGGGCGCAGAGTCGCTGGGGCGCAGAGTCGCTGGGGCGCAGAGTCGCTGGGGCGCAGAGTCGCTGGGGCGCAGAGTCGCTGGGGCAGAGTCGCTGGGGCGCAGAGTCGCTGGGGCGCAGAGTCGCTGGGGCGCAGAGTCGCTGGGGCGCAGAGTCGCTGGGGCGCAGAGTCGCTGGGGCGCAGAGTCGCTGGGGCGCAGAGTCGCTGGGGGCGCAGAGTCGCTGGGGCGCAGAGTCGCTGGGGCGCAGAGTCGCTGGGGCGCAGAGTCGCTGGGGCGCAGAGTCGCTGGGGCGCAGAGTCGCTGGGGCGCAGAGTCGCTGGGGCGCAGAGTCGCTGGGGCGCAGAGTCGCTGGGGCGCAGAGTCGCTGGGGCGCAGAGTCGCTGGGGCGCAGAGTCGCTGGGGCGCAGAGTCGCTGGGGCGCAGAGTCGCTGGGGCGCAGAGTCGCTGGGGCGCAGAGTCGCTGGGGCGCAGAGTCGCTGGGGCGCAGAGTCGCTGGGGCGCAGAGTCGCTGGGGCGCAGAGTCGCTGGGGCGCAGAGTCGCTGGGGCGCAGAGTCGCTGGGGCGCAGAGTCGCTGGGGCGCAGAGTCGCTGGGGCGCAGAGTCGCTGGGGCGCAGAGTCGCTGGGGCGCAGAGTCGCTGGGGCGCAGAGTCGCTGGGGCGCAGAGTCGCTGGGGCGCAGAGTCGCTGGGGCGCAGAGTCGCTGGGGCGCAGAGTCGCTGGGGCGCAGAGTCGCTGGGGCGCAGAGTCGCTGGGGCGCAGAGTCGCTGGGGCGCAGAGTCGCTGGGGCGCAGAGTCGCTGGGGCGCAGAGTCGCTGGGGCGCAGAGTCGCTGGGGCGCAGAGTCGCTGGGGCGCAGAGTCGCTGGGGCGCAGAGTCGCTGGGGCGCAGAGTCGCTGGGGCGCAGAGTCGCTGGGGCGCAGAGTCGCTGGGGCGCAGAGTCGCTGGGGCGCAGAGTCGCTGGGGCGCAGAGTCGCTGGGGCGCAGAGTCGCTGGGGCGCAGAGTCGCTGGGGCGCAGAGTCGCTGGGGCGCAGAGTCGCTGGGGCGCAGAGTCGCTGGGGCGCAGAGTCGCTGGGGCGCAGAGTCGCTGGGGCGCAGAGTCGCTGGGGCGCAGAGTCGCTGGGGCGCAGAGTCGCTGGGGCGCAGAGTCGCTGGGGCGCAGAGTCGCTGGGGCGCAGAGTCGCTGGGGCGCAGAGTCGCTGGGGCGCAGAGTCGCTGGGCGCAGAGTCGCTGGGGCGCAGAGTCGCTGGGGCGCAGAGTCGCTCATTCCAAGCCCTCAAGAGCCAGCAGGCTGGGGGTGGGCAAGTGATGGGGAGGGGACATTGCCGGGGCAGCTGACCTAAACCAAACAATGGGATATTCCATGACACCTGATGTCACACTCAGCAGTAAAAGGGGGGGGCTCTCGTGGGGGAGGGGGCTGTTCCTTCTGAACAACCACTACGCGTTTGAGGCCCTGCTTCCCAGGACATGGCCAAACACCACTCGTTGATGGGAAGTAGAGAATAATTTTTTTTCTCTCTCTCTGTGCTTCCCCGTGGACTGATTGTTTCTTTTGTTTCTGTTTTTCCTCCCCATTCCCTTTCCCTTTAATTAAACCTTCCTCCTCTCAAACCTCGAGTTCTCTGTGTTGTCTTTTCTCCCCCTTCCTCTTTGAGAGAGCAGTTGTGGTGGAGCTTGGCTGCCTATCTGAGTAAAACCACCACACCTTGTACCTGAAGAGGAGGTGAAGGAACAGCTAATGCAAGGTACACAAACTAATTTGCGCCAGACTAATAGGTGGTTGGCTCTGAGCTTGTAGACTGCAACAGAATCACAGAATCATCCTGGTTGGAAGAGACCTCCAAGATCACTGAGTCCAACCTCTGACCTAACACTAACAAGTCCTCGACTAAACCATATCCCTAAGCTCTACATCTAAACGTCTTTTAAAGACCTCCAGGGATGGTGACTCCACCACTTCCCTGGGCAGCCCATTCCAATGCTTCACAACCCTTTCAGTAAAGAAGTTCTTCCTAATGTCCAACCTAAACCTCCCCTGGTGCAGCTTAAGCCCATTCCCCCTTGTCCTGTCACCAGGCACGTAGGAGAACAGACCAACCCCCACCTCGCTACAGCCTCTTTTGAGGTACCTGTAGAGTGTGATAAGGTCGCCCCTCAGCCTTCTCCAGGCTGAACAATCCCAGCTCCCGCAGCCGCTCCTCGTAGGACTTGTTCTCCAGACTCCTCACCAGCTTCATTGCCCTTCTCTGGAGTCACTCGAGCACCTCGATGTCCTTCTTGTAGCGAGGGGCCCAAAACTGAACACAGTACTCGAGGTGTGGCCTCACAAGAGCCGAGTAAAGGGGGACAATCACTTCCCTAGCCCTGCTGGCCACACTGTTTCTTATGCAAGCCAGGATGCTGTTGGCCTTCTTGGCCACCTGAGCACACTGCTGGCTCATATTCAGCTGGCTATCAACCAATACTCCCATGTCCTTCTCTGCCAGGCAGCTTTCTAACCACTCAAACATCTTCAGACTACCAGATCTAGAGAAACACTTTGGCTGCAGCCTAAAAACTGTGTGTACAGAAGCTCCCCCAAGCCAGCCACTCTTCTCCCCATGACCTGCCAGAAAGCAGCTGTCCATGTTTCAGCTAGGATAGAGTTAATTTTCCTCCTAGGAGCTGATAGGATGCTATGTCATGGATTAGGATGAAAAGAGTGTTGATACCACGCTGATGTTTTAATTGTTGCAGAGCAGTGCTTATACTAAGCCAAGGATGTTTCAGCTTCTCGCTCTGTCCTGCCAACGGGCAGGATGGGGGTGCAGCAGGAGCTGTGAGGGGACGGACCCAGGATAGCTGACCCAAACTGGCCAAAGGGGTATTCCATACCCTCCGACGTAATGCTAGGGGAGCCTAGCAAGGATGGGGGTCCATCTGCTCGGGGATAGGCTGGGCATCGGTCAGCGGGTGGTGAGCAATTGCATTGTGCATCACTTATTCTGTACACATTAGTAGTAGCAGTACTATTCTCATTGTTATTATTATTTTTTTTCTTCCTGTCTTAATAAACTGTCTCTGTCTCGACCCACAGGCTTCATTTTCCTATTTCTCTCCCCCATCCCAGAGAGGGAGGGGGGAGGGTGAGCGAACGGCTGCTGAGTGCTTAGCTGCTGGTCGGGGGAAACCACAACAACAGTAATGTAGTCATGTAACCAAATTAAAGCCAAAACTTTCATCCTGGTCCTTGACCTGAACAGGGAGTGAGGATCTGGATCCTGGCACTTCTACATGATAGTTAATATGCAGCCCAAGTAAATACTGCAGTCAGAGGTCATGGTGCTAGATTTTTAAAAGTCCCGCATAAAGAAGAGATCTCAGAAAAGCAAATTTAAACAACATTAATGTCAAGAAAAGTCTTCCTGACTGCTATGTTCTTTATCTGTCGTGACTAGACAGATGAAAATCTATGATGGCAATTTTGTCTTCTAGGTCATTTTCTTTTTTTTTTTTTTAATGTATTTCTTTTATTTATGTTTATTGATCTTATTTTAACAGGCTCTGTACTAATTTTCCTTACAGAATGACTAGCAGAAATATGACCCTTGTGCACCTTTTGTAGTTAATTCCTTAGGTCACCTCTAAGCACTAAGCCCCTTGTCAGGTTATTTCTACTAGCAATAAGGAGCAATTGACCTTAAAACATTGAATCCAGGTAGATGAGCCTATTCCACAAGGTCTTTTGGCTCCACCCTTGTTAGGTGAAATCTGCCAGGTGGGGATCATCTGACCTTTGCTATATAGGAAGCATGAGGAGTTATGGGAAGCATTGCCTCCCTAGGGGAGTTTGAAGCTTAGGTTACCTAGGGTGCTTCTCTGCTGTCCTGGTGAAATGGACTCAAGGACTTAATATTCCCTAGCAGGCTGCTTTTTCTTCATGTTTTCTACCATCTCTGTGAAATAGGTTTAGAGACTCTATGAGCTAGCAGTGCTGAAGGTGCCTTCTCAGTACAGGATAACCCTGGTGGTCCGACTTCACTGGGAAGTAACTTGGAAGTTACTAAAGTTCAGAAACTGGCAGGTAAGTGTTGCTGGGTTCTATAGTTGTTTAATGTTGAGGAGATGGAGTATTTCCTTCACCTTGTCTGTTTTCAGTGAAACTGAAAAGAGAGGGAGGGGGAAGAGTGAGCGAACAGCTTATTTGCCAGCTGGATTAAACCACAACTTTCAAGGTATGTTTGAATGAGCAGGTAGATAAGTATGGAACCCTTAGAAGAAAGATTATTGTACTCTTCTGAATGTTTTATTTTTAATCCTGCAATAACCCTTAGAGGATAGGTTTTATTTTCTGTTTTTCTCAAACTGATCAAGGTATTCCCTAAAGATGACAGCTAGGTGCCTTCTCATTTTATATGAGACTTTCAGCTTCATTTGTCCAGAGTTCCCACAGCACGTTGCATCACCAGAAATGAAAAAATGATCTATTGCTTTAGCTCTTAATAGTACCTGGGTAGCTGTATCTCATCGCAGAACAAATGCCAAACTAGGGTTCATCAAATATGAAGACAATATCTTCTATAGGCACCTAATATAAACCATTTGAAAGTTTTATATAGCCTATTGCTGCTGTGTCACTATGCCAACGAGAAATTAGTCTTATCATTTCTTTAGTTGAAGATCCCTTTTACAACAAAGACTTGGTGGACTGGGGCATAAAAGCCCACATGTAATTTTTCAGATTCAGTTTAAAGGTGAATTGAATGCAGAAGTGAAATATAGACTTTGGAAAAGGCATACTTCTTTGAGGGAAGCAGAACCCTTGATATTCATTACATTATCTTTGGGAACTGTAGAAAAATCTTAGGCAGCAATAAGTTAAGAAAAACAGATTGCCTTGATGGTTATTCATGTATTAAAAGTATAAAAACTGCATCCATTGTGTTACTTACAGCTCTCCAAAATTTTGCTAGGTGCTAGGTAAACATTCTTTGCTCCTTAACAGAAAATATTTTTTTCCTTAATATGCACATTTAAAAAAAAAAAAAAAGATTTGAGGCATGTTTTCTTTAAAGAAAATCACATTTTTTTTTCTTTAAGAATTTGTGAGTTCTGTTTGAAATGCTGTTACCTTACTGATCTGCCAGGAGTCTGCATTGAGAAATTGAATTTGGAAGCAGTAAGGAGTTATAATCTAGATTTAACCTAAACTAATTCTATTTCAGCAGACCTTGTTTAGCCATTCAAACACTCGCTATTGTAAAATACTAACATCCAGAATTTTTCAAATGTGTTTGGGTATCCATCATGTGGATGGGGACATCACATCACAACATTGTATTTGAGTGTAGTAAGATCTTCTTTGCAGGTGTTCCACCCTGGTTCAAAAAGCAGCTTTTACAGCACTTATTCCCTGATTTGTCTGAACTAAGATGTGTTCAAGGGTAAAACTGCATTTACCAGCCAGATCTGTCCATATCGTTTAAAATAACCCCAGGCTCATTGGAAGTTTGATCACTCTCCTGCAGCCGTGTAGAACAGCCCAGGCAATTCCCCGAATACAGCGAGCTGAATCTGAAGCACATGTACTGATGAAGGGAATAATGCTGTTCTCCTTCAGCCTTCTGTGTATTCATGTTGCCTTATATATAATTTATAAAAAATAAAAATATAAATCCCAGGATTTTGCTGTTTCCCTGAAGACTGGCTAATTTGTATTAGTGTGGGCATATCCCATAGGTCTTGGAGACATTTTTGTTTGCTTTTAAATCTGGTTTAGAAAAATAGCAATGTCTTCTCAGTGAAGAATCAGTGCCATCTAGAGGCTGAGAGCTGGAAGGAGAATCAGTGCAAAAACCACTAAACAGCCTGGGGATAGATGGTAGGAACCAGGGACAGGAAAAATGGAAATAACGGGAAAATCTAGCAGATGAAAATAGTGGGAAGCACAGCATGGTGATAAACAAATCCTTGCCCAGATACAAGCTCAGGCCCTGGTTTGAGTAGTGAGAGGGAGGAAAGGTGGCCTCTGTCAGCCAACACTGCCTTTGTTTTGTGAAATCAGCTTTGTGTAAGTCAGACTCCTGAAAAACAGTCTACCCACGGGGCAGATTTATTGGAAGTGGGAATGTACAGGAGGAAATGGCCCCTCAGCGACGTACAAACACGCCTCTTGGCATTTAAAAGTGCTATACATTTAATGAGCATGCTTATAAAGAAACGCAAAACCACTGAGCAGTTTTGGGCTCTCACCTTTAGAAAATTATGACCTAAAAACTATGTTCTTTACCTATATTTTTAAGCCTCTTCTTAAAGCCGTTCTAATATCCTGCTTCTACTATGCATGCGAGTAAAATGTAAGGAAAAGAGCTTCCATAGAAAGATGGAAGATGTGCTTGATGTGTGTCAGGAGCGACAGAAACTCGAGTTCCCACGCAGCGGGTTTCTGAATAACTTGTCTTCGAGCCCCCTCTGGTGGTGTAGGGTTTTGTACGCAGGTTCTGTAAGTAGTGGAGCCTCAGATTTAACATATTCGTAACGTGATGGATATAGAGGGAGATAGGAAAAAAGGCAAATCCATAACACTTGCACAGGGTCTTTTTTTCTTTTTTAGTTTTTTTTTTTTCTTTTTTCATTACATATCGAAAGAGAAAATAGATTTTCTGTCACTCAAGAGACTAATGCCAAATTTTCTTTAGTTCTAATCATGCTTTATGATTAGAAATAGCAAAACTGTACAGCTTTCTCTATTAAGTACTATGAAACTATTTGAAAGAGAGCAGAGAAGTTGAGAGGATGAGGACTGTTCTGACTGGAATGGGCTGGTCTGCCATGAGCTGTTCTTTCTGTGCTTCCTGGTAATAGAGACAGAGTCCAGGGTCTTCCTTCCCTGGATCCAAACACAGAGTATTGTAGTTTGACATCATGTGATTCTCCTTTGATGCTGTACGCTCCCTTTTTCTACTGAGTGCTAATGCTTCTCCTGGCTTCAGGGCAGCTTTATGCTCTGGGACAAATAATTAGAGAGAATCGGTCACTAAAATGCAAATGATACATAGGCACAGAATTTATTGGATGGGAAATGTAGAGATGGCAGAACAGGTGTGTGTTTTGAGAGCTGCTTTGGCCATCCAGTGATGCAGTGCACCTGTAACACGAAAAATAGCATGGTGTGGTGTATCCCTTCCCTTATGCCAGCTTTCAGGGGAAAAGATGCTGCAAATGTCCACAGGGAGAAAAAAAAAAAAAAAAAAAACAAACTTGCCTGACCTGAGTGAGAAACTTGCCGAAATCCTCTGGTGTCAGGGCAGTGTGCTGGGGGAGCCCAAAAGAGCACAGGAAATGCTGGCTACCACCAACTGCTACAGGTTTGGGGTAGTCAGCTCAGAAATTTGTTAAAGCCTTTTTGCACCTTTGTGTGATTACTTGTGGACAACAATCAGTACCTCAAAAATACTATTGGTTTAATCATTAAACAAAAGGTGCTCACAAGGCAAGTACAGTCAGAAGGAGCCGGCTGAGTCTGCAGATCAGGTCCCCACCCATGAAAGGTGTGTGTGGGCTTGGTGATGGGGCTGTTGGCAGAGCCCTGTGTGCCAGACCCAGTACTGCAGGCTTGCCATCCTCTGTGCTTCTGCTGCATTAGAGGTTCAGCCCCTTCTGGGTCCCTGATCCAAGCAGAGCAAAGCCACCTTGCATTATACAGGTGTATCTTCCTGGTACTCTAATCACAGTTTTGCAACTAGAGCACCATCTCCTTTCTCCATCTTGTTTTCCTGGAGAAAAAAAAAAAATCACACACACACACATGCATACAAATAAATTGCTGCCTACTTGTAGGTAGGGGCCAATAATTCAAAATGCTGGGTTTAACACCAACCCAGTCAAGGGTGATTAAAAACAGAGGGTGAAGCACAACTAGCTGAAGAATGCCTTTGTGGGATCAGCTCTATGTATGTATGGTTACCTGCCATTTGTGGTAAGTTACCTGTGGTCAGGACACCTCAATTCACAGAGGGTTCAGTCTTTCTTTCCTGGCCTGTCTGGTCTACAAGTAGTTGCTTGTTAGGTAAATGTAGGATGTAGCATGTCATCTGTTGTCTGCCTTGGTACCTGTCTCACAGCGTTCCTCTGCAGAAGTAAAATCTGTATTTTCTTTTTGAGAAGCTCATGCCCATGTTGAGGGTGCTACTAGCCATCTGGATCTGCAGTTCATCCTGGATTCATTTCCATCTGAAAATGCAGGTCTACTTGAGAGAAAGCCACTAACCAAGTAGGATTAGGTATCTTGCATTTGCTAATCCAAAGCATTTTATATCAGGATATAGTGATGATAGGATAGTGATGACCTGGCTGCTAGTTCTCTCATTCCCCCTTTAGTACAGTGAAAGAAGTCTGCCTTTTTAAAATTCTTAATTGTATTTTATTATTTTATATTGGCTGTACTCTTTCTTTGCTTTTTTTCCTGAAAGTCTGTATCTATTACCTGCAGTATCCACTGCAGGTCACATAGGAAACTTGTGCTGTGATTGTGATAAATTGATTTATTTTTTAGCTTACTCATTTTCATCAATAGGTCTTTACAGCAACTACAGTGTGTCAAGATGTGACACCACTGAATGTCCTTAGAGCTTGTTAAACATAGGCTGAACAGGAGGATAAATCCCTCCCCTGGAAAAGAAGCATAGAGGTTTATGGGGGTGCAAGTGTTGCTGAGATATTATACTCTACTGCTGCTGAGGGAGTCAAAGTTTAGCTTTTATATAGCACCAAGTTGCCCTTGCTGACCAGTAAAGCTGAAGATCTAACCTCTCCCTCTCTTGCTAGATTTGGTCATGTTTGGACCAAGAATGTTCTGTTTCCTATACCAAAAGATGGAACGAGAAGAAAAATATGTATTGTTTGTTTTAATGCTGAAGTTTCCCCAATCAGAGGAGGCCTTACTTACCTTTCAGCATTTTCCAGGCTGTTCAGTCTCACCTTTTTCTTATTAGTAGCTGTCAAAGTGCAGTACCTGAAGCAGGATAAGGACAGGGTCCAGTCCCACCTTGTGAACATGTCATGTACACTGAAGACAGCCCAGCCAAGTGTGGGGAGGTCCTGCCCCACAGGAACTTGAGCTGAGCACCCTCATCACAGCTGGGCTGTTGTTGAGTCTCAGCCATCTCTGCAATTGGATGTTGTGGGAAAACTCTGGGCATTTGAGCAAACACTGAAGTCTTCTTCATATAGTCATCCTGCTATGAAGAACAGGTAAGGTGGGACTTCAGAATGAGAAGGAAGATATGGAAGGATTGTGTTTAACATAGGTGTTGTTTGCATTTTTGTGTTTCAGATGCAAAAAGACAAGCAGTACAAGACAATGTGAAATAAGAGAAATTTGTTAATATATGGCACTTGCCATATTTCCCCCAGGGGCAACAGGAATTGAAGACAAAGAGATAATATACTAAGTATGAGGAAAGGCATGCTGTTTAAAAAAAAAAAAACAACAACAACAACATTTATATTTCTTTAAAGAAACATTGGTATAGTGTAAAAGTTTGTTTTATTTTGTTTTTAAATCTTGAAATGGATTGTATTGTTCAGGAACAGTTAATGTTTTGAGATTCAAAACTAGATAAAAATGAAATACAAATCAGATTGCCCTTTTAACCTATGGTTATCATCAATTGAGCATCTCAGAGATACTTTCGGTATATACCTAGAGATCAGGTTTTGCAGAAGTACCCTAAAGAACTACTTAAATGTCAGTAATATTTCTAAGATAAAGACAAGACCTGGTAGGTGATAAGACAAATCTACCTGTGTAGCAGCATGAGAGAAATTTTCATGTGACTGATATCAGGAGCAATGCTCAAATCTGTGCTACTATTCTAGGTGATTGGTTTTTTTTTTTTTTGTTGTTGTTGTTGTTTTTGTGTGTTTTTTTTTTTTGTTTAAAGAAAAGTGTTTTACTTTCATTCTTGATATCCAGGGAAGGATCAGCCACCAATGAAAACACAGTAAACTTGAAAAATCTCTTGTCCTTTAATGCTGTTTAGTTTCAGAACTGTATGCAGAGTTTATAGAAGTAATGTTGCACATATGATGACTTAAAGATATAGGAGAGGTGATGTGTGTATGGACTAGTAGCCTAAATGAGGACCTATCTTACTACTTGGCCCGTGCAGAGTAAAATGCCAGAAAGCGCATCAGACAGGAATGTGAAACCTTTCTGCACAGCAAGTGACTGACCAAAGAGAAACATCAGTACAATATAAAAGCCTAGCTGCAACAACAGGCAGCTGGTGGGAAAAGCTAATTAATTTTTCTTTCAGGAAGCAAGATGAAGTGAAGGACATGAGTTCCTGCAGCATGCTTTTGTATGTGTGTAGAAATGAGTCCTCAATGGTTTTTGGACTTGCTCTTACAAAGGACAGCTTCTGTGACTGATGGAAGTCAGTCACATGCTAGCCACTGACTTTAGTGAAGCAGAATTGGACATCACTGTTCCGCAAAGTAATCCTTCCATTTCCACTACAGCTGGGATGGGTGTTGAAATTAGCACCGGCTGCCTCACAGAACATTAGTGACTCACACAGAGAAATGATTTAACCATTAACACAGCTATATGATGTTATAATGTATTGGGGTTTGTGTAATTGCTGCAATCTGCAAGTAGAATTCTTATTTGGGTTCTCTTTGGAAGGATATGGTGGAAGAAACTCTCCACATGTCTATAGCAGAGCATTAGATTGCAGCAGTGGGAAGGGAACTAGTACAGGGGCTCTCAGGAGGAATCTGCAAATCTGAGCATGTGACACATGAATCCTTATGCACTTCCTGAAACCCATCTTCCTTTCCTGTGTAAGTGGAAATCCAATTCTTTAACTGCATTTCCCTACGTCTCTGTACTCAGTGGAGGGGCAAATACATAAAATATGTTACCCTGCTACGGCAGAGAACAAGAAATACCACTAAGATTATAAATATTAAGAGACTGCAAGCATTTTTACAGCATTCCACTTTGTTTTCCTTGGAGGGCTAACAGAGGACAAAAGAGGAAAAAGCCTTCCCATGCTACATGTAGACATGTGAATGTGAGTGAAACTCTCACTGATTCTCTCTCCTCTCCTCCCTCCCCTTCCTGTTAGAAGTAACTTAAGAGCTGCACGTTGTGTTTATCATTTTTATGGAAGAAGTCAGTCTTCCCCACGTTTCAGCAGGTCCCTTTCAAACTCCTAGAGGCTATCTCATATCAAAAATAACTTTTGATTCTGTTTTCTGAGGGAGAGGTGGGGGGGGGAAGTGTGCCAGAAGGAGATTACTTTATTATACTTCGTGTGTTTATAGGCAAACACCAATTCTGGTGCAAAGAAACTTAACATTTTACAAATTATAGACACAAACTACACACTTCAGCTTTCCACACTGAATTGTTCTAAACCCCCTGGTATTTTATTTACCAGTGAGGCACTGCTCTTCCTTTAAGCCAAGCTGAGTCCTTCTTGCCTGTTCTCAGGGATTTTGACTACTTTTGAATAGTCTGTGACACAAAATGAGCTCAATGCCTTGGTTTGCTCCTTACCTGGTGCTTTGGTATATTTCCTATCCTTTTTATCTGTGCCTTTTTCAATATTGTTAAGTCTGTGAGACTTTTGGCAAGCAGTTTCTATGGATATCACAGAATCACAGAATTTCTAGGTTGGAAGAGACCTCAAGATCATTGGGTCCAACCTCTGACCTAATGCTAACAGTCCCCACTAAACCTTATCCCTAAGCTCTACATCTAAACGTCTTTTAAAGACTTCCAGGGATGGTGACTCCACCACTTCCCTGGGCAGCCCGTTCCAGTGTCTAACAACCCCTTTGGTAAAGAAGTTCTTCCTAAGATCCAACCTAAAACTCCCCTAGTGCAACTTAAGCCCATTCCCCCTCATCCTGTCACCAGGCACGTGGGAGAACAGACCAACCCCCACCTCTCTACAGCCTCCTTTAAGGTACCTGTAGAGAGCAATAAGGTTGCCCCTGAGCCTCCTCTTCTCCATATGAAGGAGGCTGAGGAATCATTAAGCAAGATACCCAACAACACACCTTTATTTGGCTTTACAAATCTCCATTAACAGAGACAACCATGTGGTATGAGTTCACCAAGCAGTACCCTGTTAAATGGAAAAGGGATCTGCTGCAGCTCAGTGAGCTACAGCCCTAGGACATAAAGCACACTAGAGAGAAGGACAAAAAAGCATTAGTGAAAGAGATGGAGAGCGATGCTGAGGCAATGGGCACAGGAGAGTTAAGAATGACCCGTCTGTCCCCAGTTTGTGTTTCGAGTAGTGAGACAACCTGAAGCACTGTGGACCATCACACGGTGGACGGAGCATAAGCAGCCTCTGAGCTCCTGAGACACCCAGGAGAAGCAGATGACAGTGCAAGGATGTGAGAGGGAATGGTGTTGGCTCTATGAGGTGGTTCTGCAGTCCATCAGTTTGCGAAAGCTCCTCCGGAAACTGTCATCTAGAAAGGCATACAGGAAAGGGTTAAAGCAGCTGTTGGCGTAACTCAAGCTAGTGATGAAGTAGGAAATCCCGATGATCAGAGGAGTTTGTGGGATGTCTGTGGTGAGGGCCACCACTGTGCTAAGGTGATAGGGTGTCCAGCAGAACAGGCAGACAGCCAGGATGACAGCCACCATCAGTGTCACTTTCTTTTTGGCTTTGTCCAGGGCTTTGGCATTGCTGTGGAGATGCACTCGTCTCAATCTGTACAACATGATGGTGTAGAGGATGCAAATGGTGGATACTGGGATAGCAAAGCCTAAGATAAGGGTGTAGATCCGACTGCCTTTCCACCACATGCTCTCAGGGTGGGGGAACACAAAGACACACTGGGAGCGCCCCTGCTCCTTGTGTATCTTAGCAAAGACAGTGAAGGGCAGGATGATAACTGTGACGAAGGACCAGACGCAGAGGCTCACAATCTTGGCTGCTCGGTAAGTGCGGTAAGACATCTTCCTGGACTTGGTAGTGGCCACCACAACAAGATAGCGGTCAATGCTCATGATGGTGAGGAAGTAGATGCTGGAGAAGATGTTGTACTGGTCTATTGAGATGATGAGCTTGCACATGAACTCTCCAAAGGGCCACTGCAGGAGCAAGTAGTCAGCAATGTTGATGGGCAGCACCAAGGTGAAGAGCTCATCAGCAATGGCTAAGTTGAGGATGAAGATGTTGGTGACTGTCTTCATCTTAGGGGCTTTGAGGATTACATAGATGACAGCTGTGTTACCTGTCAGCCCCACAGCACAGATGATGGAGTAGATGACAGGCACTGTGATGTAGAAGCTGGGGCTCAGCAGGGGAGGGGGCATATTCAGCCCCTCATCCCCTCTCCCTGTGCAGTCTGTGGGCCCAGGAGCACAGGAGAAATTGAGCTCTGGAAGTGAGGAGTTTTCCATAGCCACAGCAGAGATGCCAGGCTCACTGGTGGCAAAGAGGACTTGGAAGAGGGGGGAAAGGCACGGATCCTGGTTATTCTCAAGCTTGTCTCCTCCGGAGCATCCAACCACCAGTGTCCTCCCTTCAGCTGCCATGTGCCTCCTGCCAGCAGGGACCTGCTGGGAGCAGCAAGATATCACCACGGGCTCAGCTGAGGCTCCCATGGTCCCCTCACAGCAGGGATGGTCCCCACCAGCTGCTCTTGCCCACCACCAGTACTGGTGGGATC
Organism: Netta rufina; assembly: GCF_964035555.1. Lineage (NCBI taxonomy): Eukaryota > Metazoa > Chordata > Aves > Anseriformes > Anatidae > Netta > Netta rufina. The sequence continues at coordinate 110,606,500 of NC_140124.1, forward strand.
CATTGGGGGGGACAGAAGTGGAGATGGGAGCAGGGAGAGAGGGAATAGCTCACAGCCCCACACTCCCCTAAGGTGACCACTGAACTAACTCCACATGGGGACTCCCCAGCCCCCTCATGTCCCTTACCAAGCTCACGGCAGCTCAGCAAGCCTTGAGCCTGAGGGAGGGTCCAGTGCCTTTAGGATGCTTGGGGATGAGAGAGGGAAGCAGACTGCCCCCCCTCCCCAAAGCTGGGGTAGCAGGGACTGGGGAGGGTCACTTGGTGCAGGGAGGAGGGGGCTGACCCACAGACTTGCCGGGGCTCAAAAATAAGTCAACCCACCCCCTCCCAGTGGGGCTGAACACTTTGCAAGGCGAGGAAGAGCAAGCGCACTGACCTTTCCCAGCTGGCTGGGGGACCCCTGGGTCCGGCTGTGGGAGCGGGTCTGGCTGCGGGCAGGCAGCACCGATGACAGTCTCAGCTTGATCCTAAGCACGGTCAGGAGCTAAATGCATGCCCACGTCGCTGTAGGGAACAATGGAGAAGCCACGGTAACTGCAGAGAGGAGGGTTCAAAATTCAGGAGCTGGAGCCGTACCGCAGGAGAGAAGAGTTTTGTGTAATTACCTCCAGTCAAATCCCCTCCTGACAGCGGTGGAGGGTTGCAGCGCAGCGAAGGTGGGAGAAATCCGAGCTGCAGACAGCATCTGCTTGGCACGCTGGGTCTGGGAGCACGGTATCCACCACCAGGTCCCCAGGGGGGGTTTGTGGAGATGTGTGGGGGCAGCACGTAGCTGTCAGGTGGCGTGGCACATAGCGCCCCGAAACATGCCACCAAGCTGAAGCAGGGTGCACCAACAGGAGTTCTTATACCTCTGCACTTCCCCTCCTTCACGCTGGGATAATGACAGACCTGAATATAACCCCGCGGGAGGCAGTCTTTTTTAGAGGGTAATTTGGAGCTCCTAATTTGCCTTTTTTTTTTTTTTTTTCTCTATCTCCTTTTTTTTTTTTTTTTTTTTTTCAAAAAGCATGTGGAGTCTATCTGGCTTCAGTTTTATTGGTTTTGCTTCAAATCCATGGGCTTGTAGTACATTTGATAACATATTGTGTCTCTTAAATCAGAAGTGAAAACAATGCCTGTTGTAGTGTTACCAGCACCACCAGCTACAGATATTAAGCTGCTAATAATGTAATCCATGCTTCCTTTTGCAAATAATCTGGCAGAACTCTTCAATACCTCTGAGTTCACATCACAGTGAGAGATAAACTCAGTTCTTTGCTCTGACTGTCCCACATCCTGCTGCACGATTACCTACATTACCAGGATTTCACAAATATGAAGATTCAAGCAAAGGAATTAACTAGTAAATGTATTAAAAAGTATAACCAGAGAAAATTAGCTATTCTTCATTGTGGTTATGTTTTTTTTTTTTTTTTTTTTTTTTTTTTTTTTAAACTATATGTTACTGGTAGCTACAAAACATAGAAAATGATGCTTCATGGTACATCACTAAAGGATCTGTGATTCCTGCCTTCCTTTACATTTGAGAAGAAAAGGTGTTCCCACCCTTATGTGCTCCCATAAGAATGATGTAAAAACTATGTTGCAGATTAATCATGGTGTTCTGATCCCTTTTTTGCATACTTTATACTTTCACAAGCAAAAAAAAAAAATAAAAAAATAAAAAAGTCACCTTCACTATGAAGTTTCCTAAAAGCTAGCACCTGAGTCAGATTTTTCCAGCTCAAAGACATAGGCACAGTGAAGTGTATATAGCTTGGAAAACTTTACATAATAATTGCATTATTATGTTGGGTGCGGTCAAAACTCCAGTTGAACATCTTTTTGTTTAGTCTTTAATTTCCAGTGATGTAGTGTGGATCGTACCACAAGCCCCTTCTTTCCCTTTTTATCTACCTAAATAATCCCAGTTGCAAAATGCAAATTTAATCATGGATAAACTGATTCACTTATTTTTCTCTATTTTCACACATTTCTCTGGAGAAGCTTCTTGGCCCTCCTCTGTTATTCCAGAATCATTTTGTTTTGTTTTTCTTCAGGAATACTGCTGAAATAGCAATTCTTACTGAAGCCCACTAAAACTTTTCTTAATATTTCAGCTCTAAGATCAGCCATAGCATAGTTCAAACAAAACAGAACACAAATACTGAGTAACATCATAATAGCACCAACACAGGGTCTATGATACACTTTTCGGTACTCCAGACAGGCAGAAATTTTTCTTTGTAGAAATGTTTTTGGAGGATGTCAGCAATGGTGTGTGCTTATTGCAGTAATATAAAAGGTAACCTAAGTAAATAAAATCTGTGTCCCTCTACTTGTGGTGACTGGAGGAGACCCGTGATGACTACAAGAGACATGTCATACTCTCCTGCAGAAAAAGGAAGGAAGACAGTCCAGGGAACTACAGACTGGTCAGTCTCACCTCAGGCCCTGGAAGGATTACTGAGAAAATCCTCCTGAAAGACACTTCCAGAAATATGAAAAATAAGAGAGTATTTCAGAGCAACCAGCATAGATTCAACATAGGCAAATCATGCCTGACCAGCCTGGTTGTCTTCTGTGTTTCTGTCATGAGATGACTGATTCCATGGATGAGGAGAGAATAATAGGTGTTGTTTACTCTGACTTTTAGCACAGCCTGTAGCAGTCTCCCATAGACACAGTGGATAGGTGAGTTCAAACAGTAGCAGTCAGGAATTCAACGTGTAATTGGTGGTCAGTTATTAGTAACAAAATCCAGTAGAGTGCCATAGTGATAGTTTGGAGGCTGGAGCATGTTACAGAGGAGAAGATATTGAGGGAACTGGATTTGGGGAGGTAGTAGAGTCACTGTTGCTGGGGGTGTTTAAGCTAAGCTTAGGGACATGGTTTAGTGGGTAATACTGGTGGTTGGGGGACGATTGAACCAGATGATCTTGGAGGTCTTTTCCAACCTTAATGATTCTGTGATTCTTTGTTTTTCTTAGAGAAGAGAAGGCTTGGGTGGCAGTAAAATCTAATTGCTGTTTTCAGCCATCTCACCTTGGGTTTTGGATATGCAGCCAGTTTACGTGGCAAGGTTTTGGTAGTGGGGAGAGCTGCAGGGGTGGCTTCTGTGAGCAGAGCCCAGCAGCTGCCCCATGTAAGATAGGGGTCAGTTTCAGCTGGCTCCAAAGGGGGCTGACACTGTCCAGAGCCAAGCCAATGTTGTTTGTGCCTGTGTGAGACCATATTTAAAGAAAAGGGAAAGAAAACCCTGCTGCTGCGCTGCAGCTGGGAGAGCAAGGAGTGAGAACCAGCCCTGCAGGCCCCAAGGAGGGCAGGAGGTGCTCCAGGCACACAGCACCGGTTCCCGTGCAGCCTGTGGAGAGGCCCCTGGTGGAGCAGGCTGTCTCCCTGCAGCCCATGGGTCCCACACGGAGCAGATCTCCATGTTGCAGCCTGTAGAGGAGCCCCCGGTGGAGCAGGTGGATATGGCCTGGAGGAGGCTGCGGCCCATGGAGAGCCCCCGCAGGAGCAGCCCCCGGGCCGGAGCTGCAGCCCGTGGAGAGGAGCCCACGCAGGAGCAGGGGGTCTGGGGGGAGCTGCCGCCTGTGGGGGACCTGTGCTGGAGCCGTTTGGTCCTGGGGAATGGACCCCATGGTATGGAGCCATGTGGGAGCAGTTCTTGAAGAGCTACTGCCTGTGGGCAGCCCCATAGGCTCAGTTTTTATGAGACCTGTTCTATGCTAGAATTCTTATGATGACTGATACAGTCTCAGTGTTTTCCTCTCTTTTAACTGCTTCCATTTTGTTGAAATAGCTTCAAAGGTTAAATATGTGGGAAGGAAATTTTTAAGAATTAAGTAGAGGAAAAAAAAAGTTCATTTTACATTTTATGTATTTTTTTTTTTAAGAGAAACCCTACAATTAATTATATTTTAACATCCTTTGACTTGGACTGATGGAGTACAGTGATTAAGTAGCAATGCATAAAAAATATATTTAATTTCCTAGGAAACATACTGCAAATTTTTGTCTATCCCACACCTAAAAGCTTTCAAGTTTAGTTCTGTATTTACTATCAATGTTTGTTATATATTTTGACAACTAAAAAGGAGAACATAACTGTCTCAGTCTTTATCAGTGTGCTGGGTCTTGTCACTTTGCTTATTAGTCTAAATAAATAAATGAAACATGATTATTTTACTAACTGGAATACAAAAGAAAAGGAAAAAAAAAGAAAGCACAGCTAACCAGCATTGAAGCTGTTGTAGAGATGCATATTATTACATTTTACAGGGAGTAACAGTTTTAGGAATCAAAATAGGTACCAGATTTTTTATTTTTTTTTTTTTTTTCCTGTAAGAGGACCATTGATAGTGTAGTACAGTGTTAAATTAAGATAGATTAAAATATATCTTTTATATTCGCAAATAATATGGGAGTTTTGCAAATGATTGAGACACAAACTCAGAAAACCAGTATTCATTTAGAAAATGGAACCACCTTCTCTCTTTACTTTAGGAGTTCATCAATTTGTGAGTTGTATTAACATAACTGAATGATACGGGCAGGTATGCCAAACATTTATGCTCCTGCTTATTATAAGGGCTTTCTTCATTTCAAAATTAATTGAAATTGTAAAAATTTACTGTTTATGCATTGGTCCCATACAAGTCTTTCAGTGTTTCTTTTGTTAGTAAATAACCATGTGGACCAACTATGACATAAAGAGAAATGATTCCTCATAGAATAATTAGTGTGTACATTTATTATGCATTAGAACTGAACAGTATAAAGGATTACAATATTTAAATACATTGTTATAATAAATTATATTCACAAATTAATCTCCATTCTGTTTTAGAATGGTTTTCCATAGAATCTCCGTACACATAACCATGCTATCTCAGTCTGTAAGCATGTACAAAATTTTGACTGATTTGAGACAGGAAAAGAGGTCATAGAGATTTAGATAAAAGGGTGGTCTTGAGTGGGGGGAAAATCCAAACTGTTTTTAATTCATGGAAACATTGCTAGTTGAGTTTGTTTATGTTATTCTGTGGGAGAGAAGCTGTATTGACAGGGCGTTTTTTGAATGTTGCACTGACAAGGAGAGCTGCTGTCAGACGTTGTTTATGATGCAGACAGGAGCTATCTGCTAGTCAGGTACTTATTCTTATTTCTGCTTCATTTATTTTTTAATCCAGACAGTTGGTTTGAAGTTTTTTTTCTGTATTATCCCCTGTAATTTGATGTCCACTGGCCATCTAAAGAATTTTCTGTGTAATAAAGGTGAGAGTTGAAGATAGCTAGTGGAAGATAATTTTATCCTAACTTGTTTCTGCCTTTTATGAGTATAGCCTTCTCTAGCACAAGCTCTTTCTAAGAAGCTGTTATTTTGAGGAAGCTGTTTGGGTTGCTCCTGGTTTAGCAACTAGCCTAGGGAAATGGGTTAATTGCACCAATCAGTACTGGAGGGTCAATTGGGAAGACAGGAAAAGCAGGTTAAAGCAGTTCTCTCTTTATTTGTATTCTCTGCTTTAAAATAAAGAAGCGCTTTACAATCTCCAAACAGGGACTCCTGAATTCAGATAAGTGTAAGGTGGCTCACAGATGAGGGAGTGTTGTGTAAACTTAATGGTATGAGCTAGTATTTAAACACTCCTCGTATTAGTCCACTTAATTATATTCTTCTGTACTCTGCTGTGTGGTTAAAGGCAAGTACAAAGAGAAGGTATAGTAGTTTTAGTAATAGTAGCTTTATCTAGCAGTACAAACTTGCTCCTTGCTTGATGCATTGCAAAGCTACACCGTAAAGAAGAAAAACTTGTCTTCAGTTTTGAAAACTGTAGTTTTCAAGGGCTATCTGCCAACCATTTCCAGCCTCCAAGAATGTTTTGCTTTTGTGAACGTTCCTTGCTCTGTAACAGGCATGTTGCTGTCAGAGCTGCATCATCTGAAAGTGCAGTACAACTTACTGTGCAGAAATTTTGTCATAATGCTTGTGCTACAGTGCCTATACCCAGCCCCTTCCTTTTTTCAGAATAATTGCCTGGCTCAACTGTGAAGCTGTTTCTCCCCCAGAAGGTCCCCTAACTCTAGCAACAACTCCGTTCTGTGCAATATGTTTTGCTTTCTGACTGTGAAGGTGACAAAAATGTAATTGCTATAGGAATCTGAAAATCAGAAGGAATCTTCCTATTTCCTCTGTCCTGGCAGTTGAAGAAACAGATTTTTAGCCTAATGCATCTTTGATGCTTTGATGTGAACTGCTGTCATTAGTTAGGGCGTTGTAGCTGTCTGTACAGCATTCTGATAAACAACTTGCCTCTACTATCAGGTGCTCATTATTGTTACTTTTGTAGCATTTGGAGGTGTCAAAAGTATCAAGTCTCATGAACAGCTGTCAAAGTCTGTTTTTTGTTTGTCTGGTTTTGTTTTTCCCTTTTATACTGTCAATTTCCCAGATAGGTAGTGAAAGCTATAATGGAGTGTGGAGTGAAGGAAACCCAGAAAAGTATAATGGCTTGTCCCAGGAGTGCAATCTATTTATTGGAATAACATGTGGAATATAGGGTTTTGAAGTATTTCAGTGTTGTCAGGATTCTTGTAAAAATAAATTGATAATTTGATAAATAAATCAATCAGACAAAGAAACCCAACATGTGCCATTTCTTTTTTTTTTTTTTTTTCATGCTTGTGTTACAGAACTCATTTCCATTTCATCTGAGGCTGAAATAGGAACATGAAGGAAACAAACAACAACAAATAATGACAGTACTTCAATTTCATATATATTTTTATTGCTGACTTTTATAAACTTAGAGATTCTATACTTTTGTTGTTGTGTGGATATGTCCAGGTCACAGCATGCATGTCAATGTTTCAGCAGGCGCATAGAGCATCTTCCTCCCAACTGAAAGTGAAGAGAAATGAGCAGAGTTAGGAATAATTCAATAACCCCTAGAGGGCAAGACTTTCAGGATTTGGAAGTCTGGTCTAATAACCAGAGCAGCTCCTCAGGGAGACATTAAAACCTGTAGGCCAAATCCAGCTCTTGGTCAATGAAGTATGACCCTATTACAGCTGGTGGAGCTGTGCCTGCTGACAAACTGTTGTGCCAGCTAGTCGTTAGGCATGCTGACTCCATATGCTCATGCTCTGAAAAGACACTAATTTGTAATCATTATCTGCGCATATAGAATGTTTCTGGCTGTACTTTTCCTGAATACTTTGAGTAGCTCAGGCTGTCCAAGTTGAGCGCTTAAGAAAAGAAAAAGGCAGAGGTCTTTTTCTCTGAGCAGTGTAAATCACTATTATGTCTTGGTGAATCTGTGGTATCATTATCTGGTGACCTAGATGAGTAGCAGATGAATAAATGACTTAATGATTTATCACTAAGGGAACTGTAATTTCTTCATAATGAGCCTGCAAGTCTTGTACCTCCTCCATTCACTTAGTCCACATATGAATTTCCGGATGTATCCTTTTCTATCCCACTGTCCAAAGCCATGAGAGAGATTCCTCCCACTGGTTAACTGAGTCAGTCTTGAAGAACTACAGTGATCTGAAGTGGGAAGAAGAAAGTCATATAAGGCAATCCTGCAAAGAAAAGTTATCTTCTCAGTACTGAAGATAGCTTGGCAGTGGAGGTAGGGTAAAGCTTCTGAAGTAAGAAAATGCATTCATTTTCTACTTTTGGAATCTATTTGCCAATACAATGTGTAAACAGAGTACAAAAAATGTTCAAATAAGATCTTTCTGTGACTCCTGCTTTCTAGGAGGCAAGACATTGCATTAATATATCTGTTTATTACATATAGAGCAATAAACTTGCCTGCATGTCGGATAACATTAAAATCAACCTATCCTATATCAAACTTTACAAATATTCACATAAATTCCTTTTAAAAACTTTCTGTGTCAGCAAATCCACAGCCTGCCCAGACAATTTGCTATAGGCAACCTATTTTTTAAAACCTGACTTTTTGCTGTGATTTTAAACCACTGGGTTATTTTCCTGAACCAAAATGGGTGCTGGAAACATCTTCTGACCCCACCTTGAGGAGCTCTTCCTTGTTTCGATATGATAGTACCTTCCAGCCTTAGGCCATGTTGGATGGGCTTTGAGCAACCTGGTCTGCTGGGAGGTGTCCCTGCCCATAGCAGAGGGGCTGGAACAAAGTGATCCTTATGGTGCCTTCCAACCTAAACCATTCAATATTTCTATAATTCCCCTTAGTCTTTTCAAAAACAAAGTTGCATATCAGTAAATGAGGCATATGTCAAACTTTCAGGTTGTTGTCATTTATACTAGGGATGTCAGGATTTTACGTACTCAAGATTTGGAGAAATAAAGATTATGGGTACCTATAAAATGTAGATGGAAGTTAGGGAAGCTGTTATGAGAGGATATGTGGATGTTGTCTTTTGCGTTATGTTACCCAACAAGAAATCAACCAATGTCTGTCACGTCTTTCTGGGCTGATGTTGGATTAAAGAGTAATAGAAATAAAAGCTGTAGCTGAATAAAAAGGGAAAGAATAAGACAGCAATAAAGCTTGAGTGTGTAATGGATTGTTGTTGTTGTTGTTTGTTCCTTTTTTTTTTTTTTTTTTTTTAATCTAAAACTCAGTGAATTTCAGTGTGTTCCTCACCTTTCTTGGTCTTAATGTTCTGTGTATTTGTGAGTGAGAAGGTTCTGCTTCATCAGAATGGCAAACTCTTAGCAATGGTTTTAAATTCATTGTCTTCAATAGGTTCTCAAGGGTTTAAGAGCTTAAACTAAACTGTGTATTTCTTGCTCTATTGAAGATTAGTTCCATAAATCTCTCAATGGATTTGTTGTTCTAACATAAGACTTTGAAGTACATTTAAGTAAAATGTTAGACAAAAGTAATCCACTTGCATGACCAAAAATAAGCAACAGAACAGCAGCAAGTAGAATAAGAAATGCAGCTGTGCCAATGTGATTGGAACTTCTGAAGGACTTGAAAGCTCCGCAGCCTACCAAAACTCTAATACAAATGTCTGTGGTTTCTAGTTTTCCTTATTACAGCAGATAAATTGCAAAATTACTTTTCTCCTAGATGGATCTTTAATAATAATAATAATAAAAAAATAAAAAATAAGTCAGTAGTCAGTTAAGATTTCCTGAATAACCTAGAGGATTTGGTCTATAAAAAGTACCACATCAGGGTTAACTGAAGGAAACTATGCAGGATATTGCAAATAACTCAGTAGCCTAGACTGGATTGTGACTGCTCCTAGCTGGGGTTGCTTTGCGTGTAGAATTTGAGAACGACTCTTGTGTTCCTTGAAGCTTAGTTGACCAGAATATCAGAACTTGTTCCTCAGCTTTAGGAAATGTGGTTATGACCTTATGAGTATGGGGTTTCCTTCCATGGCTATAACATTTGCATTGAAAATTTGAAATTTACCCTGCAGAATACAGAAAGGAGAATGTAAACAAACAAACAAACAAAAAGATGGCAACAAACAAACAAAACAGCCAATACTTGGATACTACATTTTATTATTTAATTATTATTAACTTCCCCTTACTGATTGAATGTTCATCCATATCTGCACGTGGAATAAATGAAGAAAGGTGGATGTACTGTGAAACACACATTGTTCTGTGAATAAACCTTCAAAAGGTAAGGATTCAATGACATCAGATGTGACATGAAATGACATCTAATGCTTACAGTCCTGTGAGAAGAAATTTTAGTTTGTTTCTCCAAAGCATGACGATTGGACCCTGCAAGAAGGGACTTTCAGAGCTAATCTCTGAAGAAGGAAAAAAAAAAAAAAAGAGCAATGACAGCCTCCATATTAGCTCAGGTTGCTCAGGACCTTGTCCTGAGTTTTGAATATCTCAAGGATAGAGGTTCCACAGCCTCGCTGGGCACCTGTTTTAGTGCTTGGTAAACTTCACTGTGAATAATTGTTCCCTTATGTGTCATTGAAATATTTTGTTAACTCTTAATTTTCTTTTGATTCCTGTCCTTTAATTGTGTACCTCTCAGAAGAGTCTGACTCTGTTTTAGGAAGGTAAAGGCAGCAATTATATTCTGATATTTGTTTTAGGAGTAAGCACATGGGTTTAGTCACTATGTCAAAACCCTGTGCCATAATTTAAGAAAGAATTACCAGAGATCATTAATCCAGGAGCATGACTCTTACCATAGCATAAAGCTGAAATTGCTGGACTATCAGCACTTTTCTGGTCCTCCTTTCTCCAGTTTCAAGATCACACAATAGAATCACCTGTGTCAGTTCAGCATGTCCAAAAACTTCCAGCTGTGTCACTTGGAGTTCCAGCCCTTCACAGGCCCCTCTGTTGGGGGTCTGACCTTGTGACAACCCATCACGATTTGAACGAATCCAGCATTTTTGCTCTAGGTATTTCCTTCAGCAACTTTGGAGACAGTGGTAGGAGATGCTGCAAGAATTTTGCTTAGAGCAGCTGCTGAGTAGTGGATCTTCTGGAGGGCAGCTGCACCACAGCAGTGGGGAGAACACTTCTCATATTGTCTCTTCTGCTCTGTGCACTCAGCCTGCTAGAGGCGTTGTCTGCCCAAGTGGAGAGACGCACATCTCTAATAGACCAGTAGACAAACTCTTAAAACGAGAATGCAAGAAGTTAATTGTAATCTGTTATAACTCTTTGGTGCTTTGATTACTGTTTTTCTGGAAATCTGGTTGCCTACCTCTCCACCATACAAACACTTATTTGCTTTGAGATCTTGGAGTATCTCAGTAAGTACACGTACTTTTCCTCTGTACGTACCAAAGTACCCAAAGTACTTCAGTGACATTGTTTGATAATTTCTTACTTGGTGATTTGGAAGTTGAGAGTAAAGAGTCTCATAATTTGCTTTTAGAGACTTTTTTTTTTTTTTAATGCTAAACAGTAATAAAAAGGATTAAAATTGTAACTATGGTGATGAGATGGTGTTTTAAACTTGCAAATAAGCAGCTACTTGGTCAGTGTCAAATAGAGTGTTCCACTGAGACAGACTGTAAAGACCTGCTTATTGCTGCAGTATTCATAACTATTAAAACCACTAAGCTGAGTTTATGTTTTAGCATACTTTTAAGTGATATTTCTTAATTTGAAAAAACTTATTCACAAATGCAGTTTGCTCACTGTCCTTTCAACACTTGTATACAGCTTTTACTTGCATACTGTTATGCTTCATATCTGCCTGATGACAGAAACAATGGATTAAAAAAAAGGAAAGAAGGAAAAATATGAAACTTTGGTAATTTCCCTTCTCACTTTTAACATAAAGTGTATTCCTTCTTCCCTTCTTCCCTTCCTCCCTTCATCCCTTTTTTCTTCAAATCTTTTTATTATTTTTTTTTTTCCACACAGAACTTACACTGTAACTGTAAGACTAGCTCATTGCTGCTTCACAAGCTTAAGCATACAACCTTTATAAGACACCTTCCTGTATCATGTCTGTCTTGGCATGCAAAGGAAGTGAAAATAAAACAGATACTGACAGCAGCATCAGTCTTCACAAGAAAAAGTGTACAAAAATGAATAAATGTACCCTGCCACCTTGTAAACTTGCTAGAAGCAAGATGATGTGATTGACTGCTTCTGGTGTTGTGCACAAGGAGGCTCTGAGGTAGAGCAATTTGTACACATCACTTTATAGAGCATGCAGCTGTGTTTCTGAGAGCTTTATTGTGCAACTATGTGGCTCCTTTTCTAGATCTATAGTTGGTAAAGCTCCCACAGCCTCTGAACACTTCTGCTTATCCACTGAGAGAACTGGTAAGTTATTTGTTGGGGCTCTACTTAGGCAATGGATAAATTAATAAGTATAAACACAACACAAACAAAAAACTCCTTTGTTGCCTAATTTTAGATATTGATGATCTCTGCTTATTTGTATGCTTTTACAGCAGTTTCTGTGATGGAGAAAACTAATTGGCTGCTGTTACTGAGTTTGCCCACAAATCTGAAACCTTGGTCTCAATCTGCAATTCTAAATGAAATGTATGTGTAGAAAAACACTCCTCTTGTTTAAATGCAAGCCTCTAGTGAAGAAAAATACTGTGTTAATAATAATTTAGAGATATTTTCAATATAATGCTCTTTTAGATTTTTTCTTTTCATTTATCTATATACTGTCAGATGCTCTTCTCTTTGTGCCCCCCTCCACACATAAAATCTGAATTTTCTTCATGTGTTCCAGAAACTGCATTTATATTCGTTTTGCATCTGTCTGCTTCCCTCTCAAGGTAGCAACTATCCTCGTGTTTGTAGTTGGACTTCTCTTCAAGCTCAGGTTTTAGGAAAAAGTAGAAGTAAAGCCATTGACTGGAGGAAGGAAGGGGGAATTAATGGTAGAGGACCTGTTGACACATGGACTTTGTGGCAGCAGCTTGTTATAATGTAAATTGTTTTATGTTTGTTTGTTTCCAGCAGAACACTGTGCACTATCAGCAACTCTTTCAGTTGGCCTCCATTTTGCCAGAGAAGCCAAACACTCTGCACTTCAAGAAACATTTGGTTTTCAGTTGTTCACACACAGATTTTGGCGTGTAGTTTGTGCTTGGATTGGACTTAGATAACATACTTAAGCGTGTATATTTTACAGGGTGTTTGCTTGAAAACAATTGACACTTTATTTCATGAGGAACGCAGTCACACCACCACTGGGTGCTGCAGTGCCGGATATGCTAGAACTCCAGTACAAACTGGAATCGAAGGCAGCCAAGTGGTACGCCACAATTGATATCACTAATGCATTTTTCTCCATCCCTCTAGCAGCAGAGTGCAGGCCACAGTTTGCTTTCACTCGGAGGGGAGTCCAATATACTTGGAATCAGCTGCCCCCGGGGTGGAAACACCAGCAGTGGACTTAGAGAAAGATTAACCTTGGGAAGAACAGACCAGACTTGATTTTCCTGACCTGTAAAATTAAATGCTACGAGAGCTTCAGCAATGGCTGCTGTACAGATCTCAGCTGTACTGCATGGACAGTTTTTTCTTGAAAAGATGTCACGTCATTGTACAAACAGTTTGTTTTGCATTATGCAGCTTCTTCTTAACATTGGCAACAGTGACTTAGAACCTGGATGTTTGGGGAATCAGAGCTGAAAACAAAATGAAATGGATGAAGTGAAAAAAGCCAAAGACTGTCCATAAAGGGGAGAGGGTTCTTGGGAGCTTTAGTTTCTTCTTTTCCAGCCAAAAATATTTTATCTGTTATAGCTTTCATAATAAAGCTCTATGAGTTTTTCTTAATAACAACTCTGAGTGAGGTCCATGCCCTCCCCCAGAAGGTTAAAGCTCAGATGATGTAAAGGAATCCCACCGTGTGCAATCCTCAGACTGGAGACAAGACTCAGGAAATGTAGATTTACCTACTATTAAATGTTTTGTGGCTAGCTGTTGTGATATCTGGGGAGTTTCAAATTAAAATAAAGAAATCCCAGTCTGACTGTTTGGGCCTGACAATGAATAGAAGCTTCCTGCAGAAAAACAAATTGAAATCAAACTTGGGGATCTGGGTAGAACAGCATATAAATATGGAAGAACAGGATATAAATATGAAGCCACATGGTATATAGTTTTCTTTTTTCTTTACAGTGATGGACCCAAGTTATCAGTCTGGGAGAAACAAGTTTTCCCTGCTGAGCTCTTCATACCTTTCCCTCCCCTCCACTTTTTTATTGCTTACCCTTCATTTAAGTGTTTAAATGAAATACGTCCAAGATTTTAACATCTGTGAACCTGAACATCTGGCACTTGATGAAGAAAATTGTTTTGTTCCCTCTCCATAGGCAAAGCCAATCATCCATACTGGGGCCTGGCCAGCTCTAGCCTTGGGGCTGCTGCTTAGCCTTCATTTCCCATAGCCACAATGTGTTTATCACCATGTTCAGGCTACTAAAAGCATGTCTAGCATGAAGAACGCTGTCAGCAAACATATGCTGTTCAAATCATAACAAAGCATGAAGAACATGCTTGTGTACTTCTAAGCTAAGACTGACTATTTTCCAACAAAAGAAAAAAAAATCTTCCCCCTGCCCTCTTCTCCCCCCCTTTTTTTTAATCAAGAAACCCAACCTCAGAGCTGCTGAAAACAATCCAAGGATTTATCTTGTGGAAAATCAATGCATAGGTAGACAGGAATGGAAAAGACTGGGAGCAAATTGGACTAAGAAGATAAATTATCACATGAAGTCTGATTTTTGGTGAGTGGACCTTGAAAGGACATCTACTAAAAGGTCTTTTACAAAGTAAAATAAATGAAGACAGAGAAGATGTAACTTCATGAAAAGTAAAATGAGAGTATAAACAAGTAGGGCATATACATATATATATATATATTTCTTCTGTTGTTTACTGCCTAGATTCTGGCTCCTGGAAGATTTCTTTATGCAAGCTGAATTACAAAGACTTACTATTACTTTACGTAGAAAACAAAAATCCTTAATAACTTCGAGTTCAGTGCAACACAAATAACTAGCACAACACCCAGTGTTTCACGCTTTGCTTCTGCATAAGCTGCTTATGGCCTGTTTCCAAGAGCATTTCTGAAGTTATGGGATGCTATTACCTCTTTTGTGATTGAAATGCCAATGAGTCCTTGCCAATGGAAATTTTTCATTGCTCCCCGACTTCAATTGCTTCTGTTGTCTGCCTGTGGCTATCTGCCTCCAGCCAGGTAGACATAAACTTAATTTCTGTAGCAAGTCACTGATACGTTTGTAGCCTCAGGCCACTCTGTAGCTAGGTTCAGGTTAATTTTCACCATTTTGACTAACTCTAGGCCTATGCTAAAGATAGAAGCTGACTGTTCCTCTTCAGTTTACCATATATGCAAGAACACTTGCATTGGTAGTTGCTGGAGTCTAGACAAATGCGATTTTTTTACATGATACTTTTTTTTTTATGTAGACTGTAGTCTGTGTAGTATACATTATTTTCAACATTCCCTTGTTCTTATCATAGGTGCACGCAGAGCAGTATGGTTGGTGTTGGACTTATATCCCTAAACTGCCAGTTGGACTAACCCAGTCTAGGACTACTTCTGTCCCCTGTGTCCTGTCACGTAACCTGTCCTCAATTTTGTTTCCTCTTTTGTTGTTTGTTTAGAGATAATGAATGTAATAAAGAGCACCTACTCAATTCAACTTTAAAGTATTTATTTAAATGAAACTTCACAATTTTCAAGGCAGAGGGGAGACGTTTGTTATTAATTATGAAAGCTGAAATAACATTAAAGAGCTGAAAGAGTAGATTTGGAGCATTAGTCCTTTCTCAGAGGACCTGCCTCAGTGTCCCAGGAGATAAATCAGTCAACCTAGGCAGTACATCAATGAGTCTGGCAACCTATACATTGCTCTTTCTACAGGTAGCACTTTCTACAGGATGAGGAAAGAGACAGTTCAGGAACTTCCTGATCTAACCATGGTGGCACTAACACAGAGAGTGCTTTCCAGAAGAGCCTTTTTTCTTTTATTTTTTTCCCCTAAGAAACTCTTAATATCTTCAACTCAATCTGGATAGCACCAGGCAGCCAGGAATTCTCCTGGAATGAATAGCTCACTACTGACAAGCACAGAATTAATTTAAATATGTTCTCAGGACCTGTGATACTGCCAGGCAGTATAAAGAGGCAAAAAAGCCAAGATCCTGGCCAAGATTTTGAAAAATAGATTTAGAATTAACTATGCTGGCTTGCGGCAGAATGAAACATCATCTTTTTCTGCCTCATTTTGAATACGTTCAATGTGAATGTTCAATGTTTTGAATATGTTTGAATATGTTATGTTGTAACTTTTCTACGTTTTCTCTGTTTTCAGTTTCCTTGATATCTTCAGGGTAATCCACCTTTTACCTAAAACTGCCTGCTGGTTGCTCTTAACTGTTTCTCATCAGTGGACTATTTCACTTCAGTAGCTCTCATTCTACAGAAAGGACCAAGCCTCAGATCCTGACAAGAAAAAATGCCTGAAACCACACCACTCCTATTTATTTATTTATTTATTTATTGTTTTCAACTGTGTTTTGCCTGTTTCACCAAGTGTATGTGCCTTTTGCTATTGCAGTTGTATAACCAATGTACCATAAAAGGACTCTATATTAGTACAGTTACTACATTGTCCGTTATAAAGGAGGAACATTTAATGTTAGTTCTTTCACAATGTTAAAATATTGTATGGATTTACTCCAGGCATACAAGAAGCCCAGTTTCTGTGGCTGAAAATAGTGGCACATCAGTGTTTACAAAGAAAGGTCAGTAGCTTTGATGGCAAAGAGCTGGGATTGACAGTATCAAATTTCTCAGTTGTGTTTGATGCTGACAGACATTGACTCCAGACAATATGGATCCACATGCATGCATATATGTAAGTTAAATAAACATAGTCATCTCTCCAAAATCACTAATTTGTTTTGGTAAGCCAAATAGTTCCACCAGCAACATCTCTTCTTTTCTCGCTGTGAATATTCCCCAACGTGATTTCCACATGGTTCAAATATTTTTCCAAACTAATTCCCTGGTATGGCTCACGACTGATCATGGAACATTTGTGGTAGCAGTGCTCCTCAAGCCACCATGATTTAGAGGCATGATTTAACATTAGGGTTGCAGACTAACTGTTCATGCCTGCTGCCCTCAGTGTCTGAAAAACAAAACAAAACAAAAAAATTAAAAAATTTAAAAATCCCGATGATGGATAATTTTCCTCATACAGACACAGATTTTACACACTGCCTATCTCTAAATAGTTTTAATTGCGTATCAGTTGCTTCACTTTGCAAATTAAGGCATTTTATTTTAGTGCTTAGGTTGTAAAAAGTTAGACAGGTAGGAGTAGCATACCTGCTCAGAGGCCCTCACTTTCTTTTGGACCATTTTATGGCTAGAGATAGGGAGAAACACCATAGTGTTAAAAAGCCCCAAGCTGCAGTTTCGATTGGTGGAGAGCATATCCAGTGCAGGAGCCAAAACTCTCCCATCAGCTGCTGTTTCCTCCACAACATCACTGCTGCTACTGTTCCTTACCAGGAAAACAAAAACCAAAACTTTGCATGGGGCAAAGTTCCACCTTAAAGTCCAGATAAAGTCTGGAAGAAAAATGAGGAATATATTCACTTTGGGTGCAGTTGGGGAATTACTTCTATAATAAGTTAGCTTTTGAAAGAGGAAAAATGAGTTAATGGAGTTTTCTGTATTCTACGATCATGTCTTTTTTCCAGAGTCAAGATTTTAATTTCTCAAGGAATCTTCATAGAGAATTCCTACTTAATATGTCCCCTGGAGCATCAAATGTATCACATAGAAGCAGATAATTTTTTTTCCAGTTTTTGCTAGATTCACTATGAAAAGACATATGTTCCATAAGAATTATCAGCTGCTGCACATTTTCTATGATTGAATTTGCCAGCTGCAGGATGAGCACACCAGTGAATAACCATTTTATTGTCTGTATGTCCTCACTACACCTATAAATTGTAGCTCCTTTGGGAATGTGTGAAGGTGGGGAGACAAAAATTGTGGTTTAGCTTATTTGTATGCAAAAAACTGATTAATGTCCATGGCTTCAGCAGGGCACAGATGACCATGTGAAAATATTCTTCTTAAGCATTGACAGCTGGGCAAGTACACAATTTTTTTTTTCATCTCTCAACAAAAGCAGATCCCCCTACATAAGCTGGTAGTGATTAAGTCCAATATAGACTCTTCTAAAGGACCCTGATAACAAATTAGCATATACTTGAGAAGCATAAAGTTATCAACAGCTGAAAAGATATTAATAAGCACTGAACAATAGTATGCCTCCACAAAATAAGGTATATATATATATAAAAGAGTAATAATTTGCCTTTTGAAGCTTAGTCCTAAAAAACTGCATTAATTCAAAGTTCTTTGACAAACTAAATCCATTTTTTTTTTTTTTTTATTTTTTTTTTTCTTCTTTCATGAGTATCTTTATGTTTGCCAGGCTTTAAAAATAAGTTCTAGGATGGATTTATACAGTCCTTAGGCAAGGAGAATAAGCAACTGGTCTTTCATACTTATAGGACTGCTGTGTAGTAGTTAAACCTAACTTTTCCCATCTCTTGGTTTTGATGCAATAATGTTATAAAGCAAGGATCTGAGAAGTAAAACCACCATGATATACTCATTTTTGCTTATATTATAATAACATTTCATTAAAATGGAACTGTTAATGCTGTGATTTCTCTGGAGATGAATGACTTGGCTGCATTCTTTTCATTTTCTGTAAAAGAAACTCTTTTACTCAAAGAGTTAAGGACCAAGACAATTTGATGAATGAGCTATAAAAATGCTTTTAGTTTTAAATGGCACACATTTTAATTGCACTTAGAATCATAGAATCACAGAATCATAAAGGTTGGAAAAGACCTTCAATATCAATATCTGGTCCTTCAATATCTGGTCCAAACATCACCCTACTACCAATGTCACCCACTAAACAATGTCTCTAAGCACCATGTCCAACCTTTCCTCCAGAGACGGTGACTCCACCACTTCTCTAGGCAACCTGTTCCAATGCCTGACTACTCTTTCTGGGAAGAAATGTCTCCTAATTTCCAACTGAAACTTCGCCTGGCGAAACTTGAGGCCACTCCCTCTAGCCCTATTGCTAGTTGTGAGAAGTGAGAAGAACTGAGAAATAAGAAGTGAGAAGAGGCTGACCCCCAGCTCCCCACACCTTCCTTTCAAGTAAGTAAATGTAAGAAATATTCTGTGAAGTTACCTGAGAATTACTATTATCTGTAAAAACTCTTTGTACGTACTTGTGTTTTATTTGCCATTTTATTCTCAGTACCCTTTTAGAAAGTAAGAAAGATTTTCAGTACTTTATGTGAAAATGAAGTTGTTTTTCCTTATTAGATTTTTCTGTAGTGGTGATGGGGATTTTCTTGCTGCAGCTGCTTGAGAACTTTGTCCTTCAAACAAAAGGTATTTTCTTATATTTGATAGATACAGAAAAAAAAAAAAAAAAGGTTTAAAATAAACAAGCTTAAAATTTAGTAATGAATTACATTATCTGATATTAGGTGTAGGTACGTTAAGTCAAGGTTTTAATTTCTGTTTATTTCTTTGCTTGTTTGTTTTTACTGTCTGCTGTAGGACATTGGGTATCATTTGATATGGCTGTTTTTTGTTCTTATATAGACTTTGGCTCACCATTCAGTATTGGCTAGATCATTTTCTTGTACGCATTTTTGTGCCTTAGATGAAAAGCAAGACCCTTAACAATCCTTCTCCCCCCCCCCCTTTTTTATTTTTAAATAAATCCAAGGCAGCTGAAAATCTGAGTCTTTTGGCAATTTTTTGAGATCAAAGCTATCTAGATATATTGCTTTTCTTTATTATTTACTTTTTTTGATGCAGAATAGCTCTTGCAGAGCTTGCATAAGCCTCAGGTTAACTCTTTCTTTTGTCTTGCTTCTGTTTTGTATTGCTTTGCTTTGTTTTAACTGAATGAGTTAGGTAAATACAAAATGCTTTGTTTATATAAACAAAAATATTCTAGATGTAAGGGAGTACTTTATCCTTTATTAAGTCTTTCTGTTATATTTCCTGGGATCTTAAAGCACTGCCTGATAAACAGCTACCATAGAATTTGCACAAATCAACACTCCTTCCTGGGAAAGCTTTTTGACCATATACCTGATGTGATTTGCAAGTGAATCTGACTTAAGTCATCGTTTTGCTATGTTTATCAGTCCAACTTCAGATGTGCATGGGTTCTCAAGATGTTTTAATCTTCCATACTTGGTATATATTTACATATTTGGGAATAAAAGGATATACAAAATTGTATGTTTTCTATTGTGAATTACTATGAAATGTAATTTTAATTTTATAAATATGGTCTTAGAATACGCCCAAGTGCACTGTTAAATAATCTAAGAGAATCTTTCAATGAAAGGGTGGTTTGTTGGAAAATCCAGATGAGTTTCATTTAGTCTGTATTTCCAGTGCATCTTTGTATATTTAATGGAAAAGTTTTTTTTGTTTGTTTATTTGTTTGTTTTTTAAACGATACATATTGCTTACTATGAAACTGTGGATTTTTTTTTATTTTTATAGTACTTTTGATGCTACTTAAAATTGGATCTCACCCAACCTGCTTGTGGGTTCAGGAATCCCAGAGTGAATAATCATTTTAAATTTTGCTCACATCTATAAAAGCAAATATAATAGATAAAAAGAAAAAAAAGGACTGGACTATGGAGATAAAATTGTTCACTGTGGATTCAGAATCCCTTTGGAGCCGGGGGCAAAGGAGCAAAACTGATCTCTAGTGCTTAGAGATACATGTACATGAAGCAAGTTGTATTACTTGATGACAGTGGGGAAAAGACACAATATTTATCAAATCATTAAAACCTGTTGCATATGGCTATGAATCATACTTAGTTCATTAGATCTGTTAGAGATACTCTGGAATACACAGCTTGGAATATTTGGGACCAGTTTTTTGCCACTCTTTTTTTATGTTTTACATATTAAGAGGCTGGTAGCATAATTCTTTTTTGGCTAGACTAAAATGACTCAGTTTCTTCACCATTGTGCAGTCCTATTCTCCAGACCTCCTCTTGTTGTTGTTGGTTTTCGTTGATCTCTTCTGACTCATAGTCTTATTGAAGCTGGATGTCCCAAACTGATCATCAACATGTAGCTCTACAGCTTAATCCCGTCTACATGTAGAATACTGTGAACCAGGTCCTGCTTCAGTCTTGTGGCCTAGACACGTGGATTGTGGGCTATCCATGATCTCAAGGGCTCTCTGAAATGTCAGCTTTCTGATGTTGTATATACACTTCATGAAGTTATGAAAACACAGAAAATTATAGCAAATTATCATCGCTATAAACTGTCATTACGTGCTCTTTAATAATTACTATATTTTACTAAAGGAACAGAATGTAGTCATGAAAGACACTGCCACTGTAAAGTTATCAAGTTTCTTTGTGTACAGCACTCTTTGCCAATTACGTTAGAGCACTGGAAGTCAGTGAAACAGCTGAAACGAAAGTGAGAAACATGAACATCAAAGTGAGATGATGCTGCATACACATTTTTATATTGCAGTTCATAATTAGCCTGAAAAGTCAGGTGCATTGCATAGAGCGAGCTCGTTGTGGAAGTAAGCAGGAAAAAACAACAAAATTTAGCTAGTTTGCAAAACAGTTTTGCTACTCCACACAAGAGGTATACAGAGTAAGACATAAACAGTAATTTAGACAAAGACTTCATTCTGTTTAATTAAGTAAAATAAGAATATTCTTGAGTGGTAGACATCTCTTATATTGTAAAAATCTACTTGTTTATCTCAGACAATGCCAGTTTCTAAAGTCCTATTCTGATTACTGCTTTATGATGGATTATGCTTTTATGATGGACACTGAGTGGTGAGCACTTCTAATTAAGGGGTAGAAGACCCATCACATTGTGGATAGCATCACATTTCTGCAGAGCTGTGCAGTTGTGCAGCCTTTCTTATATCAGAAAATTTGTATTCAGACAACTGTCCTGGCTAGTGCCAATAAAGTTGTGGAGTACATCAGACCCTATTAGCCTCAGTAATAAATCTTCACCTGTTCTGCATCTAACTACTGTACTAATTTGAAATCTCAGTAGCCACTAGGGTCTTTATTTTCACTTAAAACAAAACAAAACAAAATATCTAGGAAAATCTATTAAAAATTACTTTATTTAGGAATTTGCACCATAATTTGAAAAAACATAAAAATCAAAACTATTTCAAAACATTATTTTCTGCTCCATTCAATACAAATAAACCCTTAACAAACAAAGCTCGAGATCTTTATTATGGGAACGGCAATTATATGCACATATAAAGATCTCTAGAGACTCTCAAGCTCCATATGCCTATTGAACCTGTGTTTACCTTATTTGAAATGAGCCCCCCTCCAAAAAAAAAAAAAAAAAAAAAAAAAAAAAAAGGAATGGAATGGAATGGAATCCAGCTTTCTGCCATCAATTGCCCCCAGATTGTGTGAAGTTTGTCACTGTCCATTCTTATCACCTTTGATGTGGACTGATGGAGTGTTTCTACAATTGCGTCACATTACACTATTAATCCAGGAGAAGAACAGTCAGATGTAACATCCCTCACATCTAGCAATTTATAGTGGCATTTATTTACTATATTACTGAGCACTTTTTACTATTCTGTAATTTGATTTTCTCTGTGTATGCATTTTAATGTCCTCCACTCTTATTTTTTAACCAAAACTTGTGTTTACTCTCCTTGATGCATGTCTTGTGTAGAAGAAAATAAACAGTAACCCATGCTTCAAGGGCTTCAGTGAGTTTTGAGCAGGACTAGGCTTAGATATAGAAAATCAAGAGACTTATTCAGGGCTTTGAGATCTATCCCATATATTCCTCATTCACTGTGCACGGTTGCTGTCCGAGCACAGTCTCTTTTCTATAATATATGTGATGGAAATTAAGTTTGTCTGCCTTTTTATGCACTGTGATGTAAAAGACCATATGCCCATCTGCTGGTAAAGCAGATAAAGTGGTCCGTGGAAATCCTTTTATATGAAGCAGCTGTCCACAGTCTGCATGCTGGGAATGGTATTTCCAGGGTAGGAAATGCAGCAAGAGTCCTGGAGTTGGGTAGGTGAGTTTGTGCAGAAGCGCACTATGACCAATGTCCTTGGCAAGATGTAGCGTGAGACTTACCTTTTAAAAATTAGCATACAGTATGTTGATCCTCCTAATCTTTCACATCTGATTTTTGTCCATTCATGAATAAAATAACAAAGGATTCATGATATTATTCATACCCAAACACAATGTTGTTTACTCATTGCTAACAGGTTCTAATTTTTTTTCAGTTGGATAATATATACTAGAAATAAATAATCCTCTTGTACTGAAAATACTACCAGGAAAACTGTTGGCTGTTAAAAAACATTATTCTTTAGCAGGAAGCAGATTTCTATAATAACTACTTGCTGTCAGTTCTATTTACACGTTTCCAGGTAATGCTGTCTTCAAGGTGTTTCTGTTTATAGCACACTCAGACTGATCTTTTCCAAAAGAAACAATGTTCTGTTAGTATAATAATTGGACATAGCCAGCAATGGGGGGGGGGAAGGTTCATAACGATAGGGTTAGCTTTTGACAAGTACAGAATAACCTTTCTGGAGGGATCTGCTTGTGAATGTATGGAGTGATTAATAAGAAACCAAACAAATATTAATATTAAGATATTTGCTCAAGTTCTAATACTTTCTGAAATATATCTACTTCAACTCAACTCATCCTGATACTTTAGATCCCTGGATTGAGACCCTCCTTGCATTGAAGTCAACAACAACAATAACAACAAAATAATTGCAGGTGACATCAACTGAAATAAAAAAATTGTGTTTCCAACAGTGCAAAGACCTCAAAAGTTGTTTAGATGTCAGAAAAGAATAAATATTAAATGGATTGCAATGTGCTGTTTACATGAATTTTTCTGACTTGGTTTCTCACTGAACATGTAGTTTGTAGCTTGTATTAAAACTACAAATCTATTCTGACCTCAAAGAGCTGAAGATCTGGCTCAGAAAATTGAGTCCATGAATGCTGAATTGATAAGTCTGCCCAAGTAAACCACAGTACCCTGAGAAAGAAGAAAAGTTTGCATTCTCTGTTGATGTGTATTCACAGTAGCAGATCCATTTGGTGAAGGAAAACTATCTGCCTAAACTGTATGAAGATTTGACCCAGATTGAATAGACTCCCTACCAAAAAAGGCTTTTGGTCAAAGATGAATAATATGGTGTGCTGTATGATTTCCATAAACTGAGTGTGAGCAGAGGACAGTTCCATTGGGGAAGATAATGCCAGACTCTTCCCAGTGGTGTCCAGCCCATCCCAAAATCAAGCCACTGATCTGGAATCCCTGTGTGAGATATCATCCTACCCCTCTTGCCTATTGGACCTGCTGTTCAGAATAAATGCTGAGGTAAGCCTGACCCTGGATTCAGTGTAGTGGGGTGGATTGGGAGCACTGGTTGATCCAGGTTCTTCAGGACACTAGATGAGAGATCTGGCCACCAAATAGAATATTTACTCTTCTGTAGTGGACCTCTCATTTCACTTTTTTAGTCATTGCCAAATATTTCTGTTTTGCTAACCCATTTACTATAGAAAAAGCTTGGCAGCTGAAAAAACTGAGCCCAGGGAGAACTTCTCTGGCTACTTCAGCTGAACACTCATATGCACTGTACTCTTTTTCTATCTTTTTCCCCATCTAACTTAGTTTAGTTCACTCTATTTTGGGTGATCCGTAGGCACATGTGTTCATGAGTTGTGAGAAAGTATTGGATAATGATGAACTGCCTTTGAGATTTGATTTGCAAGAGCAAATACAGTCATAGTGTGTACTCTAGAGAATCCAAAAACAACAACAAAAACAACTTGATTTTAGTGTTTTATTTGTGAAAAACAGAAATAATTTTTCCTGTACTCCATCTGTCATCTGTAAGCAGCATAGGACACAAACTGTGTCCACTTATGTGTAGGTACAATAGCCTGAAACACAAAGTTTCCTCTGAAGCAGAGCAGGTATTACTGGGATGTTAGTGTTATTGATTTGTATTAGGAAACAACCTGATTTATACTGAAATTTTTCAAATCTCTCTGCAACATTTTCAAGTAGCTGTTTGCAAATTAATAGTAATGTTAATTTTCTCAAGCAAGAATTTTAAATCTTAAAGACAATTACCAAATTATTAATAAAAAAAACCAACACATGAGATTCTATCCCTCATGTACCTGAGAGTTTTGTCAATAATTAAATTATAGAAAAATGATTTATTCTTGATATCTTGAGGCTAAAGTAAAGGTCAGATCTGTTTTTTTTTTTTTGTTTATTTCATTTTTTGTCTTTGATTTTTGTTACCCTCTCCTCCCCCCACAAGGAACAAAGAATTTTCGTTTTTGCCTCAAAGTAAAGCTCATAAAAAAAAATGTATGATGAAAAGAGCAGGTATCCATGGTGACCAGCAATTTACCATCCTTTGTTCTCTGTTCTCACTTCAGAGAAAGAAAAATAATGACAGTATTTTGCCTAATGGCTAATTTTTTAACAAGACAAGATAAACTGCAAAATGTCAAAGCTGAGTTATATTTTAGTAAGTAAAAATATTAGCTAAACCCACCTCTGTCAAGCCACCATCTTCAACTGAATCACCTTATTGATGACATTATTTCATACTAAAGATGTTAAAGGATATTGTTACATGGAACCCCTGTTATTGTATAGAAAGAGGTAAATTCCCCTTATGCCTATTTGAAATCAGTCAAGAGTAAATCTTAGAGTCGTCAAAAGATCAATAAATATCTACATGAACATCTGCAGTTTCCTCACTTTCACTGCAGAGGTTGCAAAATCTACTGATAGCAGAGCTGAGTTCTACTTAGTATCCTCTCTGACTCCCTGTATCCCAAAACCCATGCTCAGAACAGCAGCATAAAATATCAAGTAAATATTAATATTGCCATCCTATTGAAATTATATTCATGTAAATGTTATTTTATGCCTTTGGTTTGCTTTGTGTGAGAACCACTGGTTCTCATTTTCTCACTGCAGTTTCTGTTTAACTCTCACACAGTTTTAAAGCACATAGAAGATATTCAGCAGCTGAAAGTTGGATGGCTTTCTTCACTGTTGTACTTCTAATGTACAGAGAATTCCTTTTACAGCAGTAGTTAAATAAAAGGAGAAAGAAGGCAAAACCTTATTAGCCGAAGAAAAGTAAACCCTGGAATAAATTGCCAAGGGTGAAAAAACTTGCTACTTAAGGTTTTGCACAAACACCAAAGCCCTCTGAATTACATGTTATGGTATGATTGCAATAAATTTGGGAAATCCTCTATGTCCTGAACTTTGAGGAACAAATGCTTTTGATAAGACATACCGAGTGAATTTGTATGAGCTGTTCATTTGCCCCCTTCCCGTACTAAAGAGGCTAGCCTTCTGGTTTCCAGCTAATACCTATAGCTTGAGCTGGTCTCAAGCTATTCATTTCCCAGTGGCCAATGGCCATTGATGGAGAGAGGTTACCATGTTGAAAGGACCTCTGGCCTGACCCTAAACCAGCTGTTCTTAGACTCTTCAATACTTAAATCATCAGCTATATAAGCAAACTTAGCTTCAGCAAATCAGTGGATCTGAAATATTCTGCAGAATCATGTAACCATATTCATAATTTATTCATTAATTGACCATTGATTCATAGCTTTATGATCTAAAAGATTAGATGGTCATTCCAAAATCTACGTACTTCCTATGTACTATGAAGGGGAACTTTCACATTTTACATTTTGTCCCCCATTATGTATAAAGATGACCCTCGCACTAATGAGATATAATATATAAAGATATAAAAACATGTAAGATTTGAAGGAAGTTTGCTGTGCTTGGCATGTATTGGACTGGACATAGAAAAATAGTTGGTTTAGTGAGGACAGGAAGGTGTTGCTGTAGCATCTGGAAAAAAACACTTGATTTTAAAATATATAATGTTTTTTCTTGATGCTTAAAATATTTTATTTGCTTGCTGTCGTCTGCAACACATTGTACTTCCACTCTGTATCCATGGTGTTGGTTTGATTTTTTGTGTTTGCCTTCCCCTTGCTTAAAGGAACAATTTTTAATATAGGCCTTTGTGTAAATTACTGCGTAGTCCTAAATACTGCATAAAACTGATAATATGACATTACATAGAATTTCAGTAGAAGAAAATATTTTATACCACATCTCTGGAGATTTCTAAAAAATAGAACTTAGGCTATGTTATTATTATTCTTCCCACAGAAAAAGAGACCAGTGTTGACAACAGTTGATGAGAATACATCACTTTCATATTAGTAGATGTAGAGAAAATAAAGTTATGGGATGACCTTTTGATCTTCTAATCTCTCAACACTACAGAAGATGTTATAGTGGAATTGAACAGCTGTTGATAGCATTTAAAATGCCTTTTTATTTAACTTATTCATGCCCTAGAATTTAAAGAAACTTTTCTTTAAACTGAAAATGCAAAATTGAGGAACACATACTGCTGTCCTTGATAGAACCTGGAAATAGGACTATTTGAGTGCTGTTGTTCCTGAATTCTGACCAATTCGATTAATCAGCCTTCTAACCACAAAAGGTAGATCACTAGCAAGCAAGGATTTTTAAGCCTGCACTGTCTGGCTATTTGGCTTGTGATCTGAAGTCAATATCTGCTTCTAAATCAATGAGACTATTAGAACACATCAGATTTGTCACCACACTGACAGGTTTCTAGCAAGCTACAGTGGCTAAAGCCCTTTCAAATTGCTTTTCAGATAAATACTTTTCAAATCTCCAAAACAAGATAAAAATTGGGAGTATGGATCCGTAGAAATCCATACATAGCTTTTTAGCACAGGATTTCCCTGTCTGCTTACTTTTTTTTTTTTTTTTTTTTAGAAGCTGATTTTTATGGGACACTTCAATCTGTTACTTGATTGCAAGTAATTTTCTCCCTTGCATATTCCAACTGTGCAAAAAATGAATGGTCATCTGAAGCTTTTCATTTGCTCTACAGCAAAGTGTTTGCAGATATTCTCATTTTCTTCCAATAACTCTCAAATAACTTTTCATGGAGAAAATGTGATGTTGGAGATAGTCAGCCTGGTAACAAGTTTTTTTTAGACTTTCAACATTTTCCTGTCAAATACTCTCTAGTGTCATTACACATTATTTTACAGGAAATCATTTGTCACAATTGTGTTCTTTGCGCATTACTTACAGTTGTATTTTATTCAAAGTAGGTGAAAAGCAAGGAAAGCAATGGTTTGCTAAGTAATGCTTAGATGTTTTGCAGGCTGCAAATTATCAATACCTTTATGGAGCCACATGGGAAACTAAACCCTTCTTTCTTATTATATGTCTTCAGAGAACAACTGCTCAGCAACGAATAGTAAATACTGAAAATGAAACCCTGGAGAACAGAAAGGAATTTAAAAGTCAATTACACAAACTGCTCTATGAATAAAAACTAAGGTTCTTTCTCCTTTCAGTATTTTGTGCTGTGATGGGGGCTAAAGACAAGACACCTTTGCACAAGGTGCCGATATTTAAGCCTGGTTTGTCCTTTGGGTACATGATATGCCCAAGTGGCAACACCCAGCAGTGGGATCATTGAAGGAAACTTCCTACACCTACCTACCTGCACGCTGATGCACTGGCTTGGTGTTCAAGTCATGCTTGAGCTGGCTCCAGGCTGTTTTTTTGGATATCGTAAAGAGTGTTCTTGCCTTTCCTTTTCCTCCTCATGGCACCAGAGGGAAATCAAAAACCTGCAATATACAAAATAATGAATTTGCTGGAAGAGTTTTCCTCAAAGCATGTTGTCAATAAAAAAATTAAGAAACATTTTATTTAGGAGGTAGGGGAGAGTATTGGGATGCCTGAAGTGAATGAATTGCATATGTTTGCCCTCGGGCCTTGGAACCAGAGTGCTAAGACTGTGACTAATTTTTAGAACAACAGCTTGTCAGAGCTAACAATCCCATTGTTGAAAAAATACTGTTTTGTTATCTGATTAAGTCCAAAAAATGAGAAACACTCGACCGAAAGACATTAGCTTGTCATGCCAAATGTCAGAGTTTTAGGATTGTGGAAATACGTCTGTTTCTTTAATCAAGGAGCTGAACCTGACACTGCAGAATTTCTCTGAGCCCTGTTGGAGGGCTGGTAGCAGGTATATGCCAGAAAGACAATGTTGAACTTTTCCTTCAGCTTCAATATATTAATTTCATAAGTGTTTTGTTTAAAGAGCATCACATCTGTAGTTCAGCTGTAGTACCCTGTTATGCAACATGGGAGTAGAAAAGACTAGAGGTCTGGATTTTTTACAGTGTCTTAAGTCATGGTAACTGCAGATGAACCCAATAAGGCTGATTGGTTTGGGAAGTGCAGTGGGAGTTAGGACTTGCAGTCAAACTGGTGTTGGGGAGTCTAACTCATTAGAATGAGTTAATACCCTTTACAGCATTTATTTTTAATGCAACTGATATTTTTAAGCTGAAATATTTCATCTACATCTTCCTGGAGGTCCTGAATTCTCAACTACCTCAGTGAGTAGCTGTCACCAGTACAGGCTTTTCTCTGAATGAGAATGGTACTATTCTCTTGTGATCACTCATTTTTTTTGCATCTAAGCTTTACACGAATAATTAGCTGCCTTATTTTAGCTGTGGAGTGAATAAAGCATCATTATGTATTATAATGATCCACACAAATCTATTACTACATTTGTGGTTTTTTTTTTTTTGCTCTATTTATCTTTCAGTTGTAACATTTATAATGACACTTTTCCTTTTTATCAAATTGATGTTTAAAGGGACTTGTCATGATATAAATCACCTCAACGTGACTGTGGCTTTCAAATACTTTCTCAAACATTGGCTTTGGTGTGGAACAATTAGTACAGACAGATTTTTCATTCTGACTTGCAGGAACAGGCTTTAGTACATGGTTTAAGGAAAAAAAAAATCTCTAAAGGAGAAGCCAAACTAGTTCACAGGCTGAAATTAAAGCTTCTGGTGAAAAGTATCACGGACTGAAGCACTGAAATCTATCTCACTGTACTCTCCTCCTGTCCTCAGATGATGTGGAAGAGACTGAAGAATTCTCATCTTCGCAGTAAGAGTGCAGGCACCAAAACAGCACCTTCATTAATTCTACCAGAGTACCCAGCCACCACAGATTTAGCTTTAAAGGTATCTCTGTTTTGAGCTGAGAGTTGGACAAGATGATCTTCAGAAGCCCTTTTCAACTTAATTTATTCTATAATCTTGTAGGTCTCCTTCAGCAAGTTTTGGATCAAGAAGCAGTTTGAGAAACAACTGCATTTGATTAGCCAAAAGACCAGTTTAATCTCTCTCTCTCTCTCTTTCTCTCTCTCTCTCTCTCTCTCTCATTTCTTTTTGACATCTCAAAAAAGCATGTTCTCATGTTTTTTTGAACATGTGCTGTGTTTCACACAGTCAGTTGAAAAGCAGTAGCATTGAAGTAAAATTGTTATAAATACATCGAAGAAATTCATCCTTTCCCATTGAACTCTATCTAGCTTGAAGCATTAGATGATGCTATTCATGCTGGAATGTTTAAAGATATCACTGACTTCCACATTAGCCATCTGAACAATATACCTCTGTGGATTTACCAGCCAAGTTGTTGACAATTTAATATCATGTTATCTTGTGTATCAGTTAAAAACATTCAGTATTTTTTCTCCCTTCTTTTCACCTGTTATTAATATCTCCTGTTACTAATATGAAAAATGTGTATATGTCAAAAAGAACAAGCAATCTTATTATGTTTCCATCTGTTCTAGTCTCAAACCAAGTCTATATATATACATGTTGTATATATATATATATATACACAACACCGTAATAGCATTTAACAACATAAAAAGAGAGTCTGGAAAATTTTGAACTTTATAGCAAAAGTAATTGATATTTAAATTTCTTTGCATTTCTCACTAAAAATAGGAAAACATTTTTTTTCTGAACAGAAAAACAAAGTGTGTAAAGGACAAATGCTTTTCACACTTTAATATTGGCACCTCCCTGTTTAATATAGGTACCTCCCAGTTGTAGCAACTGCAGACAAACTATGAGCATGATCTGCTTAACTATATTACATGAAGATACAAATTTATCATCTTTTGATGTCTTTTCAGGATGTTGTTTATATAACTAAGAAATTTCAGAAGTAGTCTTCAACTTCAGAATTTCTAATTCTTCAGCCATTACATGTATAGAAATATACATATATTTAAGAATTGATTGTTTTCTGCAATAAAAAGTTTTTGATTTTTTTTTTCTTAGACCTGTAATTCACAGTTAATTACTTCTGATTTATTTATAATCCTTCTGTCATATATCTAATAACTGTGCAAAGAAAACTGTTTTGTTCTCCTAACCCTTGGCATATGCTTAATTGTACTCATAAATATATGGTTAATCTTATTGCTGTTGTAATTATCATTCTTACCCTAAATTTCACTTCCCAACAGATTGTTATTTATCTTCACTGATGGTGGAATTGTCAGATTCATCTGGCAACCTTTAAGCACAGTTTAATACACAACGTGGGTAGTAGGATATAGGTAATTAATAAACTATCATCTGAATTAAGGACAAGGATAAGAAACCACATTTTAAAATATCCATTGATACTTTCCAGAAGAGCAGAGTAAGTAATTAGTCTTACTTTTGAAGTTTCTGGGAAAATCTAGGGCTTAAGCAAAACAAAAAATACGTCTTTACTTGACTAAGCAAGAAAAAGAGTAATGTTTCAACTAATTTGTAATTTTCCTGGCTATCAGTCTCCCATGATTCAAGTTTTTTATGAGGATAACAATTTAGTTGCAAAGTCACAGTTTGTAGAGTCAAGGCGATATAAAGCAGCAAAAAGAAGGAAAGTTTTCCCCATGTCTGCCAGTGACTTGGTTCCAGTACAGAACAGGTTCTACAGCTGGAAGTAACAGGAGTCTCTATGGCTGTGCCACTGCAGGAGATCTATTTGTCTTCTCAGTCTAGTCAGCAGTAGAAACAAGACATCTAAGCCATTTACTTTAATATTGCTTAGCAAAAAGAATAAAATTAAAAGATATAATATAATATAATATAATATAATATAATATAACATAATATAAATGGATATGACCATCAAAAATTAGGGAAAATGTTAAATTCAAAATGTAATCTTTTCCTTATTAGCAATATGACTTTTTTGATTTGTTGCCTACTGTTTTTATTAATCAGTTATTGAATTTCTTGAGGCCTACATATTGACTGAAAAATAAAAATCAAAACAATGTATTCAGCTCTTTGATATTGCTTTAAATGTTCATGTCACACAACTTCTGGTAAGCAAGATTATTGTGGGAACTGATAATATGAGAAAGAAAAGTCTCCTAAAAGATTTCAATAGTTTTCTTACTTAGAAGGGGAGAAAGATGTATATACTATTAAATAATCATATGATAACCACTTACTCCTAATATTCATACCCCTTCCACACACTACAAATGTCAAAATATCTTTATAATTTACATTGCAAGATATACCCTTCCTGTCCTGTCTCTACCCATTAGAATGGACAGGCAGAGGAAGAGTTTCTTTGTGTGAAAATATATACAGTCCCTTAGGAATATGAAAAAAGCAGTGCTATTGTCTTCTAAGAGCCTATTCTTCCTGAAATCTGTTTTAGCTGTATGGTTCTTCTTTATAGCTTGGCTTCATTATGGTTGAACAGAATTTCTCTTTTACAAATTGAGGTGGTTCGACTTTGCTCTGAAAGTCACAGGAATTAACATTACTCTGTAGTAATGCCAAATACATCCTAAATGGTCTGCTCAGCACTTGTACCTTTTGAGAAAATTTTTGTAGAAGTGCAGAAACCAACTTTAATTGTAGAGTTGAGGGAAACTATTTGGTGCTTGCCAGTTCTGACCTGTTCAGGGTCAGGCAATTTTAGCATAAAGCACATGAGGAGCTTGTCTCCAGTCCTTACCTGGATCTCCTGTCCCTCTTGCACCTGGCCTGAGGAGCTGCCTCTGAAGTGGGCCTTTTAAGTTTATTCAGTGTCTGCACCATGTAGCTCCTCAAGCAACTGGCATTTTGCCAGCTTTGCTTTTGGGGTAATTTTTTGGGAACTCCTAAGATCCTCCAACTTTTTGAACAGATCCATCAGTTAGCAGGACCCCTATACTAGCATAAGGCCTAGTATGAAGTACTAGTATGAGAAACATCCTTCACGGAAAAAATAAATAAATAAATAAATAAATAAATAAAAATATAAAATACTTATGTAGTGATTGATGAGAGAGAACTCTGACACAAGAAAGTGCCAAGTGCTTGCCAGGCGTAAGTAAGTGTTGGCGTAGGTCACGATGTCCTGCCAGGTTTGGAGTGTTTCCTGCATTTGCAAAAGTCTGCTACTCACTCACTGCTTTTCGTCCTTGCTGTTGTCAAAGGTTTTGTTGCCTCCACAGTCCTTTGTCCAAAGGCTGGAGGTATTGAGCCCAGACTTCTCAGTCAAAACATCAAAAGTCTTGACATTTATACTAGTTAGTACCAGTTTGTCCGACAGATAGTAGTTTTGTACTGGGTGGTGAGGAGGTGGTCATTAATTCTCTGAGAGACTAGCTCTGATTTTATCATTTTGCTCAAGATGTTAGTACTACATGTCATCCTGTTATAAGACAAGTGTGTTCCCACTGAGTAAAATCCAAGTTTAAAAATTGAAAGAATGGAAGGATGGAATAAGAATTTTCCCTATGCCTTGATATTGATTTTTTTTTTTTCTTTCTTCAGATGATGTCATTATATTTAGCTCCCTGTTGTTTTCTTGATGATCAGATTAATAATTGTGACAGCATTTTCTAAAGACATCCTGTTGCCTCAGACTGAGAATGTCTTTATGAAGCTATGGGTCTGTTTTATTTCTGTTTGATGAGGAATATGAAGTAAATCAGAGTGGTTTTGTTTGTTTGTTTGTTTGTTTGTTTGTTTTTTTCCAGTGATGGCAAAGGTCAGAAACCCTTTCTCCGTCATGATTATTTTGTTGTACTTTACACAGAAAGACTTATCCCAAAGAAGCACAGAACAAGGAGCTTTAGCTATGCCCACTATGAATGAAAAATCTTTGCAGGAATGCACTCAATAATTATCTTTTATTAACTCTTCAGTTTTAAGTTTTACTAAGTTTTACTTCAAGTATCATGGTTAAACTGAAACTTCAACTGAATAATTATTTCACAGATTTTTTATTTTTTATTTTATCTGAGACAAGCAAAATAAAATCCTTTCTCTTTGTGCCAGAATCCTTCTTCTTTGTTACTATATGTCTTGATTCCTCTGTTTTTGATTACTAAGCTTGGAAAAGCCACGATGAGTGATATCATTCAGCTGTGTTGAGGAAATCTGGGTTCTTCATTTAGTGGCATGATTTATATCTCAACAGAACAAAACAAAAACATTCCATCTATTTCTATGTCGCCCTTTAAAGTACTGGGTAATACATTTCTCAAAGGGAGTGGGTTTTTGTTTTTGTTTTTCCTTTTTCTAGGGTTAATTAACTGAAGCTTATGCAAAGTGCATTGAAATTCTCTGAGAAAAGCTAGCATTTTCTGACAAGTGAAAGGAAACACTAGAAGCAAAACTAAAAAAAAATATTCTTGAATTGTGTCTTTGTGTAGGAGAAAGATTTGTTCATACAAAGCTGAGCTGCTGGATGATCAAGTTATTTTCATCAGGTAAATTTTGGCAAGAATATTTAATTTCATTCATCTTTGGAGTGCTTAGTACATGTGGCATTCGCTATGAAGTAAACATCCCATTGAGGCATTCACAAGGTACGTATTCCCTCCATGGTGTGAGCCTGCATTCAGGTGTCCTCAGTCTGCTGCTGAGTAGTGTTGAACATTGTTGCCTGAGCTCTGCTCTCACATCTTCACTCAGGGTGCCTTAGAGTAACTTGCTCCATAAAACTTCTCCTGGTGTGCAATACCATGTGCAAATGAGTGGTCTCAGAATCCATCCCTGACAAACAGAAGGACACAGAGAGACTTCGTTCAGCATTTCAGCCCAGTGTAGGTGCACAGAATTAATCCGGCTCTCCCAACTGACATCCACACTGCAGCTTTGCAGGGTGAGATGTAAGAGAGCTGATACATTTGTGCATGGAGTTTGCTTATTGTTTCAGGCAGGTATCTCAGATTGCAAGTACAATTTCTGAGGCTTACATAGGTGGGAAACAAATGAGCTATCTTTGGACTAATTGCAACATAGATTTTGGCTGGGACAGAGCTAATTTTCTTTGCAGAGGCTCACATAATGTGTTTTTTGTTTGGTTGGTTGGTTTGGTTTGGTTTGGTTTTGGTGAAAACAGGGTTGCTAATACACTGGTGTTTTAGTTGTGGCAGAGCAGTGCCTAGGCTGGCCAAAGAGATGTCCCATGCTGTAGGTCATCATGCTCAGTGATAAAACCTGGGGAAAAGAAGGAGGAAGGGGGGATGTTCAGAGTGATGGTGTTTGCCTTCCCAAGAAGCCGTTACATGTGATGAGCCCTGACCTCCTGGGAGTGGCCTGCCAATGGGAAACAGCAAATGGATTCCTGGTTTGGCTCTGCCTATGCATGTGGCTTTTGCTTTATCTAATAGTCTTCAGTCTTTATTAGTCTATATTTCAACCCATGATTTCTCACACTTTTACCTCTCTGTTTCTCTCCCTTATTACACCTGGGTAGAGTGAGCAAGCAGCTGTGTGGCACTGAGTTGGGGTTAAAACACAAGGTTACTATATATGAAATCTTGAATAAGCTTATAGCTGTTTCCTCCACCAAATAAGAGCATGCTCTTAAGCAGTTCTGCTTTTTCCGTGTTATCCAATGATGCAGGGGAGAAAATAGTGCTAAAGTCACAAAGTACAGGATTAGTGACAAATCTTGAACAACTCTAGAGGTTGAAATACTGAGATTAGCATGAAGTCCTGGATTCTTTATCATTTTTATTTCTATTTGTTTGTTTTTTTTTTGTCTGCAATATTTTCCCTAGGAACCATAAATTTCACATTTCTTATAGACAAGGAGTATTTGTAAAAAAGCATACTGGTTAATAACATTGTGGCTAGATGTTATCAATATTATAAAACTGCTTTCTTGCTACTGCTGCTTTGGAGACTTTCCTAATCTTTTTTTTTTGGTGATGAAGTGAAGAAACTTCACTTTCCATCATTCCTAAACTGGTATTTTAAAAGTGAGTGTGATTGTTAAGAAACAGGAAGCTACAGATTTGATTTTGCAGTCCTGATTATTATTATTTTTTTTTACTTCTGATGGGTTTTACTGTCATTTTAGATGTTCTTATATGAAGTTCTTCAGCTGCACTGACAAGATTTCTAACAGAAGAAGAAAAAAAAAAAAGGTTAATCTTTTCATCAATACAAAAGCTCTTCAGAGTTCTCTGCCTGATTCAGTAATCAGAAATCAACTCAGAAATGCTTCTGCTACTATATACAAAGAAAAAACTTTTACCTGTTAGAGAGATTCCAAAATATACACTTGTCAAATTTCCATCTGAGGCATAAGGATTAAGAGATTAAGAAGTCCATTTCCATTAAGGTTTTGTGCTGGTTTTAGACTACAATCCCTGTAACAGTTTTTTTTTTTTTTTGGAATACCAGAGAGACGCTTCAATTATTTACTATTTCCTGAGCTGTCTCATTTCTCTTGGTGGAACCAACCAAACAAAAACAAAAAAAAAAAACACCCAATACTTGGTGGTAATATTATGTTTCCTGTATTTCCTGAATGCTTCAGAAACTAAATCACTAGCACAGTCACCAAGTAAGATCTTCACTCATGTAAAGGCCCTATCGCACTTTCACTAATATTCAGTGTACTTTTTCACAGACAACAAAAAAGACATGCTATAGCTCAATAGGTCTAAGTCATCTTTAGACTTTTTTTCAGTCAGTTTTTACATTTGTTATCATAATGCTCTGTCACTTAAGTAAAACAACACTCTTGTTCTTCCTAGACTATCTCCAGAAGTGCTGATCAGCCCAGACCCAGAAAAAGAGTTAAACATGTCGTTCATTTTTTGTCCAGAAAAAAAAAAAAAAAAAAAGGCGTCAACATTTGGCTACAAAGAATTAAAATCCAGATTAAAAATCATATAAACAGCTCCTATAGTGAGTTCAGACTGCACTGGAAATACGGCAGCAACATGCTTTTTATGGAGTATCTTGCTAGGAGTGTTTTATGCAAAAGTAAACTTTAAAATAAGTAAGTAATTGAGTTAAGCCAAAAGGGTCTTACACTGCTCAGACCAGGTAGAGAAAGAAAAGGTTGCTAAAACATACTGGGTAATCACAGGTAGCTACAAAATCCAAAGCAGGAATTTTCAGTTATGCAAAGTTTAATAGCAAAAACTTTAGCTGTGTGGTGTTATCTGTGAAAACCTAGGACATCCAATGACTGCTTCTGTTCCCAAAGGTGCTGCATGTTCACTGGAAAAAAATACAAATCTCCCTTCTGTGGGAGCACTCAGACCTGGGGTATCAGAACACAGCTTCCTTTTCCTAAGCTTTTACTATACTTCAGTTTTACTGGCCATTTTCAGTAAAATTTTACAAGTGCTTCAAATGTATTCTGTTCTTATGGCTTTTAGAAGAATGATAGAAGATATACATGTAAAAGTGAATCACTGAAAGAGAAACTTGTTGCTTAGCTCATATATAGATGAATCTGAAAATTATTTGTAAGTACTTATATTCTCAGTTGTGAGGCTCTGCATTTCTTCTGAAGAGTTTTTTTGCTGAAAAGAATGTTTAAGTAAAATAACTATGCTGCTTTTATTTATTTATTTGTTCCCACTAGGAAAATTGTACTGTGTTAATATGCTGGGACATTGATTTCTCTTAGTGATATAGCCCCCATCTAATAATGCATTCTCTTGGCAGAGGCTTTTAGAGGTTGCTGTTTTTAGGAATTTAAATGGAGTAGATACTTCTACCTCTATCCGTCACTGCTGTGTGAAGAATTTTTATGCATTCACAGAGTGAATTGGGTGCATGCTACAAGCTGAGGCAACAGTACATGTATGCTACAGCGCACCTCAGAGAACCTTTCACTTCTACATTAGCTGCTAAACAAAAACAAACAAATTAGCAGCCCCAGAATTATATGAAGTTAATGAATTGAATTATTAACTTTGTGCCAAATTCAGAGTGGTTGAAACTCATTCCAAGCCTGGTAGCATAAATATGGACCTATTTCCCTGTCCCAAGGTAAGCTGTGATTATATTTTTCTACCTGTCTAGACCTCTGTTGTGACAGACTGTCTGCATCTTCTTCTCAGCTCCTGATTAAAGTTCACTAACTACAGTAAAAGTGTTGTGGTAGCCAGGAATAAAAGTTAGGACTCTGTATGTGGAAAATGGCTCAAAATATTAAGAAATGGGATCGAGAAGCTGAATACAGTTTACCATTTATGTTGTGAAATATTTTTTAAGTGTTACTTGTGGGTTTATGGACAGAAATGTTAAAAAGATCCACGCTGAAACATAATAGAAAGACATTTTAGTTTTAGCCATAATAACAAGTTTAAAGTAAACTAAATAATTAAGAAATGGCTGAAAAAATAAATCCGTAGTCTTTACTGGTGCCTCTAAAATATTTCACAAGCCTGTATCTTCACGATTCTGATAAATCTACAGTTTCTCAGCTGATCTTTTCTTTTTCTCAAGACTGATTTATTCAAAGGAGGTAGCAAGATGACAAAAAGACCCCTTCCCATTGTAGTGATCAGTAGTCATAGCGTAGGGGACTATGTTTTTTTTGTTGTTGTTGTTTTGTTTTGTTTTCCAGATGTTGTGCAAATATAAAATAAAAACATAATTGCCTACCCATAAAGCTCACAAGGTGACCATTGAAACAGTATGCAATCACAGATAAAAGATGCCTGGCAGGGAAATATTCAACAAGTGAGATACTTTCCTGAGGCATAAACAGCTTAGCCAAGTTACCTTTTCTTCATTTCTGAGAGATAAGAAAAGGGAAGTGAGGACAGAAAAAGAACTCAAAGTATGATATGTTTTTCACAAGGTACTACAGCAGAAGCTAATAGTTTAATACTTTATTAATAGATGTTAAGTTCTCTTCTTTTGGTTATTTGTTCATTGCCATAAATTTCTGTGATTGTCTTCATGCATTAACTCAGAGAATGGGAAAAAGGCAAACAATGTTTTGACAGAACTGCCTTCCCCTTACATGAGGCATTCTTGGTGTGCTGTATGCTTCCTGCTGTGTTTTTCTTCTTTTATGGGTACTGTTTAGGGAAGAGTAGAATTGAAAAGAAAGAGAAAAATTCCATGTTAACAGTGTTTGTTATCTGTGTGTCTGTTCTTGAGGGTTTGTTTGAGGATAATTTTGTCACAGTAAAGCTACTATGACAATTCTACAGTACCACACAGTGCAGAATATATTGACTAACATTATGGAGCAATGATGGTGCCACCACATAGTACTCTATTGTGACACCACCAGCACTAAACCTGATAGGTATGTTTGCAATGTTGTTTGCAATTACTTCCTAGTTGTAGGAAGTAATTGTAGAGGAGTTTTTGAGCAAAAATGCCAAGTCCTTTGTAGCTAGCACATTGCATAAAGTATGTTGGGAGTTAATGTAGGGATCATAGTTTCAAATGCAGTGTTAAAATCATGCAGAACTCTTTTATAGGTGTAACATAGATATTCTCTCTTATGGGGTCAGTAAATTGCTTGAAAAATCCTTTGCTCTGATGATGCCCTTGCATTACATCTTAATATGCAACTAAATTTTAAAGAATACCATGAAAACTTGTTTAATATCTGCTTGCATTAGCTACTTAGTCTTTCTTGCTTACAGCTGTTATTAGCATATGATTTAATTGATTTGTGTAGGTTAAATTTACTATCTTTGACACAAAGGGAAAAATAATAAAATGCAGTGATTTCAGGAAGCAGTAAACATTGGCTAGAATGCTATACAATGCATTCAGTATAAGATGAACCACATTACAGCATATGGATGGTACATAAGAATTCCAGACTTGCCAGACACCCTGCACTGGTTTTCTTTGCTGCTTATTTTCCATTCCATATATGTTCTCAGGACGTAATTAAATAATTATGCATTCTTTTACATCAAGCTTCAACCCCCATTATCTGATATCTGAAAGGACAGATCATTCTCTTGGGCAGAGATTCCTAGCTTCAGAAAGGAAACAACAAAAAACCAATAATTAGTTCTGAGTAGATCTCAGACAAATAAGCTATTTACTACCTTTTTGAATTCCTTTGTTACATTTTATTATCATAAAGCAAGCCTATTTCTCCTACTACTGTACAAAACTAATGAGATGTGATTATCTTCATGCATTCTTGATGCATTCTAACTTCTTGATGCTAGCAGTCATAATCACTCCTAACATTATTTTAGTATTATTCATATACTAACCTTCTTGTTGACTTTTCCTGAAAGTCTTTTTCTTTTCAGTGTTTTGTATCTCCTTAACCCTCCCAGCAGAGATCACTGAGATGGAGTAAACATAAAAGCCATCACTTTTGGGAGATGACCCAAAAGTCAGTCCAGCATTTTTTCCTATAATATCTCTTCGCTTTATTTAAGTGAATCTGCTACAAATGTTTAGAACTCCAGATCTCTGCTGCTGTTTTCTTCGGTTTTTCTTCTGATGCCCTTTGTCAAAGCATCTTGTTGATGGTGGGAATGGCATAATAGCAATGAGTCAATTTAAAGTTGAAAACTACAAACCAATGATTTTATTTTATTTTATTTTATTTTATTTTATTTTATTTTATTTTATTTTATTTTATTTTATTTTATTTTATTTTATTTTATTTTATTTTATTTTATTTCATTTCATTTCATTTCATTTCATTTCATTTCATTATTTATTTATTTATTTTTGGAAAGCAATAGCACAGATGTAAAAGGGACAGAAGTGACATTAGAAATGTAATGAATTTCCAGTTGTTAAAAGGAATTGATTTCTTTGGAATTTATTATTGCAGGAAGCTGAGGCAAACAAATCTGCAAGAGGCTTAATTGTTTTCTTTACACCTAGATGTTCTTCAAACAAATGTTAAAGGAATACTAATTCACCTTAAGTGCAATCAAGTTCTACATTATCCCTGTTACAGTATGTTAGACTTTCTGTAGAGTATCTGATGTTGGAACAAGGTTAATGAACTAAATGGCCAATGGGATGGACAGAGTATGAGGATGACATATTAGGGATCTAAACTAGATTACAGTTGTGAGTGTAATTAACTCTCTAACACTTTGCTGCTGTGGAACATGAATAAGTAAAATTTTCCAGATTCTTTGACAGTTTGCTGTTCTCTCAGTAGACTTTGAAATATGACTCCCCTGTCCGCCGCCAGTCTCTCTGCCAGGAAAAATCCCTTTTCTTCCCCAACCTCTACAGTAAGGTCATCTCCCATAACTCCCATAACTGTGACTACAGATCCTCTGTTCTTCTCTCTGAGTGAGCACATGATGACAAAATTACACTTGAATACTACGCAGGTTACAATGAGACATTACAGAGAGCAGTGAAGAGTAACAGCCTTGGAATATACATGTAAACTAGGTTGGTGTGTCAGCACTGGAGAAAGGATTGTTTCTTTGATACCGCAGTCACACCCTAACTATTCTGAGATAACTGACTTTAGATTTCCAGGCTCTGTTTACATCAGAAGTGGCCAAACTGCCAAGTTCAAGTCTGTTGCAAAAATTTGTCCAAATGGTATTCTTCTATAACATGCAAGTTACTTTTTAGAATCAAATTAATTTTCCATTAACGAATTTCCTTTGCTTATTTAAAACTGATGACAGTACACAAGGTTTGTTTCCGGCAAAGTTGCTGCATTTAGTTTGATGTTTGTCATAATTTCTGTTTGCTCCTCCATGTGACATGTTGTATGGGAATAAGCACTCGCTGTGTATTCTAAATGTGAAGTTCATCTTGGAAATTCTGAAGAATTGTTCTTCTGTAAAACTACAGCTAGTTTTTGTTTCAGCTTCCCTTCACATGGCTAGTCAAGAAGTACATATGCTCTGAGGCCAAATAACAGTCAATAGCTTGTGTTTGTTTAATCAAAATCCAATTCCAAGAAGACTACAGCCATTGCGTATATAAACCTGACATGTTGTCAGCAGGAATAGGTGAAATATGTAGATAATAAATATAGGATTCCTTGAACCTATTGCTGTTTTTACAGGTCGTTAAATCAAAAAGAAATGAAGATTAAGGGGAGAATCTTTTACACAGTGAATGTCAAAATACGTGATATCTGAGAAGCATTTTATTACAGTGGCTCAGTAAAATCTAGTTTCTTGGTTTCACAATGTAGCTCTGAGCAGTAGCTCAGATTTGTTCCTGCCTCAAAGGTTCTCTAACCTCTCCCGATGCCATTGGATATTAGAAGAACTTTTGACACAAAGTTAAGGTTTCCCAAAGGCAACAAAGTTCTATAAAATACCATTGTTCAAAAAACATGCACTATCTTAGTTTTCTTTCCTTGTGTAACTCACAATAAATTAATATATCCCAGGAAATCTAATTTCCCAATACTGCAGGCAACAATAAAATCCCAAGTTGTAATGTTCTGTATAATAACTCATTTTAGGAGATTGTTTCTTAGCTGCCTTCTATAAACTTTGAATCCCCTTCTTCTTCTAAAACAAAACAAAGCAAACACAAAATCCAACTTTGACTTGCCTAAGGCTTTTTTTTTTTTTTTGGCTTTATCCTGCTTAGTGATGACCCTACCTGGGACTGGCATTTTCTCCTCAAAAAACATTTTTTTCACACTCTTTGGGGGAT
The DNA here is from genome assembly GCF_964035555.1 of Netta rufina. Lineage (NCBI taxonomy): Eukaryota > Metazoa > Chordata > Aves > Anseriformes > Anatidae > Netta > Netta rufina. The sequence continues at coordinate 110,648,963 of NC_140124.1, forward strand.
TGCAGGTAGGGGTGGGATACAAAAGGATTGGAGCTTTTGGAAAGGATTGACCTTTTCTGTCAATTTGTACACGCACTTGCAATTTGAAAACTTGACTTTCTCGAGTTGTGGAAATAGTATTTTTACATATGTTAGCTCCTCACCCTGAATGGCCACCTTTTCTCTGGTATAATAAAATGAAATGAACTGAACAGTGGTACTTAACCACTAACTTAATTAATACAGACTAACTTAATTTAGTCTGTATGTTACAGAGACATATTGGAAACCCTGATAGTTCTTCGACAGGAATGATGAGCAGTGATAACTATAGCTGAAATCAATGAGAATTGTGCTGCAGACCACCAAATGGCTACGTTAGGGGTGATACTGTGGAAAGCTTAGTTCTTAGTTGTCATCAATAGGCCACACAAGTTATGAGAGTTTTTGTAGCTTTTTGATGTGTACCACTATACTTTTTCACCTCATTAAATTTCAGTTAACCCTTTTTGGATTATATGGTCACACTGTATATAGTCACTCAAATGCACATTATACACTGGCCTTAATGTCTCTCTGGCTGCAGGAGCAACTTGGGAAAATGTCTGCCTTTTTTTCACAAGGCAGCTTTTTTATAGTCAGCTTTTTTTTTTTTTTTTTTTTTTTCACTAATGAATAAATGTGTTTCTGAAGAAGTTCGACTTGCTGAAGATCCAAATGCAGTAATCTCAGTTCGTCTGTAATTTTTAACATAATAATGTAGCTTTAGTACTTTTAAACCATCTTTTTTTTTTTTATCTTTTTTTTTTCCTAACAATCTGAGTCTCAGTTTCATATACATTTTCATTTTTATTTATTTTTTGTCATCTAAGCCTCTTTCAAAGCCACCAAGATCCTGTTGTATGTATGACATACTGAAGTGGGTATATATCATTCTTAAACTTATAAACATAAATGAAACTTTTGAACATACTTGATCTCAAATACTGGTCATATGGATTTTTGTCTGAACAGGGCGGCGAGGGGGTATCTATTACAGCAGTCTCAATTGCTTAATTTCAGCAATGCATTTTGAAGCAAGCAGATATATATTTTTTACATTTGCAGTTTTTCTGTAAGACATTGCACAGAATTCTCTTAACAAGTCCAAACATCTCTAGGTTTTCTGATTTTTAAAGACAAATAAATATTTCTTTAGCTTCCTTCCTTAAACTCTACACTTTTAGCTTCACTTTTTTATGTCTATGGTAGAAGTTGTCAGGGCCGATACAAAGTTATTCGTATGACATCTGCAAACGTGTCTTGAGAATTTATCAAAATATACCTTCCTTGCAGAGTGTAGTGCAGATAAATACCTCTGCTGAGGAGCTGTGTTTTTACAGACTTTTGAATAAAGTCTAGGTAACTGGGTCTGAGAATTGTGTGGAGGAGGAAGGAGAAGGGGCATTTTCCCTCTTAGAAATTTTCCATCTTATAGATGGCCTTTATAAATAGGTAAAAAATGGATAGGGCCAGGACAGCCCTCAAGCCTATATTCTACTACTTGGAGAAATACTCTGCAATTGGGCTTCATTCATCAGAGGGATGTCTTTCATTTCAAGTGGAAAGTTGTGACATGAGCATAGTCATATCCCATCATACATATCTAATCGTTTGATTCCTTGAGTAACAGAAGTAGTGTTATTGGGGTCCTGATTGTGAAGGCTAATTACCTCTGTTGTGTTCTGCTGCCTTGGGAGCACCATTGTTCCTTAGATACTAACTAGAAATGATTTGTCTGGAAATTCAATTTGACTTTGGCCTCCAGCTCAGAACAAAAAAAAAAAAACAATCAGTAATGATGAAGTTTTGATTTTTCTCAATACCTGTCTTATTAGATGGAAGTGTCATTTCTGTGCTGTGGAAAGCACCGCACTTGGTATCATCTTTGTGTAATTTCAGCCTGCAGGCTTACTGCTTTCCTGTTTCAAATACCATCATCCCTAGTAGATGAGATTTATCAGTATGTGAAGCTTTTCTCAGGAAATAGGGACAAAAATAATATATCTTGGTGCCCTTCACTGATACTTTCTCGATGCATCATTAAATTCCAGCTTTCTCTCTGTGCATGGTGAGTTCTAGCGTTGTTTCTCATAATTCTATCTATATAATATAAAGAGTGGCCTTTTTGTTTGATTTCTTTGTCTTTTTTTTTTTTTTGTTTTTTTCAAGTGATCAAACATCCCGTGATATAGCTTTCCTTTATTGTTCTTAACATGAATACTTTGACACATAAAATGGTCATTGTCTTCTTTTATAACATTTCACTTAATAGTTTTTAACTACAATTTGGCTTAGCAACACAAATTAAGTTTATGGATTTCACTTGAAATGCATGATATTAATATTGTCCATTGGACCCCTCATTTCAAAAGAGATGTAATTAAACTTGGAAAAAAATACAATGAACACAATGAAGGTCAAACTTCCACGCAAAGAAAGACTGATAAAGCTATGAGTCTTTGTCCTGTCAAAGAGACAACTTAAGGTGCTTATTATTGAGAGAGAAAAATTATGAAGGTCTATTCACTGTTGTTGTTGTTGTTGTTGTTATTATTATTATTATTATTATTATTAAGATGGAAATCTGGTCATCAAATGAAACTTAGTGTGAATCAAAAGAAACAAAATGAAATGATTCTTCACACACACACAAGTAGATCTCTGAAATATCTCACTAGCAGAAGAGATGTATGTAAAAAAAATGGATTCAAAATAAAACTACAGAAGTATTTAGAAGAAAGATTACTGAAGGTTATACAATAGAGAAACTACTCAGAAATCTCAGGAAAAAAGGTAAGTTTTCCCAGATACTTTTGCCTTAATAACCTCTGTGAAAGTATTTAGGTTTTTAGACAAATATTAAAATATTTTTATTATAAACCAAGATAATTCAGATGTGCAGGTACTGCATGTGACAGATGCACTGTCACAGCTCTTTGAGCACATTGATGACCCAGTGCAGTTCTGCTCCTTTGGGGCTCAAGCTTTTTAATTGAACTCTGTTTCTCATGATCCATTACGAGACTTCTTCACAAAACAACAAGATAATACCCTATGAAAACGTATAGTCTTTCTGTAATCTAGTTTTCAGAGGGGACTACAAAATCAAGTCAGTGACATGTGCTTCATTTTCAATAGTATATATATTCAGTTTTAGTTTTCTGAATTATGTATGGATTTTTTTTTATTTACATTGTTTAAATCTTTCTCAGAAAATAAGTCACTCTGCAATAAACTAAATCTCAATTACCTTGACAACATGCAAAGCTCAGACTAAGCCAGATCTTAACAAATCTATGTGAATTACAAATATGTTTATTTTTTTGGTTGTGAACATAGCTATATTCTGTTGTAGACTGACTTGATATGTCTTTTAAAGCTTTGATTTCAAATGGAATTTAAAGTATTAATTTCCAGTGAGCTGATAGTCTTCTGTTGCTGCCTGCTGCATTTGCCTATTGTCACTAGATGTACTCATCATGAATACAACAGTGATTGCTTGTACATACCTGGAAGTTTATTATTAGTATTTATTTACATATGTGTTGCTGGTAATTGTTGTGCTTTTTTTTTTTTTTTTTTTTTTTTTTTTAAGTACTGTTACTGTGATTTACATTTTCAAATTTAGTCACCAACGCTTTTGACAGCTGAGGTATGGACCTTATCAGTGAGTCAGTCCTGAAGCTCTTCTTCATCTCTTTGATAGTGGTTGAGGGTCTGAAGATGATTTGCATGGATTTGTGAAACCAAACAGTGAAATGGTTGCTTTGCTTTCTTGGTAGGTTTTATTTTCCTATGTTGTAATTTACAGTAAAATAAAATAAATTAACAATTTGAAACTCACAGGAAAATAAGTCGTTTGCTCATAGAATAGCCAATATCTAGGAAAAGCAGAAGCATTTGCAAAACTTAGGCCTGCCTGACTGCAATGTGTTGTAAGAAAATGACTAGCAGACTTGAGTAAGTTGCAGTGACTCGTTGTACCAGATGTTCTATGAACACTGCTTTGATCCAAAACCTTCCTCTCTGTGGAGAGAAATTTAGTTACGTTTGACTTCTATGTGCTTCTTTCCTGCCACATGGCAGCTTTCCAGTGTGCCAATGGAGTCATGGATGATTTGTACTGTGTAGACCTCCAGTTTTTTGAGATATTACGGCAGTAAGGATGCTCCTGTTGGTATTCTCAGCCCACTTCTTGTCAGCATTATGATATGATTAGGAGAAGACAATTTGCTGGAAGGATCCATTTAAGTCAGCTTGATGATCTCTAGTTAGCTTGGAAAGTTAAAAAAAAAATATATAATAAATTAATTAATTAATTAAAAAACAAAACAAACAAACAAACAAACAAAAAAACCACCTTTGTTAGGAAACCTAAGTAAAATGTTGTGGTGTAGTAGCTCTTTCCCCAGCTCAGCTGTGGTTCCAGATTAACTAATGTTACTTCATCCCTCCATTGTCAACAGGCAACTGGCATAACAGATGAGTACAAACTGACACTCCCTGATCATGTCTTGGACCCTGTGGCCTGGATTGTAGCCTAATCTGGGAAGTAACCAAACTATACATTTTGGAAGGTACCAGAATGGCACAGTTGGTGGAAAATAACCCAAACTGCTTTATCTGAAACATAGCCAGGATGGAAAAGTACTGATTAAAGAATCAATCATCTCATGGTCACTAGTTAGTGATCCTGATCAAAGAGCCTGTGGAGCTCTCCAGAGTTTCAGTGGGCTGTGATCCTTGATCTCCCGCTGAGCTGGGATACCTCTCAGGGCACCCCTGAGGTGGGATGTCTTTCAGGATAGGCTGCTTGAGGATCGAAGATCATCAGCTGACAAACACTGATGGCAGAAGAGGGATAGTAATTCACCAAAAGGAGGGAAAGTCCTTGAGCATGTAACTGAGTTTAGAATTTTACCCCTACAATATCCTGCAGTAAATCTTATGGGAACCTTGACATTCTTGAATCTTTAAGTAAGTCACTGTTTCAATTGTAGTAAATTCTGTTGAATCACTGTGTTAAATTGGCTGATGTTTAAGTGTTGTTAAGAATCACACAATCCAATCTTGTGATTTACTGTAAAGGTATTAATAAATTCTAAATTGCTGCTTAATCAAAGTTGTGTAAAAAATAATTCACAATATTTATATGGATTGCCCTGGAAGAGGGCAAATGTCATAGAAGAAGGAACCAGAAGATCACCTAGGAAACTTTGGACTCATTAGTCTTATTTTAATTATAGGGAAAGTAATGAAATGAGTTATCCTAGAAACTATCACAAACAAAATTAAGCAGGTGACCAGGAAAAGCCAACATGGATTTACCAAAGGCAAGTCATGCCTGACTAACCTGATCACCTTCTACAACAAAATAACATCAAATAGTTCAAAGGAGGGCCATGAAGAAGATCAAGATGCTAAAGACCCTGCTCTGAAGGAGTTAAGTCTTTTCACCCTGGGGAATAGAAGACTTCTGGGGAATCTCTATACAGTGTTCCAGTGCTTAAAGGGTGGCTACAAAAAGGAGGGAGACTCTCTTTACAGGGAGCCACATGGAAAAGGCCAGGGACAATAGGTACAAGCAGCACCAGGAGAGGCTTCATCTTGACATAAGAAACACATTTTTAATAGTGAGAACTATCAATGGTTGTAACGACCTCTCCAGGGATGTGAATCCTCATCACTGGAGGTTTTCAAGATGTGACTTAACAGGGTGCTAGACGATCTCATCTAGGCTCCCTTTTCACATGAAAGATTGGTTCTTATGATCTTCTGAGGTCCCTTCCAGCCTGGGCTGATCTGTGATTCTGTGAGATCCCCCCAAGCCTTCTCTTCTCCAGGCTAAAGAGTCACAGTTCTTTCCTCAGCCTTTCCTCCTGGAAGAGATGCTCCTGTATCTTAATCATCTTTATAGGCTTTTTCTGGGCTATTTCCGGTATGTCTATATCTTGTACTGGGGAGGTCAGAGCTGAACCCAGTACTCCTGGTGTGTCCTCATCAGTGCTGAGTAGAGAGGAAAGATCACCTCCCTCAAATTTAGTGCTTTGCCTAATGCAGCCCAGGATACCATTACCCTTCTTTGTGGCAAGGGCACATCGCTGCCTTTTGTTCAACTTGGTGTCCACCAGGACCACCAGGTCCATTTCTGTCAACCTGCTCTCCAGCTAGGTGGCCTCCAGCATGTACTAATGTCTGGGGTTCTTCCCCTCCAGGTGCAGGACATTGCAAATCCCCTTGTTGAACTGCATCAGGTTCTTGACAGTTCACCTCTTCAACATGTCCAGGTCCCTCTGGATGGCAGCATGGTTCTGTGGTGTATCCTGCACTCCTCCCAATTTTGCATCATCTGCATACTTGCTGAGATTACATTCTGCCCCATCCTCCAGATCATTAATAAAGATGTCAAAAAGGACTGAACCAAGTATTGACCTCTAGGGTACAATGCCAGTTATTGGCAACTAAAATTTGCAGCACTAATCACCATCTTCCTGGCTTAGCCATTCAGCTGCTTTTCAGTCCATTACACTGCCAGCTCATTTCATCATAGGAGATTATCAGGCTGGGCAAGCATCACTTCCCCTTGGTGAACCTGTGCAGACTCCTAGTTATCTTCTTGTCCTTCATGTTTCCAGGTTTCCAGGATTAGCTTCCCCATTACATCCCCAGGTATAGGGATGAAGCTGAGTAATTGGTACTTCCCTGGGTCCTCCTTCCTGCCCTTCTAGAAGATAGGAGTCACATTTGCTTTCTTCTGGTCCTCAGACACCTTTATCAGTCACCAGCATTATTCAAAGATTATAGAGTGGTCTTGCAATGACATCTGCTAGCTCCCTCAGCTGGCATTCCATCAGGACCATGGAATTATGCATGTCCACTTTGCTTAAATATTCTCTAACCTGATTCTGTTCTACCTGTTCCAACATATTCCTTTTTCACTGAGGGTCCATCTTCTTTGCTACAGACTTTCTCCCCTTCATCTCCTAGGTCTAGGAATTCTGAAGATTGTTTTTGCTAGGACCATAATTCTTCAGGATGATTGGCAGAATCTAGATTAGCCTGAAGACCTGTCAGAACACAGAAAAGGCCAAGAAAGTTTTCAGATGGAGCAAAATATGTTCATAAATGTGATTGTATGTTGGGGTGTTGTGGCAATGGGGAACTGAGCATTGCAACCCTTTGAGGTTCCCTGTCTTGTGTATTCACACTTCCAGTGTTCAGCTGTGAATTGTCTTCACTTTTCTGCCAGCAATTGAGTGGGGAAGCTGCCACCTGGCTTTCAAATCAGCAGGAACATTATCTTGCCATATGCTTAGTACGAAAGTCCCCAGGCTACTGTATTTTGGTTACAAGTGTGTGTGTGGCTTCCCTGGATTCTTCATGTCCCTATCTATGTTATGCACAGTCAGTCTCAGTCCCAGCCTTTCTTCATGTCTCCCTGTGCTACTGCAATGAGGATTACAAGTGCATGTTTTCTCTTGCCAAAGCAGTGGTCAAAATGGAAAGGCTGTCTCTCATTATGGGACAGGGAGAAAAAGGATGAACCTTGGTGATCAAGTCCTGATAAGAGGTTTCTGCAGAACTCGTTATCTTTTTCCTCCACAGGGACACAATTTAAACAGAATTGTTTATAGCACAGAAGAGACTGCTATTATTAGCAAAGAATATGGTAGTGCTTTGGTGCCTTATAAACATCTGTAACAACCTTAGAGAACTGCGAGTGTAAAGAAATCTACAAGCCCTTTTGTAGTCCCTGGGTAGTTATGATGTAGGCATTTCCAAATCTTGAGCAGCATAAACCCTCTCTGTTGCTTGCTAGCAACCCAGGTGTACAGGCTAAAACATTCCCTCAGGCAGAGCCACAGAGCAAAAGGATTGCACTGCTGCCACAACTTAAGCCATAATTTCTATAAAACACCAAGTGGAGGTTGTTGCTTGGGGTTAGCCTGCAAGAAACATGCTGCATTTAGAGAGCAGCCCCTGGGGTGTGTGGGCCACCAGTGAGCCTTATTGGCCAGTTCGATATCTGGGAGATGGGATGACACAGAGGCTTTGCTGTAGCCTGCAGTCTGGGATGTGCCCAGCGGACCATGACAAGAGCACTTCTGGAGGCTCCTGCTGTGATTCCAAGAAGCTCCCAAGAGGTACAAGCAGGCTGAACACGGCAGAGCTCAGACCGCCTGCCCTCCTGGGCTCTCAGCCCCACACAGCAGATTTTAAAATACATTATGTTAAGATCTATCAAACTCCGTAATAGTTCCCTGAGTAATGGAAGCAACTTTTGTTTGTTACACTGTACTGGACAAAGCATTGAAATATGCTTTAAGAGCTTATTCTGAAATAGCAAGCTGTATAGGAGATAAAGCTTTTCACAATGTGTGAATAAATTGGCTTTCTTTTATAATCTTATTAACCAGGCTGTGGCTTTGGTCAGTAATTTCCTTCTTGCCTGAAGAATTCATATTCTGAGTTGAGATGAAGGGAAACATGTAACTTGGAAAATATTATGCTGGGTATGTGAAAGGTACCAACTTTCCAGTTCTCTTTAAAAAGGAAAAAGAGCCATTGGAGTTCAGAAGTTTCAAAATTAATCTCAATTGAAACATCATGTCAAGTTGAGAAAGATGTAGGCTCATACGCTGCAAGGAAAATGTTGATGTGGGAAGTGGGAACAGGCTAGACTGAATTGTATTTGGTTCCCTAATGGTTCCTATAAGACCTCTCTCTGTTTCTCTGAAAACAAGACCAAAAGAAGGCAAAGGAAATAGGATGCACTTTCTGCACTCTGCTGCTCTTTGGCTGGGGCCCAGGAAACACATATTACTTTGCTCTGTACTATCCTGTGAATGCATTTAATATTAATGAATCCTCTCAATAAATTTTCTCAGGCACATGTCTATCAAATCCTGTACATCTAGTGAGTAGCAGCTCTGTGGCAGGTTACATTACTGACCACATCAAATTTTTCAGTGCATGGCAGCCACAGCTGCCACGAGAGCCTCCTGAGGTGGAATGGCCCCAGCTGCAGCACTGCGCAACTACTCAGGTCAGAAGCAACCTGACCAGAGATGGACAAGGTCAGCCCTGGCAGAGGAACCACAACACCACAATGCAGGTCAGTGAAGAATGGTTCATGGCTGAATGTAGAGTGGGAACCAAAAGTTTGCAAAAGTTGTGCAAATCTTGATAGATTTGGAGATGTTTGAAATGTGGATCTGAATGTGATTTTGATTGTGTTATCACAGTACAACAAGGTGTTTATTAAGGGTTATCTGCTGAAGAGCTCAAAATCTGTATAATAATGACTTTCAAGAGTGACAATATCAGCAAAAAGGTTGATATATTGGAGAAAAGAAATGTAAAACAGATGCCTGTGTAAAGTCATAAATTGCTACTACTACTATTACATGTATTGGGGAAAATAGATGGCCAATAGTATATTCTGTGAAACATGTCTTGACTTAATCCCAGTGGCTTAAATAATGTTGATTCATGATCCATTCTACATGGTAAGTAAAAGGGATGTTTTGGATACAAGATTAATATTTCCTTGTTAGAAAAATAAGAGCCCTTGAGCTTATTAAAAACATACACTATGTGACTGAAGCCCACTCTGGTGCAGCTGAGGTGCTGCTACAAAAGGACTAAATCTCTTCTTTGAATCTATTCTTTGGTAAATGCAAAGTTCATTGTGGAGTAGGAAAAACATGGAAAAGACAGGTGTGTGTTTCCATTCACAGGGAGCTGAATGGGGTGGACTTGTTTCACTTTCGCAAGGCTTTTTAATTTAGAATAGGTTATTTTGCTTTGATATCAATCGTTAAATAATGCTTGAATGATGGAGAAGAATCACAAGGAGGCACCTGTTGAGAAGGATGCAGTGGTGTGCTGTTGCCATGCAACCCGCAGCAGGAGCACTTTGATAATCTGCCTGTCTCTTTGGACATGCTGATCTGGACTTGGAATGGGAAGGTTGGAAATAGGCTTTGAAAAAAAACAATTATAATAATATTATGCAGTAATTAGTAAGTAACTTTATTCAAGCTGGCTGGAATGTTACAGAAAATGTTTTGTATGTCCTGCCTGTGCTTTGGAAAGTCATTAAAATCCTTTGATAGTCAGGGCACCAGCCTCATTTTCTTTAGTCAGAGAAAAACATAGTTTGGGATGGCTGGAGGGCTGGAAACTGAAATATTTTCACTATTTTACATGAAAAAAAGTTTATATCTTGCTGTCCATGTGTGAGGTAGTCAGTCAAATTAAGTATATTTGTTTCCCTTCACTGAAAATAATATAAAACTCATTGAAAAACTTCAGAGTATCTTGTTGCCATGTAAACTTTTGGCTTTTGGATACTGTTTAATAAAATGGCCAAACCCTGCAGTTTTTTGTTTGTTTGTTTTAAAGTTTATTTAATCTCAATTTCAATCGTCAGGAGGGAACTCCCAAGGAAGGGGACATTGACTTTGTAGCTGTCCTTTCAAAATATGATCACTTGATTTGTGAGAACATGAGAAAATTTAGATGGCCCACAGATTTCATATCTCATCTTTGTGAGGAGATGAAATTAATCTTGAGAAGGATAATTGAAAAAAATGATCTTCTAGGACTGAAGTCTGAGCCATTTGATCATTTATAACTCTCTTCAAGTTGTAAAATACAATGTATCCCACCTAAAACAAACAAGCAAATAAATAAAAGGGAAACTGTACTTTCTGATTTCATAGGTATTTAAATTGAGAGCATTTTCCATTGCATTCTTATTTTGTGATGAAAAGGGGCTGACCTGAAGAATCTGCTACTTGGGATCCAAATTAAAATGATTTTACCAGGATTCTTAACAAAATAGCAGGCTCCTAGAAGAAACTTTCACATGACCATTATTAATACAAACCTGACAAGAGCTTGCATTGAATTTTTATGAGTGTTTTTGCAGAAAATTCAGAAGTAGCAATTTATTCCAGTCTTTCCATAGTCATACTTGTGTTCATGTATGGTGAGAGGCCTTATGTATCTGTTGTCTTTACCATAATAACAGAAAAATGAAGTGCCAGAGAAGTATCTTGAGGAGTGGAATAAGCAATAATGTAATAGTAATAGTTTTATATATAATGCCTAGATCTGTACTTATTTATAAATATTTATGAACAAGTATGTGGGTAATTTATCATTCATAACAAATAATAACACGTGCAAATAAGTCAAATGTATATTTAACAAAGTAATTTTTTTCCGTATCAGTGGCAGATAATTTTTAGCTTATGCTGATATAAAATATTGCAGCCTGACTTTGATCTCTTGTAGCTAACATATAGTTGCAAAGATTTAATGTTGCTGAAGAGCTTGCTTGGATGCCTTTCCAATGATCTGCAAAGCCTTAAGGATTTCACAGTGATTAACTCTACCATATGTTTTTTTTTGAAATGCCAATTTTGCCAGGCCATCAGTTTATACTCAGATTAAACTGGCAAGTATGAGCAAACTTTCAGAATGAAGTAAAGTGTTAACCGCTTGTTAATGCCTTTGGTTATCATGTTATATAGACTATTATTGTAGTAGAAAAGTTACAAAATAAGGAGGATAGGCAGGTAATGAATGAAGTTCCCATTTGGCATGACAGCTGGAGTATCAGAAAATTTTCCTGTTGCCATGGGTTGTTGCTACCAGTTATTTTACATATAAATTGCTTCACTCATCTCTGGTTGGCAAGTTTTCTTGGCATGGCCAATATTTAGTGTTTAAATCTCTAAGCAAATGCTAAGAAATATTTTCCTCTCTAGCTGCTTATGAATGATTCGCACTTGGCACCAGAAAAAAGGGCAGGTTTCTGAGTACACATTAGAGGTTTTGGGGCCCTGAAAATGGACAGAAGCAGGCAGGAATGAATAAACATGCCTATACTAAGCTAGTAAGGAAGACAGAGAAAACCTCCTTCTGCAGCAACGGATTATCTGACAAGAAGATAATGGAAGTCCTGGTGCTCTGACAACAGGCAATGGAATGAAGCAGAACAGATAACTGTTCACAGGAACATGTAAGGTGTCTGGCATAGTGGACTTCAAACCAAGGACAGGAAGTAATATATCCAAAAATGTGTTTTGATATTGTAGTTTCAACTAAAAACAGCACACAATTTCATATCTATATTTGTACATAGCATAGATTTATAATTTATAGATTGACTTGTGCATAATCTCAGGTTTGTGCCCTGAGATCTCCATCTCTGTCTGCCAGGAGAAAAGGAACACTTCTCAGAAGTTGATAAGCAGTTTACTTTGGGCAAAGATTGCTTTGCTTAGCCAGTAATGTTTGCTAAATTTGTGGGTATGTGAGGAAATTTCCCTCAGGAAAAAGTTATGTTCAAAGTCCTGAATGATTCCTGTTCTCAGAAATCTTGTAGTAAGGGAAAAGGGATAACTCTGAGAGAAACCGAGGGAGAGCTTTAGGTTTATGATTTGCCCACATCCTGAGATTGCAGTCCTTTTCTTGTGTATCAGATATAAGGTTTATTTAAGACCAGACAGACAGCTGAATTTGCAGTTAGATGACACAGAGAGATTTTACATTGATACTGATGAAAACTTGCAGGTTTGTTTATTTCTGGCAACCTACCCATAAAAAACTTTTAACTATTGCCTACATGCAAAGTATGAAAATGAATTCCTAATATTTACTTATCTTGAGTTCTTGGCAAACAATAAAGCCCGTAGATAACTCTGCTCAGTATAATCTTTAAGGTACCTGTGGGAAAAAAACACAGGTGCCCTTGCCTAGAGGAGCTGAAACAGATCTGGTAATGCTCTCTATAGTGAGTATATCTTGTGATGAGACTACAGTGACTCCCTGGGGACGGGAAAAGCTGCTTGAAATTCAAGGGTTTACAAGTTTGTCATAGGTCTGCTGTGCTTTCAGAGCTGGAAAGATCTAGGAGAGCTACTGAAACTGAAAATCAGTCCTTGTTTACCTTAGTAGATCCTGACATTAATTGTTATGTTTCAGGAAAAGTTTTGCATTCTGAACAGGAATTAGGGGAATAATAATTGCTCAGGAATTAGGGGAATAATTATTTCATTCCCCTTAAGTGAAGTTTGCTTAACACTAGCTTAATAGCCACCACAATGAAAAAAGTTATCAGGATCATAAAAAAAAAAAAGCAAAAAAAAAAAAAAAAAAAAAAAGCACAAGTATCTAATAGGATAAAACTTGTCTGGAAGGGAAAGGTGGAAAGTCTGATGAATAAAACAGATATCATAACTTAGAGGTTATCAACATTTTGAATTTGGGGAGAAAATAAACACAGAACAAGAAAGAGGAAAAAAGATAATGAAACAGTAAGGAAATTGAAGGATTAGCCATAATTAAAGACTTATCAGGGAAAAACAAAAAAAATAAGAAATGCTGAAGTGAAGAAAGAAATGATTTGTTAATATTAATCAAAGAAGAAATCAATAAATGTATCAGGGTGATATATCCTAAAAGGAAGAAACTGCACCAGCATGAGTATAAATAAATCAATAACAAAGAAGACAACGAATAAATGCTGAGAGTCTGAATAACAGGAGGTATTATATATCATTAAAAAGCAGGTGTAGGAGTACTTGGAAACACAGTAAACATGCTCATATAAGATATACACTTCCTATGATACTGGAAAGCATAATTTGTTAGCACCAAAAGGTCTTTGAACATAGGAAAAGTAGCAGATGATCAAGACTTTTTTTTTTTTTTTTTTTTTTTTTACTATGGATAGATACTAGCAGCATTTATTTTGCATGTATTTACTCACTGAAAGAACAAAATGTTGCTGTGGTAGCTTTTTATTCTTTTGTATTTCTATCACGTTTTCTTCATGATGTGACAGAAAAGGATCTGTAAGAAAGGGAAGTAAAGAGCATATATTAAAATCAAATATTTTTCAGCACCATTGCTCATTCCCATGTTCTGAAAAATAAATAAATAAATAAAAAAGGTCAAGTAGAAGTTCCTGTGCCACATCCCAAGAGCCTTCACAAGGCTGGCTTTTGTATTTTTGTTTGTATTTATTTTGTAAATATAAATGTGGAGAACTTTAATGACTGGTTATAGAAACAAAGATTTAGCAGACTGAATTCTTTCCCTGTTGGACCACAGGAGCTTTCCTGGACAGGGGAGACAGTTCACCAAAAAGCAGTGGAGACAGGTCACTAGCTCTGAAGAGACTTTTTTTTTTTTTGTATGAAATAACAGAGCAGTGTATTTTAATCATTGCATATGTTAGCTGCTGTGACATAAGAGTATCTTTTAAGATTGTAACAGACTTAAAGCCTTTTTTCCTTCTCATCTTCAGAATAAGGGTTAGCAAATTGTCTCTGTTGTTTCTCTGTCTCTCTCTCTCCCTCCTTCTTCCCCCACAAATTGACTTGGTGCAGTTTTGTTTGACTTCTTCTAACAAATGGGTTAAGGTGATCAATAACTGTGAATAACATGCTTGTGCACAAATTTGTAGAGAAGTCCTACCATACATAAAATACAGGAGGGGAAAAATCTAAAACAGCTGGCTTACTCTTGAATGAAGACTGATGCTTATATGATCACAAACCTTTGTGAATTAGTAACCCTAGAGAGTTTCTAATGAATGAAAACTTCCTCACCTTAATCATATTACTAAATGGAAAAGGAATTCCAGCTTGACTACGTTTATATAGTCAAGATCATGGGATGATGTGTGAGAGCCACTGCTCATATTTTGTATGATACATTTGCTGACTTTCTGCTTAAAAAAAAAAAAAAAGAGAGAGTGAGAGAAAATGCAGTCTGAAAATACTGTTTTTCTCATAATTTTCTTTTACTTTTTTATTGAGAAATAAAAGCAGAGATACAAACACCTTGCTTTGTCTTGTTAGTATAATGCATGACAGGAGACTGGGACTGGGGGAATTGGAGTGCTCAGCAGACCTGCTGTGAATTTTAGAGAAGAAACCAAATTGTTTTTGATCTAAAATATGTTTCCTGCTCCTAGGCACCATTCATCATACACACTATAAAAGCACAATACAACACAACGTTTGGAAAACACACAATACTACATGAGTACTGTCAACACTAAATCCTAGTCAACAATGATACAAACTATTGTTTTTGGCAGGGAGATTCATTTGACAGTCATTTCAGGGATTTCTGAAGTTTCTGGTGATGTTTTACATATCAGGATAAGGAAGAAATATTTCAGACCTCCCTTTTTAATCTGGAGAAAGCAACACAACCATTGTAGATGAAGAATTAGTTACACCCATGCCCCTTACACAGCTTTACCTCTCTTGCAAATCAGGAGCTGAAATCAGCTGTCAACATCACCCTTTGATGAAGCTGAATGTAGTATGATTAACGTTGAATTGCCCTTACCTGAGAACTTTGAGGTGAACAAATAGTCAATCTGGCACATCTAATATTGTTATCCTTTGCTTATTCTTAAACGGATCCATTAAGTTCAACAGTGAAGCAGTTTAATAAATGTATGTGCTCCTGCCTAACAGAGTCATCCTTAACCCAGGTTAAAAATGTACTAGAAGCTAGTTTGAATATCTGGTCCCAACAGTTGATAAAAGAGGAGTGACCAGCAGATGGAGGGAGGTGATTCTTCCCCTCTGCCCTTGTGAGGCCCTACTGCATCCAGGTCTGGGGCTCTCAGGACAAGAAAGACGTGGACTTGTTTGAGTGAGTCCAGGGAAGGTCCACAAAGATGATCAAAGGGCTGTATCACCTTTCTTATGAAGACAAGATGAGGGAGTTGGGGATGTTCAGCCTGGAGAAGAGAAGGCTCCTGGCTGCCTATTGCAGCCCTCCAGTATCTAAAGGGGGCCTACAAGAAAGCTGGGGAGGAACTCTGTGTCAGGGATTGTAGTGATAGGATAAGAGGTAATGGCTTTAAACTAGAGGGTAGGTTTAGACTAGATATGAGGAAGAAATTCTTTACTCTGAGGGTGGTGAGGCACTGGCACAGGTTGCCTGGAGAAATTGTGGATGCCCCATCCCTGGAAGTGTTCAAGGCCAGGCTGGATGGGGCTTTGGGCAACCTGGTGTGGTGTGAGGTGATCCTGCCCATGGCAGGGAGGTTGGCACTAGATGACCTTTAAAGGTACCTACCAACCCAAATCATTCTATGATAACATGATTTTATGATCATATAATCACAGTGTTTAGGTGTGTGCTGGGACTATGAGAGCTGTAACCATGAATCAAGCAGAAGAGGTAAAGAAACACATTCTGGATTAGTGTTCCAACAAATATGCTGTTGCTTCAGGCAGGCAGGCTTAACCGTAGCTCTTCCTCCTGCTGTATTTTATAAAAAAGCAGATGTTATGAATGCTTTTTGTTTGAACTGTCAGGTTCAGACTCCAATTCAGGCACTGTGTTTACCCATAGTCCAAGAGAGCCTACCAGGCTGATCCCTTCCAGGAGGGCAAAGCTCACTCTGTGGCTCTCTGACTTGTTTAAATACGAGAGATATTTGTTCAGCAATGTTAAAGCTGGATAGTTCTACACATGTACCAGAGAAGTATCTGTTGAGCTTTGAGTCAGAAAACCCTCCAGGCATATCTCTACGGAATCAGAGACCCCCAGGGGGAGATAGCAGCTGGCTGGAGGTTTCTGAGGTTATTTGGTGTTTAGGGAGAAAGTTAGGTCATTCAATATTACTTTAAGTGCATTCTTTAAGCTGGTTGTTCGAATAAGGTTATATAGCAGGCAACATAATCAGCTGTAAAATTGTTCTTTTCTGCCCTTTAAAATTAAACTGAAAATAGCAAACCAATTTAGTTCATAAGTAATTACAATGGCTTCTTAATTGCCTCAGTGCGGGTTGCCACTCCAGCTGATGTGCTGATGGGGTATTCAGCGATTATCTTCTGACATTTTCTAAGGGCCCCTGGAGATGTCTGACATAACCAGTGGCAGTAGCTGAGCATTGAGCTGGCCTCCCTGCTGCAGTGTACAAACTGCAGGCTGCCTGAGTGCCTTGTGAGCCCGCATCTCACCACAGCATTTAAATGCCTGCTCAGTTGGATTCACTACTTCCACTGCTGGTGGAAGTGGGTGAAATGAAACTGCTGAACTGTCGGATGGGGGAGCATGGTGGAAATGTGTGCTTCTCTTCCTTGTCTGGAAATGTATGCTTCTCTTCCTTGTCTGTCTACAAAGACATTCCTTTAGTGAAGGGACAGAGGAGAGTGTAGGCTCGTAGTCCTTCCTGTTACTGTATCATGTCTAAAACACTACTATAAAAGGTTCAAAAATTTGTTTGTTTGTTTGTTTAGCTCCTCCTATCGTCTGTCAGAAAAAATACAGTTACAGAAGAGGATTTGATGACCTGTGGATAGTTAAGTGTGACCATGTCACAGAAGGGGGAGGAATTGAAGGGTCAGGGTCAGATTAGGGCAAAAATGACTCATTTTTTCAGCATTTGTGAATCCTGAAAGATCTAAGTGGCCATGCTAATTGCCATCTTTAGTTGGCAATTTCTGTGGAAAATCTGAAAGTCTCAGGATATTGTATTTATTGTATCATATTCCACATGTCTGATGTAGCATCCCTTCAATTTCTCCACAAGCCTCATATCTGAGTGTCCCCCAATTTCTCTGGAAAACATTTTATTTCCTGGTAGTGTGTTCTTCCTCTTCACTACAAACTTTTATTAGCCAACTGAGGAGTAGGGGTATCCTGCTCTGTTTAGGGCAACAGTTATGTTCTACCTCCCAAAGTATTCCTTGGGACTAGCTAGGTCTACTTTGCTTTTTACACTAAAATTTTTATTTTAGTGTAAAACATTCCATCTCAGGACATTGTGATTAAACTATAAAACACTTGGCATGATAGTTCAGTGAGAATGAGTGGTGCCTTACTTCATGCTTTATTCAATTAGACAACGGACTGTGAGTGAGGTAAGATAAAGAGCTGACTGATGTGTTTGTCAGGACTTTTTTTTTTTTTTTTTTTGTAAGGAAATGCATAAGAAATTTCTCTTATCACATATTCCTCTTTACTCAAAGTAGAAGAGTATCTAATTGAAACTGAATATATAGAATCATAGAATCATAGAATGGCTTGGGTTGGAAGGAACCTCATAGATCATCTAGTTACAATCCCACTGCCATATGCAGGGATGCCACCCACTAGATCAGGTTGCTCAGGGCCTCATTTCCACTTTGCCACTGTTATAGGATGAAAGGAATGGAAATTAATGAAAAGCAATCAAATGGAAGGTAGAGAAATATTTTGGTTGGGGCTGAACAGAAGATGATTTTAAATGAGATTGGAACAGAAAGGAGGAAAAAGAAAAGCATTAATTTTGTATATTTTATTTTACAAAAAATAAATAAATAAAAGGCTTTTTTTTTTTTTGTTTTGTTTTGGCTAAGGTATATTTGACTAAACTTACCCTCTTTCAAACCTGTTAATGTGAAATAAATTTAGAAAAGATTTTCCAATTTGGAAAAGAATTTGCCCAAACAAGTAGGCGCTTCAAAAGCAGACACTTTTTTTTTTTTCAAGTAGGCACTTCAGAAAACAATAATAGCTGAAAAACAAACAAAACAAAACAAAACAAAAAAAGTGATTTTCCATCTCTTGGTTTTCTTCCACAATTGAATTAAAATGAAAATGAATTTTCATAATGAAAGAAGTAAAAGCAAGAATAAGCATTATTCAAATATAGGCAAAAGACTGTTATTTGGATGCTCCAAGAGCCCCTCTTGCTCTCAGATACTTGCATTCAAAACCCAAGAAAACTTCTGCTTTCACTGTGGTTATTCTTTTAATGACAGACTTCCACAATAAGTCTTTTTAGAAATGGCATCTTTATCTATCTATCTATCTATCTATCTATCTATCTATCTATCTATCTATCTATATTTGCTATTTTAAAATAGCATATTTTATTTGAAATTATTATGATGCCAGACACTTATGTAAAGTCCATTGTCTGTTTTATTGGGCTTTTTCTTTCACACGTACATACCATATTTCAGAGAACAGCAGGACTGCACAAAATAAAAGGGCTGGGTACTGGCTAATATTGAAGGCTATCATTAGTGAAAATGAAATTAATTGGATTATGCATAGTGTGCTATCGGTTCTTACAGAAATACCGGAATAAAACAGCAGGCTTTCTTGAGAAGGGACAAAATCATGTAAACAAAGCATCAAAAACCCCACTAAGGAGCATTAAACTTCTGAAAACTAGAAAGAAATTAACCATAATTGCTTGCTTGCTTACTAGGGAGGTTATAAGCAGAGCCTCTTAAATATTGTCTGCACTTTTGCAAGAAAACACACTTTTTTCCCCTGTGAAGATGACATCTACTGAAGTGCCTGTGTGTGCCCATCTACATGTATTGCTGGAGAATTCCTGTAGTCAGGTGTTACGCAGAGGGAGAATTTATGTTATTTGAGCCTAGCTGTTCTCCTTCTTGGATTTCACAGAAATTTTTGAAGCTGGAAGACTTCAAGTGCATTTTGTCTTAAATATTTGGTTACTGGAAGTTGTTCTGTTGGTTCATCTGCCTCCATTTGACATTCAGCAGAGTGACCACAGCACAGAACAAGCATGGATGCCCAACCCTATGCTGCTGGGCACCTGTGAGCTGTGTCCAATAAACCTGTGATAGTCTCTTTGATGGTTGTGTCTTTTCCACAGTTAAATCTTCATATCTGTTAGTGTGTGGAGCATAATCCACTCTTTGGTGCTCATATTACTCATCTTACATCAATTAATTTCATTACCCTTTTAAATTTATTGGTATATTCAGAGTAAATTATTCCTGCACACAGAAATATTCCTCACACTCTGTTCAACTGGATAAGAATACAAATCATATTTAAACACAATACTCAAGATTATTTGTTATTTACTTCATTCTGCTTGGGAAATGACTGTTGTTTTTGTTTCTTTGATTGTTTTTGTTTTTCCATTAAGTCATAGAAAAATTTATCAAGACTAGGTTGCAAAATTCTAGCAGAAAGAATTGTACCCCTCCATCCAAAAGTAATCTTGAAAGTTTCATTTTTTGTAATTTTGAATCAATTGCACATGTATCAAACTGATCCATGTATTTTTAGTATCCTAATTGCTTTGATATCTAGAATGTGTATAATATAATAAGAGGTTAGCCAAACTTGCTAATTCAGCAAAACTAGCTTCTGAAAAGCATTTCATGTTTCCAGGTTAAAGGCATATAGATTTTATGAGTCACATTTAAGCAGTGCCAAATGCAGCTGATAAATGGCTTTTTAATGTATCACAAGGTATCGCTGCCTGTTTTAATCTGGAGTCTGCAAGCTACATAGGCCATAAACATCTTCTGAATATTTACAAATGTCTCCTATTAGTCAGAAAGAAGCATGTCCCATCTGATGACTTTTGAGAATAGAAGCCTTCCTGAAGCTGTTGTGGTTTTACCCTGCTGGGCAGCTGAGCTCCACCACAACCACTCTCTCGCTTCTCCTCAAAAGGAAAGGAGAAAATACAATGGAAAGGGCTCAAGGGTTGAGATAAGGACAGGGAGATCACTCAACAATTATCACAGACAAAACAGACTCAGCATTGGGAAAATAGAGAAATTTATTACCTATTACTAACAATCTAGAGAAGTGAAAAACAAACTAAAAACTCCATTCCCTGCCATCCACCCTCTTCTACCTTCTCCCCCTGAACAGTGCAGGGGAATGGGGAATAGGGGCTGTGGTTCATCTCTCCCACTCCCTCACGGTCCCTCTCTGCCCCTGCTCCCCAACGGGGTCCCTCCCATGGGGTGCCGTCCTTCCCCAACTGAGCCTGTGGGGGCTGCACACAGGCAGCAGCTCTTCAGGAACTGCTCCCACACAGCTCTGTACCACGGGGTCCATCCCCCAGGAGCAAACTGCTCCAGCACGGGTCCCCCACGGCTGGGCGGCAGCTCCCCCCAGACCCCCTACTCCTGCGTGGGCTCCTCTCCAAGGGCTGCAGCTCCAGCCCGGGGTCTACTCCTGCGGGGGCTCTCCATGGGCCACAGCATGGAGATGTGGGACCCATGGGCTGCAGGGGGACAGCCTGCTCCACCAGGGGCCTCTCCACAGGCTGCAGGGGAACTGCTGCTGCATGCCTGGAGCACTTCCTGCCCTCCTTCTGGTTCTCGCTCCTTGCTCTCCCAGCTGCCATGTGCAGCAGTTTTTTTCCCTTTCTTAAATCTGCTCTCTCAGAGGCTCAACCAGCACCGCTCACTGGCTTGGCTCTGGCCAGCAGCGGGTCCCTTTTGGAGCTGGCTGGAGCTGGCTCTGATCTGATACGGGGCAGCTGCTGGGCTCTGCTCACAGAGGCCACCCCTTCAGCCCTCCCTGCTACCAAAACCTTGACACATTGACCAAGACAGAAGCTTCTTTTAACATTTCTCAATTTTGTGAAACCTTAAACATAATATGTAATATTATATCCATTGTTTATATTACATTAGTATTATATGTAATATTAACAAAAAAAATAAAGTTTAAATACTTAGTGCATATATGAGTAGCTTATCCCAGATGCTGGAGTTTGAGGTAATACAAATCTTTAGTACAGTAATTGAAGCTGCATGAAAAAGGGGCTTTATGTAAGACTAATGTTACGAGTGTTATATGACACAGGACAAAGTATCTGTCATTGTTAGAATGAAAAAAAAAAAAGTCCAGCACCTCTTCCTAATTGTTCTTTGAACTTGGAAATTAGTATTCCAGTCTAAGGCTGCTTTGTATTTTCTAGTATAAATCCTCACACTGAAGTATGTTTGCACTCACACATGCTTAATGGCTGTGTAGCACAGGTATTAATGAAAATTGAGACACTATATTAGAAATTGTGAAATATAACTTCTGAGATTTATACATCAAATTTTGTGTATTGATGCTTAATATCCAAATACAATTCTTTTCCCTTTACTACAAGGCCACATATAATATATCTATTATCAAGAGATTTTATTTGGAAGTCAAGTTTAATCATATGCATGGGTTGATTGTTTCAAAACATTTAATTTTATGGAGTGTTTTCATCAAATAAGTTAAAGGATGTAAATATTGTGGTCTTAGCCCCTCTGGTTAAGTCAATGTCATTATCTATAGGAGGTGTTGGTGATCTCCAAAAACAAACAAACAAAAAAAGAGACCTCCAAAAGTGATTTGCTGATATGTATGCTGAATCAGCTTACAGCTTATTCAAAGAGCTAAATGAGACACTTGAGATAGCACAGAAAATTTAAAAAGTGAGAATATGTATTGTGGAAATTGAGCTATGAAGTGAAATTAGAAGGCAGGTTTTAGTAGAGTGAAAATCAAAGATAATCAGAAGATGGGGTTAAGATCATCAGAGGCCTTGAAACAGCAGTTTGGATCAGCTTGGGAAGCAAGGACTTTGCTGTGATATTTAAAGAGCAGCAAAATGACACATTTTAATGAGATGTGAAGAGTTAGAGCAGAAAAAGACAAAAACTCTAAAAAGTGTTATTGATGCAGATGGAGAACAAGAATCTGCAAAACAAAACCCTTTAGTTGCAGTTATGGAGTAAGAGGTACTACCAGGATGTCCTGTGTAACTTAATTAAAGCTAGGACAGTTACATATACCTAGGACATGGGTTTGGGCTTTATATGGAGACTGAGGGAGGAAAAAAAAAAAAAAAAAAGACATATAACAGCCAATCACTTAAAAAAAGAGCCATTTACTGATAAAATGGTGTTAGAAAGCTTTAGATCTCAGCTACTGCCATAGTCAAGAAGAAACAATGAAAGATGATGTCAACTTGCTTAGAGGAAACTTCTAGGAGGGAGCAGGAGAAAGAATTGGAAGAGGCAAGCTGCTGTGCAGCAGGGCCACCGTGAGAACAGGAGGGGAGAAAGATATAAATCATAAGCGAGTCAGAAACCACTCAATCTCTGTCCCTGAGTGAGCCAGTAGGTATGTGAGAGGATTTCAGCTGTCATCCAGGTGAGCACATGGTCAGCTGACTGCTCTGATGTTGGGATACTGGAGCCAGTAGTTAGGAACTGGAGGGCAAGGAAGACAAGCACCTTTGGGACCCCTTTGTAGGGAAAGGGGAACTGGCAAAGTGATTGGAAAATGGGCACAAATCCTCAGCCTCTGGAGGTGACTCCTGTTTTGTCCAAAGGAAAGGAATCCCTTCAAGGAAGATACTGTAAATTTCCAAAGCAAGTAGACCGATATGGAAGGAGGTATCCAGTACCTGGGAGGGTCTTGTTATGAAAGTGTGGTCTTCCCAAGCAACCACTATGAGCCTTGAAACTTTGCCTTCCAAGATATGGCTGAACATTGCTAGCTGATGGAAAGTATAGAATAATTGTTTTCTCCTTTTACTTCCATTCAGCTTTTGCTTTTAGAGGTCTATCAGTGTGAAACCACCACAGCTGGTTCAATTGAACTGCTTGATTCCTTTTTTTCTCAGGTGGCTAAGATGGCATGAGCAAAACAAAACTTTCAGAAGTAAGATGAAAATCTTTCTTTTCTGGATGTGGTGATCACTAAAAGAGATGTTACATAAACTACTGTTTAAAGTTTTTGAAGGTAATTAGATCTTTGATGTTTGTGGGAGTGCTTTGTGCATTCAACTGTTTTGAGGCTGAGATATCACTAACTAATACAGAAATGTGAAGGTGGAATGCTGAGTCACATGGCTAGTGATACCATGGCTAACAAACTGTGAACAAAGGTGTAAGAACATTTATTTTTTTAACAAACAAACACTTTTGCTCAAGTTAAGTAATGCCTTTATGCATTTTTTTTCCCTCTCTTTTCTTTATTTTGAAATCCTTAGGGTCAAGGGATTTATTTGTGTGTGTGTGTGTGTGTTTAGGTCACTGTTAAGTGCAATATAAGAGATGATTTCAGATATGCAGGCTTATATCAGGCTCAAAAAGGTGCATATATGCATTTGCTATTGTTTCTAATACTATATGCTTATGCATCATAAGCTATTAAACCTCTAAATATGTGTTAGGCAGTGATGTTTATATCTTAAAATGATTGGTTTAAACAACCATCCAAAATGTCAGACTTACCTGAAGATAAGTCAGAATTTCTGACTTTTTTCTTTGGTGTTACTAGACTCTATAGAAGGCTTAGTTCAGAAACATTTATTGCATCATTGGGCAGTACTAGTGGGCAAAGATCGTTAAACAAGCCAATAGTTTAACTATAGTCATACAAAGATAATTATCACAATGATTTTTTGTTGCATTTCTGTAACTACATAAAGGTAATTCTATAAAAATTTCAGTTACACAGAAATGTAATTTCATTTCTCACTTTGAAATTATATTTTCTTTTCATTTCAGTTCATGTAAATCCAAATGACATTTCATTCAGTTTCTTTTCTTCTCTCTTTTGTAGATCTGAAAAGACATCTTGCCATTCCCTATTTCTTACTGTTATCTCTCTCCTCGTACTCATGGTGCTGCCACTAAACTTTTTCACACGTTTTACAGTACTTTATCTATCCAAAAGATTAAAGCAGACGGGCTAGCTTTCTCTCTTCTTCCTTTGTTGTTTTTTTTTTTATCTTCTTAGTCTCTAAGTAAGGGTAAATTTTTTTGCACCTAGTGAACTGCCTGTAGTTCTGTATGCAGGGAAAAAAAAATAATCTTTCATAAAGTAACTCTGTATCCATAATTAGTAATTTGTGCCTGAAAATTTCTGTCTTTGAAACATAATTTGAACTAGAAAATCCAAAATCAACACAGGATGAATTTTATTTCACTGAACAGTAGAGAACAATTGAAATGCAAAAACAATATATATATATTTTTTTGGAAACACTTTATTTAAACTTACAGTTTATAGTATTACCAATATATTTCAGAAATTGAAATTAATATTTATTCAACTTAACAATACTTTTTAAACAGTTGGTTGTACAAACTGCGTAAAAGCTTATACTTTTGTTGCCCATTTATTCAGGCTTGTGCCTCTGAAAAGCTTCCAAAGTGTTCATTCTTCTTCATAAAGAGGAAGACAAATAAAATCAATAACTTCTTCATCAAAGACGTTTCACGCACTAGTGAAAAGCTATTCACATGAGGTAGAGTTTCAAATGTCTCTGCTGCTTGTTTTTCTGAAAGCAGCATCTTCCAAAGAGAAACAGATTTGGCTGATTTTCTGCCCCAGACAGTTAAGGAGGTTTGTATAGAGAAGCCTGGGATAAAGGTACAGGAAGGTGGGCATTACCATGTTGACATAAACAGCCTCTTGTATAGGTTCTGGAAGGAAAAACAAAACAAGACAAAAAAAAAATAACAACAACAAAAAACCAGCTTCTTTTGGAATAAGATAACTGAGCCACTGTCAGGTCTGTTTTAAGTAAAAGACTGTTTTACTAGAGGCTGAAGACAAATGCAAATGTAGGTTTTTCTGGAGCAGCATGTTTGCAACAAGCAGTGAAGTACTGCAAAAGAAAATGTAGGAAGTATAGCCAGAAAAAAAAAAATAATAAAAATAAAAAATAAAAATAAAAGTATAACCAGAAAAAATTAAGAATGCATTGAGAAGGACTGGGGCTTTTGGCTGATGAGAAGCTCAACATGAGCTGGCAATGTCTGCTTACAGCCCAGAAAGCCAATTGTGTCCTGGGCTGCATCAGAAGCAGTGTGGCCAGCAGGCCAGCAGGGTGATTGTGCCCCTCTGCACTGCTCTTGTGAGGCCCCACCTGAAGTGCTGGGTCTAGGTCTGGGGCCCCCAGCACAAGAAAGATGTGGGGCTGTTAGAACAAGTCCAGAGGAGGGCCAAGAGGATTATAAGAGGGCTGGAGCACCTCTTCTATGAAGACAGGCTGAGAGAGCTGGGGATGTTCAGTCTGGAAAAGAGAAGGCTCTGGGGAGACCTTACAGCGGCCTTCCAGTACCTAAAGGGGGCCTACAGGAAAGCTGGGGAGGGACTCGGTCTCAGGGAGTGTAGTGACAGGACAAAGAGTAATGACTTTAGTCTAAAGAGTGGTAGATTTAGGTAAGGAGGAAATTCTTTACTCAGAGGGTGGTGAGGCACTGGCACAGGTTGCCCAGAGAAGCTGTGGTTGCCCCATCCCTGGAAGTGTTCAAAGACAGACTGGATGAGGCTTTGGGCAACCTGGTCCGGTAGGAGGTGTCCCTGCCCATGGCAGGGGGGTTGGCACTAAAGGATCTTTAAGGTCCCTTTCAACCCGTACCATTCTATGATTTTATGATTTGAAAGGGTGACACTGTGAATGAGTCTCTGTTATAAATGAAGGCTCTTTTGAAATGTGATGACCAGATCTCAATGGTCCATTTTAAAAGTGTGATTTTTATTTTTTTGGCACAGGCAACAAGCAGTCTGTGGCTGTATCTTCTGAGCTTTGCAAGTGTGAGGTGGGTGGTGAATGACAGATCAACATTATCATCAATTCAGCTTTCACTGAGCCCTGTAAAACATGTCCCTTGTAAAAGCTGTCCAAGGATCACAACACATATCTTTAAAAAATGTTGCACCATCCACATGTGTAGCAATAAGATTTTATAGGTAATAGAAATTGAAAGCAGAAATATTATGTTTTTTTTCCAAGTTTTAAATGTCAGAAAGCAGCGTGAACTGTAGGAAGGACTCTTTCATAAAAGTGTGTACTATAACCTAAAACTAGACATAAAGATAAGGAAACTTGCAGATGGAGTAAATACAGAGATTCCATTTTAAGGCATAGAAGAAACTGAAGTGTCAAAGCAGTCTTTAACAGCAAGAAACAGGATGACAGCACTGGATTTAGCTGCAGAAGGTGAACAGCCTTCTTTACAAGTGAATGGGATGATAGAGATGCCAAGCAAAGTTGAGTGGAATTTTATTAGTCTTTTTTTTTTTTTTTTTCAATTTTATTGTACTGTTGGAATCACGTGTTTTCAAAAGTGCTCAGCTTTATCTTTTAAAAAGATCTACAGGAATAAAATTGAACCTGAGTTCTCTAATGCATCAGGTCATTCTGCTTCTGCTAATAAGATTCCTAAAGCCATGCTACAAGGAAAGCTCTTGCAGTAAGGACACTATGTGAATTCTCAAGAGTACCCATAATGTATGGTTCTGCCTTCAACAGTTTTCTCAAGTACATTTGAGGGCTCCTTAAACAGCCCTATATCAACAGCAGGAATCTACTTCTCAGTGGCCAACGTTACACAAGAAACCCCTGTGGCATGTAGAGCCCATGGGAGATGATAACATTTGAAATACATTGACAGCATCGTGAAGGCAGTCTACGCTTGCCTACATCTCAAACCACTTCTGCATACCAAAGTGCCTTAGATATTTCTTATGAACAGCTTTCCAAGGCTGTTTATCCTATCCAAATCTGTGAGCCCATTGGAAATCAGTCCCTTTTATAATAATCACATAAACAGATTCCTTGGTCAAAGTCATGGGCAGACACCAACTGATTGTCTCGTGTATGTAATGAAGTATCTTAAGGAGCACAAAGCTGAAGAGACTTACTCTATACACCCTGCATCAAGATTGTTTCATTTTACTGAAAACTAGAATGCATCTTCTCATCTATATTGACAGGGTTCAGCTCTGCGGCCTCACTGAGATACTTTTTTTTTTTTTTTTTTTTTAGTGCATTTACGTAGAAACATTGTAGATTCAATGACTTACCATTGGATTTTATTTTATTTATTTAATTCAGATTATGTATTTCTATATCAAAAGCTGCTCTCTGATATGGGTGCTGTCAGTCTACTGTGAAATCATCTTTTTAACCTGCTTCAGGAATAAATTCAGCCTTTTAGGAAACAACTTTAAGAGATATTTTTCTGACTTTGCAACTTCTCTCTGAATCCTCTCCACTCGGTAAAGCTCCTTCCTTAAATGCAGTTACAGTGCTTGGCACTGTTGTGCTACAGTTGGACTGTAGTTCTTCTAATACTTATATAAAAATGCCTTATTCTTAATCTTTATGGGCTTAATTTTCATATATTCTTCTTTATAACTGTCATCTTCATTTGCTTTTAATTGCTGTCAATTTGTTGTGTATATTTTCCATTTATTATATGTTGGTAGGATGGAGTGTTTGGTTTCCTTACAGTATGCACTTACATTCAACAAGTACAGAGTTTAAATTAACAGGGCATTCTTTCTCTAGCATGTTCAAATATTTTCAAATAATTACCCTTTATCACATTTATGTATTTATACTTTTTGGACCAGATGATCTCTAAAAATCCCTTCCAACCCAAGCCATTCTATGATTTTCCTCCTCTTCAGTATTTTGATCTTCTCTTTCATGGTAAAGGCTTTTCTATTTCATTTTATTTACTTTGAGTTGTGTCTCATCTTTCTAAACATAAAATAAGCCATATTCTTTACATTCTACTGAACATATTAGAATCCAGTTTTCAGCCTCTAGATGCAGCAGCTGGATGTCAACATATGGGAACTGGAGTAATTATTTAACAACAAGTGATTATTATCTTTGTCATGAACATATGCAGGAAAATGCAACAGAAATAATTTGCTGGAAATGCAAAATATATTTAAGAGGGAGAATTAAAGGTTCAACCCACCTGTCTATAAATGTTAATAAAATTGCCAATATGCTGCCTGTTCAGAAAACAAAAATCAGAGTTGATTGCAGTCATTTTCATCCACACAGTTTGCAGTGACAGAAAAAAATTACAGTGAAGCAAAGCCTACAACAGTCCAAATGCAGTTTAGTACATATAATTTATCTCTCTACCCACACTCAATTAAATAGCATGCTTTGAGGTTCATCTAATTTCCTTGCTCCAACACACAAACACCCACCATTGAAGTTAATGGTTTTTATTTTATTTTACAAAGGTTTTCCAGCTATGCTAAATTAGCAGGAACATTTTAATTAAAGCTTGCAGTGGATAGTCCCTTGCCAGTTTCTGGGGAACTACAGTTTGGTGCATGCAGAGAGTGTGTTTGCTTAAAGACAGCTATGCACAGATATCTGGTTGGCTCATCACATGAACAGAGACAGACTGGTTGAACCATATTACTTGATCATAGCTCTGACAAGCTTCAACTAATATCCTGAGAGGACAGCTGCTACTAACCATGGCAGGGTTAAGTTACAATTGGATTATTTTAAGAAATATTCTGAAAGAAAATAAATTACAGCTAGTTACTACCACAGATCTCACCACTCACTTTGCAATAACAAGGTGGATTTTTTTGATTTTGTTCTCTCTATTATAATGAATACTACGACTTTTTTTTTTTTTTTCCTATAATACATAAGAGAACTTAATGTTCTGTCTTACAAAACAAGAAATCAAGGAATACTCTATACCTGATATAGGCAATGCCAGAAGATAGGATGATCTGACAAACAATAAGTGATATATGCCAGCCACAGTGTGATTTTGAAGTATCTGCCTTAAGTATTGTGAGATGCTCCTTGTGAGACTTACACTTTTCTCTGCCTTTGTCATTTTGGGTACTGTTATAGGACATGCACTTAGGACAGTAAGAATATTAGATATTGGATATTCTACTGGCTAATGGGGGAGGGGGGAAGGAAGGCAGGGCATGGAAACGTGCTTCATATCTTTAGTACTTTATCACTGCTCTTCTGTGAGAGAAACTGAGCCTTAACTTCGTGCTTACAGAAATGTTACTTAAGAGGGCCTATGCAAAACAAAATATTTAGTGCAGGTGTTTGCAGTATAATACCACACAGTTTCTACTAAGAGAGCTATGAAGAAAATTAATGAATATTGACTAATTTTCTGTTTCCTAACATCATTCTACAAACACCAGTTTTGGCACCTCAAGCAAGTAATAACAGCCTTTAGCCTGTGTGGGAGCACATTTGGCTTTGATGGCACTGTTGGATGCCAGAGAGTATGTTTTGTCCCAGTATTATCTGGGTCCTTGCTTTGCTCTTTGCCAGATTCTAAGAGGGAAAATGCTGAAAATGTTGAACAACTTTTGGATCTAATGCAACATGTTGTTTCTTTCATCTAGAATTTGTATTAGCTTAAAAACAAAAACAACAAAAAAAAAACAAACGACTAGTTTAAAAACAAAAACACTTTAGTGATGCTTTAGATAACTAAAGCAGATGGAGGAGACTATGTGTGAAGATTTTGTTTATACATTTTGAAAGGCATTTAAAACAAATCAAATGTATTTCTTCATACTGACCTTCTAACAAGAAGAAAGACCATTTCTTTTCTCTGCCATAAGATCTCTGCTGGTTCCTTCTCTTAATATATAGGAATGGAGTTTCATTGCAAAAAAAAAAAAAAAAAAGTCATGAGAAAAGAAGTATTTCAATGGAATTTCTCATATTGACTCAATATTGACTCAAAATATGTTTCAAACTTGGGTTTTACCAATATTTCACTCTGGTTGAGCTCTTGGAGGATGTGATGTGGATTGAAAATAAAATTTTGGAATTTTCTGGGGAATGGGATTTCCATTTGTCAGTGACCTACGAACCCATTGCCTCCTCCACACTTCTCCCTGGTCACATTCTGAGAGGGCTTATTTACCCTCCCACATTCTGAGAGGGTTTATTTATCAAGTTGCATAGCTGGATCTCAAGTGGTGAAAATTAGCAGATTGCAAGCATTGTAACTAGATTCCTAAGTACAGGTGTCTGTTCTTGAATCCAGGAATTCTCATGCCTTGCACATTTCATATACCAAATTGTGCTCTGACTTCCAAGTACAGCTATTTGCTTGTTTCTTTCAATTACGGGGCCAGAGACAGCTGCTTCCAGACCTGATCCTTGCTCCTGTCCTACCTTCTTATTTATACTGTAAGGCGAAATTGATTTTTGAATCTATTTTAACCCATCTCTGTTTCTTTTTTATCACACAACTCCACAATCAATTGTAGTGGTGCATCTCAAGAAATGATACTGGAGCAGTAGTTGACATGGTTGTTAAAGAAATGTAAATCTAAACGCATGATTTTTTTTTCCCTTTGTCATGATGAGCTGGGTACAAGTGCTTGAAAGTCTGCTTAACCTTTCTGAAATAATCTTTGTGGGAGCTGTGAGCTGTTAATTTGTTTAAATGAGACACCAAGTTTGAAATCTAAAGATGTCAGAGTGAAAATTCAAAGTGCAAATTGCTTCATCACTTCTTATCCTAGCAGAAAGTAGCCATCTAACATGATTCCTTCACAATCCTGCACTTCCACTTCAAGCATTTGGAAATCAAATTCACATAAAAAGTTCAACATACATGTAATTACCAAAACATTCTCAGGTCTATGGATATCAATATCTATTGTCATTGGTTTCTCTCTTAAGCATATTAATATTTCTTCATGGCAGCTTCTCTCCTAAGCATACTTTTATGCAAAGATTATGGTTAGATATTGTCCCATCCTGACATTACAGAAATACATACTAA
Source organism: Netta rufina (assembly GCF_964035555.1). Lineage (NCBI taxonomy): Eukaryota > Metazoa > Chordata > Aves > Anseriformes > Anatidae > Netta > Netta rufina. The sequence continues at coordinate 110,680,366 of NC_140124.1, forward strand.
CCTTATGAGTAGTTCTTAATACCTTAGTTTTCTGTTGCTTAATATGATATTTTTCTTTTGTTTAGTTTCCTCAGCTTTTCTGTAAATTTCATTAGGAGAAATTTCTTCTCAGAGAGATCAGTTAGGCATTGGAACAGGTTGAGATAAGGACAGCTTAATAAGACAGGTAAAAAATAAGAACTAATAATAATAATTATAATGATAATAATAATAATTTAAATAATAAAAAAAAAAAAGTGATGCACAATGCAATTGCTCATCACCTGTTGACCAACACACAGCCGGTCCCTGAGCAACAGCAGCAGCCCCAGCCAACTCGCCCCTTTTTATCATTCCTCGTGACACTCTATGGTATGGGACATCCCTTTGGCCAGCTTGGGCCAGCTGCCCTGGCTGTGTCCCCAACAACTCCTGGCACACCCCCAGCATCCTCGCTGGCAGGGCAACACGAGGAGCTGGAAAGGCCTTGGCTCTGTGTGAGCACTGCTCTGAAACAACTAAAACATTGGTGTGTTATCTGCATTATTCTCTTCCTAAATCAAAAACACAGCACCTTACCAGCTACTAGGAGGAACATTAACTCTATGCCAGCTGCAACCAGGATAAAGAAGTACAATTATAGTTTTCAGTTTTGCTTAATATTTATGGCTTTCAATAGATCCATTTATGAGCTTGGAACAAGAAACTATCAAAATTATTTTATCTCTGAGTTAAAAAGAGCAGAGAAAGAAACACGTTTTGAAAATAATTTTACACTTTTAATTTTTTTTTTCTTTGTCTGTATCCAATCAAAACATTTTTAGGCAACTATGAATGGTTTTCAACACAAAGAATTTAAGCTGAGACTCATTCTGAGCTGAGACTCATTCACCTTTAGCAGTGGCGGAGTCAATATCTGGAGAGAAGATAAAACATACTTCTAAATGGATTTTAGGGTGTGTGTGTGAAAAATGAAAACAGCCACTTGCTACAATTACAGTTCAACTTTTTAATTTCTCATGATGTGTCTGCTTTTGAATTTACAGGCTAGATTGAGGCACTTCCATGCAGGCAGCAATCTGGAGAAGAGTAAGTTATGGGCTTTGGTGGGCCCACTTGCCCAATACCACTTTTACAGGAGGGATTTCATTAAGTAGTTGCTCTAGCACCAAAACTAATGCTGTTCCTTCACCATAATTTTAGGTATTTCAGTAACTCAAACAATTTTTTCAACTTTTAAATGTATCTCCTATTAGCTTGCTAAGTCAAGACGTTGGGTCTAATGAAGTGAATGTGCCTTTTACGTCACCTGGAAGAGAGAAGCAGCCATATGGTTTGTTGATGTGAAGTAGTGATTTAACAAAGCTTATGTGTTTTAAAGATTTGATGGTGTCAATTTGTCTATTTACTGCATAGAGGATAAGAACAAACAATATCATCAGGGAGGCCCTGCCATTGAGTCCCACAGTTCATAGTGCACCCCCTTGCTCTCTAAACTCCTTGAACCAAGGAGGTAAGGAGCATAGGTACAGCTAAATACAATCCAAGTACCACACTTGGTCAGAGACTTATGTCTGAAGGATTATATATGCACAATCTATCCTTTCTATTACTTAGAAGTGTGGCTCTCCCATTTGGCACATTTCTGTTGTGTGATTTGGCTTTTCAAACATTCCCTTTCAAAGCAGCAGTTTGGAACTGGAATTAAAATGATGGCAAAAAGCCCTAATCAGAGCCCAGAGCCTCATCCAACCTGGCTCTGAACATCTCCAGGGATGGGGCAACCACAGCTTCTCTGGGCCACCTGTGCCAGTGCCTCACCACCCTCTGAGTGAAGAATTTCCTCCTAATTTCTAATCTAAATCTCCCCTCTTTTAGTTTAAAACCATCCCCCCTTGTCCTGTCACTGTCTGACTGTGCAAAAAGTTCTCCCCATCTTTTTTATAAGCAAACCCCCATTAAGAATTGAGAAGCTACAATAAGGTCACCACGGAGCCTTCTCTTGTTTAGGCTGAACAAATAGGCAAGAGTGTTTTAGTAAATTAAAGATTCCTTTTAATTGACTCATAGTTGTATTCTTTTGCACATGCTCCACTCACCCTCAGCTGCTGAGCAGGATGTCTGTCTGTCTGTCTGTCTGTCTGTCAGCTCCTCCAGCGCCCAGTTTGAGCCAATACCATGGTTGCTCTCTGCCTGAGCAAGGCCTCTGGTGCGGCCAGGACACTTTTAGAGCAAGGGAACAGCCAGACCAAAGTGGGGGTGGGAGCACACTGTCACATTTCCTTCATACATACACACAACATATTTTATTTTTCCATGACCGTGATCTCATCTCCTGCAGGATTGCAGATTTTTGTAGCCTGCACTGTTTCAACGGAAGATTATTTGGGTTAACAACCACTTGATGTTGCTATACCAACCCAGCTGATGGTGATGCTGAGCAGCTGGCTTGGTACAAATAGAGGTTTTACAGGCTACAACTCAAGCAGCTGGCTCCATGGAACTGTTAGGCTAAGGCAATTCCCTAGTGAAAAGCAGATAGATCCACGCATTAGAAAGACAATACATGCTGCTCATGCCCTACTGCTAGCACTGATAACACTTTGTGATTTCTGAGGTCAGGCACAAATGGTGAACTGAAAGCAGGGTCCAACTGTTGAGCAGTATTTTATCTTTTCCCTGGATGGTATAATTTGGACTCTCAATTTAAGGAGACAACATTAAAAACAAAAAACAAGTACCAGCGACCAGTAGGATTCAAGCTTATGGTCAGAAATTCAGTGCAAAATATATCATAAGAAAAACACGGATTTAAGAGATTTTAGATTTTTCTTCTGTTCAAGAATATTCAGTTCAGTACTGATGATAGTTTAGTATTCTTAGTATTTTTAATCTTCTACTGTTTTCTTTACATAGATATGCTAAACATACCATTTAACTGCCATGACATCCTCTGTGAGAAAAGGTAAAGACTATGAATATTTAGGATCTCATCAATGCTTTTCTTCTAGCAGTCCTGAGAACTGGAGCAGGTAATGTGACCCCATATGACTCCAGTGTGCTTATAAATGTATAGGTCCTCTTCAGACCAAGGCAAAACCACTGGTGAAGGATTATATTGGGGATGTATTCTTTATTTTGAGAAGTAAATCTGTTTTGTTTTCAGCATTTTTTATATCTTCACTTGTTAAGTATTTCTTCAAATTTAAGTTTGCTTTTGATAGGCAGAGCAGGCTACCAAAATAGGCCCAGGGTGCACAACTCAGCCAGCCTCTGTGCTGCAGTGGGTGCTGAGGTGCTAGCTGTGGACCAGTAATGATAAGAGCTATGGTCTGAAAAAAACAGTGATGAATTCTTTATACCACAAATAATAAATATTGTTGTGGTTATTAAGTCTCACATAGAAAATAACCATACTGATTGTATTTAGCTCAAGATCAAGATGGTTGTTTTATTTATTTTTTTGTTTGTTTTCTTTTTTTTTGTCATGTAATGTGTTTGTTTTGACTGAATGTGAAGTTGATTAGAACTAATAATTCCCTCATTCTTAACTGTGATTCATGAAAAAGTCTGGAGCGTTTCCAGAGATTAGCTCACTGTTAAACTTCATACCAAATGATTTAATTTAAAGATATTTACCACACAACTCATTGTTTGAACTACTTGAGGTAATGCAGAAAAAACTGATTCTGCAACCACCACTGTATTCCTGTGTAATTACAGCAAAATATTCAACGTTCTTTATCTAATTCAACTTTTTCATCAATGTGTTAACCTCAGTCTTTTTCTTTCCTTTCATCACAATCAGAATCAACTTCAACAAAACGCTCTAACATCAACGTGATTGTAATGCAAAATCCTTCCTCTTTGAAAACAAAATTCTAATTTTAAGGTAAGCTTTTACTCTTGTGCTCTTTTTGTACGTTAACAGTTCAAACAAGTTGTTGGCAGATTTGTCACCTCAGAATTGAAATCTAATGTGGCTGTTTGAGGCTTGAAATTTATGTGAAATTAATTCTGTTTTGTAAGCTTTCAGTAGTACTGCTTGGTCCAGGTCCCTTATTAATTCTGACATTCAAGCACACCTGCCTGACAGCAGCAATGGCAGAGACTGGTGAAACAAGAGGAACAAAAGAGAAAGCTGATTCTGCTTAATCTAAATATTTACAGTGCTATCATTGCTGGGCAAGCAAAGTTCAAGTTTTAAATTAGCAAGTTTAAATTAACAAAATAATTTATATTTTTATTTTAGTTTTTATATTCCATATGGGATAGGAGCTTTCAATTCACTTTTCATGGAAATGCTGGAGGGAGAAGAGTCTGGAAAGAAACATCAGCAGTGATTTCCAACATCCAAAATGAATGAAGAAATGATGCTTTCCCCAGTCATTTGTTTGATTGTAATGGCTGATGCAGTTTTATTATTCAGACCATGGAAATATCTCTCAAAATGCATGAGAAATTTTTTTTTGAGAAAACAATGCCACTAGAGACAGGGTTACTATAACACATTAGAAGTCAAATAGCTCTTGCTATTTAACCACAGAACTGGAAATGAAAGGATGCATTCTGTGCAGTAGCAAGTTTGCTGCTTTGTCATCAGAAGATTATTAATGGTTTAAAAACTAGGCATAAAAAACAGTTTTGAGCTTAGCTTTAAGTTATACATTATTTAAAGCATTTCTTATTCCATATCTAAATTGCTCCTACACCTACAACAACATTATGTCAGGAATGTCTTCAGTAGAGTCCTTACCAAATGCTGACACAAACTTGTCAGGCTGTATTTTTATTTCCCACAGAAAGTGATTTTTTTTTTTCCTGTCTCTGTTGGACAGGTTTTCCTCCATAAGTCTGTGGTACTTGTTGATCTTCAAAAGCCACAGGGACGTGATTCTGGGTCCCCACTCAAGCAGCAGGGTTAGACCAGATGACTTCCAGGAGTCCCTTTCAACCTCAACCATTCTGTATTTCTGTGGTACAGAGCTGATGCTGATAAGCAGTGTTGAGTAAAAGGTAATTAATCCCAAGCAAAAAATCACTCACAAAAATCATTTGCTGTCTAGCTTGTGAATGTTGGAGACTTTACACAGCCATACTTTCACCTCAGCTGCCCTTGCTGCCAAGAGGGCAGGCTTAGGTGCTCACTGTTACAAGCACTGGTGACATGTTCCTTCCCCAGGATGAGCTCTTTACCCTAAAATTGAGTGAACAGAGACTGAAATCGACTGAACAGAGATGTTTTCTTCTAGGTTACTAGGACTAGGAACAGGGGACTGAGGACTGACAAGGAGCTTAAAGACATTCTTTGTTTCCTATGGATTTGCAATAGAAAGCAGTTTTATTTCTATAGTGGCAGGGTGCACTTCTTATTACTGCCTGCATTTTGGGTCTGCTTTTTGCTCAGACTAACTACATGCTGTTTGCAGGTGCAAAAGTCCAGCTGAGAGGTCACAGGGAGAAAACATCTTTTATTTAAACAGGTGCAAGCCCTCTGTGTAAACTGCATTGCCTTCTGCGGCTTAGTGCACAGCTTGCCTCTGAATAAAGCTAGACCTGGGAGGGCTTCTCTACGGACTCACAAACTTGTGAAATAGCAGGTGGTTTGGAAAGACATCTGTGTGTTCTTGGAGTTTCAGTTGCTTTTCAGAGAGAAACATGTGGGAGCACTGGCTTGGTTTGACAGATTTCATTCTGTCTTAAAGTTTATTTGACTGAAAAGAACCAGCCCTGTCTTCAGTTTTTCCTCTACCTACATTTATCAATTGTCATTTTTTGACAGTATACTATTAACCATAATATGATGCTAATGAAGCAATTCACTTATAAATTTGGAAGTATTTGTTGTACCACAGTAGGAATATGTCAGACATGAAGTACTACCAAGACAATTCATGCTGCTCTTTTGTATTCAATATACTTCTATACTACCCTGAAACCAATGAAATCATGTAATGTTAAAACAGGCATGCGTTTATTCATATGTTCTTGATTTAAACTCATTGAAGAAATCTAAGGTAAATCTGCTAATTTTCATTGGCTGTAGACCATGCCTCATATAAAATAAGCACTATCCTTAAGCATGATATAGAATAAACTTTTTGCCTGGTATTAAGACAATCTCTGAGCAGTGAGTAGACAGCTAACCACAGTTGCATTCTCAATAAATATTGGGTCTTAAATTTGCTATATTTATATCAGAATATCATAAAGAACTCCTGCTAATTGAGGAGTAACTAATATCCTGGGATGATGACAGAAATCATGTCTCTGCTGATACTTTTTATTGACCTTCCAAAGACTTGTTCATAACATACCATAGAGAAAGCTATAAGACCAGTCACGGTTGATGGGCTCAAATTAAAGCAACTGTAAGCATGTGAAACTAACTTGAATTAATCTTGTGCAGTATTCAGAGTTGTTGGTATTTTGTTTACAGTAAAATGTGAGCATTCCAGAAATTCTGGCAAAATACTTCTGCTTCTGTGCTCATATGAAGACCACAAAGCATTACAGTTTGATGATGAACAAAGTAGTTTACCACTGCTGTGAAAAACAAGCATATTAAGGATGCTTTTGACACCTTCTGTCTCTTGCCGCTACATGAATTCATATTGAATATGACTTGCAAGCTGAGCGTATGTCCTCTAAATTGCCAGCCTTACAAAGGCAATGGTAAAAATAAAATTGTCTTCGTTCTGCTGCTATCAGCAGAAGAGATGTTCATCGAGTCAAACATACAATTAAAAAAATCTCCTTTTTCCTCTTCCAGTTGCAGAATTATAAAAACAAGATAATGGGAATGACAGTTAGAACTTAAGCCCACAAAGAAACATCAGTGTAGTGACAGGAATTGTTTCAGTTGTGGAGGCTGGCTCTTACAGAAGAATTTGCTTAATTGAAAAGGAGGTCTAAATTCTCCACGTAGTTTACTAATAGTAAACTTACTAGTAGTCTCTTATTAAAACTTTATTATTAAACTTTACTATTTATTAGTAATAAGAGACTGAAAACCAAGAAGAAAGTCCTAGAATGCAAGATACTGAGCTGAAGGGACTGCTAAACCAGCCAAGAAGAAATGCCAGGCAGAAATCCTATCTGATTCTTGATCTAAACATTTACCTGCACCACTGAGATCAAATTCACAGTATCAAACTGCTTCTGAATTTAGATGTGTGAATTGTTCCTTTGAAAATCCTCCACTCATTTCTTACAAACAGCAATAATGCTTGGGAGGGAGGGGGGGGGGGGGCGGTTGAGAGAGTAGGAATTTATAACGTATCTATTTGCTGGAAGTTTAACATGAAATATAAGGAGCATGAAATTTGGGCATCAGCTGGAAGAGGCAGTGAGCACTACAAAAATGCTGACAGCACTCACTTTGCTGGATAGTGTCTGGGCTGCCTGTCAGAAAAAAAATCAAAAAAAACTAACAGAAATGAAAGAGATTTAAGAACAAGTAACAGAAAATGACAATCATAAGACCTCTCTCTCTCTCTCTCTCTTTTCCCTTGCCTTTTGCAGTGAAGGATTATTAGAAATCCCTGGAATTTGTGGGAAGTCATCTTTGAAGCCTTTGGTGTAAATTGAAAATTTTAATCATTTCAGGAGAGACATTTATCTGATGATAAAGTGCTTCTTTAGAGTCTTGGGAATTACCCTTGACATTATTAAGGCATAATATATAGAAAGTGAAGAAGTAACACTTCAGAAAGGCTATCCTGGCAGGCAGAGCAGATGTCATTTTTTGTCGTGCAGATTTCTATTGCACATCTCCATTAGACCAGGAGTCTTGTACCTGACGGTGCCGAGCACTTAAAAGTAATCAAAGTGAGGTCTGTGAGAATGGGTTTTACACAAAGCTGAGCCCTGTTCTGACCGACTGCAGGGCTGGTGCTCCTTGAAACCTCATTTCTGGATAAATTTGATCAATCTTAGTGGTAACTTTCATAGCTCTGTAGGTTTCTTTTCCAAAATGATGCAGGAGCCAGAATGCTCCTGCCTTCAGTGATTTGCATTGCCAGGTACTGATGATTATGGGATTTGGGAAAGATATTTAGTTTGAATATTAACACCCGTTTAAAACTTTTTTTTTTTTTTTTTTTTTTTTTTGTGATAATAAGTTTAAGTTTGCCTTCAGTGTAATTCTTAAATTTTGTGAATAATATATCCTTGATAGAAAAGATTTACAGGAAACTATATTTATTTGAAAAGATTAACTGGTAATGAAAAATGCATGTGTTGTTTCACTAAGGTAGTACTTTGGCTAAGAGAATGGCCTGCTTGAAAATAAAGAATTTGCATGTTACCAGCAAGTTCTCAAGAACTATTTAAATATTTTTGTACCACTTAAAAGATTTAGTCATCTCTACTTTAAACCATGCAACTCCATGTTCCCTTTTCGTTGTTTCTTCTTTTTTTTTTTTTTTTTTTTTTTTTTTTTTAATGTAGTATGTTCATTTGGAATGGTCAATCTTATTTCCTGAATATCTAATATCATATTTGATTGTGAATGCATTAATTGTATCTACTAAAACAGGCTTTACGAATCTGTTTTTCTAGCTTAGGCTAAAAAAAATATGGTGTCCAGTATAAGCAAAAAATAGTCTAGTCTCAGAATAAAAATGGTAAAAAAAAAAAAAAAAAAAAAAAAAAGGTAAATCAAGTGGTAAATCAAATTTTTACATGGTAAAATCAAGGTAACATTACATTTTTATGTTACAGCTGAAGTTCTATAATGCAAAATTCTATACTGCAAAATATCTAACTCTAGAAATAACATTAGTGGTTTATCAACTGTCATAACACATAACCTTAGCAAATGTTTCTAATGATGTTCTCCTTCAAATTCTTGTTTGCAATTACTATCTTCCACTGTCATCTAGTGTCCAAATAAACTTTCTGCAAGTGCTTAGTGATTAAACAGAAAAATGAAATGCTGCTTTTTCCCAACTTAAATTGAAATGAAAAAACAAAACAAAACAACCCACAAACAAGCAAACCAGACCACAACAAACAAAACCAACTAACAAACTAATCAAAGAAATTTATTCCTAAACCTTGGGTATTTTCTTCTGTCTCTGTAGTTACTCGGTCTTGAAAAACTCTCTGTAGCTGAATATGCACGTCCAGCAAAGAAATGTGAAATGGAGAAGCAATACAGAGCTTTGAAAAACAACAGCATTATAAATGATAGTTGAAGGAACAGGGACTGCAGGTCCTCCTTGTGTCTGAGCTTGAAGGGAATAGAAGAATGTGGGCTAGGAGAAGGCACTGTCAAAATGTCTCAGCACAATTAAACATAAGAAGTAAATAAACATATCCAGTGAATAAAGATATTAAGATATTATTGAAAACCAAAACAAAACCACAACAAAATAACAACTAAAACCCTGGCAAAACAAGAACATTCATTAAATATATTCCATGCTTTTCCATGGAATCTGCCTCTTTCCCACATAAAGTAACAAGAAAGCAGACGTGGCAGATTTGAGACATTCCCCAATGCATTTTTATGGTATTTCAGTGAGCACACTGCCAGTACGGTGCAAAATTGAGCCATATCCAATAGTTTCCTCTTCATAAACATCCCTGTCTATCATTCTGATTAGTATTTCAATAGAACTTGTTAAAGTATTGCACTGAGAAAATTTGACAACCATTTCACAGAAATACCAATTAATTTTCAAAGTGAAAGATGATATGAAACTTGTTTCTCCTTACGTGTATTTGCCACAGCCACCTGACCAAATTCAGTTTTCATTTCACAACATTCATGTAGCACACAAGACATTCTCGGAAAAGGGGGGGGGACTGTGCTCACATATTGATAAGAAAATAGGATTTAAAATAAACTTTGATAACATGAGATGTCATATATGTATTTAGCCTTGCTAGAATTAGCTTCCAGGAACCACAGCACCAGACTCTAACAACAAACTTAGCCCAGGGCATTAATATCTGTTTTTGAATGCAAGGTTGCTGCCAAATGTGCATTACCTGTTTACTTCATAAATATAATTCCAAGGGCAAAAATAGAAGTATATTGAAGTTAAATAACCCAAGGTGACATAAGGCCCATTTATTATTACATAACATATTAATAAAAGGCTGTTAAAAAAAAATGTAAAAAACTTGCTATTCTCGATTAAAGTACATACTGAATTTTAGTAGGTAAGTGCAATAAAAGTTTTCATCTGCTTAATGGGATTTTTCTTAACCTTTAAGTTCTTTTCCTGTATTTAGTAAATATGTAAATAACCTACCATGTTTACCTGTTTTTAGTCAGAAAGAAAGAACTTACTGTCACTCTCTTTTAGTAGGTGATTTTTGTCTAATGTTAAAATAAGGTTATTAGGTTATTATATAGCCTGTTAAAAAGGCTACATATTAAGTCCCAGTATGTCCTTTAGAGAGGTCCATATGGAAAATGCAAAAGACACTTGGAACCCAATGAAATAAGTATGTGCATTATTTATTATCCTGTCTATTGCCTTACCAAGTAACTAAGGAAATTTCGGTAGCTTGGAGTTCTGAAAGAGCTTTAATGCATTTTCTATAGAGAAAAAAAATATTATTCTATAAATCTGAATGTTAATTTCCATGCATTATGGTGTGCAGAAAGAAAATCTAACAGTAGCTTTAGAAGTCAATAGAAAATACTGTACCAGGGTGGCTGTCCCATCTGCAATGTTGCTTTAAGAAAACACAAGAAAAAATGTTCCAAAAAGTTGTGGTTTTTTTTGTTTGTTTGTTTGTTTTTAATATGAAATTATTCTTTGTTTATTTTTGAACATGGTAAGCTTCAATTGAAACATAACCTTGAAACCCACTAAGCAGCACAATACAACTTCAGTCCTTTGTGAAATGAAGTCTGTGTGTGTCTAGTAAATTATTGAAGTATTGGTACTTGAACTTTTGATATTGTGCTATATTGGACCTGCTCTTTGCTAGAATATTAGAAACATTCAAGGACATGCCTTTTTGCATAGAGTAAATGACATTCAGACAACTTTGTACTCATCAGACTATGAAAGAAACAGAAGAAATATTAGCTTCCTTTCTGAGTCACTGCCTAACCTTAGCAAGCATTCTACATGCCAGAGGCAGCTCAACAGTAATTCCTAATATAAGTCTTTAATGAAAAATATTAAAATTCACATTCAGGCTTGCTAAATTAGATATTTGGAAAATAATTAAGAAGCAAATAGAGAGAAAGAAATAAATCGTGTAGGACTGACATGCAGACATGCAGGTTATTAGACCACTGTGTTGGTTTTAATGCATATATTCACTTGTCTGTTCTGGGACTGATGCTCTACTCATTTGATTAAAAAAAAAAAAAAAAAAAAAAAAAAAAAAAAAAAAAAAAAAAGATGAAGAAAAGATGAAGTGTGAAAACTTATGAAACCATGCATCACGAGCGGGTTTGGTTCCTAAACATACCCCTCATTATGTATGTTTAAAGAGAAAAACAGTAACTCAGCTCTGAGAGCTCTGCTTGCTTTCAGGCAGAATCAACGTGTAAAGACTAACAATGTCCTCTAGCGTTGCTTTCTCAGAACTGCAATATAGTGTTGCCAGCAATAAACCACAGCATCCATGGAATAGGTAATTCTAGACTGTATTCAACTATGTGGTGTAATGCATAAGATCTTTGAGAGAAGAAAAAATGCTTATTCTATTAAATAAATACACCAGCAGAAGTACTCTGTCGCTTCTCTTAAAAGCTAGTAAAAACTTATGGAGCCCTGTTTGGATTGATAGCTCCTGTTTCTGACTATAGTAGGGAAAAAATTTCTGTGCTCTTCTTTGCCCCTGGATGGGGAAGAAGGACAATGGCTCAGCCAAGAGGCTACTCCCTCTGGCTCTCAGGACAGGCAAGACAAGAGGAGTAGGAGAAAATGAATTAAACCCCAACAACAAAAGCAAGTGAAAGGCTATTACATTTCATACTGTTGCTGGCTATGTTATGCATCCTACAGAGCTTTTGTGGGGAAATGATAGAGAAGCAGTGCTTTCTAAGACAACCTTCATGCAGGGATAAGGCTGTTACTGTCCCCTACACAGACAAATACCCCTGTTGCATATTGGCTTCAATAGCCATGAGCCTGAACAGAAAGAGCCTAGATACACAGACGTGGTTAGAAAAAGACAGTAGTAATATGTAAATTAATTGCTTGTTTGGGCTTGAGAGGAAACACAATACTTCTCTTTGGTAACATCACAGATATGCCAAGAATCTTTGGCCTTAGTCCCACAGCCCAGACCTTGCTTTCAGATCTCTGGTGCATCTGTTGCAGAAGTGAGATCCATTCGGTTCTATTGAAAATACCAACTGCTTCAGAGAAATTAAAAAAAAAAATAAATTGTCTTTAGGGACAAATTGCCAAAGCAGGATGGTTAAAAAGATTAATCAAAATCTGTGGAAGCCATCTTACAGAAGGACTCCAGAGACCTTCATAAACACAGCTGAACTGAAATCACAAAATAATCTTCCAGGGTTCTTTCAGAGTTTGCTCTGGTCAGCAGGCACTGAAGAGTGCAATGTTTCTATGTCTAATTCCACTTTGGGGTCTGGCTTGCTCTCACTTGCCCCTCATTTTTCTCCTTCTTAACCTTTATTTCTTCCTTTTCAATTACAATATTAAGCACACCTCTGAGCTACTGCTTGTATCTGCAAGATATATATATTTATATAATATATATACATATTTATATACATATAATATATAAAATATTCTATATAATATATACTATATATTAATATATATTAAATTTATATGATATATAGATATATAGAATATAAAATATAGAATATTTTATATATATAAAAATATTCTATATTTTCTTTAATTGCCTCTATTTCATTGCTACTTGCTGTGTAAACAGATGTGTTTTTTGTTTGTTTGTTTGTTTTTTGTTGTTTTTTTTTGTGTGTGTGTGTGTGTGTGTGTTTGGTTTTTTGTTTTTTTTTTTTTTTTTCTGTTTTTTTATTTTTTGGTTTGGCTTGTGGATTTGTTTTTTGTTTGTTAGTTTGTTAGTTTGTTGTTTTTTTTTTTTCAGAGTACACCTATGCAATTCTCTAGTCGATCTATATCTGCAACTTGAGATGATTTCTATTGCACAGTTTAAGAAATGTAATCCTGTCATTAGAGAAAAGAGTGACCGTAAAGCCTACAGGGAAAGGTTTGATTCTGCTAGCCCTCAATGGGTCACAGCACTACTGGTGGCATGGTGGCATAGCTGCAGTGACACAGAACTCAGGCTGGGGTAGCCAGTTGTGAATTTCCCGAGTTCACAAAGCAGTTTTGCAGCCACGGCTGGGCAGGTGATGCTTCGGCTGTGCTATCACCAATGAAAGACGCACATTTCATGCAAGTTCTGCTCCACATCTGCGACCTGAAATCCAATACAGAGCATTGGCACTGTGTGCGAGTTGTGGGACGAGCTGTCTGCAGCAAAATCACAAAACAGCCTGGCACGTGCTAGAATGTACCTCACAAAATATTAAAAGGGACAATGAACTTAGGAGGGTGTGAGAAGCAATGGCTTTTTGAGATGGTTGTCTGGAGTATTTCTGAATTGAAGATAACCACAGGAAATGCTTGAATTTCTATATGCCTTTGGAGAGCCTGATGCAAAATCAATCGTAAGCACACTCAGAATATAAGAAGCATTTGGAAAAGATTGGGCTTCTGTGTTCCTATGAACTAAGTAAACTGAAAAGTGGAGTTACTACTTGGAGAAATAGTAAATGAACAAAATTATGACAGTTTATCTACCTCTGTCTTTCTAAAATTACCTTTTTTTTTAAACCAGCCAGGAATAAAACAATTCCTCTTGCAGATAAACCTAAATTATTCATCAAGTAGAATGTATGGCTGTTTAGTGACCACCAATAGTTTGTCTCATTCAGAATGGGTGTACTTTGGTCAGGTAAGGGGACATAGGTAAACTTGGCAATTCCTTTTGCCTAGTCTTCCAATGGGAAAGGTAATGAGCAAAACTGGAAAGCTGAAGTCCATAGCCTGTCAAGGCATGGGTCAATCACTCTTCTGTTCCCCAAATCCTAGAACTGACACTAAGCCCATAACAAGCTGCTGAAAATGTTAATGACATAAAAATTGTCTAGTGCTAATCAAGGAATTTACTAGAACCTGGCTAGGGATTAATAATTTGAGTGAGTAAATCCAGGTAATTTGGAGTTCTACACTGTGGTCCATTAAAGTTAATACAATAAAAATGTGAAAAGCAGGGAAACTTCAGAAGACTAAAATGCGGAGTTCTAAGGTCAAGGCAATTTTTGAAAGTTGCAAATGGATAAAACTAGTTAAAATCTATAGTTTGATGTGACATCTAAAGAACACTTTTTCATCATGATGTCAACAGTTTAATTCAGTTAAAACAGCTAAAAGGATTAAGAATAATGTTAATACTGCTCAGAATCCAGGAAAATGGATCCAAAACGGTAAAACTTCATTGACTCAGGTTATATATTAGAGGAAACAATAGACTCACTGAAGCTCATTTCTTCACAGTTAAATCATGAACACAGAAAAATTCTTATATACCTAATTTTGTATATATTCTGAAAAAATAATAATTTAAAAAAAAAAAACAACCACAGATCCCAAACCAATCTTCCAGAAAAGAATCCTATTCAGAATTTGATGGTGGTGAGATTACAGTTTTGACATAATTTTCTTACTTTCCTGTGCCCAAATGATTATGCAGATAGTGATCTGCATTATCGCTAATTTTCTTATTTCAGCAGAAAAAATTAATTTGTTCTTAGTAGAGATTTTTACCCGTTAATCTCCATTTTGGTGTCCTTCATGCATTGCTGCATAAATATACTAAATTCAATCATTTTAGAAATACATTCTAGAAAAATATTCATTTTATGATATTTGAGAATTTTTAACTGCAAAACAGCCTTCCACAATCTCTATCTCTTTAAATAATTCCCTCTCTGCACTGCTTCAACAATCTATACATGTTTTTAAAATGCATAGGGAACATAAATGATGCAATGAAACCAGCAGACTTCAGAGTTGCTGTATTGCAAAGCTCAAATGCAGAGCAAATTCCAAAGCTGCAAAGCCCTGAAAGAGGATTTTGCCAGCACCCACGGCTTATCTCATCAATGAATATAAAAAAGCTTCTAAGAATGAGTAATGAATGCAAGTACACTAAGAAGTCAGATTTTTATTTTTTTATTTTTTGAAAATGATTTAAAATCTAGCTTAAATTAGTCTACTCCTACAGTATCTTTTAAAAATACTTTAACTAGGTACTTAGGGATGGTACTTAGGTATAGCCTCTTCTGGTGATACGAAGAATCACCACTTCAGTTTATTCAGTTAATTGAGGTCAATGACTAATTCTTTGCATTAAGAATCTGGGAGCTAGAAGAAAATGATGGTTTTGTTTCCATTCCATTCAGGAATAAAAATGAATAAAAATGAAACAAAAAGCACTGAATGCTACCAGACCAAAGGAGGAAAAAATAATTCAATATGTTAATAGGTGATATTTTCTCTTTATAACATCTTCATTTAAGCACAAAGTGGGTTTTATAAATTTGGTTTGAGGATCTTAATAATCTATTTAAATATAAATAATAAATTATATCAAATGAAGAGTTTCTGCACTTTGAATTTCCAGTTTGTGTAAATAGAAAGCTTGTGGGTGGGGGGAAGTTATACGCTAATATAAAATCCAAGCAGTCCTTTTTAACAACAGCAAAAGAAAACAAACAAAAAAATGCCCAAGTTACTGACTTAGATTATATGTAATCATACTTTTTCTTGCCTTTAAAAAATAGAGTGCCCATTAAAATCTAAACATAGGAGTGGACATGATCTAGAAGCATATGAGGCTATCTCAGGGCAGTGCCTGCTGAAGGGCATCTCCAGGCTGGGTGCTGGGAGGTTGGTTAGCTTGTGGCCTGGGTTTTCAGCTGGGTACATCCCAAATCCCTTTTTCATGAATAATGCCATTTGAACATGGCTTTGTGTACTGTGCCAGGGTTATAGTGAGATACAAAGTTCACTGCTGGGGCTGAAAGGAGCCTTACCTCACAGGTAAGCCTGCACCCCTTGGTTTGTGAATTATTTCTTTATGGTCACTGATTCAGGACAGGGACTGATGCAAGTCATGAGAGGATGTGATCTGTGAACAGAAAGACTATCAGGTATTTAGAATGATGTTTTGCAAATGGGAACAGTGCATCCCATGCCATAACTCTAAAATGAAGAGATGTCTCCACAGCTTTCTAGCAACTTAGGCCAAACTGAATTCCTGGGATAACTTCTTCAACCCAAATATCTACTTATATAATTAATTTTCTTGTCTGTGGGAATTAGGTTTAACATTTAAAACTATCATTGTATATGTGAATGTGACTTAAGTGCTGTAAAAAAACCAAAACACAAAACAAACAACAAGCTGTTACACATTAAAAAGTAAATTCTATTTCCAGTAACATGAAATAGTAATACTAATATAGCAATGCCTTTATATAATTGTAATTATTATTACTGTTGTTCTGTGTAGTCTTTAATGCATTACTTGTTTGGCCTTGTGTTCAGTATCCTCCACGTGTTGTGGAGAGGAGGTGGTACAGGAAGGTCTGGTTGTTACATTACGTACAAACGAGGTCTCTAAATCAAAATGAGCAAAGAGGATTTTTATATGATTATTCAGGTGGCCTGTGTTCCTTTCAAAGCTCCTGCTCTTAACCACTTCTGAAGGTATGTCCATTCTGACTATTTTATCCAAGGTTTAAATGTCATTTGCATGTTTCTGCCCAGGACCAAAACCTACCTGATCGCATGACCTAAATGTTAAATTGAAGCTAAATAATTAGCTTCCTGCACAGAGCTCAGGCAATGAACACAAAAAAATCAAGTTACTCACTTATGAATTCAGAACCTGTGTAGTCAGAATTACAGAAATATATTGGGAAGAGTCACGTGGTGTTAAAATCACTGGTTAGGAATGATCCATAAAAGGGTCAGAGGGAGTGGTGTGCTTTCAAAAATGGCATCAGCTGCTCCTGAGTCATTGACCATTCAAAAACAAATTACTGAGAGCTTATGGACCAGTCTGTGCTCTGGAAAGAAGCAAGAGACGGGACGGTATTTGTATTTGGTGTTTGCTCTGGAGCGCCAGGCTCCATTAAGGGATAATCAAAGTTCTTGAAGCCTCTCTGCCTAATGTAGAGGAGAACTTGTGTTGTTGGAGGCTGGTATTTACTTTGTACACTCCAGTTCAGAGCAGAAATACACTTTGTGCTCTAAAAATCCTCACTATTTGAAAAAGTGATTAACTTATTTTGTTGCAGGAAAACTTAAACTGAAAACAAATACTTGTTCAAGATTTCTTTAATAAAAGATGCCACAAGGACTCAATGAGTGTGAATGGAGAGACGAGGAACTTAGGTATAAAACGTCAGCCTGGCTCAGCAGGGAAGGAAAAGCAGCTATCTCCATTATCCACCCCATCCCCCTAGCCCCCCAAAAGGACAAAATTGAAGGGAAGTTTATAAAGATATCAAGTGTAAGGGAAGCAGAAGTGAACAGGGACAGTTATGGGCAAGTAGAGCTAAAGAAAACAGGAAGATGTGGTTTTTCAAGTACATTTGGAACTGAATAAATACCAAACAGTATTGGTCTATTACTGGCAAGGCAGGTTACAACTGCAGATGAAAAAGTTACAGAAAGATTGATATGCTACTTCCCCATTTGATACTGACCTAGTGCTACCAGTTCAAAGCATATGCCTGACAGAAGTGTTAGGGATACACTATGGGAATAAACACTTAGGAGCAGAACTCGAGGAGTTAGCTTATTTGGTGTCATGGAGAAAATTCAGAGGTGCTAAGGAATCACGTGTGAACAAACATCTCCAGAAGAGAAATATGTAAGAAATTTATTGGCTGACAATGAAACTGCCCATCTGAGGTAACAATATGATGCTAATTAACCACTGAAATCACAGAAAGTTTAGATTAACACTGGATGTTTTTCTTAAAACACTGTTAATCAAACAGTTTTCACAGTCTTGTCTCATTTGTTTTGGGAGTACTCAGACTCAGTCATGTCTCCTAGTTTTCTTTTGGAATTTAATTACATCAATATATATATATATTTCTCTAAAGCATTTTCACTCAAAAAGCATTCTTGACTTTGTGAAATTACAACCCCTGTAGTTTGTAGTAAGTAGCTAACCAACCTCTCTTCATTTTTTTTCTATCTATAGCTTTGGCTTGCAACTGGAATTTTTAAGTATAAATCACATTTTCAGCACATAGTTTAATATACACAATCTATTACAAAGTGTGTACTTAAACAGACGTTGCAGAAGGCTAAATGGGCTAAAAAGGCTAATGTTGTCTGCAACAGCTAAGGTAAAACGGACTACCTTTTTTTTTTTTTTTTTTTTGTATCTACACTGTGTTTCAACTTCGTACATAGGTCTACACCCACTTATGGCAGCTGTCACGGCCCTCAAAGCACAAACAGGCTGTGCAAGCCCTTCCAAGGGGCCTGGCTGTCCTGCTTGAGGCCCCTTGTGTCATGGTGTGGCCGTGGGGACCTGGTCAGGCTGCTGTGAAAGGATGGTGTGGGTGGCCCCTGGGGGGCTGCTCCCCTCTGCTCTGGAGCTGCATTTACATTTCAGCCCTTGGCCTTTTCTTGAGCTGCACTGCAGCTGTGGCCCCGCGGATCCTGATGCGCTGTGCTGGCTCCACCCCAGGCCTGCCTTGTCACCATGGATTTGCCTCCCAGCCATTGACCTGGTGGCTGAACCAGGTTTTTGTCACCAGACCTCTTTCTGTTACAGTGGGACTGCACTATTTATTCACAGACAGTGCCCCTGCCAACCTCGCCACCAGCCTCAGCTGCCAGCTTGCCTGCCCTCGCAGAGCACCGCTTTCTTTTTGGTCCCCAGCTACAGCTGCATGAGCATACAACTTAAGAGACACGTTCCTTGGTACGCCAAATTTAGCTCCCAAAATTAAAAGCACACAGTGAAAAACTCCTTCAACCTCCTTGGCTGTTTTACAGAATGTGAAAACAATGTCCTGGTGAATCCTGAACAATAAGTTGAAAGAATAATAACTTAAATACAGCGCTTTGGAAATGTGAAGAATTATCAGCAACCCCAAATTAAAGCCTTTTATATATATGTCCTGGAGCAAAATAGTCTTCATAAAATACAGCTTTTCAGGGCAGATGTGCTAGATATTATGTTAAACTTTTGCTTGTTTTTGTTCAGACAGGTTCGTGAAAAAAAAAAACAAAACACACACACTGTAATTAGTTGCTTGGCATGAAGTGGCTCTGGATCACTTTGAGAGGAAGCAACATAATGAAATGTTACAAGATCAAGCCAGACCAACCTGCTCTGCTAGCAGTGCTTTGCTTACTCCTGTTCCTGCTTCAGTCCTTCCTGAGCTGCCCCTGAAATCAAGGTGTCCTGCACGTGCTGGCAAAGACTGTACAGCCCTTCTTCAGTGCCTAGAGCCTTTATGCAATTGCGGAAAGCCTGAATGGCAGAGGTTCTTTGTTAGGAAACTACCAAGCCTGTTGGCACCGCCACTTCAGTGTCTGAGTATCTGCTGTTGCTTCTCTCATTGACCCTCAAACTGCAATAGGTAACTCCCAGTGGTATCTCCTCAAGATACTTGGCCAGACAAGTTCAATGAGGCTCTCTGGTGCTTCAGGCTTACTAAACCTCAATGTTGTTTTTTAACTTTGGCTTACCTCCCTGTTTAGAGTGTATATGGCACTTGTTAAGTTCTAGCTGGATGTCATTCCCTTCACAGTACAGAAGATCAATCCTTCATCGCATTCAATTAATTTATGAAGGAACAGACCATTTTTGGAGATAAAGTTAACTTCTGTAGAACACTTGACTGATGTAATCACAGTTCAATTACCCAAAGCTGCCCTGAATTGCTCAATTGCCCCGATCATATTTCCCATAAAATCACGTGTGCTCATTTCAGTAGCAATGCCTTCTCCGCTCCAGTCACGGTTGTACTCCGGAGTGCCAGAGTTGTCTTCCACAATGTGGGTAACTAGGCCACGTATCCCAACAAGCTACAGGAGTCAGAAAGCACCGGGTATCAGGTGCCACAAGGTGGCAACTGGGGGTAGCAAGGCCTTATTTACTTGCAAAATCCCATAGCAGCGGTGTTTTCCAGGAACAAATACCTGTCTGCACAAGCTGTGGCTGTTCAATGTTACTTAACGTGACAGGCAGGCAGCAAGCTCTTCAACCTGACAGAAGTAACTACTTCAGAGTTTACTGTGAGAACCATAAGCCTGGTCTAGCTTGTAAGAAAGTGTGTTTTCTGGCTGATGAACTAAAGAAAAAATAAAACTGGGTGAAGGGCCGTGCATGTAAGATTTAAACAGGCCTAAGAGGAAACCTCAGGTGAGGGGAAGAAAACGCGCTATATAATGCCGCTAGTTATTTTACTAAATGCATCTGTCCTGCAGGCTGAAAACGAGATGCCTGTGCTCTTGCTTTGCATTCCTCCTCCTATGTGCTTGCTTCCTATTCTGACCGGGGCATCGTGCTTTGAATATTGTCTGTTCTCTGACCTGCTGCCTATGGTACATGTTACAGGAGAGGTCACGGTGCTGCAGCACAGAAGATATGACCCAGCAATACACAGAAAACATAGCACAAATAACATGATATGGAGAAGGTATGATGCAAGGGAGCCTTGCTTCTCCTGAGGATGCCCTCAACCCCCACAGGCAGCCGAGGCCGAAGCCCCCTCACACCACCCTCTGCCTCGCTCTTTTGTGGGTGACCACACCACCGGAGAAACCAAGAACAAAAGGGAAACCCGAAAGCGAGGCGTGCAAGGTTTATTTTCGCTTTCTCAGCTCAGGAGCGAGAGACCAGCCCCCGAGGAAGCTCAGGGGCTGCTTCGTACCAAAAAAAAAAAAATAATAATAATAATGTCATGAGACAACTTGGGGAGGCGGCAAGGGGACCTGGGGCGGGCAGACGGCGCCTTTCTAAGGTCGGTGAGGGCTGAAATGAGCCTGGCGGTGGCCGCCGCGGCGCAGCCCAGCCCAGCCCAGCCCAGCCCAGCCCCGCACGGCCCCGCCGCTTCCGCCGCCCGGTTCCTCCCTGCCCGGGGCCGCCCCCTCCCGGCGTCCCCCGGCTCCGGAAGCGGCTGCCGACAATAACAAACAGCGGCGGCGGCGGCTGCGCCCCGGCTCCCCCGGCCCCGCACCGCCCGCTCCCCGCCTGCCTCCAGCGCCCGGGGCGGGGGGCGCCGCTGCCTCCCTGCCTCCCTCCCTCCCTCCCTGCCGCACCGTGCGCGGGGGCTGCCGCCGCCGGCCCCCGGGGTGAGTGGCGCTGCGGGGGGGGTGCGGTGGTGGTGGTGGTGGTGGTGGTAGTGGGGGGGGGACGGGCACCCCCGGGTGGGTTGGGGCGCTCCCTGCCCGCGGCTGGGCGGAGGAGCCCTGGCAGCGAAGTTGGTCCGAGGGATGACTCAGCCGGCCTGTGCCTCCCGAGCAGGCAGGCAGGGTTAGTGCTGGTGAGGGCTGACCGGCTGCCGGCTCGCCCCTTGGCTGCTGTCTGCTCCCCTGGGGGACAGCCGTCCCCTGGTTGTGACCCCAGAGTTGTGCCGGGGGTGCAGCTGCTCAGCTGGGTGCTGGGGGGGCAGAGCCTGGCGTCGCCGTCTGTCTTACCTTATCTAGAGGTTAAGGGAAAACAAACCGAGGTGCTGAGCCGTAACCTTGACGTGTTGGTTTAGCCCTCTGTTAGCCCCGGTTGTTTTTACTCTGCCGTCTGTTTCCTGCCTGGAGTAACCGAGCGGTGCCCTCGCGTTGGAAGTTTCGCCTGTGTTTCGTTTTGGGTATGCCCTGCCTAATATTGGGAGGAGGTGGTTGGCGTGGCAGGCTTTCTGGAAGAGCTACGCCTCCGAAATCAATGGGTTGATTGTGCAGTATAGGATACCCCAAGTGTGTTGGGGAAATCACGAAGGTAGAAGATGCATCTGAGAGTTTGTGTAGCTGGGCAGTGTTACGAGGAGTACTAGATACTAGAAACACCTGGTAACAATTAAGCAAGCTTGTGCGCTCCCATGGTACATCCAAGCTGTGAACCTAAAATAAAATAATATCTAGTACTTTGGGATGTTTTCAGAAGATGAAGCACATCAAGAAGGGGTTTTGCCATTGGTTAATGCTTTCTCATAAACTTTAGTGCCAAAGAGCAAACACTAACAAGAAAGAAATAGGTTGTAAAAGTTATTGTATTTAGTATAAAAGAAAGCATGCAGAGGATACATTTGTACTTACACTGAATGCCATCTAAAGCTCCAGATGGTTTTATTTTGTTGGGAATAGTGAGGAGAACTTACCCGAGGGCATGGAGAAAGGGACTTCAGGAGGGCCAGTTATAGAGCCAGAAATAGAAGCAGGAACCTTTGGGATAATGGATTAGTGTAAGATAGACGTAACTGCACTTTGGAGGTATGTTATCATTCTACACTTTGTATAAATAACAATTGCCTTGTAGGTTAAAAAAAGCAAAACACACAACCAACCCCACTATATGTTGTGCTGTAATCTGTTGGTCTGGCCTTTTGCTCGGCGCAGATCTGGGTTAGTAGTGTCTGAGATCTTCCTCAAGGGGCTGGCTCTCTCCCCATGTCATGTTACCATATTTATAATTAGAAGTGCACGAAGCAGATTTGCGCCTACTGGAGGAGAGGGCAACGGTTATTTTGAGGTCTTTTGTGGTGTCTGTTTAAAGCATGGTTTGTCCCTGCATGTACTCCAAACATCGCTGAGGTTATGCATAGCTTTGCAAAACTTGAAGCGAAAAGCATGGTTTCTAAGCTATTTGCAAGTTTCTTAGAATTTCAGTTATTCTGGTTAAACTGGAGGTAGGTTTATGTGAGAGGATGGGAATGGTGCGTGTCCTTCTGCTCCCTTTGATATGAGTAACAGTTAGAGTTCTCCTTACGTTATCCCATGGGGTTGGGTGTTATCAGCATGGTCTTAAGCATTTGTTTTTAAAGTAATAATTTTAGTGGTCGACTGACTCTGCTCTGTGAGGATCTTGAGGTTTGTATCCCAAAGTTTGGGTTTGCTCACGTACTACGGTAAAATGAACCAGGTGGTTCATTTTGGGTGAGGTGGGTACTCTGAAAACTATAGCTTGCATACCCGGCTGTCTCATGAGCTGCTCCAGAGTCATTTGGACAGTGTCCAGGCTGCCGTGCCTTTACTTCTGCATGTGCATGCCCAAGAACAGTTATGCTCCTGATGTTGGTCTGCAGCTCTATGATATTACACGAGGAGTTTCCAAAAAGGGGGAGAAAAAAAAAATCTAATACCCTACCAACTTTGCACTAGAGTATTAGTGGTTAGTGGGGTCCTTAGAAGTAGTAATCTGTGAAGAAGCAAAGCTTGATGACAAGATGCAAGCTTACATAATGTTGCATGGTACTGCAAGGCCTGGTTGAATGCACTGATACCAAGCAGGCAAAAAGAAAAACACCAAAACAACATGTAAATTACTAAGCTAGTTGCTAGAGGTCATGCGTGCGTTTTGTAGCCAATTTTTCAGAGTAATAATTTCCGTGTACAAGTTTTTATGAACTCTGTGTCATAAAAGCTTGCGGTGCAATTGATGGCGATAGAGAAATCACTAACAGTAACTTGTTCTGGGAACTAGTGAGGGATTCTGTGGTTGTTGCGAAAGTCACTTGTCTGTGGGCTAACTCATATCGCAGATGTGCTTTTAGTTCAGTTTTTAGCTCAGTTGGAAGACACTAGCTCTGTATCAGCTGTTTCCCTTTGTAAGCAGGGTTGGCAGTGGATGTATTTTGATGTTTCCTGAAGATAATGGGATTTCAACATATCTGGATTGTTACTGTCTAAATTAAATTGTTGGCAGTTGTTGACAGAAATATCAAAACAAATTTATTGATATAAAAACTTTTGCTCAGAGATTCAGGTGGGGCTGGTTGCTCTTGGCTGGTTAGGAGAAGCCCCTGGGGTATCGGGAGAACTCTCGCTTGTCTTCTGTCCATCTCCAGGTGTGTATTTTCCTTTTTGTTGTTGGGGATTGCAGTTGGGGTTTGTATTGCCCCAGCAGGGTTCTGAGCTCAAGCAATGACAGTTGCTAGTGGAGCTTTTTTTTTATGTGCATCCAGGATGCTGACAGTTTCTTCTGGGAAGAGATTTAGCAGCTGGGCCTGCTGCCTTTATCACATCAAGGTAAAATGATTACAGGATGCTGTATGTAAGTCTCTAGTAGCTGGTGTACCTAGAAAATCAGCTGTTGTAAAAAGTGGTAGCCTGCTTTCTGTGACTTGAAGTGCTACATGAATTTTTCTCCAATATGTATTGATTACCTGTTGACTGAAAATAAAATGTAAAGCTGCTTTGTTGGCTAGGTGGGGTCCAGATGTCTTGCTGTGTTATGCCACTCTGACTTCAGAACTTTTCTTGCTATGAATAGCTTTTCTTACCTGCTGAGGATTATTTTTGAAACACTTTCTGCTTTTTTTTTTTTTTTTTTTTTTTCCTGGAGACTGGGAAAGCTTTGGCAGTGTGTGTGGGAGTAGTGTGTTCATTATTTGAATTGCCCGTTTTTTATTTGGACAGATGAGTTGGAACTAGTGTCTATATGATAGAAACACAGTACAGCAATCTTCATTACTACTCTTAAAGATGTGTTTGAAAGGCCAGCATGGTGTTTTCAGTTTGAACAGATTGAAAGCAATGTGTATTTCTGAGGTAGAAAGTGGCGCTGGAGAAGTAATTAAAGGGCAAGTTTGGCTTCCATCACGAATTCACAGATCAGGCCTCTCTTAGCAAAGCTGCAATATGAAATCTGTTCAGGATGGCACTTTGCTGAGACCTGATTTCCATGAATGTTTGAGATAGCTGCTTCTAAATTCCCAAATTTTGTGTTCACATTCTGTTTCGTAACTGATCTTATCTTGTAACTTATCTCCACTTTTTATATGGCTGAATATGTTTGTGCTCCATTCTGTAAAATATGCTCTTGTCTATTGCATATGTTGCAGAAATGGCTGCAGCAATTTTTATTCTTTTTCCTTTTTGAATGGCTGTGTTTCCCTGATATTGCAGGGATTATAAATGTCAGTGTTTTATCTCAAATTTTATTTTGGGTTCATTGCTGCCTACTAGCTGTGATGGTACGTCAAAAGTATGGATATTTGTTTCTTACTTAGTGTAGTTGTGCTTAGGTTAGGCAGTTTACACTGATAAAATGGTGCTTGTATTGTTACAGTTTTCCTTCCATCTTCCAGTGTGTGTATTTCTATTAAATTCAGATGAAATGAAGGTGGTTATGTAAGAATATATTGTGTAACTGGACTAGCAGCTCTTTTACAGTATATTATGCTTATGTTGTTGTTATATTGCAAGTATTTTACTAGTAAACTCGAGATGATTTGTCTATTGTAATTAAAAATATTCTGTCCAGATACTTGTGTTATGTACTAATTGGAAGAGACTTGGTGTAAACCCAATGAACACTTCTTTACACAAAAAAAAACACTAAAATATCACTTACAAAACTTCTTAGATCTCAGTCTGAGCAGAAAGAGGGGGTGGAGTGTGTAAATTTTTCTTTACTTATGTGGAAGACTCAGAGATAAAATACACTTTTTTTTTTTTTTTTCAATTTATAGGTATATGATACAACAAAGCAATTTCACATTAATGGTCTGTCAACAACATGACCAGGGTTTAAAAAGGTGGGGGTGTGGTTGTCATACATAAAGAGTTGTGGGTTGGTTTTGTTGTCTGTGTACTTTTTTGTCAGAGGTTATCTATTTCGTAAGTTGGTGATATTCCACGGAAGGAATTATTGATGCACTTTGTTAGTTGTTTTAAACTGCCAAAGATTAAGCCAAGAAAGGTAAAGAGGCTAGTTGAAGTTAAATTTAACTTCAAGAAACTGTTTAATAATATTCTTCATACCCATCCTGCACTTCTTCTCATTTTTTGATACATTAATGTTATCTTTCAGATTGATTCCAATGGAGACCTGAAGAAGGTTTGTAATTATGTAATATGCAAATAGAGCAGTAAGCTGGTTTGCCAAAAATCTAGATGTGATTTTTTTGAAATGTGTTCATGGGGAGGATATGAACTCTGCATGTTCATAACTATCCATATGAAGAATAAAAAGTTTGAAAACGTTTTGGAAGTTGCTGATTGTTTGAAGAGTTTACCAAGGCTATGGGAGTATTCTTTCTAACTTGCTACAGCAAAGTAATCCTGTTTTCTGCATCTATGGAAAGTTGCACAACTGAAAGCTGATGCAGGGAGAGGAGCAGAAGGACGACTGGCTGAGGAGAAGGGACGCTGCTGCTCGTGCTCTAATCAGTGTTTGTGATCATGGTCTTGGTTAGCCAGAGGGAGAGTGGTAATGAGGAGAGGCATTGGTGCTGACTTGTCTGATTTTGATGTAAGAAGTAAAGGAATTTTTTGTTGGCTGTTTCTTACAGAATTGTTTGCAAACACTGCATAATTTTCATGCTAATTATTTTTAAAATAGCTTGTTACAGGGAAACCTCCCCACCAGTATGGAGTCAGTGAGTAACTTGAATAAAACCACCTGAAGCTCTACATACCCAAAAGCACCATTCTTTGCAAAGTATTAATCTCCATAATTGGAGGGAGATGTGTAGTCTGGCAAAATTACACTTTAAAAAAAAAAAAAAAAGCTGACTAAACCTGCAGTTAACTTTGCTAAAGACAAAGTTGCAGGCAGCTGTGCAAAGACTGTTTTCATCAATTAAAAAAAAAAAAAAAAAAAGAAAAAGCACTTTTACA
Source organism: Netta rufina (assembly GCF_964035555.1). NCBI lineage: Eukaryota > Metazoa > Chordata > Aves > Anseriformes > Anatidae > Netta > Netta rufina. The sequence goes on from NC_140124.1 coordinate 110,707,206, forward strand.
AGCTGTGGGCTGTTTCCTAGCAATAAGAATGTCAGAAAACCTTGGTTTGTTTTCCAACTTGTTAACCGAGGCACAGAAATTTCACTTTCTGACAGATAAGAGATGTGGCGTTTTGCAAAAGCCAGTAAACTTTTTTTTTTTAAACTGTTGGAGGAGAAAAACTTTTGCCTGATTCTTTATGTGGATCGTGTTTTGGCACAGATACAGTGAAAAGAGTAATGTAAATAGACGTTAACCCCTCACAACTGAAGTTTTATAATTATATGCATACAGAATCATGACATAATGTCTAATCATGTACATTTTGCCTCATAAAAGTGCTTGAAACTATTCTTTTCCTACAGTTCCGGGTGTGAGTTCTGTCTGAACTTGAAAGAAGCTGCATTATTTGGGCCAACTCAATTTTAAAGCTACTCTTTGAGGTGTGGTGTGTTCTTACCTGCCCGGCTGCAGTCGCTTCAGGTCTCGTGCTCTTCCACCCTCGGTGGCGCTGGGGACCTCTGAGGGTCCTTGGAGAGCAGAAATAAAAGTAGGAATGGCTCTTACACTCTGAGTTACCAAGTTCTGAAACTCCTCTCCAGTGAATTGGGAAGTAGGGACTCGGGCACGTTTCCTGCTTCCTGTGTAGGACTGCGGCTCCTTTCCTGCGCTCGGAGAGGAAGGGACTTGCTTTGCTGACCAGCCTGCGGCTGTGAGGGCTGCTAACAGGGCAGGGGCTGTTGGAGGCGCTTTAATTAACTAACCGCTTCTGTGCCTGACGCACATCTCAGCACAGTGTAAATAGAGCTCCAGATGGCACCTTGCAGATGTCAGGGATTGACAGCCTTTCTTGAAGACTACTACGCTCTGGCTTCAACATGAGTTTTTTAGGACTTGTTGTAAAGTGGCCGTGGGAGATAGGATCTCCACCTGGAGTAACGTGCATCTTGGGCATTGGGTGTGGCCTGGTTTAAAACTTTGAAGGGGTGGGCGATGAGGTTTCTCTCTGCATCTGGGTCAGGAGAGGCCCTGCTGTTGTATATTCATCAGGCAGCACCGCCAGCTGTATGCTGGGCGGCATCAAAAGCCAGCAGGTGGAGGTGGAGATTGTGCCCCTCAGCTCGGCTCTTGTGAGGCCCCACCTGGGGTGCTGCATCCAGGTCTGGGGCCCCCAGCATAAGAAGGATGTAAGGCTGGTAGAGCAGGTCCAGAGGAGCGCCATGAGGACGATCAGAAGGCTGGAGCACCTCTCCTATAAAGACAGGCTGAGAGAGCTGTGGATGGTCAGTCTGGAGAAGAGAAGGCTCTGGGGAGACCTTACAGTGGCCTTCCAGTACCTAAAGGAGGCTTACAGGAAAGCTTTGGAGGGACTCCTTGTCAGGGAGTGTGCTGACAGGACAAGGGGTTAATGAATTTAAATTAAACAAGGGTAGTTTTAGACTGGACATGAGGAGGAAATCCTTCACTCAGATGGTGGTGAGGCCCTGGCACAGGCTGCCCAGAGAAGCTGTGGGTGCCCCATCCCTGGAGGTGCTCAAGGCCAGGCTGGATGGGACTCTGAGCAACCTGGTCTAGTGGGAATTGCCCTTGCCCACGGCAGGGAGGTTGGCACTAGGGGATTTTTAAGGTCTCTTCCAACCCAAACCATTCTATGATTTATTGAAGAAGTTTGGAATTTGTTTTTTGAAGTGCCTCTTAAAGCATGTTTCCTTTCAGTTGCCCAGATAAGGGTATGCATTTGCATTGTGTTTCAGAAATGAAGCGGTTTGTGTTGCTAAAAATATTAGGGAAGAATGTTGTGAGGTCATCCTGTCTGTTTTTCTGGATAGTTGCAGTGGTCTTTTGCAAAATTAAGAGGTTTTTGGTTGCATTGGTGGCAATAATGAGGAAAGCTCCTTGACGTCTGCTTTTAGAGATGATCTTAACAGTATGAAGAAAGATGTTTTTCTCCTTAAATTCAGCTTTAGTCTCTATGTTCACTTTCCTTTGATATTAGGAAATGTGATGTTAAATCCTTTGCTTCTGAAGTGAGGTGTGGAAGATCAAGAGATTTTTTTTTGAGAAGGGCACCCGAAAAAAGGAAAGCAAATAGAGGTAGAACACAGATTTGTAGAAGAAAGCAAATTGAATTGGAAGGAACATTCTGTGCTAGTCTACTACTTTGTCTATTATAGAGTTGCCTAAGTTGAAGTGAAACAGGAAATCCTGCTCAGAGGAGAGCAAGGTGAAATCACAGGAATTGCAGCAGCTCAAAGGCAAAATTTAAATTTTTGCTGCATGGACATGAAGGGCAGCTTAACAAAATGATAATGTGCTCCAGAGTTAGTTCTCAATCCCCAGAGGTAACAAAGGCATATCCTTCTAGAGGAGAGAAGTACTTCAAATAAGATGCTCAGTGAATGAGGAATACATCATGAGTCTTTTTAGCATGTGACAGTCTTGTCGGACTCTGCCTCGGATGAATTGTCCTTGTGGCAGGTAGGAATTCAACAGTGATCCCCAGTGAGAATCCAGACCCTTGTAATCACAGGTAACATTTGTGACTCATATTGGAGGCAATATCTGTTACCTGTAACGTAGCCTCAGTAAGAGAAGAGAGCTATCCTTTATTAGCTTATACAGATGATGTTCATAAAGAGCTGTTACAATGTCTAATAATTAGCAATGTGGATAATTTCAGGCTTTTAAGTGAATAACAAGGGTACTGCCCTGCTTAAGCTAGTTCTGTCTGATTTTAGAGCCATGCTCCTTCCTACCTGGAGATAAGTATGGGGGCAAGGAGTTCGGTCTCCTTGGTCCTCTCTGACCTTGGTGGTGAAGTAGTGTTGAGTACAGCACTTGCTGTGCAGATATGAAGTAACACTTCCCCACTAAAAGAACGGTACCCTATACTGCTGACGTCTTGCTGTTCCCTCTTGAACCCGTGGGCTTTAAGGGAAGACATGACTTTGGCATAATTTAGTTTAAGTTCTAGATGCTTAAATAAAAAATGATTAATAACTTGGATTACAGATGAAACTTGAACAACCCAGTTTATAAAGGAGACATGGAAAATGAGATGCCAACAAACAAACAAACAAAAACCACACACAAAGAAAAAAGCATACACAAACTGAAATATGAAAATACATTTTATCGGGTATCCTCTATAATAAAGTGAAATTGATGATGCCCCTTTAAACACAAAGAGCAAAGGTAAACATTGGTTGCTGTCTTTGTCATACCCTGTGTGCTGTATTTTAGTGTTTGGGTTAGTGAAGTTGGAAAGAATTGTACTGTGAAGCAGCGGAGCAGTCGGTGGGAAGGTGAAGCAGAGATTCTGCACTTAATGGGAGATGTGGATGGTTAATGTAGCCATAGGATTATTTGTGGAGTGCTGTGAGACCCATGATGTCTGTGCTGTAGTTACAAAAAGGAAAGGTCTGTGAACAGACATTCATTTCCTTTTACAGATGTAGAAATAATAAGCATATTCGGAACTAAATAAGCAACATTTTAAAATTTTTAAACAACATACATTGAAAGTATTGATCAACACAGACTTCAAAAGTTCTCGGTTGTGTTTTGGAGTTTATATTGGATAGGACAAGCTTGCAATATTTTTGTGAAGTGAAGCAGATGTAATTGTATTGCAATGTAAGCACAACATAGAGCAGTGAAATAAATATTATATTGTCAGCATAACATATTCCTGGCTGGTTTTGGTGTTAGCTAATGTTACAAAATACACATCTGAGTTACTTCGTGAAGGTTTTTCAGCTCAGTGCTATTTTCACTTCACTTTTTGTCATCTTAATCTTTTTCTTATATTAATTTCTACCATTTTCTGTCTGCTCTGGCAGTTATTGCTCTGACAGCAATTCCTCTTTTCAGGCTTCTGGCTTTTTAAAATGATGTTGTTAATAATTCCTGGGTGCTGATCATACAAGCTTCCACCCCATGACTCAAAAGATCTTATTTCTATGATAGCATTGACCTAATAGTGCAGGCAGGTCATGCAGTTCAGACAACAAATCTGGGTGGACGAGTCATTTCGTTACAGCTTCTAATTACATAGTTAAAGGCTTTGTCTTCAGTAGTTGTCAAACTCTGTAATTTTTCAACCTCTATCAAAATGGCTGAAAATAATTTAGCAGTGTAACGCTAAAAAGCCTAACTAACACTTGTAACACTATGTAGAAGTGTAACACTAAAGATTGTGAAATTCTCTTAACAGCCTATTGAAGTAATGCCAGCAGAAGAGTAATAAAATGTATTTGTTTATGGGTATATTCTGTTGACAATTGACTGTTCCTGTTTTTTCACTCCAAGCTTACATTAAAAACCTGTGTTGCTGCTGAATCATATTCTTGGAATCATATTCTCGAATTCTAGGAACAAACCTAAAAGCTAATTTGTGGAATGGAGCTGACTTTACTTGTGTTAGCCTACTTTACCCTTTTTGAAGAAAAAAGATTTAGGCACCTGTGGCTGAATTTCATCACCCTTTAACTAATCTTGGACATTGTTGGGCAAACTCAGGCAGGCATTATCCAGAGATGCAAGAGTAGTGAGAGCTCTCAGTGTTAAGTTTCTTCAAGTGTTGTGAAAAGAGGCAGCTGGGGAGACTCTTGGTGTCTTGTCTTCAGCTGATGCCCTCCTGCTGAAGGGAGGGCCGCAACCTGCCTTTGTCGAAATATTGCAGGGAAACTCAACATTCAAAGCATATATTTTCTAAAACCTTGCCTCACATGACTCCTCTATTTGTGGAAGTACTCACTGAATTTTGTGGCAACCTTGGGAGTGGGTAAACCCTACTTTTTTTTTCCTTTAAATAGTAACCTAACAGTGTGAACATACAGATTTGTCCTGCTTGTCTGAGCATACTTCTGTTCCCTCAGGGTTGTTTGTTAGCTTGTCTGCTGAAGTGTTGGGTGGAAGAAACAATACTTGGTTTCTGTCTTCTGAATGGTCACAAAGGAATTAGGATAAAGATTATAGTACTGGGGTCCTTCTTTGTGGTAGAAGTAGTTTCTTATGACTTGTGGTAACACCCATTACTTCAGTCTAAAACAAGTATTCCTGAATTTATTTTGCTTGAGTACAACAGCTGATAGCCAAAGGAGGATGCCTCAGTTAGTACTTTTCCCAGTGGTGATGCTTTAGCACATTGCTTTTTTTCATCTTCTTGCACCTTTACTACTGACTCTGTGATGTATGTGCCTTTGAATGGGAGGAAAGAGGGAGTGTGCAGGAATGGAGGAAGATAAAAGCTCAAATAATGAACTGCCTGACAAACTGCCATCTGTTCTATGCATGTAAAATGCAGTTGTGTAATCTTCCCCTCGATCACAATGTTTACAAATTTAGGATGAAGAGAGTTTGTTTCCAATTTACTGTTAGAGGCATGAGTTGCGTAAAACAAGTTACATGTTCTAATGGTTTTGGGGCTTCAGCAATCCTATTTTTAGTAGTGGATTATCACCCTTTATAGTGCCTGATCATCTTCTCAGAGAGCTTGCTGGGGTATTAACGTGGCAGAAATAATGTTTGTTTCAGTTTGATTGTGCACTTTCCTGACTGCTGTTGCACCAGTTGAGCTGAACGGGTTACTGAGCCCAGTTGCTTGTCACCGCCTCCTTGCCAAGGGCTCCTTCTCCTTCAGCATGCTACCTAACTGATAGCAGTTAAAATGAACTAAACTGGCTTTAAAAGACCACTTTTGCTGATCTGGCTCACTTTGATTGTTGTATTATTAACAGTGTTTCGGGGAGAGGAAGCCCCTGGCAGAGATGCCAGTGATGAGCAACTGGATCTGGTAACATCTTCAGTTTAGGGAAATGCCTTTTTACTCTGGGTTTTCTTAGATCAATTGCACGACATTCTGACTTACGTTGCTCTTAGCATCGTATCAGCATTTTGCACCAGTTCTTAAAAAAAAAAAAAAAAAAAAAAAAAAAAAAAACCACGCTTTTAGTTAATGGAAATGCAAGCAATTCTTGATAGTGAACTACCTCTACCTCCTTGTAAATACTGAAAAATGTTACAATGATTTTAAATTGAACTTATGGGGAAAGTACTAAGGTGTGTAATAGCTTTGTGTAGACTTACAACTTGATGTCAATGTTTAAAAAAAAAAAAAAAAACACAACACTACATAATTCTTTCTAGTATTGGCATATACATTGGCTTCAGTGTTAAACACTGCGATAACCATAAAATCCTGATGTTTTCATGGTACTAGTAATTACGTTCTGTATCTTTTCTTTACAGATCTTCTCTGGTTTTGAACAGTCATGCTACTCTGTTGCCAAAATCAAGTAAAGCGAGCAGGCATCTATTCTCCCTGTGTATTTGAAGAAGGTGATAGCTTTGTATAGTGCCTGAAGGTAATTCTTTCTTTGCTTGAAGTTGAAAAGTTTGAGACTGTTGCATGCGTGGCGGATGCTGTCATAAATATTTTTGATCTTGATGCTGTTTTTTCTTTAGAACCTTTAAATGGTTAGCCGTAGTGTTAAAGATAGGGTGTATCAATTAAAATTTCACTTTCTGTACATGAATAAACGAGGTTTCAAGACAGATTGTCTATTAAATACCACTCAGGCTTGCAAAGTAATGTTTCTGTGAAAACTAGATACTAGACAAGTATTTTACTCTGTTTAGGTGAGAAAGACAAGAACAGCAGCTTTTATGTGCTCTGTGGTACTTGTTTTAAACATTGTATTTAACATGTCTATTTCTAATTTTATATGGACCATGGTCACAAATAATACCATTTACCAGATGAACTCACTCTGTGCTTGTGAGACTGATTTAAATTCTCTGGCCTAAGCTATAGAATTATAATGAATTACTGCTAATATGTTCTTGAGATTCAAGAGTTTTTATATGTCTAGCATGTGTCTTTATAGAGTATATTCTTTACTGAGGCTTTTTTTTTGACAGTTCTCTTTCTAAGCCTTGTTGTTAAAATGCACCTCTTGACTAGTTTATGTTCATGCTTGGAAAGTGTGCAGAAAACCATTCTTGAAAAAAAAGCTGTTATGACTTTCTGGAACTGTTCTTCTGGTAGAACTATCTTCTGACCCCTCACATGCTTTAACAGTTTTGTTATTTTTCTTTGTGGTCTGTCAGGTTTTTTGCCTGCGTAGACAAAGATAAATGCAATTTCAAACTCATTTTAAAATAATGCAAGTAGCTGTGCAGATCTTGTGCGTTTTCCTCTTATTTCAGGGAAAGAAGGATGACTTACTCTTCCTGTGAAGTAATTTAATCAAAAAAGTCATTCTAATAATGATGTAGGGGTATTGCTGAGGCTAAAGCATCCCCGGTTTAACTTTTCATTGCTCTTTCCACATCAAAATAAAAAAAATAAAAATAAAAATGCAGTGCATTAGTGGCTGCAGTGACAGTGTGCTTTTGCAGCCACTCTGTTAGTGTAGTGAAAAAGGCCTGGAAGTATGGAGTATTTCAGGGGTAGAATATCAGATTAGATCTCAGAATGTCTTGCAAAGCAATTAAATGTTTTTCTTCTATTATGTACTCTGGAAAAACATGTGCGTGCTTATAGTCATTAATCCAGAAACTTGTAGGGTACATGACTGAAAATGTCCAATGTTTCTTTGATCACTCCATAGTGGCTAGTCGTGACTAAGAAGGTAGCTACAGATTTAGCTACTGAAAACAAATGAAAACCTGTAGGGTTTTTTTTATGTCTGTAATTACCTCATAGTTTTTAAAAACTAGTTTCAGCAATTTTTTGTTTGATATTGTTTCTATATATCTGAGAGGAAAAAATTATGCATAGGGATAGGTAAGCTTTGTAGGGAGTTGTAGGTTGGGGAATGAATGCTTACAACGTAGACCATGCTGCTATTTGTAAAATGTAGAAAAGATAACTGGAAATGACTGTATCTGGGGATTTAAAAATGTATTTCGTATCTGAGAAAAGCCAGGTAATCATCTGAGATGATGGCCTCTGCAACTGAAAGTTGTCTTCACCTCTCCTTCCTGTCTTTCCCCAGTGTATACTATGGAAATAGTATGTGTTCTATATGGGCTAGAAATGTGTTCTAGCCCATTCGCATATGAGAAAGCCTCCTGTGCCCATGTTTCTCGTAAGAGAAGCATCTGTATGTTTAGTATCAGCTAAAGAACTGCGGAATATGAAAGCTGATGTGTTAACCCACTATATGTCTGAAAGTATTTCTTTCAAAAGCACGTACGTGCTTTTTCATAACTCATATGTGAAACTAACACTTTAATCTTTTTTCTTTTCAGTTTCTAGATGATTTTAACAGTGGAAGTTATAAACTTCGGAGAACTAAATAAATCATCATGAAGCTATATGTATTTCTGGTCAACACTGGAACTACCCTAACCTTTGACACAGAACTTGCTGTACAAAAGTAAGAAAGTAAATTAATCCCGTTTTATTTCCTTAATAAATAAGTGGTATATGCTATGTTTTTTAATGAGTTCTTGAACGTTGATATTCAACTGTTTGTTGAGTATGTCCACATAGTTTCTCCCTAGGTTTTCATGTATTTCAGTGAATTGGGGATGTTTTTTATTAGCATTTTCAATGCCTTGCAGGTGGTTGTGCTTCTGAGATCCCATGAAAGAGCAGGGAGGTTACTTTCTGCAGCAGTGACATAGGATGTAGGTGTTATTTACTTGATCTTAGCGCAGTCTGGTGTTATACTTGGGATTGCGTTTTGGAAAAAAACGTCAGATTTACTTCTGGTGTTCTGTGATCTTTTATTGAATAGCATTTTTGATTTTTGCTTATTGACATCATAAAATAAGTTCTGTGGATTGCTTTTTCTACTTGCATCCTTAGGAAAATGTGTTCTAGATGCTGAAGAACTGGAATATAATTTTTTGTCTTATGTCCAGGATGGGAAAAACTTGGTTCTGTCATATGTTGTAAGGCTCTAACATATCTTACAGCATTCTTCCTATCAAACAAACTTACAGACTGTGATCTACTTGAAATGTGAGCAGTGTTTTAGGTTCCCAGTTAAATCCCAGCGACTTCACAACTTCTTGTTTCACCGCAAGTTAAATACATCTTGCAACCTTAATGATGCTTTAGAGAGACCTAGATATACTAAGTGTATTGTAGCATCTACCCTTGTTCTCATGTAGAATGCTGATCTAATACAATAAATCTTGTATAACATCATCATAGCCCATGTGCACTGGAGCTAGCAAGAGCCAACCTAACCTGCTGTCTTCCTATTCGATCAGTGGTGAATGAGTTGCCAGTAATTCGTGTACATGCTGTTACATGTGTTAGATAATGCTGATCGAAAGACTTCCATGGATTTTGTAATGAAGTCCATTGTTTCCATACTCCTGAATTTCTGTATGTAACTTTCCAAATTCACTGGTTGAGTCAAAATTCTGAAACTTTTAAGCTGGAAGAGCCCTAACATTGTGTGCATTGAATGATTTTGCATGCTGTCTTGCAAAGCTAACTGAGGATATTATTGAGGATGAAATAAAATACCACAGCCATTTTGGATCTACTGGGTCATGAAGTTTGTGAAGGGACTAGAAAATAAGATATGAGGAGTGACTGGGGGAACTGGGGTTGTTCAGTCTGGAGAAGAAGAGGCTGAGGGGAGACCTAATCGCTTTCTACAACTACCCGAAAGGAGGTTGCAGCAAGGAGGATGAGACTCTTTTCTCAGGTGGCAACACAATTAAAATGGCCTCGGGTTGGTGACACAATTAAATGGCCTCAGGTTACTCCGGGAAAGCTTTAGATTGGAAATCAAGAGAGGGTGGTTAAGTATTGAAACAGGCTGGCTAGGGAAGTGTCACCATCCCTGGAAGTATTTAAAAGATGTTCTTAAGTACCACATCCACACATGGGTTAGAGGTGGACTTGGAAGTTTTAGGTTGATGGTTGGACTTGATCATAAGTGTATTTTCCAACCTAAGTTATTGCACGATTCTGTCATTTGCAGATGTGTCAGTACCTCTTTGTGTCATCTAGTACATTGAGATCTTAAAATTGCCTAAATCATGGTGAGGTGCAGCATCTGAACTGCCAAACAGGGTATCTAATAGCATGGTATGGGCTAACTTTTTGCTCTGTCTGATATCTTTTGAGGAAAACCTGGTGGATGAGACAAAATACAAGACATTTCAGTTGAGTAGTTTAACTTTGTATTGTGAATGTCTGTAGAGACTTGTTCTTTTTAGCAAGACCTTTTTCTTGGGTTCTTTGCCTATCTCCTTTATATGTCAACAGGCCAATCAATTTTCCCAATGAACGTGGGAATGATAGGTGAATTCTTATAATACAGCTAGTGAGTATGAGCCTGTGTTTGAGGTTTTTGTAGTGAATTGATTTTGTCATCACAGCTATTTTAGGTAATAGATACCTATTTTTTCAAGTACCTTATAGGCAGTAACTTTGTTTTGCTTCCTGCTGATTATATCGAAAACAGTGATGCTTACGTTGATTATTCACTTGATAATCTGAAGCCTTTCAGTGCTTTTGCACAGTTGTCACCACAGTGTATTATAGTTTTGGTCAGTTACTGTATCATATTAATGAATTCTTAATTATTTGTTTCTTGGAGACAAAGTCTAGAATTGTTAAAGTAAGCAGTGTCATAAAGATGTCATCACCTGAAATTGAAGCTGCTAGGATGAAGGACGAAAGTAGGGATGGCTTATTGGTCTACTGTTCTTGCATTAAACATGCCTGCAACGTTTATATGTGTTTGTTGCATATACATTGATTGAATTTCCTGTAAGTTGAGCATTATACTGCGCTTCATGTACTGTAAATCAATCAGAGTTGATTAAGTGGAAATGTGTTTAAATTAGGCTTAATGAAGTGTTGAGTATTCTTGTTATATTATAGAATTTCATAAAGTCATTTGTATGATCGTAAAATAAACATTCAAAGAACATAATATGACTTTTACAGGTATCCTAAGTGCTTGATTTGATCTAGTATTTCAGCACATTATCAGATCTTATTGGAAGAAGATTACTGATTATGTATCAGTATTCTACAGGCTCTACTCCGTTAGCTGATAGCTTGTTAGGTGAATATCCAGAACACAACATGTTGCAGCCTTTACAGACTTAAATATTTCATTGTGCAGAATGCAAGTGTGACAAGTGCTGCCTTGAAACAGACAAGTTGCCTGTCTATATTATAGGAATATGTGAAATTAGCTACACATGTTATTGTCATCTTCTCCCCCATTTTTTTCAGCGTGGCTGATCTGAAACATGCAATACAAACCAAGTACAAGATTGCCATTCAGCACCAGGTACTGGTCGTCAATGGAGGAGAGTGTATGGCACCAGACAGACGAGTGTGTAGTTACAGTGCTGGAACAGTAAGTGCATACTGCATTTGTCATCTGAGCTGTGATAGGGGAAGAAAAAACTATTTTAGTAAAGATTTTTAAGTATTTTTCTGTAGTATACCTTGTTTGCTGATTTTTTTTTCATTTGAGATTTTTCTTATCTACTCAGTTTATACATGTGGATTTTAACATGGTCTTAAGACATATTACCCATATGATGGAATAATTGGTGATTGAATGGTACCTTTACTAAACGTGTGATTTCACTTTCTTCTTGAGTGTAGGACACCAACCCAATTTTCTTATTCAACAAAGAAATGATCTTGTGTGAGCGTCCCCCAGCTATCCCCAAAACTACATTTTCAGCGGAGAATGAGATGGAATTGAAAGTAGAAGAATCTCTAATGATGCCTGCAGTTTTTCATACGGTAGCATCACGGACACAACTTGCTGTGGTAAGTAAATTCATAGTGTACTTGCGCACAAAAGGACAAAAACCTTTTTATGTCAGAGAGGTAACTTGATGTAAATTTTGAAGTGGTTTTGTAAGAAGACAGTGAAAATGGTATACTATTCATGATCTATTCCTTGAAGCCTTTGTCCTTAATTTTCAAGGTAGGTACTAAAATGTGCTTCTGTAGCATTTTCAAAGCTTCTTTCAAAAACAAAATGCAATATGGCTTTATGGATGCATATGTTTATAACATTGACAAAATGAAAGCAATTTGGTTTCTTTGGACTCGCGCCTCAATTCCCTGCCTTATTTTTAGTGACTTCAGTCTATTCCAACCAGAAGACAGAAAAGTTTGTTAGTTCAGAAACAGTGTTAACCCAGATTGAAACAAATCACATTGCAAATTTTCTAAGTACCTTTCTAATCTCTTGCTTCCTCTTATAAATTTCCCACCAGTTGTTTAGACGTGTAAAACTAAGCTTCATTTTCCCAAAATTTCTTTCAGGTCTTTTCTTATCGTGTACTTATTGAGTGTTGGCTTCTACTTGCCTGAAAAGCAAACATGATCTAATCCTATTTGATTATTTCATATTGCTTTGAGGAGGAGGCTACCCTGCAACAAGGGTGGTAAAATATCAAGTGTGCATGTGGTATGAATGGTGGCTGCGTGCTCTAGAATGTAACACAACGCGCGCAGTAGCTGAACTGAATGCGTTTCGTGTTACAAAATGCTGTCCTCAGTCTCCTTTTCAAATTTTACGTTCTAAATGCATTAAATGTTTTTGCTGTCTCTAATAATTAAATTTCCTTCTCTAATTATTTAAATTTCCAAGAGTTAGGAGTGGGTTAATGGTTGTGTAGCACTTAGCACAGACTGAACAGTAATTCATGATTTTAGCATGTTGTCTTGGTAATCGTTTCCAAGTTCCAGTAACAACGTTAAGGCAGTCTAAAAGAACACTTAGTGTTTTAAGTGACGTACTTCTTAAATACTGTACAGCAGAATTCGGAGAAAAGTGCTAAGTCATGCATATAGCACAGACTTTTGTTTTGCTTTTTTTTCCTCCTTGGGCCTATCAGGAGTGAGGTTAGCTTGAATAATCTAACATTGACATACTGTCTAATTTAAGGCAAGGATCAAGTCCAATAAACACTCTTCTTCCCTCTACCACCTGTTGACAGTTATTGCTGACTTAGTAAATAAGACCTTGAGTAATTAGGGATCTGTGAATCATATGACTGTCAGACTGAAAAGAGTAGATGTAGATGTGAATTCATCTAGGAGTAGGAGGTTTTCATTTGTGCTCCATACTTGAAGAGTGTGAAGATTGTTTTTTCAGCAGCTGAGACTGAAATACTGATTTTTATGAGGTGTTAAAAGGATGTTATAGAAGTCAGTAAGACTAGTATCTGTTAAATGCTTAATATGTTAATTGATTTAACATGAATGGGGGTTCTGGTATTCATGTTTGAACTTCACTTGAGAAGGTGGTGTTAATAAGTGTCTTGTTTCTAATTGTTGATATTTTCTCTTTGTTTTCCCCATCTCTGAAGGGGAAAAATTAACACAGCAGGTATTCCCAACTTTTGTTTTGACCCAGTGAAGTTACTATACATTGATAAATAAACAGATTTAATTCCTGTGGAGTAAGTTTTTGTATTCTAGGAGTGGTTTTTAATGTATATTTCTACTTGAGAAGGATTGTTAGTGCTACCTTCTCTTCCCCCTCAATTCTGAAGGCTGTATTATTACACAGAGCAAGTAAGTTTATTCAAGTGTTTCTGCTTGTAAATTATTTATATTTAAATGACTTGTTCTGGTGACAAGTCTTCTGTCAGGGAAATCCATATTTCAGAAATACTCTCAAAGTCCGTGTGAAGTACAGCATTTAGTGGACAACTGGAGCAATAACATTTAGCGTAAGACTGTGAAGTTTACATAGAGATTGATCCTGAACTGATTCCCAAGTAAAGAAATCTTTCCATACTTGATGGAATCTATTATTATTGTTGAAGGAGGGCGGATTTAGAATGTTAAAGGTGTTTAAACATCTATTTAAGTGGAATGGAGTTGTTGTTTTAGCCTGCACGTTGATCTTGTAAAAGATTGTCCTATGTGCTACACTTCTTCCAGCTCTTCCCTGCTGGGTAACAATGGTAGTAAGTTTTTTTCCTGGAAAAAAAAAAAAGACTGAATAGCTAGTTATGTTCTTAAATCTGATGTGCCTTTATACCATCAGTTAGCTTTGCCCAATATTTTAAGTATTTCAAAATCATGGGCTCTATATTTGGCTGTGAAAATGCTTTGGGTGCTTTTCTGAGAGTTGAGAGTTGAATGCTAAGAAAACAGCTCTGTATCATAGAAGATGAGTAAATAGTCTAACCTGACTTGAGATGTGCCAGGGTGTGAAGACTTTATAAAGGACTATTGCAGTGTTTCTACAGCCTTTCATGATGCCTATTTGAAGCACATTGAGCAGTAATTCAGAATAAACTAGAGAGAGGCTAGAAATGTGGTTAAAACGTTAATCTTCTTCAAGGTTCATTGTAAGCCTCTGGTCTGGGAGGAAGATGGAACATGGGAGCATTAGTCCTCAAAATTAAGATCTGGGGAAAGGAAGAGGGGCTCTGAACCTCTATAGTTGTGAGAATGATGCATCCAAAGCCACACTGACGATATTGTATGCTAGACTTCATGCAAAATGGTCATGAAAAATCTGCAGTATAAAGATCGAAGGTTTATCTTTTAATTAATTTTAGAGAGGCAGTAATTTGTATTACTAGAAAAACAGTTACAGTACTTGATAGTGGGATAGTGGTTTTGCCTGTTGTAATTATTTAGGGAGCTTAAATAATTATCATGTATTAATTACATTTAAAGATGTTTTGTATTAGGAGAATAGAAGTCTCAGTTTAAGTTGTTGCTTATGATTACAAAATGTTACTGTCAGGAATAAAAAACAGTGATGTGCAACTACTTAAAAGTAGAGGAGAATATGTGATAGCTGCCAGTTTATATTTAATTTGCTATCTCTTCTGCCCAGAAGATATGCAGTACAATTTTAAAATCAGATTTTATAAGACATAGTAACACAGTATATGAAATGGTAAACCCTGCTTAGAAGATGACTTTGAATTTACTGTGCAGGAGTACAACTAGTATTCTTGGTTGTCTCTTGTAGCTTGTGGCCTGCTTCTAATTTGGTAATAGGTAAATGTATTTTCTTGTATGGAGTGTTATATATGCTTCAGGGTGTAATGGCTTTTGTTGTCATCTTAGTTTTCCCTTATTTTAAGTCTTCCTGAAAACCTTTGAATTTGATCAGTTTTTCCATGGATTGTATTATGCTGTAGAACAGTGTGAAAGGGTATTTTTATCTTACCTTATTTTGAAGTTTATTTGTGCTGTAGAGGAAGCTGACAGATGCTCACTTCCTGATACGGTCTTTTACAAACTACTTTTCAATAGCAAGTAGTTCTACGTTTTCCTTTAACAAGGATTTCTCTTAGTCTGTGTACATATATTCTTCCCCAAATTCTTGTTTTGTATCTTCCCTTTGTTAGATGAGCAGCAATAGCTGAAAATACAATTTATTTTTTTTTAAAAACAAAAGTTATCTTTTAGTTCACAGTGGAGGCCATTTTTTTCCTGTGTTGTAGGTAGCTTAAATCTTCTGAGTTGGGTAAATAGTTGTATTCTGTGCATTACTTCAGGAACATAGTTATAGCAACATAATTATAGTTGGAATTATTGTTAAAGAAAGACTCTTAAGAAACCTGTGTAAGCTTTGCTACTTCATGGATCTTTTTTTTTTTCTTCCAGGTCAGTAATTTAGAATCATGGGGAGGGAAAAATATGCAGAACTGTAACATTTTTCAGGAAGACTGTTTGTCATGGCTTGCATTTTTTCCCTTTCAGATGTTGCTCTCACCTACGTTACTGAGCCATTGTCACATGAAGAGCTGAACTGCTTTTGAGACTTGAATGAGTCAAGTTAATTCACTTACAAATATTTTTTTTTTTATTGAACAGGGACCTTTAAAAGCCCTATGGGGATGTTTGCATTCTTGTAACTTTTTATCCACATGGTATAGAGATGTGTAAAAGCAGCAGATATTGATTTTCTTATTTACTGATTGGAGCTAACTTCATAAATTTACATTTAGTCTTTAGGTTTTAATACCTCCTAACGAAAAGTCATTCCTATGTCAAGTTTATTACCACCTGTTTGGTTTTCTGCTGTAGTATAACTCATATTCAATTCATATCAAGATAAATTCTTTTTGATTTCCTGAATTTAACACTTAAACAGATTTCTTTAAGGTGTGTGTTTTTTTTAAACTGGAGATCTCATTACATAAAATTCACTGTATAAAGACTTTGTAGCTTTAGAGAAGCTATATCTGTTACCACAACTTGCTCTTTCACTGACTAAACTGAAATTCTTTCCATAGCTTTTTGTCAAATGTGTTGATGTCTTAGTGTTTTGAACTTTTTTTTTAATCATCTCTTCCCTGTTCAGTGTTTGTTTCATCTACTGTCTGGCTTTTAAATAGCAGTTAAAGCAACTTTCTAAGCCTATTTTCATTTTATGATGTCCAAGTATCCTGGTTTCCCTCTGGCTAAAAATCTGCTGTTGAGATGTAAGTGCCTGAAGTGTTACAGCATGCTTTTCTACAGCTACCCTACTTTCTTACTTCTCTTCCAGTTCAGCAGTTCTGGCCTTGAGCTGCAGAATGTGGACAATGAGGTGCACAGTGTGTTTGCAAAAAGTTGCATACACATCAGCTTAGGAGAAAACAAGCTGTTCTCTACACAATGCATTGCGCAATAAACTCTGTTCTATGAATCTTGTCTAATCTTTTGGTCTTTTAATGCTACTGCTAAAAAAAAAAAAAAGCATAACTGATAGTTTATGTTTTAGAACAGGATTTATTTAGTTACTTTTAAGCAATTTAAATGAAATTTCCTCATTTTAACTGAAGTCCCGGAAGAAGGTTATTAGAGACTTGGACTTTTGGTTAGTGGATACATTTCACATTTCAAGTGATACTGTTGCTGACATCATCAAACTGTCAATTCCAGTCATTTTTTCTTTTAGAGATAGAGAAGACAATGAGAAATTGTGTGGTTGTTCCATATGGCTAGATAAAACTAACTGTAGTCATAGTACCAACATCATTCTTGGTTCAGTTCCAAATGCTTTCAACTCTAGTGAAGATGTATAATCATGCTTCCTGAAAGCTATGTAACTACTATTTAAATACGTACGCTTTCACTTTGGCTAGAAAGCTGCTTTGAGACCCAGTGGAAAACAATTATTTAAAAATGTTGTGTTCTGAAAGCATTTATAACGATTGTAGCAATTGCGTGATTACATTGCTGTTACTAGTTCATTTTTACTAAATCTTCTAATAGCAAGAAACACTTCTAGCTCTTCCACAGAAGTCCAGGCTTCTTTAACTTGCATTAATGATGAATCTCATCATCTTTGAATGTCTTTGAGCTGTGAAAGGTTAAAATAGAAAAGCTTTTATGATTAGATGGTTTTTGGTTGGCCTTTGTGACCAAAATCGTTAGATTAAGGTTTTGGAAAATTCACCGGGAGTGTTTTTTTTTGGATGGCTTGGAATCAAGCTAGTGAAAATTATCACTTACCTCATACCCTGCTTTGATTCATTGGCTGGTTGTTTTATATCAGCTTCTCAGTGTCCTTTTTGGTGGTAAATTCTGTCACTTGACTTCTCTCAGCTTGCTTTTAGGATCTCAGCCAAGAGCTAGTGAAAACAGGACTGAAGAAAAAGTCACTAAGCTATGAATAGCTTGGTTCTGTATCACGCTGATGAAATAAATACTTAATGAATATGTAATAAGTCATGAACTGTGTGGACAAATGTCCAAAGGACAGTCACCAAAATTGATCAATGTTAAATGAGAGTGGAATAATATTCTGTCTAATGAAAGAAGAGAAGTTATAATGAAATCTCAAGTCTCCCTCACAGTGAAATTAACTGTTCAACTTCAGGTTTTAAAAGCTGAAATCTTGAGAAGTGGTTAATATAATAGCATTACTGTTGTTTTCAGTTGAGGTGTATAAAAAGGGATATTGGTCTTAGTTCCTGATACTGGTAACTAAGATATTGGTTACCTTTTGTGGAAGTGGTTATCCTCTAGTGTAGTGTATGGTGTAACTTCACTTTCAGGGATCCTTTTTGGTGGCCTGAGGTTGATTTTTTTTGTTGAGGATGACTCAAATCTATAAGGAGTCCTTCTAATAGAATTTCAGACACATGGCAATAGAGGACTTTGATGCCTTGTTTCCTTTTACCACAGGGTTGTAGAGAATGGAAAGAACCCTGCATTTCCTGAAAACTTTTGCTCTTTAGAGGTAAGTCCAAAGAGCACTGAAGACAAATGGATCTTCCCATGATTTTTTTTCTCCCGTTCAGATTAGCAAAATTAGGGTGGTAGGATGCAAGGGCAAAGTCTTGAAATGAATGGGAAGCACTTTACCAATTAATTCTTGTTTTAGATAAAATGTATTTTGTTGTTTCTACTGATTTTGGGTGCAACTGACTAAAATGAAATAGTTGTAATCAAAAGAATAACCTATGTTTAAGTCATGCTGATGGAATAAAGTAATTCATGTAAATATTCTGTTAACACATCTAGACAGAGATAAAGGAAATCTTTCTGGTGAGCCTGTGGATTTTTAGACAAATTAAAAAGTCAAGATGCCTTTATTTGCTCTTCAATGTAAATGGGCAAGTTGAGTTTGTCTAGTCTTGTAGAGGTGCTTTTTGAGGACTACATTCCAGTGGTATCTTGAAACTCTGTTCTAGGTATATTGATGTATTTGAGTAAAATTAGTGTAGCCGTGCAAGGCATCCAGTTTTTCATTTTGATATTCTGTGAGCCATTGGGTGTCTGCAAATTACTCTGAACTGATCTGTGGAAGAATCAATGACAAAAGCATACCTGTTGTTAGGCAGGCTTCATTTTCTATGCTGGAGCTGGCAACTTTACTGAGAAGTGTTAAAACATATGTTGAACTGCAGGTCTTTATTTATATGCCTACAGTTTTAGATGTTAGTCGTTTGGAAGGGAACTGCTTCATGCAGGCATACTGATCGTGGAAAATAGATTGGTCTTGATCTTCTGAAGTAGCTTGATGCCTCCCCCTTAGTATTGTTTATAGAAAAGGCAGGAAAAACAAGCCCAATCACTTGAAGCTGCATTAAGTAGTGATGGAATTATAAGAAAGATGCACTTGTGCAGATTTTAATTGAACTACTTCTAAACTACATATAAAATATCTTTTTGTTTCAGTATCATATTTATAGTTCATTTCATAAGATTTTCATGAGATTTTTTTGTTTCAATGTTCATGTCTTCTGTGTGTATGTCCACCAAAGAGCTGTAGTACACTTCACACTGAAGATGAAATTAGTTGAACAGTTACATGGCGCTGGGGTGTTCTTATATAGCAATTTCTTTGGGTCTGCCTCTATTACATGACAGATCTTGACAGTTACTAGAATGCCCTTATGTTATGTGGTTGCTAAAAAGTGGTAGTTTGCCTCTGTGGGAAATACTGTTCTTTACTCTTTCACTTTTCTGGGACACAAGTTTCTGACTCGGATAAGTTTGGATCATGGCAGGTCAGATAAAAAGTGTCAGTGCTGGTCATCCGTAGTGTAACAAGCAATCTCAGTTGTAATGTTTTTTTTTCCTATTAAAATTTGATAACTTGCAATTTTTGTTTTTAGCTTGAAAGTGTTGTGACAACCTTGACAGAATTAATGTCTTAAGTTGACAACATTTAAATTCTCCAGGGAGTATCAAAACACAAAACACAAAAAAAAAAAAAAAAAAAAGACACACAAAACTTAATAGAACAAAGCTAATTTTGTAGCTTCTGACTCCTATATTGAATGCAGTAAATAGATCTAGCTTAAAAAAAAAAAAAGTGGCATGAGTTGGGAGTATGTTTCGGGGCAGAGCATCTGGTCTAATCATGCCTAGTGTATGCATTTTGTCATTACACAGTTGATCTGTGCAATGCCAAGTCAATTTGTCCAAAGGAAAATAGAACTAACAAAGGCCTCTCTGCCCAGGGCTTTTAAAGGAACGTTTTAGTTAGGTGGTGGGATGAATTCAGTCTTTTCCCCAATACACTGTGATGATACTCACTTGAAGACACTGCTGCATAAAAAGACTTTGAGATCAGTGTAGATCTTGTAGATGGCTTAAATCGTTTTAGTTTTCAGACTAATGTGTGGTTTCCATATTTATAGGGTTCTTGTCAATAGGGTGGGAGCAGGTTGACTTTGGGAAGGGAGTAGTGTTTGTCGGTTGAAAGTAGAATGCTCGCTTACTTTCACAGGGCATACATTAGAACACAACAGAGACATCCAGTTGCCTTTCAGCTTTATATCGTGGATATATCTTCTAGTATACTTTAGGGTAAAAAAGTCTGTTCTGGTTTTCAGTATGATAATTGAGAAAGCAGTAGTTCTTTTTTTTCAGCTGATACAGAATTTGCTTTAGCAATTTGTATTCAAGAATGAATAATAAAAATTCGTCACGTTGTCAGTATTGCTTTAGTTTGCAGGTGTATATTTAAATTGTACGGAGAGGGACTGGATCTAATATTAAGATAATGACTTGAAGATGTCAGCATAACCTGGATGCTGTCTAAATTGTGTTGCTAGTTTTGATTTAGGAAGTGAGAGCTCATACTGCAAATAAAATAACTGTTGTTCTCAAAGTAGAAATTATTGATGTCCTGTGCGCAGAAGGTGAACAAAGTTCATAAAACAAGACAGAGTTGGAAAGACAATACTAAAGACAAACCAGTGTCTGTACTATGAAATGGTAGAAATTTGTAATAGCTTTTGATTTCCTTGGGTTTCATGTGTAAGTAGTTATCAGCATGCAAACAATGGATATATAAGTTAGATAAGTTAGTAATTTGAAGGACGATGGAATTTTGTGATGCTGCTGGAGACTTTTTTGTTTATTTTTAAAGGGGGTTCATAACTTAGGCTTTGCTAAGATTAATTCTGAAATGTTCAGATAAAATGCTCTGCAGTTTTGTGATTTATTTTGAGAATATAAGTGTTACCTTTAGAAAATTTTGGGTTTGAAAATATGTGCTGTTAACCATGTGGTCAGAAGTGAAAGTATTTTATAATATGTTGGGGTTTTAACGCTGCTTTTTCACTGTACTTAAATAATGTAAACTTGTTTCTCCATGTATGCTTTTCCCACATGCACTCTAACAAAGATATGCTTTGTTTAGTTCAACACTATGAAAAACATGCAAAAAGTTGTAGGATTTTCTTCCTTGGTGGATAGGCAGACACTAAAACCAAACATCCAGGTATTCTGAGGAAACTATTTCCAATGTAGTATGTTATAAAGTATTGAGCTGAAGGATTAAGTGTGACTTCTATATTATTTTCTTACTTGGGTGTTTGGGAAGTAAGAACCTTGGGAGTAGTAGGGGGGATGCAGTCTGCTTCCTTAAGTTAGTATACTTTAAATAAATGTTCTACTAATAGTTAAAATTTTGGAATTGAATACAATAAGGCATTGCTATTAGTGCACTTCTAATAGGATACGGTACTTGCCAAATCTAGGTCTCTGTTTTAACTCTACTGAGTTGGGTGGTAATTAAATTCTCACCCTCTTACGGGGGTTAAATGTTTGTTTCATCCAGTTATTTAACAGAAAAGCTGCTGTGTTGGTTTGCGTGCACCAAGTTTCAGGTGTTTTAGAGTTTTGTATGCTCTCTGCACTGCTCCTCTGGTTTATTAATTGCTAGACTTCAGTGAAGTATCTACCTACCATTTACATTATGAATCTCTCCCTGCATCTGAAGTACCTGTGTTTCTATCAATGGATACTGCGATTCTTTGTCTTGTTCTGAGTTTCTGCTTGGCTCTTCCTCTTTAATCTACCTTGTTTGCCAGCTCCTTCTGTTAGATTACTACAAGAATTATTATTCACATATGCACTATTTCATTTTAGCAGAATTTAATTCTGAGTTTTTATTTTGATAAAAACTCATAGAATTAAATTCTGCAACTTTTCATCTGCCTATTTAGAAGAAAAATAACTCAGTAAATATCTCATTTTTTTTCATCCTCTAACTGTTTTTCTTTTAAGAGTAAAGGAAGTTGTTATTTTTGGTTGAAGTTTTTAAAAGATGTGCAGCTTTAGCTGTCACAGTTTAACACTTTTTATCTTAATATTTTCCAAGTGTCTCACTTTTCTATGGTAGCTATATAAAACATCACAAGTCTGGCTAAGTGACTTTCATTTTGTTGTTGGATTTTTTTTCTTCCAGGAAATGTATGAAGTTGCCAAGAAGCTTTGCTCGTTCTGTGAAGGTCTTGTACATGATGAACATCTTCAGCATCAAGGCTGGGCTGCCATAATGGCCAACTTGGAAGATTGTACATACTCTTACCAAAAGCTACTTTTCAAGTTTGAAAATGTATATTCAAGCTATTTGCAGTCCATAGATGATATCAAGTTGAAACTCACACAGTAGGTTTGCCATTAAACTTCAGTCTCAATCTCCAGAGCTTATTTATGTTTTTTGTGTTTTAAGTAATCAGGCATGTATTGTTTGATTTTTATGTCACTGAAAACATTATTTCTCTTCTATGCTAGTCTTTTTTTTTTTTTTAATTGACTTTTTTTTTCATTACATTCATCAGCACACAGATACCTGTACTGAATTATCTGGAAAATTATGCTCACTACTGTGAGCTGTTTAAGAGCTGGAGTCCTTCCAAATGTACACTAGAAACATCTAAATAATAAATTTAGTCATTAAATAGTATTTTAAATACATATTTGCACTTCTGAATTAATTACTTCTGAATACACATATTAAGAATGATGATTTATGTTGCAAAATTGAAGCTACTTATAACACAATCTTGGTGTGTGTAGACATACATCTTTGGGTGTATGTATATAAATGTATACTTAGAGCATTGCAAACTTTGGATGTTGCTTGGAGGAAAATATTTTTTGACGTCTTTCTGGAGACGTTATATTATTGTGGTATTTCTGTGACTGATGTGCCTAATAGAATTTCAGGTACTTAGAGAAATCAAGCAGAAATATGGTGTACCTTTTTTAATAAAACAAAAAATAAGTTGAATTTCATAGCTTTTACCAAATATGTAGAGAGCATTCAATCTCTGCAAAAGTAGTCAGCCAGAGGGCACTCAGTCTTTGCTAATAAGCATTGATGTGTACCTATGCAGAATGCAAACATACAAGTCCTAGTTGTGTGTTTAAAATATGGACATGTCTCAGTTTATCAAACTGTTGTCTTTTTTCATGTTTTTGTCATTGCATTATAACTATAAGCTTACCTTGAAGTTTAGAAGAGTCCATACTGAGCAGTGGAAGAGCAAAAATTACTTTAGCTGTGCTCTCATAATGTTGTTACTGAACACAGTGCTTTGAAAGGGTAATAAGCAAATTCATTTTGAAGTCTGTTTCAGTTCTAAAATATACAAATAGCACTTCAATTATGAGTGGCTTGTGTCAAAGTTGTTACGCAATTGGCTTCTGGATACTGATGGCTTTTTGTTTTCACCCTTTTTAAAAAAGCTTGGGTTCTGCTGTTTCTATCATGGCCAAGATACCACTGCTGGAGTGCCTAACGAGACATAGTTACAGGGAGTGTTTAGGAAGACTGGATTCTTCAGCTGAGCATGGAGGGGCAGAAAGTGAAGAAACTGAGGATGGGAAATCTCCTGAACTGGTGCTTTATTCTGATGTATCTAAAGTGAACAATAAATCAATGTTAGCATCATTTTGCAAGTCAGTTGAACATTCAGCTTTGGAAGGCACAAATCCTGAAAATGTAAAAGATGATAAGGAGTCGGGTCAAAATGCTACTGTCCAGGACAATGAAACATCAGTAGAATTGAAAGATGATGACCAGCCTTCATTCAATGTGTCTTTATTAGACTGGATAAACGTTCAAGATAGACCTAACGATGTTGAATCGCTGGTCAGAAAATGTTTTGATTCTATGAGCAGGGTAAGTTAACTTTTTTTTTCCTCACTCAAATTATATTGGAAATTTGCTATGGGATGATGTTTATTTTCCAGATGCCGGTTCTTTTGAAGTGATTCAACTTTCTATAGCTTGTTGTTTCTCAAATAACTTTCTGAAGGGGAGACCAAAACAGAGTGGGGGCGGGGGAAGTATTTTGTGAATGAGTTTGTGAGTTTTAAGAATTTGACCTTTGAGAAAATTTATAATGAACGTTTATTGTGAAATATTGTGAAATTGTCTTGGAGGTTTTGTTGTTGTTTTGGGGTTCCCCTGCTTTTTTTTTTTTTTTTTTTTTTTTTTGGAAGTCGCCACTCCTTCTGGAAAAACAATAGTTCCTTGTATCAAAGCAGCTTCTACTCTTAGTTGATTGTGGATTTGTGCTTATAATGAAACTAAAATTTTCCTGGACCAAACTCACTGTTAGTATGTGTTTTAAAAATACTGACATATTTATTGAAACACAGATCAAATTCATGTGGTTAATCATAATATTTCTTCAGTCTTTATTAACTGGTACATGCTCATGTTCTTTCTGAATCACTGCTTTAACCAATTATAGCATAGTACCCTTCTACACTGAGATTTCCATCTTGCTTCCTTGTACATTTTGCTGTAGCTTATATTTCTTATGTTGTGTAACCTTGTTTGCATATGTATATATGCAAATTATATGTAATATAATTCAATGTACCTAGAACAAAGAAAATAATTTCTATAGCCTTGGACACTGTAAGGTAAGACTGTAAGACTCTCAATTATGTCTAAGCGTCATCTGTTATAAGGAGTGTTACCATGTGATCAGGTTTATACTTTTTTTTAATTCTGACTTAAAAGTAAGTGGAGAATTGAGGGTAATATTAAGGCCTGCCCAAGGTTTTGAGCTGTCTCAGTTTTAGTACTGTGGAAAAGGCTGAGTGAATGACTGTACTTCCCAAGTTGTGACGCTTTTATTTTCCTTTGCCAAAAACAAGTATATTCAGTGGTGTCTCTGAAAAACTTTTGTAATTGTCAAAGTCTGAGACAGTCCTCTGTTTTGTTTCTTTGATAATGCTACAAGGTGGCTTCTGATAGTTTTAAACAAGTAACAAAACCTTGTAGCTCAGTTTGGGAGAGAAGAAATTCATTTTGTTTGTACTAGTTAAAGTTGTACAGTGTTATATCCCTATATCTATCAATATTTTAAGAGACAGGAATTAAAGAGTTGCTTCAAAATACACTTAGTGATGCTGAAGAAAAAAAAACACATTTTAGTTGAATGCTTGTACCTTTTTCAGACCAGCTTGTAGACTTATTTGACCTTTTCCACATGTTTTGAACAGGCTATATTGTAACCGTGTACTTTTCTGTCCTTGCTTCTCTTATCTAGTTGTTTGTTTTTTTTTGTAGGGGGGAAAAAGGGGAAATTGCCCCTGCAAAGTTTTGTTCTTGTTTTCCTATCATAATTGGTAGATACTCCATCTATTCTGGCTACCACCAGACCAACTATAAGTGATCAATTTTGATTTATTTTCGTTTTCACAAAAACTCAAAAGCTTCAATATGGTAGTTCCTAGGAAAACATTAATTTACTCTTTTTAATGCAATACAGACAAAGGATTCAATCTTTGTTTACCATTGATTCAATCTTTGTTTACCATTGATTTAGAATTATAAAATAGAATTAATGTGTAGCTGGAAAGGAAAATCAACCAAATAAATATCTCACAACACAGTTGTCATCTCAAGTAAATACTAAGAGAACACTTAAATGTGAGAATACAAAAGCCATTTTTTTTTTTGTTGTTACTGTTCTTTGCTGTTCTTCCCCTGCCCTTTCCTTCTTGGAAATATGAACCATACCAATGGCTTATTGCAATTCTTATTTGAAACTCTGAATTCAGGTAAGACTTTAATTGAAGTGTAACATCTCAGAGTATGAGATTTGTAACAGAATGAAAGTATTGCATAGGAAAGCTTTTATACAGTCAAATATTAGATTAGGGGAAAAATAGATTTTTTTATTCATGTTAATATTGATACATGTAAGTGGCTTCTTTAGAAAGGTGTAAGTACGCTTTGTGTTGTGGGTTGATGTAAAACCTGCATATTAGTGGAAGAAACTAGTGTTATGACAGCTTGTATGACCACATACCTGTATATTTCAGAATCATTCTCACATAATAAAGACTTCTAATTGGTTATGCTGTTTCTTTAGTGAAACTTGAAGAGTTACCCTTACTGTCTGTGGGTGTTGTAGCCTTTTAATGTTTCACAGTTTTTTTGTTTCCTAGATAATGGATCACAAAGGAGTAAAGTGAAACAATTATATTAACAATATGTTATAAAAACTAATAGTGAAAAGTATTAGAAATGTACTATTTTTCTGTAGCTTGTATTCCAGTTACTAGTACTGATCTGCTTATACATGAAGCCATCAATTAAATGCTTTCATTTAGTGGGAAAGTGCTAATGGATCTTGCAGATCTTTCCTACCACCCTCCCTGTTGCACTTCCCCCTGAATCACATTTGTCATTTGTTCTGATTATAGCTGTATAAACTCTATTCTAGTGTATGCTCTGTCCATTAGCTTTAATCCTCATTGTCCTTTCCCCTTGCAAGGACCTGATTTGTATTATGATCTGGTTGGAAAATTTAAAAGAAGTTGATGCGTTGATCAGAAATTCACAGTCTAATTCAGGATTCTGAAACAAGTGAAAGATGTAGGCATGCCTTTGATTCAAAGAAAATGCCTAGTGGAAATAGTATTAGAAATGATAGAATATAACCTTAAATATTAAGGTTATAAAAATTAATGTAGCTATTTCGTGTTACCTTTGAATACATCAAGTGCTAACTTTTTTCATTATTTTATTTCTAGCTCGATCCAAGGATCATCCAGCCCTTCTTGGCAGAATGTCGACAAACTATTGCCAAACTAGATAATCAGAACATGAAGGCTATTAAAGGCCTTGAGGATAGGCTCTATGCGTTGGATCAGATGATTGCAAGTTGCAGCAGACTGGTGAATGAACAAAAAGAACTTGCTCAGGTAATACAAATGTATATTTGTCTGTGACATTGGAAGATGGTAGACTTTTGATATGTGTATGCTGTTAAAGATTATAATGAAACAGTTGCATGTCTTAATGCAAGATAGTTTTCAATGTGTTACAGTAAAGTGCTGTATTTATAATAATTTGACATTTAAATATTTTTTACACCTTATGTTTTCAGTGCACAACTGAACAACTGATTATCATATTCTTTTAAATATTTTAAAGTGTTCTTTTTTGATCTGAAAAGAGGAGTTACGACATCACTGTTGTATACTTCAGGAGTTAGAGAAGGTCTGTTTACCTTCAGGTTTCAGATATGGAGGGATTTACTGTTATCCTTTCCCTAGTTGTAGGCAGAAAACACTAGAAAATCAGAGCTTGAGTGAGAAATACAGAATAAGAGAGAGACAGATTAATTTCTGTTTTTGAAGGGAAATGCTTAGTCCTTGGTAATTGTCCCTCTATAAAAGTACCTGAGAAGAGGTAATGTGCTTAATGGTTAATCACCAAGCTTGTAGTGAGGAGAGAATGTAGTGTGCCTGTATTAGTGTCATTTGAAGTGGTAAGAAATTGGATGTAAAGCTTCTCTAAATATTAAAATACACAAACACACGAGCTGTACATTTTAAATAGTGTAGTGCTGTAGTAAAGCTTCTTCATTAAATACAGCTTCTGTGAAGAGCTTCAGTTAATTTTATACCCAATTGTCTTTTTGAAACTCAAAATACATTAAGACCCGTATGTGATCATTACCTGAAGTAATAGATGTGTAGATTTTCACCATTGCATCAGAATAGGGACCATAAGGAAACAGACGAGTTTCTCATTTCTGCTTGCATGGTGGTATATCATTAAGGGGAGTAAGTGGGCAGTGTTCTTCCCTATCTTGCTGGTCAGCTGGGTAATCAGGGACCCCTTTCAAGGCCCAGGGAAGAATTGGACTGGCAGTCATATAGGACCCAGGTGTTCAGCTGCATCCTCTGGCTGGTATGTAAAGGTGGGTGCTACTAGTACTTCCAGCAGCATTGTTTAAAAGTGTAGACTGTTCTCCAATACTTTCAATGAGGAAGTCCAGGCATATTTTTTTTGTTAAATCTCAGTCTTGCATACGTGTTATGTTGTAGGCAGGTGCTAAATCCAAGAGAAATTTAGCATGGTAGAGAAGCTATTCTTGCATCTCTCTACTTGGTTGCCCAGTGCTGTTGTGGTCTTAGCTGTGTTCTCCCTCTCCACTTGAATGAGGAATGTACCTCAAGTTTACCAATTCTATTTGAGTGACATGCCTAAAAGTCAATTGGAAAGATACTTGGTACCTTTTTTTTTAAAATACCTCTGTACATTTTGATTTTGTGCCTTTTGAAGATTTATCAGACTTAAAACTTTCAAATCTTCATCTTGTCTTTTTTTTTTTTTTTTTTTTTTTGTAAATTGGCTTTTCTATGTGTATCATAAAATACACAAGTTTGTTTTTAAGAAAAGTGAGATAGAATCATAGAATGGTTTGAATTGGCAGGTACCTTAAATGCTATTTTATTCTGATCCCTCTACCATGGACAAGGATACCTTCCATTAGATCAGGATGTCCAAAGCCATATCCAGCCTGAGCACTTCCAGGGTTCCACAACCTCTATGGGCAACCAGTTTCAGTGCCTTACCACCCTCATCATGAAAAATATGCCTTGCCTTATACTATAGATAGGACAACGTTATTTTTTTTTTCCCCTCAGTGAATTGAATGTTTGTGATTAAGTGCGAAGTGTGCTACTTGGATAGCTTTATTCCTTGGTTTTATATGGAACCATTTCTGTATATGCTGCATATATGATGGAAAAACCTCAGGAAGCATTGTCTAATCAGATGTAGGAAGACATGGTTTTTCATTTCATATACTTACATTATTTCATCTACTACATTTAATGTAGTTGTTTAGATACTGTTTACAAAAACTAGATGCTTGTAGATGCTTAATGTGAGATTAGTTAGAGCTAGTATGTTACACAAATGATAGTCTGCATAGAAATATTAAAAAGAACAGCTAGATTCAAAGGTTTAAGTTTATTCATATAGGCAAAGACTTGGGTATTTTTAAAGAGAGTGCTCAAAATTTTGTGGTAACTGTTGATATTTGGTGTTGCTAGAAGAAAACTCTAAATTTTCAATACGTCACATATTTCAGCAGGGAACTATTTCTGTTCATAAAGAAATAGCAAGTGGATGTATTTTATGGAACAAGAATAAGGAAGATGTAAATGGCAATTCCAGTGGCCGTATATGTATTGGAAGCTGTATAGTTGTCTTTCCCAGGCTGGAGAAAGCTATGTTCCTTCTAGAATTTGATTTGACTTTCTATTCCAACTTAGGTTCTATTACTGAAATTCAAAACAAACTTAGCCCAGAGAACAGTCTGCTAGAAGTCCTTGTTACTTAGATAATTTGTTTGTCCCTTGGACTGTCTTAAGAGTTATTTTGTCTCTGGTTAGCCTTTTCTGTGAACTGACCTGACTCTTAAGCAGCCTTTTATATGAAAATTACTTTTTGATTTATGTATTTGAATAGTAAATCTCTAGCTGTTGGAGCAATGGAAAGCTGCTTTGTTAAATTCAAAAACTACTTTTCTCTCTGGAAGCTGGGATTTGTAGCATACGCATATATAACTATGGTCAGTAGGTGGCATTATGTAATAACAGTACTCCTCTAGAAAATTTGGAGCCTCTTTAATCTTTCAGTATGGTTCTGTCCAGTAGCTTGTCGTTTACAGCATTTTCTTGTATTTGATTTTTTTTCTAAATTTTCTCAATTAATAGTTGTAGCTCTTTAAAACATCTTGTAACATCAAAATTCACTTCCAGAAACTAGATTCATAGAAGTATCAGTCTTCTGTTAGTTCTGTTAACCATAGCCAACACACAGATTTTCAGATGGCTTTCTCGGTTCTAGGATTCTTCTGCTTCTCTTGAAGTTGATGAGAAAAGAACTTTGACTTAAAAGGGGGAGAGTTATCCATATTGTCCGTGTTGTATTCTGTACTTTTATATCCCTTCTACTTCTTGACATCAGGGGGAAAAATCTTATTTTGTTTGGTTTTGGGGGGGGGGATTTATAGTGCTTTTAGGTCTTCTCAGCTGTTAAGTACTGCACTGACTGCCACCTTTCCCTATTAACTATTTGAATTTAAGTCTAAAGTGTTTAATATTCTTTCTTGTCGCTTTTTTCATTTGGAAATAGGCACTGGGAAAATCAATGAAAGCACTATCATATCTGTTTTTCAGGACTCTTCTGAGTTTACCTTTGAAGCTCATGTTATGAATTCTTTAATTTTCTCAGGACTAGAAAGACAGGAACTTGTTAGTACAATTGATTACTCACGTCTTGGATTTCTCCAATCTTTGTTTTCCTCTCCTTTTTCTTTTTTTAAATTCACTGTAGTTTTTCTTAACTAGCTGTTGTGGTTTAATTCCCAGCAGGCAGCTCCGTGCCACACAGCTGCTTGCTCGCTCTCCCCAGGTGGGATAGGGGAAAAGAACCGGAGAGGTAAAAGTGTGAGAAATCATGGGTTGAGATAAAGGCAGTTTACTGGGTAAAGCAAAAGGTATGTGCACAGGCAGAGCTAAACCAGGAGTTCATTAGCTGCTTTCCAGCAGGCAGGGTTTCAGCCACTCCAAGGAGATCTGGGCACATCACACACAATGTTTTCTTGGGAAGACAAAAGACTCTGAACATCCCCCTTCCTTCTTCTTTACCCCAGCTTTTATTACTGAGCATGATGCCCTATGGCATGGGACATCTCTCTGGCCAGCATGAAGAGCTGGAAAGGCCTTGGCTCTGTGTAGGCACTGCTCTGCAACAGCTAAAACATTGAGGTGTTATCACTACTAGTCTCATAAAAAAAAAAAAAAATCCAAACCACAGCATTATGCGAGCCTGTACTAACTCTATCCCAGCCAAAACTATAACATTGGCTTTTTTTTTCTAGTATGATTAGAATTTTATTTCTGATCTGATTGTTCTAAAATGTATATACATTCTTTCATCTCAGATCTGCATGTATTCTTGTCTAGTTCATATCTGTATTTTTTCATGCCTAATCCTGTCTTTGATTTTGGTACTTGGCGATTCCCTAATGGTTACCACAGTATGTGCAATGTCTTTGTCTTCTGTAGCTAAACAATTCAAGTTATTTTGGTGAGACTCCTCATCTTGATCGTCTCTAACAATTCTTTCCACTTTTTCCAGTCTCCATTCACTTGGGCTGAATAAGACAGGCAGTTAAAACGCTGGCAACCTGTTTTTGTTTCCCAAAGGGTCCTCCCCCGTTCAGTGTGGAAGTTGCACATAGTTCAGTAACTGCATAGCTCTTCCGTGTTCTCTTCCATCTTCAGTGTTCATCTTTCATTTTCTTTTCATTACACTTTTATGATATTTTACCTTTTGATTTCTGTGCTTTTCTCATAAGGATGCAAATACTTATTGCAGACTTTGCAAATAAGCTTTACAGTATTTTATGTCAAGACCTCTTCGCTTTTAATATCAAACCAGCAATGACAGTAACTTCATTTGTCAGCTGGTATATGTAATTCTATATGGCTTACTGTTGTCATTGACTTCAACATCAGAAAGGAACACTTAGAACTAATATGTTTTGTATTTCTTTATTAAGAAAACAAAGGGTTAATAAGCTTATTGAAGCGCAAATGTAGTGTCCACTGTGTTCAAGCAATGTGTCAGATGCAACATGAAAGTGCCTAGCTGACCTTTCCCATTCTCATTGTCTTGCTGAAGCTTATTCCTTTCCCTACTTCTTCTTGTTTCTGGTGAACCAGTGGAACAAGAGGAGTTTAGAGCAAATGTTCACAACTGGAGAGATTTAACAGCCCTCCCCACCATGATGCGTATGGATTTGCTGGAGACCCTGTTGCTTTATGGGAGGTGTTTTGTAACCCTTCACTGTTTGACTTCACTACTTCAGCTTTTTAAATATTTTTGTGTCTTTCTGGATTATTGAAGAGAAGTCGGTGGGGAGAATTTCCTTACATGAAACTTCTTCCACCCTCAAATATGGCGTTGATAGGGTGTTTGCCAACAAAACTTTCTCGTTGGTTCTTATGCAAAGCCAGCACCCTTTACAGGAATAAAAGAAAAAAGTGTTGCTGATAGCATTTGCTGTATTCTCAGCTCTGCAATTGGTAAAATGTTTCAGAGAGTCTGTAGTGTGGTCTAGATTCCACAGAAAATCATGGTCATAATGCTCTTTTGTCCTTTGCTCTTTCATTGCATTTTCTGACACCATAGAGAACCAGGGTGAAATTCTAATTCCTGCCCCATAATAGGAAAGTTAATACCTCTGAGTAAAAACAACTATAAGAATTTTTAACATCTTGCAAAAGCACTTAATGTTCCTCAGACTATTTTTTTTTTTAAATCCTTCAGTATTTGACTTTTCAGAGGAAATTTGTGAGGAACAATCTTATCCAAGTAGAATGCGGAAGAGCTAATGCCCAGCAATTACATTTTGGAATGATTAAGACTAAGTGAAAATGGATGCTTTAATAAAGAGTATCAGGCATGCTTAATTGCCACTGCATGCATTCACTTTGCTGCGTTTTGAAGGTTATACATTCCATACTGCATAAAGAAGTTCAGTAATTTGTCTTAGATAGCCTTTTCAGCCTTGCATGGCTGAAAATTTCGTGACAATTATGATGTACTTCTTCATCGTCAGATAATGAATGAAGATGATGTTT
Source organism: Netta rufina (assembly GCF_964035555.1). Classification (NCBI taxonomy): domain Eukaryota; kingdom Metazoa; phylum Chordata; class Aves; order Anseriformes; family Anatidae; genus Netta; species Netta rufina. The sequence continues at coordinate 110,739,832 of NC_140124.1, forward strand.
AAATTTGTACATACTACATTCATTCGGGGGGGGTGGAGGAGGGAATTGTTTTCATATATGAATTTAGTGGTTCAAGAGGTAGATTCTTTAGCCTGCAGTAATAATACTGGATATGCTATGATGTTAAATCTTGGATATACCAGAATTAAAAAGGCTGTTTGAAGAAATTAGAATGATGGTTGATTGCCCAACTACTAGTATCTACTTCTTTCTGCTGTATTAAATTTATAATCTTTCACTTGTGCTAGTTAGTTGCGTGAAGTTCTTAAAAGGTTGTGTTGGCACTGTTTGGAGATTAAATCTTAGGTGAGATTTATTTGGTATTATAAAATGGAAGTAACATGAGCTTGACACTTGATTCCTCTATGTAGGATTCTGTTATACCCTTCAATAGTTACAGGAAGTTTATTAAGTCTTGCGTGGTTGCTGCACAGTTGCTTGCAAGGTGGTTGCTTCAGTGCTTTTTGATTATTACAGACTTGTGTAACAAATGTCTTTTCTCTTCTAGGGATTTTTGGCTAATCAGAAGAGAGCTGAGAACTTGAAAGATCCTTCTGTTCTGCCTGACTTGTGTTTAAGTCATGCAAATCAGCTGATGATCATGTTAACTAATCACAGAAAACTGTTAGATATTAAACAGAAATGCACCACTGCCAAACAGGAGCTTGCAAATAATCTACAAGTCAGACTAAAGTAAGTTACAACTTCTCAACTTGGTATTGCAAATTCCACTTGCACTGATACTCTTAAAAAGTGCCATAAAGAAATCTTCAGTAATGCACAGAGGCTTTTCTTAATGGAAGAAAAAATAAAAGTTGGATTAGTTGAGTTTGTATATCAAGTCATCAGTAAGTATGAAACAAAATATTACTTAAGCTTCAAGAAAAAAACCTCTTAATGACCTTCATATCAATAAAACAATAGTGTTGAACCTACAATCCCCTCTCCTGTCAACCTTGGAAGCCATCAATTTCTTATTTAAAATTTGACTGGCAATTGATGTTTTCATAAGAGTGTAATAAATATAAGTAAAACGTTCTTCAGTAGCTTGTGATTGTATCAAAGCAAGAAAGCATGACATTAGTTTGTGATTTACTTGCAGTTAATGAAAAAGAATTACATGTACTGACATTGAGAACATCATTATTTTTTTTTTCACGTAAGCATCATTGCCATATGCCATAGAAGGCAATAAGTAGTCTATATTGCTAAATGGAAAAACAGTTCTTTCCACTGTTAAACCTAATCCTTAAGCTTTATTTAATGTGATGTCAGATATATAGGGGAAGTGTACAGGCTTGTATCATTTCTTCAGAAAGGATTATGTTTATACTAGCTGTTAACAATTAGGCAACATTCATGAAGGGTGTAGAGGGCAAGACGTATGATGAGGTGCTGAGGTGCCCTGGTGTGCTCAGCCCCGAGCAGGGCAGGCTGAGGGGAGGCCTCATGGTGGCCTGCAGCTCCCTCACGAGGGGAGCGGAGGGGCAGGCGCTGAGCTCTGCTCTCTGGGGACAGCGACAGGACCCGAGGGAACGGCATGGAGCTGGGACAGGGGAGGGTCAGGCTGGGGATTAGGGAAAGGGTCTGCACCCAGAGGGTGCTCAGGCACTGGGACAGGCTGCCCAGGACAGTGGTCATGGCATGGAGCCTGTCAGACTTCAAGGAGCATTTGGACAATGCACTCAGACATTTGGTTTAATTTTTTGGGTTGTCCTGTGTGGAGCCAGGAGCTGAACTTAAGGATCCTTGTGGCTCCATTCCAACTTGGGGTATTCTGTGGCTCTACAAACACTGATTCTGTTGAGACTCTGCTAAACTTGCACACTGGATCCATCAATCCATCAATTTTTTTTTCTTCTTGAAAAGATTACACTTTGTATGAAAAAAATTAAAGATTCAGGAAAAAGTAAAGCAGAGTCAGCAGTGCAGCAATGATAAAGATTGTGTTTGTAAGCTGAATTATTGCTAGGGAAATCAGAATAGGAATTTGTCTGTCTTCAATGCCCATGCATCTACTCTTACCCTTCTGAAAAGATGTTTTTTTGTTTTTTCACCATTTTTCACAAGTATCAAGGGTTAGTATGTAGAAGCTAGCTTACCATAAACATCACTTTGATTTCCTATATGCTGAAGTATTGGTGTAGCTGTGCACCTAATTCATAAGTTACTAGAGGAAAAGAATTGAATCCCTTTGGAAGAAGAAAGTGAGGCACAGAGAATGAATCCGAGGAGGATAGATCTAGAGAAGAATAAAACATAGACTTTAAAAAAAAAAAAAAAAAAACACACACAAAAAAAAATACTTTTTTGTGTCAAACCAAAGGTTCTTCTAGATTGCCTTCATCAGCAGCTAGTAGCAAATGACTAAAACAGGAATGAGGAAAATGCATAATATTTTCCTCTAAGAATATTTACATACAGAAGCAGTTCTGTGTTTAACTACTGGTTAATTAGCTTAACTAGTTCTTTTGAATCCACAAAATCCTCCTGGCTTTTGTAAGTTTTCCACACAACAGCATAACTGTTGTGTGGAAAAAGTACTTTTTTAATAGTGTTACTGCTACTAGTGTTGACTTCGTTGTATTTGTCGCTTTTACTTCACTTCTGTCAACGAAAATTTCTTTGTTACTGCAGGGGTGTAGCTCCATGTTATGACTTTGGAAAAGTTGCTGTAATGTTTCCACTCAGACACCAGTTTATCACCTTTTCAGTAGCTAAGCTGTGGTTTAATTATTATGGTGTCTGTTTGAAATTAGTATATTGACCAAGAAATACATGTGTATATTTTCAATAAGGTAATTGGATGTGTGGTTACATAAAATGAGAACTTGCATGTTAGCAGGGTGGTTATTTGTAGTGAGTGAGTAGATAGTGTGAACTTCTGGGCAGTCTTTAGATCTTCTCTTTGACAGTATCGCCACCCCTGCTATTTCTGGATAATGCTTTTCAATGTTTTTAAGACTTATAAACAAAGACTACTGTCATCTTTGCTCTGGCTGTACCGACTTCTTTGTTAATTCTTCTAGAGAAAATTACATTATTATTTTAAGGTTATGTATGTTAAGAGTATTACTTACCAAAAACAATACCTTAAGTGTTGGTGAGCATTAATTTGAGTGTTTATGTGGATTTTTTACTCTGAGAGGTTCATAGGGAAGACAACTACTGAATTCTGAATGACTTGGTACTTACAGATAGCCTGTTGTTGACCTGTGTAAAATAATATAATTGTTCCATTGATCCAGAGATGTTGCTAATTTTGGATAAATTCAAATGCAGAAGAGATGACTAAGTTGCTGTCTTCTAAAGTGTAACCTGCTTTTGTAGGTGGTGTTGTTTTGTAATGCTTCATGCTGACCAAGATGGAGAGAAATTGCAAGCTTTGCTTCGTCTTGTAACAGAGCTGCTAGAAAGGGTCAAGGTTGTAGAGGCTCTCAGCACTGTTCCTCAAATGTACTGTCTAGCTGTTGTTGAGGTTGTAAGGAGAAAAATGTTCATAAAACACTACAGGGAGGTAAGTAAATGCAAAGGTTTGGTCTTGACAGTTTGTCAATGTATAAATTAACTACTAACTATGTATTTTTCTTTCTGTAGTGGGCTGGTGCTTTAATAAAAGATGGGAAACACCTATATGAAGCTGAAAGAGCAAAAAGAGAATCTTTTGGTAAACTGTTCAGTAAGTACTTTCTCTTCTGTGAATTCAGAGCTATGGTTTAGTATGTACTGTTGTCTTTAAAAGTAGCTAAAATATTTTAATTATGTTGTAATTTAAATACCTTCATGTTGTTTTTTGTTGCTTAAAAAGGGAACGTACGGTGTGCCAGGAGGTACTATTAGTAGCAAAGTTTGTTCATAAGTTATGTTATGATTTAACAAACTATTCCGTATAGATTACCCAAAATACTGTGAAAGTTCTAATTAGCTTAAAGCTTTCAAAAGAAAAAAATTCTGATTACTACTCTTGAATGCAGTTTCTGCTTGAACATGTACAAGCTTTAAACAGCACTTGTGAAACCATTACTGAGTATTTGAGTATTGGTACAGCTTCATCTGTAGTTCTTCAGGAAAGACAAAAACTAAAGTTTCATGTGTATAACACTTGACCAGAGGCTTAAAAAAAAGTATGAAGTTTGATTAAAAAAAATAAATCAGAGAAACTGGATTTTTCTACTAAATCTGCATCCTATGTTCTAAATGAACTACTAAAATAAGAAAATTGAGTAAAAGGTTATCAAAATTTTGGGTAGGAGATTTGTAAGATTACAAAGAAGAAAATTTGAAAAACAACTTGAAGATTTTAAGAGGTAAGCACTAAGGGAACTATCTCAAATGGAGTGCGAAGTTGTAGTTTTCATGGTGGGTTTTGCATGAAGTTCCGTGCAAAAAGTTTCACTTTTTGTTAAGAAATAGCATGGTTGGTAATACTTTCAAGTTTAGTTCAGTTGTTAAACTCTTTCTCTTGAGGCATTGTTTGTATGTTGCATTTATTTATTTTGCAGTTTAAATAACCACTTTTTTTTTCTTTGCCCAGGGAAATCTTTTCTAAGGAATCGCTTGTTTAGAGGACTTGATTCCTGGCCTCCGTCATTTTGTGTATGTACTCGGCATCTTTGTTTCTTTCATATTTGTAAACAGTACTTTTGTAAATTAAACTAGGCTTAATTCATGTGATATGCCTGTCGCATTGCTCTGACACAAAAGAAAGAGCTAGAAACTAGCACTTTTTTGCTATTTAAAGTGACCTATATTAATGTCGGTTCCTAACTTGCTTTGCAGTGGGAGAGGAAATGTCAGTTTGATACTCCTTTTTAACAAGGAGTCTCTGAAATTGAAACAAAAAAAAAAGCTGTTGATCGGAAAGCTGAAGCCAGGAGGGATAATTTACCCATCTAATCCAATATTTTGAATAATACGGCCATAAAATTAATCATGCTGCGAAAGCAAGTAAAAGGTTTTCGTGTTTTCCCGTAATTACTAGACGAGTGGAGCAGAGTTTTCATCTCTTCATTGGTTGATAACATGATGGTGAAAAAGTGTAGCTATAATCAAGCATTGTCTATTAAATTTAATTTCACGCAGACTGGTTAATTCAAGTAAAATCTATCTCTGATTCTAATGTTGCCATCTTATTTTGCCTTGTTTACTCTTTTCAGCTTCTATTTTGCAGCTTTTTTTTTTTTTTTTGAAAAGATGCTGGGAAGAAATAAAAATTCTACTTGTCTTATTAAACACTGAACTGGATTGATAGTTAAATGTCTGTTTAGCAGCACAATAAGTAAAGTTTTAGTGCCATCTCTTAACTTCTTAAATCAGTAACGTTTACAAAGCTTGGTAATAGGGAGACAGTATTGATGACAGAGGCACTATGGATAATGACTGTAAATGTAAATTAACTTTTTAGGGTTGTTTGGGTGAGGGTGTGGCTGGACATGGTTCCCTTAAAAGGATACTGAATTCTTTTGTGAGATCAGTTTGTTAAACTTCTCCATTATGAATTAGGCTCCTTTTTTGAGTCATTCCTTAGTCATCTTGATATCACCTTCATAACAAAAATCAATTAATTTCTTCTTAATACAGACACGAAAACCTCGCAGATTTGACAGTGAGCTTCCAGATATCTCATTAAGTGACTTGCAGTTTTTGCAGTCATTTTGTCCTTCAGAAGTACAGCCGTTACTCAGGTAAATCACCTTTTTAAACTTTGTGCAATGTGGGGGTAGCTTCCCTTTCTGTCCTGCTTCCACCTCCAATTTATTTCGCATAAGGAACAGACAAGGATATTTTTTTAAACTGATATTCTTAAGCAATGCTCTTTTGCCCGCTTACTGCAGATGGATGTTACTTACATGCTTATACACAAGTTCAGATGACCTGAACACATGTATGCCCTATGTATTCTGTGTGGAGATGTAGAGTATGCTCTAATAGTTAGTGAGCTTTTAATTTATGTCTTAAACATGTTAAAAAAAAAAAAAAAATGTACAAAATAGGCAGGAGCAAGTCCTGTGTAAGGTCCTGTCTAGGATGAGGTCTATCTATATCACCATAATCAGATGCTACAGGTATCTATCATCCTCTGTTCTAACACACGTGGCTGTAGTTAAAGATTTTTCTCAGATTTCATTTTCTAGCTCCAACGTCATAATCCCACAAAGGATGGTAATATAAAAAGGAGTTGCTCCAGTGTCATTTGTCAGGTTCACCAACAGTACCAACCTGCAGCCTGTTAGGTGCACGGTGCAGGAGCTGAATTGACTGCGTTTTTCACTTTTATGTTTACTGGCATTCTTGTTAATTCAGAAGTCCTGGAAATCCTCCTGGTGCTATGGCTGCTGACGTTAAACAATAAGTATAGTGAGCTTAGTGTGCTTGAGAGTGAATTTGCCATAGATCACAATGCAACTGATAAACCATTCTAATTTCCTCTTGTTACACTGTTAAGTTTGCTTCTGAGTCACTGTGGAGATAAAATGAAAACTATTATAATATGTATTGCTGATATTTGCTGTGAATTTTACAACCTTCCTAGTAAATCCAGACTGAGTTCAGGAATAACTTTGTTTTTTCTATTGTCAGGAAATCATCAGTAACAAAACTGTTGTGGGTTACTGATGTAATGATAGAGCTTTCCACTTGATGGCAATAGAGGTGGAATTATGTCATGTTCACTCTGTTTCGTGTTTACATTTGGTGGCAATGTTGATGACAGTGGAGGACTTGTAACTTGAGTGGGCTGAGTACCCCACCTGGGTACACTCTGAACTTCAGAACAAACTTTAGAGCAGTGCTTTGTCTGGTATTTTCATTTAATATCAAAAAACAAAACAATCGGCAAACTAGCAGTCTGAAACCTAGCACGGAATCCTCTCCTATCATCACCAGTCCCCTGAGCTGCATAATTAAATGCTTTTGTTATGCTTTTATTTACTTAGCGTTTCAGTCTTCTCAACTGCTAAATTTAAGCAATTACTGAAATCTTAATTCTATAAAATTCACTAGATGCTACGTGCATCTACTACATAATATTTTTATCTAGTGTATATATACTATTATCTAGTATATTTGAATAGAGAATGCAAAATACAGTGAAATATAATCTGTTTTTATTATGTTGCTAGTCTAAATTAACTTCTGCTTCATGACTTCAGTGGAGTAATTCCAAACAAATAGCGTGGAGGTACAGGCTCTCAAGAAAAATGGAATAAATGTTACTTTTATGGAGGTTTAGGAAACTTGCAATTGAAATCTTACAGTGCAAAACATGCAATGTGATCACAAAACATTATTCAGCCTTTTGATCTATCGTTGACAAAGAGTAATTGAGAATTAATTGTTGCTTCAAAGGAAGAGCTGGATTGGAGTGAATCCAAGAGAATAATCGAGTCATAAGTGCTTCAATTACAGATCTAATCACCATCAATTCTCTTCTGTTAGTGTTGTTGTAACTCTAGGTACTAGTGGTAAATGTTTTCCTCAGAAGGAAAAACTCTGATATATTACTTCCCCATTACTGTGTTTACAGTTATTTAGTACTTAAGAGCTATTGAGTTCTTATTTTAAAGCACAAATACCAGGTGTTTCTGTGGATTTTCCATGTAAAATAGATGAAACGAAGAAAATATAAACTTTATACAGAAGGAAGTTCAGTCTTATTGAAATATCTATATAATATGTTAATATATTTGAATATTAGATGTAACAATAAGGGGGAAAAGGTAATCCTGTACTGTTTTTAAGGGTTCCCATACTATGCGACTTCGAACCTCTTCACCAGCATGTACGTGCTCTACATAACCTGGTAAAAGCAGCACAGAGTTTGGATGAAATGTCACAAACCATTACAGACCTGCTGAATGAACAAAAGGTATGTGCTTTTCTTTTTACCAAGAAAATAGAATACTGGAAAATAGTTGTATATCTTCATAATATTGCTTTAGCTGAAAGAAACTTTGTTGTTCCAGACATGATTAGCTTTTCTCATAACTGCATAGTAATTGTTTCCTTTCTGATGAGTAAAATGAGCCTATTTAGAAAGCAGTCTAAAGATACTAAACATTTATCAGATGTTTATATTTTACAGAAGTTTTAAAACTAGGAGAATAAATTAAAGAGTCTAATAGAATTATTCTGTTAATATTTTTCTGCCTTTTGTGAGCTTCTGTGTGTGCAATGTGTATATTTTGCCTATGTTGCTTTAGCTTGTATTTAAGTTTGTTCTTTCTCTAGATACTTGCATTGCTTTTTAAGTCTTTCTGGCACAAACAGGTAAGGTAGAATTCAGAACCTTAACTGGTTGGCCCCATTAATCTGCATATTGATGTGTCATCTACTCCTTTTGTTGCAGTCCTGTTTCCTGGGGAAGTAATATGTGCAGTTCTTCTTTGAGTATAGAAGAAATAGATGGGAAAAACTTCTTCCTCATTTCACTCTACTGTTAAGCAGATACTTTGCCCTAGAAACTCTTCCTGTCAATCACTTTTGATTCTACACATTCTGCCTCTAACTTTCATAGTGTGCTAAATGGAGTCCTTTTTGCTTGTGACTGTAACCTGTCCTGTTGACTTCAAGCAAAAGTTTACACATCGCTTAAAGTTGACTGCTTCAGATTGGGCTTCTCTAGTAGTTGTATAGAATTTTTGCAGGACTCCATGGTATCTACAGTATGTGTTCAGATACATTGTGATGCTGACTAGAAGCAATTTTTGTATTGAGCCTGTTCTAGTCCAACTGAAATTTAAGGTATATGCTTCAAATAAGTTGTTACTATTTTATCTTCAAGATCATGTGCATGTTCAATTTTGAATTAGCAAATTCCTGCTTAAACTATATGGATGAAGTTCTCTTCTTTTTACTCCTTTGAAATCTGAACAAGAGATTTACTGGAAGTCTTCCATTTATATAAAGTCTGAGATCTGTGCTGTTCTTCATTCTGAAATATAAAAAACGGGATGCTGTTTGTCAGCTTAGCTCTTTTCTATTTATGAAGATTGCTTTCTCTATGAGCAGCTGTTATGGACAAGAGGGTTAGGGCCTGATTGTATTAGAAAATGGAATGACTAGGAGTAGTATAACTTCTGTGAAGTCTGGGAGTTTTCTGAATATACTCTTCCACCACACCATGCTATGGTATGTAGAAGTCCACCCCCAACTTGGAGCATACTGAAATTTGTCTCTTAAGAAACCAAGTCAGTGACGGGGGTTCTAGGGAATTCTTAATTACTGAAGTTTGCAGTGTCAGGATAGCGTAAAATAAATCAAGAGAGTAACTTTTAATCCAAGATGTACATAACAGTAGAACAAGAAACAGGAAAGGTGCCTTGTTCAGTCTTGATCATAGAATCATAGAATTGTTAAGGTTGGAAAAGACCTCTAAGATACCTGATCCAACTGTCCCCCTATCACCAATATCGCCCACTTAACCATGTCCCTAAGCACCACGTCCAACCTTTGCTTAAACACCCCCAGGGATGGTGACTGTACCACCTCCCCAGGCAACCCATCCCAATGCTTGACTACTATTTCTGAGAAATGTCTCCTAATTTCCAATCTGAACCTCCCCTGGCACAACTTGAGGCTGTTCCCTCTAGTCCTGTTACTAGTTCTGTATGAGAAGAGGCCAACCCCCTGCTCCTCACTTCTTTTCAGATAGCTGTAGAGAGCAATGAGGTCTGCCCTGAGCTGCCTCCTCTCCAGACTAAAAAAACCTCAGTTCCCTCAGCCACTCCTCATAGGACTTGTGCTCCAGGCCCTTCACCAGTTTTGTAGCCCTTCTCTGGACACATTCCAGCATCTCTGTACTTCTTTTACTGAGGGTCCCAAAACTGAACACAGTACTGGAGATGCAGCCTCACCAGAGTAGAGCACAAGGGGACGATCACCTCCCTGGTCCTGCTGGTTATGCTATTCCTGATACAAGCCAGGATGCTGTTGGCCACATGGGCCAAGGTGCTCATGTTCAGGCAAGCATCATTCAGCACCCCCCAGATCCTTTTCCTCTGCAGAGCTTTTGAGCCACTCCGTCCCAAGCTCTAGCACTGCATGGTGGTGTTGCGGGCAAAGTGTAGGACCTGGAACTTAGCTATGTTGAACTTCATCCCATTGGCCTCTGCCCATCGACCTGTCCAGGTCCCTCTGCAGGGTCTTCCTACCCTCCGGAAGATCGATGCTTCCCCACAACTTGGTGTCATCTGCAAACTTACTGAGGATGCCCTCAATTCCCTCATCCAAATCATCAATAAGTATAAAGAGGATGGACCCCAACACCGACCCCTGGGGAACACCGCTGGCAATTGGTCACCAGCTGGATTTCACTCCGTTCACCACCGCTCTCTGGGCCTGGCTGTCCACCCAGTTTCTAACCAAGCAAAGTGTGTACCTGTCTATGCCATGGGCTGCCAGCTTCTCCCAGAGCATGCTGTGAGACCATGTCAAAGGCCTTGCTGAAGTCTAGGTAGACTACGTCAACAGGCTTTCCCTCGCCCACCAGGTGGGTTACTTGGTCATAGAAAGGATAGTTTCTATTGCTCTGAAAGTCCACCTAAATATTGGTTCAGACTTTGTTTATCTGAGAAATTTGTATCTGTATCAGGCTTTACAAAAAATGCTTGCCAAATCAGGATCTGTTCTATCCACATTTTTTTGCTATTCTGTGATCAGTTTGGATTCTTGGCTGACTCAAAAATGTCAAATGCCTAGGCAGATTTGGATAATTCTCTCTTTCCTTTAAGTAAATTAAATTACACAGTCAGAGTTGGGCAACTCGTGATGTCATCTTGAAAATGCCCATCTCTGTATGTCATTTCAGTGATTCATTTGAACATCTTTTTAACTGAAGCAAATAGGTCTGTTGAAGGCATTTTTCTTTGTCAGTGTTCCTGTTATCATTTGGTAGAAGACTGGGCCCTTTCTCTGTGTCACTTTGTTTTGCAAATGATCTAGAAGTATTTTTTATTTGTTTTAAGTCACAGAGCATAATCAAGGAAAGGCTTGGGTTGGAAAGGACTTTAAAGATCACCTAGTTCCAACCTGGTCTTGAACATCTCCAGACGTGGCATCCACAGCTTCTCTTAGCAACCCATGCCAGTGCCTTACCACCCTCAGAATGAAGAATTTCCTCCTAACCTCTAATCTAAATCTCCCCTCTTTTAGTTTAAAACCATTTCCCTTTGCCCAGTCATTACCTACCCAAGCAAAAAGTTGTTCTCCATCTTTTTTATAAACCTTCTTTAAGTACTGAACCCCTCCCCGTTTAAGTACTGAAAGATCTCAGTGAGGTCACCCCGGAGCCTTCACTTCTGTACCCTGAACATCCTCAGCTCTCTCAACCTTTCTTCAGAGGTGCTTCAGCCCTCTGATCATCCTCATGGCCCTCCTCTCAACCTGCTCTAACAGATCTACATCCCTGATTGCATATGCTCTTTTGTTTTTGTTTAAAAATGATTGAGATAACATCAAAGTGTCCTCTTATCCTCAATATTGCTAGGAATTTCTAACCACGAGCCAGCACTGTGCCCTTGTGGCCAAGAAGGCCAATGGTATCTTGGGGTGCATTTAGAAGAGTGTTGCCAGCAGGCCAAGGGAGGTGATCCTCCCCCTCTGCTCAGCCCTGGTGAGGCCACACCTGGAGCATCATGTCCAGTTCTGGGCTCCCCAGTACAAGAGGGACATAGGACTGCAGGAGCGAGTTCGGAGGAGGGTTACAAGGATGATTAGAGGACTGGAGCACCTGTTGTATGAGGACAGGCTGAAAGAACTGGGCCTGTTTAGCCTGGAAAAGAGAGGACCGAGGACAGACCTCATTAATTTATATAAATATCTGAGGGGAGGATGGAGCCAGTCTCTTTCCAGTTTTGCGCAGTGACAGAATTGAGAGGCAGTGGACACAAACTGAAGCACAAGAAGTTCCAGCTGAATATGAGAGGGCACCTCTTCACTGTGAGGGTGACAGAGCACCAGAACAGGTTGCCCAGAGTCCACAGGTTGTGGACTCTTCTTCTCTGGAGATACTCAAAACCCACCTGTATGCCATCCACACAGGTGGCAGGCAGGAGGAGCCTGGTTCTTCAAGTTGAACTGTGATAGTTTTTCAGGCTTATTGATAGTGCAGCAGTTCAGCTTTTTCTGGGTCAGGTGGGAGTTCAGCTTCTGTGGCTGATGCAGGAGGATCCTCTTTTGATAGCTGCTTTAGGAAGGAGAAGAAATATGTGTCTGCAGCCAAGTGAACAAAGTAAGTTAGAGGGAATCCAGTAACTGATCAGGGATGCTAATAACATATTCTAAGTGTCCCCTTAATTCTTATCAATCCAGCTTTGATGAACATGGATAATATGCATTTTTATCTGAGGTTTCTTTTTTTTTTTTTTTTTTAGTATTACATCAAAGTATTTAAAGAACAATGTTGTTTGTTTTTAATTTGTTGCTATTTTGAAATGTGTTTTCCTTTTGCTTTCTGCTTTTTCTGTTTCATTTAGTGGTCTCACAAAGATTGCTGTGTCCTTTTATTTCTATAATACAAAGTTTAATCTGATTAATGATTGGGTTAAAGATACCTAGGAGAAAGTTAAGGTGCCCATAGCAGTGAGGTAAGAGGATTAAGGTGTCTTCTCCGTGGTTAGCAGGTAATTAACATGTGCAATCCTGTGGTGATAAGAGGTCCTAATGTAAGAGAAGGCTTTTCAAATGAGATGATGTATATAGCATTTGTTCTAGTTGAATTCAAAATTTATCGCCATTTGTAATCCTTTGAAGAGTTGCACAACTCCTTGCCTATGATTTTATCTACTGATATAACTAGAACAAGGCATGTAATCTAGTAACACCTCAGAGCATTAAAATTACTTCTGCTTTCTAGTTTTCCTTGTTTGCTCTGGACTTTTTTCTTTGTTGTCACAGAAATTACAGCATATGACACATGCATGCATTACTGTGTATGCTTTGTAAATGGACTATGTAGCAGGCATCAAGTTCTCAGGGAAATAAGCAGTGGTAAACAAAATCTTCCATCTAGTTTCAGTTCTTCAAAATGTGAGGTTTTACTCTTCACTAGGAAATCTAGTGATTCAGCTAGAGTTCCACCTCAGTTCACAGCAGCCACTGCAGAGACATCTGATTCGTTACAGCCTGGGTTTCCCTCAGAACTGTATAAAAAAAAAAAAAAAAAAAAAAAAAAAACGCAAGTTCACTTCAGCATATTGCTCTACACAATGAAAAGTTGTGGTTTATTTTCCTCTTCTTTATGCTGTATTCTTACTCTGAGCCTTCTAATATGATCCTCCAGGAGTGCCAAAAGTTGATACCGCCTTTCCTTTGTATGTGGCTTTCTGTAGGACTTTCTAATATTTGATCTTCAAAGTCATTTTTTACGTGCTTACTTACATCTGTGATGCTAGCTTTCATTACTGTTAAAGCTCTGGTTTATTGATATTAAATGCTTGTCAGTTAAAGCATGTGGTTTGAGTCCAGGCATTTACCAACATAGAGAGTATCTTTCAACATTTCTTTTTCTCAATTTTCTTAGATAAACAGCAAGCTGAAATTAATCACAAGGGAGGAAACATATTGAAATCTGAACTGATAGTATCTTTAACAAAAGGAACGGTTCCATTTATGTTTTTTCTCTCTTGTATCTTGTATTCATTTTTGATGGCTGAAGACAGTATTTTGAATAACAACATAAAGCTTTTTGCAGTGGATTTTGGTCATCAAATTTAAAATCATTGTATGATTTACTTTCGTAGAAATGAAAAGGCAAATCGAGGTAAGATACATATGCAGCTTGCCTGTTTAGGTGAGTGTCACAACTGGAAATAGATTATTCCTGAATCTTAGTTTAGCATTCATTTCTTACTCAAATTAGTCATGCTACATTTCCTTGAAGAAAACGTTTACCTCATACTGAGAAGGATAAGGTACCTTTTTGGGTAGCAGCTATTTGTAAAAAGATTGAGAAAATAAAAAATTAGGTATTTATGCAACAGCAGTCTGGTGTCTGCCACTTTTGTCTGGTTTTGGTTTCTGTTGCTGACCATTTATTGCCCTGCTCTACTAACTTGTCATTTAAGTAGTTGAGTTAAATAACAGAAGTTTCTTCAGTAAAAACTAATATACTGGAGGAGACTAGACACTATTTAAATGCATGGAGAAAAGCATGTAGATTTTGGAAAAGAGGCATGCACAGGATCATTAGCTGGAGGAGGTTGTTGGCTTTCTGAAACTGAGCATCATTCTGAAAGATGTCCTTCAACTGAATTCACTTAAAGTATATTTTCCATGGCAGTAAATATAGAAAAGCATTTACAGTTCTGAAATTTAGTGTAACATCTGTAAGATATCTTTGAAATTGCTTAAGATTTGTTTTCAAACACTGTGCATGAACATACACTACACAGTAGAGTTTGCAGAATTTGAACTCTTTCTTTATAATTCTCATAGTACTGAACAAGAGGTAATAGTGATGAGATTTAAACATGTTATCTAATCCCAATTAATTGGAAAATTGATGAGAGGTAAACTTCAGCCTTTTAAATATCAAAAGCACTGTGATCAGAGTTTTTTGGAAATAACTCCATAAAGATGAAGAAGCTTGCATAATATTTGTGCTGGGTTACAAGTTGCTGTTACTCAGGGGTGATTGTGGAGAGGTATTCTAATCCTTAGCCTTTCAGTTGAAGACTGAGTTGTTCGGAGTTACAGAATCAAGTTTAGTGCTATCCGGTGTCTCTAGGCAAAAAGACAAAAATTGATGTTGGTGGTAACATGGGAAAATAAATCCACACCAACTGCAATGTCCTGACTTCTGAAAAGTAAGAATTTTTGCTTTTAATAAGAATGTACACTATTATATTAGTAGTCTTTTACACTTGCACTTACTGATCTCTGAAGCAGGACAATTCTCTTTGCATGTTTTTGATACTTGCGTTAGAAGACAACAGTTTTGTCATTATAAAGTTTTTTGTAAATCTTTTTAATTTAATAATTAATTAATAGTATCTGAATTAAACTAAATTTTAACAGTATTAACAAGAATAAATTAGAAATATCTTAACAAAATTATTAATGCAAAACAAATTCAGCAGATTGTTGGAAAACAAAGGGTGTCTATTTCTGACTGGTAGCTTCATTTTTTCATCCAAAGTTGTTCCAGACTTTTCAAAGACAATTGTATGTGATTTCTGTAGGATTTTTATATAGCTGGACATTTAATATTTGTTTGAGCAATTTTGAAAATAATTAAAACAAAGTACCACTTGCAATTTCTGCAATTTTTAGTTAAACTGCAGTCTTAGTTATTTTGGATTGTTACAGGTAAAGCTGACTTCATTGTTGTTTTTCCTGGAAATTATTGATCAATTTAAAATATTTGTCAACACTTCTGCCAATCTCTAAACACTTTTTTGTGTTCTTTAAATTCTAGGCCTCCAATAGTCAAGCATCGCCACAATCTGCTACTACACCAAGGATGGAAAGTACAACAGGAACCACAATTGCTACCTCTTCAAAAACTCCTCCATCACTCAGTCTTCAGGGTCCCCTGTGTCCTCCTGTGTGTCCCCCAGCTCCATTAGAGGAATTGTCACCAGACAGCATTGATGCTCACACATTTGATTTTGAAACTATTGCCCATCCGAACCTGGAGCAAGCTCTTAAACAAGGATCATTAGACTTGGATTCATTAGCAGAAAGTCCGGAATCTGACTTTATGTCAGCGGTAAATGAATTTGTAATAGAAGAAAATCCAGTATCTCCTAATGTAATAAGTGATCCACAAAGTCCTGAAATGATGGTGGAATCTCTTTATTCTTCAGTTATCAATGCAATAGACAGTAGACGCATGCAAGACACAAATTCTTGTGTAAAGGACGTTTCAGTAGAAAATGCATCGCTCAGTGTTCGCATGGAGAAGTGTAGGGTTATTGCTCAAGATTCAAAGGTACATTTAAGAGGCATAAAAGAAGATCTTTGCCACTTTAGAACACTTGTACAAAGAGAACAGTGTGACTTTTCTAATTCTTTAAAATGCACTTCATTAGAAATATTAAATACTATTGAGAAGGTAAAACTTTCACTTGAAAAAACACTAAAAGATAAACATCAAAAAGAACTGCAATCTTTGAAAAGTGAATATGAAACTAAAATTAATAAATTACTGGAGGATGGTGAAGAAAGCCAAAAAAAGATTACAAAGTTAAAAGGTGACTTGTTAGGCCTAGAGGAAGTACTTCAGAATAAAAATGATGAATTCGCAATGGTGAAAAATGAAAAAGAAGCTGTAGTTTGCCTTCAGAATGAAAAAGATCAGAAATTACATGAATTAGAATGCCAAATGGAGACACAAAATTGTGAAATTAAGAAACTGAGACAGTCACGTGAGACTGTTCTGGAAGACTTGAAAAAACTTCATGTTGAAAGTGATGAAAGACTACAGCTCCTGAGGGCAGAACTCCAGAGTTTAGAACAAAGCCATTTGAAAGAACTGGAAAACAACCTACAAGCTAGACATTTACAGGAATTTGAGAAAGTGCTAGCTGAGCACAAGGACTGTTTAGATAAATTAAAAAAAGAGAACCAGCATAGACTTGAACAAATGCAGGAATCTCATGCAGCAGTTGTACAAGAGAAACAACAACAGGTAGAAGAGTTAAAACTCAAAGTTTCAGATCTATCTGATATAAGGTGCAAATTAGAAGTTGAACTTGCCCTGAAAGAAGCAGAAACGGATGAAATGAAGCTTCTCTTGGAAGAAAGCAGGAACCAGCAACAAGAGACCTTAAAATCTCAGATTGATAAGGAAACTGAAAGCTTAAAAAAAGAGATTGATAAATTAAACAGTAAGATACAAAACAGCAGTGATGAATATCAAGTGGGCTTATCAGAACTGAGAACTCTAATGACAATTGAGAAAGATCAGTGCATTTCTGAGCTGGTAGACAGATATGAAGAAGAATCAAATTTGCTTAGAACTGAACTAAACAAAGTAACAGTTCTGCATCAAAAAACTTGTGAAGCAGAAAAAAGACTTTCAGAGCAAATAACAGAACTGCAAAGTAAGTTAGAGTTGGAAGTGAATGCCTTAGAAAAGGAAAAAACGGAAAAAATGGCACTCTGTGAGCAGCGGGAAAAATATGAAGCTATTATCCATACGCTTAAGGAAGAGAAAGAACTGTTAGTATCTAACCAAGAGCAAGACAGGCAGTTGCTCATTCAGAAACTCAATTCTGAAAAAGAGGACGCAGTGCAAACTGCTTGTAAAGAGTTTGAATTACAGAGAGAAGCTGCTGAAAAAGGGCTTTTGGAAAAAATAGAACAACTTGAGATGCAAGTAAATCGGAGGTACTGTAAGAATTAAGTTGCTGTGTTGTCTTAGTATTCTAAAGTAGTTAATCTGGTTTGTTCATGATGCAGTATGCAGTAGGTAAAATTTCTACATGTTTGTAGCAGTGTTTGTCTGATTTGTTTTTTATTCAGGTTTCAAGTTATTTCTGTTTTATAAGTAATGATGTTCCTGTGTCTGCATTTAGTATAAAAGACCGTAATATACTTTATACAGTAATGATTTTCAGACAGCAATGAAGATTTTTATTTCAGTCTTGTAATGCTCTGTTGAAGGAGCACTTCCACAGTTGCTTGAACTTCATGATTCAATGGTCTCATCAGCCTCTCCTCTCCTGTCCTTTGCTCTTGCACTAGCACTGTATAAGGTTGAAGTGGATGGCTTTTAGGCTAGTAACTTTCTCATGTTGGTTAATTGTACGCTCGTGGTGGTGCTAATGCTGCCATGAAAAAATGTGTGACAATACATGGTCAACTGAAAACTGGACCGTAGCTGCCTTGTTTCTAGGGTCTGCCATTTGAGCTTTATAATGAAATGTTATTGGGCAACGTCATTTTAAAGGCCATCCTAGCATAATTGTTTTTCCTTGTTCATTTTTGCAGTATTTTTCCAATTGGGGAAAAAAAATTCTTGCCATAAAAACCTAGAGTTACTTCTCCTGACTTCCTATTTCTAATCTACCGCCTAGTTCATAGTGCCCGTCAGAGTAGACATTTGTATATTATATAATGGAAATACTAGACTTTTTCTATGCAACTATGGCTTAGATACAATATTCTAATTTGAAATGCTAGAATTTGTTTTTAATCTCCCTGTAGAGTTTTGGAGCTCCGAAGATAATTCTTATTTATATCATCGTACCTAGAGCAAAAAGCTTCAGCTGGGTATTATACATCAAGTATGTGAGATGTGAAGAGTGATAAAATGGGCACATAAAAGAACAGTGCAGAACTCAAACACAAACTTATTAAGTTGGCATTCACCTTTTAAATATCAATGTAATGTTTTTTAAAAATAAAAATGGGGAGAGTTTATACAGAGAATCCAGTACACAGCTTACTTCCGTGGTGTAAAGAAATGTAAACATCCACATCACTTGAAATATCCACTTCATCCCCAGTACCTAAGGATTTTGATATGCTAATGTATCTGTCGTTGCGTTATCACTGTCTGCTTTTTGTGTGTCTGTGTGCAAAAAAAAAAAAGGTCAAAATGAAGGTGTGCTTCCTGCGTTAAGATTCAGTGATTGGGATACAATTAAATTAAAACTCCTGTCTTTAAATATTCTCTAAATTTAAGGAAATGTGCTGGAATTAGAAGGGAAAAATGAATAAATCAAGCACTGTGTTCTTTTCCTTTTGTTTGTATTAATGCATGTAGACACGATATGATGCATATGACTCAACAGGAAAAAGATACAGCTATGTCATCAGACTTTTTTTAAAAAAAAAAAAAAAAGAAAGACCAACATTTAAATTTGAACTGAACACAGCTGTGTGCATTGCTATACAAACTGGATAAAATGGAGAGCAATATATTTCAAAGAAATATTATCTGCTTCAGTCTGAAGACATGCTAGTAGTTTGTTATGAGTTCTATCAAGTAATTTAATTTTCAAAGTGTGATGTTAAAATACGGCCACTCTATGCCTTTAATCTGCTGTTAGGCTTTTTCTCTAGGAATAAAGACACAACGTGTTTCATCTCCAGAGGGCACATATGTTATGTGAATATGTCTTACTATTTCAAAGTCACTGCCTAGCTGTTTGGTTTTGAAGTTCCTAAGACCCAAGCTGTGTCAGTAACTTGAGTTGACTTGTTATCCTGTCTCAGTTGTTCTTTAGTCATTAATTTGTAACAGTGGAAAACAATCTTTATTTGGCACGTGCTTGTCAAATTAAGTGCCTTTTTCTGCAAGATCAATCTTATGCTAGCATTCCAGAAGTCAGAGAGGGACTTCTGTTGTTGAATTTGATCTGAGCGTTGCACTGGTACCAGGAGCTTCATTTTTTGAACTTTCATGAAATCTAACAAAAATATTTAGAAGCTAGAAAGGAATGTTTGTGGCCCATGCATTACTAACATGTGAAAACTGATGTATTTTGTTTATAAAGTGTTCTTTATAAAAGTATAAAGAGTTCAAGTCGTCATGATTAGGAGAGAGAATAGATGCGCAAAGCATTTGTAATTGTTTAATTTTTCTTTTGTATGTAGTATGTGCCCAATTTGATTAACAGAGATTAATTGAACAATGCAATTTTTGTAATTACTGTCATTAAGCAATTTGTTTTGCTAAAAGATTTATAACTTTGAAAAAATGTTAAAAGCGTAGTAGGGCTTCTGACTGGTTTTAAAACTCAATTACGAATTTGGTATCTTCCAGCCTTGGGATTTTCCAGCTCGGTGGTGAAGCTTTTCCATAAAGCATGCATGTTGTATCTCACAGATAGTTTTAATTTATTTAAAAATGAGTTGAAATTTAATCCAGCACAAAGAAAGCTTTCTCTGTGGCATAAAAAAAGACTTGCCTGGGTGCTTCACAACTTGCTTTGTTTTCCTGCTCATTTTCCTTCTGACTTAAGGAATCGCAAAAGGTTGTTTTGCCACTGTGTGCACTCAGTTCTTTCAGGGCCTTTGTATTTACAACTTCTAACAGGCTTTCAGAGCACTTAGCTACTACACCATAGTTTGTACCTTCAGTGTATGCCCATGTGGTAGAGGAGTGGCAGTGTTCCTAAATATGTCCTTTGTCATCTTAAAGTAGAGTAGTACAGTGTTTATTTGCAAGAGGAGTCCTTGAAGAAAGGTGCCTTTGGTATCTGGAAGAAAAATAAAAAAGGTTAAGTAGGTGTTGTAACTAATGCCATAGGTATTAAGCATCCTTAGAGTAACGACATACTTGAGTGTCATCTTCCAAAGAGCTGAGAGTTCACTCAGTCCATCTGCGAGGCAGATGACAGCTCCTTTGGTTTGGTGCAGCTATCAGTCTTAGGTTTAGGCTGGTGCCTTAGCTTGGCACTCAGGCAACCTGGAGTAATGTGACTAGTGTGTTTTTGTTTGTATTGTAAGATGTAGGCATACCTCATTACACTTCCCAGCCAAACTTTTACTTAGTTCCCAGCCAAACTTTTACTTAGCTCTCTTAATTAGGGAGAATTGGTGGCAGATACAGGTGAGTTTGTGCCGGATGATGTGGTGAAGAATTCTTGAAGCATTTTCAGATTAAGAGTTGTGCTTGTGGGAGTTGGTACGTTAGCACACTGTTTTGATTTCAGCACAGCCTATCTAATGTCAGGAGACTGTCCCTTCAGGCTGCTGAGACTGGAGAGAGGGGGGAAAAAACAAAAACAAAAAACATTGACACGTGTATGTAGGTAGGTTTGAGGAAATTTTTATTTAAAAAATAACTCCAGTGTGGAGAAACAATTGAAATGTAATACAAGTTTTAACAAAAATTGTTGAACAAAAGGGGTTTGTCTGTACTGTACACGGTGGTGGTATAGCCAAACCACAGAAACTGTGGTTAACGCTTTGGGTTCAGTGATGGAAAATATTTGAGCTGTATAACATTGTCTGTTTCAAGAGCCATGTTAGGTTGTTATTAACCTTCCTGCCTGAGTGACATCTAATGCTTTCTTTTCTTTATGATCATCACTGCATTACTGCTGTTCTTCAGATTCTGCAAGCCAGTGTTGTCTTTTACATCTGCATTCCATTGAATTATTGCTGAGTTGTGTATTTTTATAAGGGTACTGTAGGCGTTGCATTTTGACATACTAAAAATCTCAGTGGAATCGATCTGTCGTTGTTTCTTGTTTCACCACTTTCCATACCTTGTGTCCAAAAAGTAAAAACAGAAGTCCCTCTCTCAAGAAAATTTCAAAAGTATAGTCACTGTAGCGTACTAGAAAACAATGCTTAAGTGTGCTGAGACATACATGATTGAAAATAGAATTAAATATTAATAATGACTTAATTGGAATACAGTATTCGTTAAATATTTCAGAGAAAACTGTCTCAAAACTGACGTGATTTCTGTATGTTTGCTTCTTTCATATATTCTGGGACTCTGTATATGACATAAATTTAAAGCCTAAACATTTTCTTTTAAGTCCTCCCACTGAATCATCTGCTGAATCAACTTTGGTTGCTGAACTTCAAGAAAAGCTTCAGGAAGAAAAAATGAAATTCTTGGAGCAACTTGAAGAACAAGAGAGGAGAAAGAATGAAGAAATGCAGAACATCAGAACATCGCTAACTGCAGAGCAGCAGGTAAAGTTGATTCTTTATTACTTTTCCTCCCATGAGCATGTGTTCTTTTGCTGTTCTGAAGATAATGACTTCTTTTTTGCTGTGTAACACACTCAGAATTTGTGCTATGTTCTGTGGAGTCGTATAATGTGTTAATGAAATTCAACACTCCACGATTTATTTATTAATTGCTTAACGATCTGTGAATGTGCAATCCAGTTTCAGTTTCTGTTCTTTCATCACTTGCTTGTGTTGTTATGCTAGTGCTGTAAATTTTATCTGTTGATATACTGAACTCCAGAAAGATGTCACTTAAGTACGGTTTCAGTTAAGTGTTACTCTGTGCAATACATAATTAAAGCTTTGAAATACTAATTGATTTGGAATGCTACTTAATGGCTTTTATACATCGTTAGCCTGGGCAGATGGCCTTTGAGGTTCAAAGCAAATGTGATCTTTTACGTCTTTCTAAACTTATATTAAACAACTCTGTATTCCTCACCTCGATACAAACTCCCATTACACTGATTTAATTATTACAGTATCTTTACTGGTGTATTTTTCTTTTTAAAATGTCATGAATCTCCAATTTTGTAGATGCGCTCAGTTCTGAAATTAAATCTCTCTTAGTAACAGCTATTATCTACAGTTTAGCATTTAAACACTAAGAAAGGTTTTTCTGTTTTAAGCACCTCTACTTTAGTTATAATAGGATCAAATAAGGTCAGAGAGACAGTGTAGTAATCAACCAGCTTAGTGAATGAACTTTGAATCACTTCGTACAGAGAGCAGAAAATCAGACAGTTATAAAGAAATGAGTATTTTTAAAATTTCTGGACTGCAGACATTAATACTGAAGTACATAGTTAATCTAATAGGGATATCTTACAGATTGATAATTTTAAGATCTCTTTTTGTGTTGGAATCTGCCTTAGTATACCATTTTCCTTGTTATCTAATAATCTTCATTCATGCAGCAAAGCATGGTAGAGAAAGCGTTAACATCAAATTTCAATGAAATACAGAACCTAATTAAAAATAAACATATACGCCAGTGCTGAAAACTTACGTCTGCCTCCAACGATTGCTGAATTTTCTGGGTATTTAACCTCATACTTGATGTCATTTTCACCTTAGCAAAGTTACTTAAGTTTTTGCTTATGCTTGTGATGTGTTATGTTATGTGAGTTTTGTTAGACAGACTCAACAGGAAAAAGATACAACTATAAAAGTTGTATGACCAGACAATTAACTTCTGATTTAAGACAGAGATGAATAGGCATAGAAAAAAATATAAAATACAGAAATAAAGAACCTAAAGCTAGTCAAGGTCATGACTGGCTCCTATAATTCACCAAAGAAGTGAAACT
Organism: Netta rufina; assembly: GCF_964035555.1. Lineage (NCBI taxonomy): Eukaryota > Metazoa > Chordata > Aves > Anseriformes > Anatidae > Netta > Netta rufina. Next base: position 110,762,784 of record NC_140124.1, read on the forward strand.
GTGATTTAAAATACCCTCTTAATAGATAGTTGGTAGTTTTTTTTTTATCTCCCTTTACCACAGCCTTAAAAGTAGGAGGTATGAGGGTGTAATGGTTAGAGGGATTCATATCATAGAATCAGTAAGGTTGGAAAAGATCTCTAAGACCAACCTCTGGTCCAACCATCCCCCTACCACCATTATCACCCACCAAACCATGTCCCTGAGCACCACGTCCAGCCTTTTCTTGAACACCGCAACGGACAGCAACTCTAACACCTCCCTGGGCAACCCATTCCAATACCTAAAATTTCCTCAGTGTGGCATGAAAACAAACAGCTTAGTTCTTGCTTGGGCTTTTATTTCTCTCTTCTCTTGCTCTAACTAGTCTCTTACGTTTCCTATTTCAGTAATACTTCTTTTTGTTTTCAGACCAACTTTAACACTGTTTTGGCAAGAGAAAAAATGAAGAAAGAAAATATAATTAATGACCTTAGTGACAAATTAAAAATGCTAACACAACAGCAAGAAAAAGATAAGGGTAAGCATACTGTGAAAGTATTTCTTTTCTAATAGGACAATTCCATTTGCGTCAGGTTGGTTTTGCTCCTTTGCTCTGCTATTATTAAAGGAATTTTTATTTATTTGCGTCATAGATTTGATTGAAACGCTTTCTGAAGATCGAGCTCGTTTACTTGAAGAAAAGAAAAAGCTTGAAGAACAAGTTAATAAGCTGAGGAGTAGTAATCTTTCTCCATCAACCTACTTAGCAGCAGCTTCAGAAGCTTGTGGAGCATGTGCAGCTGATATTCCTGCTGACACAGATAGATTAGCTTCTGACATTGCAGCTGAAGGGAGAATGGACTCCACAATGGAAACCAGTATGATGGCTGTGCAGTAAGTATGGGGGCATGGTAGTAGAATTACACAAAGCATGCTCACGTTCTTTGTGTGTGTGCTGTTGGGTGTTCTAAAGTACAAATGAGCACGTTTAACACTCCCTCCACCTTTGATATTCTTACTAAGAATGTTCTTTTAAATGTACATATACAATTGTGGCATCACAGTCATCAGAAATGGATGGTTTTGATGGCTTTGAAGTAGACAGCCTTAAGGGCTTTGCAATTATAAGGTGAAAAATTACATCTAAGTGTATGAAATATAAATCAAGTGGAAGAAGAGCAATTGTAATAGCGACCTAGGATGAGCTAGTAGAGTTTACATTTTGTTGGCATATCTTTTGAACAGTGGCTGACTTCAGATCAAACACAGAAAACTTTCTGGTTGGTTGAGCGTGTGACTGTTGTAGATTGCATAACGATGTTTGTGTATGAGTGGGAAGTGGAGATACTTGCCCGTGGTAGAAATTAGACTGAATCTTGGGCTGAATCTTGTGAAATATGCAGAAATGGCCCCTTTCTTCTTAAATGACCGCAAACTTATCATTTATCAGTGACTGAAAATTCACTGGATTATAGAAGGGGGTAAGGGTTTTTTTTAATTTTTCAAAGGTTTTGCCAGTCAATGCTGATTCTTAAATTGCCTTTCTGTTCTGTAGTTTTGTTTCTTCTCCCTCAGCTTCCCAGCTACTTTCCTGATTCTTTGCTTTCCTGATTCTTTCTTTCCTAAATATATACCTTGCCTATGTACTAGGAATGCTAGTACCAAAGTATTCTGTAAGCTCCTTATGCTAGCAGAATGACGGCATTCATCTGTGCATGAATGAGAAGGGGGGGAAAAAGCACTTTTGAGTGTGTGGGGAAAAAAATTGCTTTTAATGTACCAATTTCTTTCTCTTGTAGTGAAAATGTCCATATGTCTGAAGAAAAACAGAGGATCATGTTGTTAGAAAGAGTGAGTAGATTATCTGTGAGATTAAGCATTACAGCTAATTACTATAAATGTCTGTTAGTACTCTGGTGCAATATAGCATTAGCAAAGCTTATAAATACTATTTTGAGGAATGTTTTCTATTTGAATGATTTTTGGATTGGTATAACCGAAGTCATTCAAAATAAGTATTAATACAGTGTATTTATACTGAGCCTAGCTTAATGCGCATTTATACTTTGCTCTGTTTATATAGATTTTGGGGATAAATGAGTTGGGTGTAGTATTTCTTCTTTGCAGTAACAGTTCATTGGCCTAGGGAATTTTTTTACCATGGAAAAAAAAAGTTTGCATGTTTAAATCAAGGCATCCAAAACAGTTGGACAGGAGTCAAGATTGATTTTATGCTCTTCCTTTGGAAGCAGGTTACTTCTACTCTTAGACTGTTACTACTTAGGTGATCTTAGTTCTACCTGGGATGCATTATAATCTTGACAGTATTACTTCAGTAAAAATTGAGATAACGCCTGTTTTGAATGTTCATATTCCAATTTTCTGACTTTACTGTAATGCTCCTACGTTAAGTACTTATTTAACGTGCAGGTTAGGATTGTGAGTTTAAAGCTAGAGTCACTCCTCTGCCTCTCACAAATAATATACGTTAATTTAATTTTTACTTCTGTTACTCCTTTTATTTTGAGTGTAGCTTTCAGCATAATTGAATTGTGGAACCTGTTTGATGAAATAAGTTTTTTACTTATTGGTAAACAGTTAAATCAATCCTCAGTGGTTGAACTGAAATCTTTCATGTTCTGGTCATTTTTAACAATTCAGTCATATTTAATTCCTCTCTAGTTGCCTTTTTTTTCCTCTTCAAAGTTGAAACCTGAGTTTCTTTAGGATCACTTACACTGCATTCTGTGATCAGCAGGAGAACTTGAATGTTGAACCACATAATGCAAGTGACTGGATGTTTCTGATTAAGACTACTTGCACATTTTATTCTGTATTCTGCTTGCAAAGCAGAATACATGTCATATTGTCATGGTTAGTAGCTAGCAGCCACAAAATAGTAACATATTTTTTTCTGTTTTATTGATGGCATATTTTCAAGTTGAGGAGAAGAATGAGTGTGGAGATAAGCATAGTTTAGCAGTAGTAATTGCTGGCCTTTGAACTTTGTGCAAGTCTTCATTCAAAATATCTTTTGATACTGTTTTAAAACTGAAGCAAGTAAAGATTTCTATTGTGCAACTACTCTGGAACTCGTAGTGTCAACACTATTTAAGATGTATATACTGTACAAGTTGTATTAGTTAATCAGATAAGATTTTCTTTCAGACTTTGCAGTTGAAAGAAGAGGAAAATAAGAGATTAAATCAAAGATTGGTAAGTATTTGTGCAATGCACATCTTTTAGGTACCTTTAAAAAAAAAATTACAAATTTTAAATTTGTTAAAATTTCTTTAAATCTGAAAATGTGGTTTATTAACTACAAAAGTGTTTTAAATGGTAATGCAAGGGGCAAATCACTGATCTGATAACCTTTGAGTTACCTCAATTTAGCAGTTTTCCCATAGGATGGATGAATATGATTGGAGCTCTTCATCCCAAAGAGCACAGACTCTCCAGGCTTGGTGTGGGGGGAATAAATTTCAGTGTCAGCAAGGCTCGGTTCTTCAGCAACAGTAGATTGAAAGCCAGTTTACAAGTTTATATATATGCCTGCACATTAAGCATATTTAGCAATAACCTAGATATTGTTTTTGGAAAACTGTTTTTTGATGTTAGCATTTTTAGAGGTTTTCTTGTTTGCTTTTAATTTTCAAAATAGGGATGCAGCACATCAGAATACAACAGTGCTGTTGGCTCTGTCACACTTCTGTTACAAAGTGCTTTTAAGTTATAAGCCAAAAGTCTACTTATCCTAATAAAGCGTTCAGAATACTCAGAGACCCTTCCACCTGCATTTGTATTTTTATCAAGTGTGGAACTTTAATTTTGCATAGCTACTGAAAATACTGTCATCATTTTTAACTTATATGCTGAAATATCAGTCAATGCCTAAGGAAGGATAGAGAATATGCTGACAGAGTTCCTTTAATTCATGAGCTATGAATCCTTCTTGACTGATTTAGCTGGAGCGTAGCATTGCTAGTAGGTCTTAACCTGAATTCAAAATAATGTTTATACAGGAAATTGTTAGTTCTGTTGGCAGTTGAGTGGTTGGACTGGCGATGGAGATCTCCATTTCTTTAAATGGATAGATATCTAGGAATTTTATAAGAACTGGTATCTGTGTGGTTGCATGAAGTTACATGTCATAGAAGAAGTCTTTAAATTTCTTCAGTTACATAACACCAGTCAGTTTTCTGCCTGGGATAGGACTGAAATTTGGTTTAGAAGTTACTTCTGTTCTCCTGTTACATACTCAGGTATTAAATGACTGTTTTTTTCAAAAGCTTTCCATTCCCCATTAAAATCTGTCCTTAAAAATCTTGCTATTGCAGATCATAAAAGATTGCAACACCTTTTAAAGCATATTTCCTTATACCTGTTTATTCAGAATGCTTATAAAGTGCACAAAAGGCATTTCTTTATAACAAACACATTGGACGGTCTGCCAAACTTCCCTGTAGTATCCTGAATTAAATTCTGTATCTTTTGCCATCTAAGAGTAAAATTAAGTTGAAGGAAGTTTGGTGTTGTACAAGATAAATACAAAATCATTTCCGTTAGTGTATTTAATAACAAGCAGTGCAGGAGAAATTAGCAGTTTATTGGTATCTAAATCTATTCAAAGTTAATTTCTAAATGGGCATAAGAACATACCTTCTCAATACCTTACATGTAGGTCAGCTGTTTCAAAAATAAAATATTTAGTCATCTCTTCCTCCTCCTTTTTCTCACCCCCTTCCCAATACTCTTCTAAAACTAAAATACACATCAGTGTTAACATATCAATATTTATTTATACCCAGCTACCTCAGATAAGGAACCCAGAAGGTGTACTGCATAATAAAAGAATCTTTTTCAGGTCACTGGATTTTGCAGTAAAGTTTGTGGGTTACCTCTTTAAGCAATACAAGTTAAAAAGGATCTTTTAATGACAGGAATGTTGTTAGAGGATATTCATTACTTTATAAGAGCTGTTGAAAAAACTTGTATTTATTTTATTTCTATTTGTTTATTTTAATTTATGTGTTTGGTTTACATGGCAAGGTTTTGTTAGTGGGGCAGCTTCAGGGGTGGCCACTCTGAGAAGGATCCAGCAGCTGCCCCATGTTAGATAAGGGCCAGTTTCAGCCTGCTCCAAAGGGACCTGCAGCTGGCCAGACCCAAGCCAATAAGCGATGTTTTTGCCTCTGAGAGCAGAATTAGGAAAGGAGGAAAAAAAGAGTGGGTGGATGTGGCCTGGAGGAGGCTGTTGCCCATGGAGAGCCCCCTCAGGAGCAGGCCCTGGGCTGGAGCACTTCTCATTGCTATTAACAAGGGAGAGGTCAGCTATAATTAGTGGTGTGGTTTTTTTTTTTTTGTCAGCTGCTACAGAGCAAGCTGACAGAAAGATAATCTTTTCTTGAGTGAATGAGAGGGATCTGGGGGTCGTGGTAGACAGCAAGTTGAATATGAGCAAGCAGTGTGCCCTGGCAGCCAGGAGGGCCAACCGTGTCCTGGGGTGCATCAAGCACGGCATCGCTAGTAGGTCAAGGGAGGTGATTGTCCCGCTCTACTCTGCGCTGGAGCGGCCTCACCTCAAGTACTGTGTGCAGTTCTGGGCACCACAGTATAAAAAGGACATGAAACTGTTGGAGAGTGTCCAGAGGAGGGCTGCGAAGATGGTGAAAGGCCTGGAGGGGAAGACGTACGAAGAACGGCTGAGGTCACTGGGCCTGTTCAGCCTGGAGAAGAGGAGGCTGAGGGGAGACCTCATCACAGTCTACAACTTCCTCGTAAGGGGGTGTCGAGAGGCAGGAGACCTTTTCTCCATTAACACCAGTGACAGGACCCGCGGGAACGGGGTTAAGCTGAGGCAGGGGAAATTTAGGCTTGACATCAGGAGGGGGTTCTTCACAGAGAGGGTGGTTGCACACTGGAACAGGCTCCCCAGGGAAGTGGTCACTGCACCGAGCCTGTCTGAATTTAAGAAGAGATTGGACTGTGCACTTAGTCACATGGTCTGAACTTTTGGGTAGACCTGTGCGGTGTCAAGAGTTGGACTTGATGATCCTTAAGGGTCCCTTCCAACTCAGGATATTCTATGATCTACGAGAGCAGGCAGGTTTGAAAACAGCAGCGAACGATTTATTTCAACCATATTGTTATCTGCCATTTACATTTCATCATAGCTTGCCAATTCTTTATATCTATTTTGTTTTTTATAGATGTCCCAGAGCATGTCTTCAGTATCCTCAAGACATTCTGAAAAAATAGCAATTAGAGAGTAAGTACATGTTTATTTTCCTATAGTCAGATGGACGTGCCTTCAGTAATAAATGTTGTTAAAGAATGTCACAGTTCTTCTGTCTTTTCTCTGTAATGAAAAGGTGTGTAGATCATCTTTATAGCTCACACATCAGTTATTGAACCATGCCAGTTCAGAATAAATCAAATTTTATAAACTTCTTTTTTTTTCCTTTTTAAAAAAGGCCTTTCTGAATTCATTATTGAAGTTTTGATTTCTTGATTTCCCTGATTTCTTGATTTCTTAGTTTTCCTTTATAAGGCTAATATTCCATGGGATTTCTAGAATGCGTCCATTATTTTCTTTTAGATTTACTTTTTCTTTAGCTGTTATCTTTCTGAAATAATGCTAAGAAAAAGTCAAAGGAATGCTATTCACCCTGAATCTGTATAGTGCTGTATAGTGTATTTCAGTAGAAATTCTACTTTCTTAAAATTTTGACCTATCTTGAGAGAATGAAATTAACTCAAATTTTTTTTTTTATGTATTCTGGAACTCTTAACATGTAAAATTGTTGCATGTGTGTGTCAATTATTGCAAAATATGAAAGCTACAGACAGTTGTTTTCAAATAATATTTCAATTTGAGGAACATCAAAAATGCTTGTTTTGGGGGGAAAAACAAAACATTCTGTTAATGTTTTCTGAATTACACCAAATAGCATGTTTATTGTAACAAGGGCAGTATGTACAGAATCAACCCTTCATTTGAGCATCTGAATATTATGGCAGCTCTCATGGTATTATCTGGGGAGAAAAATATTATGAAAGAAGATTTTACTCATCCAAGAGAAATGTCTTTGAGTCATAGTCTGTAATCATATCAGTACGGGGGAAAAGCTGTGTTATTTTATCTGAAAGTGTGCATTAAAGCATATGAGAGAGATTTCTCTCCAGACTTGTTTATACCTGAGTATCTTTCTGCCCCCCACCCTTTTACAAAGAAGTATTTCCCACTCTCTTTGCCACTTCATCCCCCACATTCAGTATAATAGTAACATTTATTCTTAGTGTTCTCGTGGTTTAATGCTTAACTTGTAGCTGTTTCAGAATTCATTTCTTTCATGGGTAATTAAATTACTTCCAACACATTTGAACCGTGAAACAAATTGGAGACAGAAGTTCTCTAACTTCTTCGGCCAAGTTTCAGCAACAGAACTTTATGGCTTGTGTTAACCTGCTGTCAGGAAGAAGCAGACTTCTGAAACTTTTTATGTGAAGTAACCACAGTATTTCTTCGTTTCTAACCTTTTGATCAGAGTCAGATGAACATTTCATCTCTTTGTCCCGTGTGCTTAAAATCTTAGGATATCTACATAAATGCTTTGCCGTATTTTTTGAGATCATATTAGCAACAGTTTAAAACATCAAAAAGCTGTTTGTAAATACCATGGTACAGTGATAAGTATCATAAGTATGGGTGAATAAAAAACAGTTAAAAAAAAAAAAGACCGTAGTAGACTATTTTAAGTATTCCTGTTTAATGAGCTGATGGATGTAGAAAAACATTCAAAAATATTTTTTAAAGGTATTTTTGTTGACTCCAGAAAATATAAAATGCGTATGAATTAACATAAGTAGAAAATTCTGTGTTGCTATGCGGCTTAAGTCTCATCCTGCCTGTGCAGTATATGGAAAAATAGTTATTGTAACTTATGTAGTCTTAAACTGTTGTGCTTCTGTCGCTAAATTCCTTAATATCTCTAGTTTTCAGGTTGGCGATTTGGTTCTAATAATCTTGGATGAAAGGCATGACAACTACGTATTATTTACTGTTAGTCCAACCTTGTATTTCTTGCACTCAGAATCTCTTGCTGCATTGGATCTCAAACCAGGTGAGTGTGGTAAGTGTCAAATTATTTTCAATATTTGTCTTCCTACAAATAATGCTTAAATTTCTAACAGTTAGTAAGTGATATAAATATTTATGTGGTAAATGCAACAAGTGTGTAATGTAAATAGCTATTAACTTTCTCTGCAGCTTTTGCTATTTGATACTAAATGTTTTTCAACACAGAACACTTTAAATCAAAATTTTATGCAGGTGTTGATATCTCTGAAAAATAGAAAAGAATATCTGCATCTTCAAGCTGTAATAAATGCCAATTTTATATACAGTGTATATTAACATAGAATCATAGAACAGCCTAAGTTAGAGGGGACCTCAAAAGAGCATCCCATCCAACCTTTTGTAGTAAAAGGGAGCCTGGATGAGATTGTCTAGCACTCTGTCCAGTTGCATCTTGAAAACCTGTAGCGATGGGGAATTCTAGCATATCTCTGGGGACTCCAGTGATTGATTCTTCTCACTGTAAAACATTTTTCTTAGACAACCTGGGTTTTTCTGGGAGACAAACCTCTCCCAGTGCATCTTGGACCCAATTGCCTCTTGCATTCTCCATGTAGCTGTTAGTGAAGAGATCCTCTGTCCTCTTTGCAGCTGTCCGTTAAGTACCGGAATACTGTGATGAAGTTTGCCCAAGCCTTGTGTTCTCCAAGGTCGAAAGACCTGCCTTTCCTCATAGGGCAGCTTTGCCAATCTTTTGATCATTTAGGGAAAACGTTCTATCAGGTCACTTGCTATTCAGTATCAGCAATAATAACGTATAATTGTGTAGGTCTCAGGCCTATTATTATGTGGAATTTGTTCTCAGTGTCTTTTTTTATTTGATGAGGATAGCAAATGCAAAACTCATTGTAACATTTCTGTCAAAACTGTGCATACTCAGTTCTTATTTTTAATTCCTGGCTTTATGATGCTCTTTAAAGATTCTTTGGATAAAATGTGTTCTCTCTCTAGCTCATCTTCTGTGAAGTGACTTGAATTTAGGTTCATGTATTTATGGCCCTAAATATGGGTCTATAATAATAAAATGTAAGCTATAGTATAGGGGAATTTGCAAGCAATTTTTTTGCTGATAAAGTTTTCCCACTGTATTTATATGGTGAAACTACTCTCTGAAGAATAATGAGTCCTGCTAGTTTCTGTACATTTTGTTTATGTTCAGGTTGGTGACACATTTGCTTTATTCCCCTGTTTAATCTTCAGGTTATACATTGGTGATTTTTGGCAGCTACGTAAACTTAAAAAATTGAAGTATTAATCTTTCAGATATCAGGAAAAATAACAATGTTTAGTGCATTACAATGAACTGTGCTAAATTAAATAGATTAATGTAAATGTCTTTAATCTATCATACCTAATGTATGTTTTACAAACCTCCCCATCTCACCATGCTCCAGATCTTTGTTCCAGAAATATTTAAGAGTATGCATCAAAAGGAACTTTACTAATTCTGACTTACAAGTGAAAATATATACCTGCTGTTGCTTGTCAGAAGCTGTTAATTTATACTCAAGCAGCAGACCTCATTATGGGTTTCAGTTACAATAAAAGACCACCAAGTTCTAACTGAATTCAGAAACTGCTGAAGAATCTGTGCTGTATGTTTTCTCATATATGTCTGGGCAGAATCCCTATCTTACAGACATAATACAGTACAACAGTGCCATTAGTGTTGCATACGTAACTGTGATATACGACTGATTTTTTTCTTACTGTTGGTTTACGTACATAAGGTAACCACTGTTTCATTATCCTGAGTATGCAATTCACTGAACACTGTTTTTGAATGGACTTACTTTGTGCTGTCCTTACCACTTGCTAACCAGAGGTAGTGTTACGTTTGAGAAAACTGCACATAAAACATCCATGAAGACTTACCTTTGGTACACACTTATTTCTAGCTCAGTATTTCAAGAAATAGCGTCTTGATTCTATTTCTGCATCAGAAAAGTAGGGAAAATGAAATAAAGGTTACTTTAGTATTATTTGTGACAGATCGGAATTGGTGTGGACCTAGGTACTACAAATTCTTTCAAAGTCTGCCAAAACCAACATAAATCTGACCTTTTGAACCAACATGTATAAATTTTTAATACATCTGTATAGATCTCTACAATATTAAGTGTCAGGGACTTAGACTGTCATAGTGTGTGCCTCCATTAAGAAAACTTAGAATGTTAGGATGATGCTGAAGTTGGCTGAAGACTGCAGGGTTCGTTTTGTCACACATCGTCTCAATATGGAAGTTTTAATTTGCAAATTTCAGGAATGAATGGCATCTTTCTCATTTTTGTGAATTTAATGAAGTCCACCAGCCAAGCAAATTCAAAAAAAATCTAGTATTTAAATCATAACATATTGTTGTACAGCATTCAGATCAGATATGAATACTTTCTACTGATACGTAGGAGCTTTGAGCAGAATGGAATCTGCTTTATTATTAATAGCCAAACTAATTTTGAAGAGCTAGATTAAAACTTCAAACACTGGTTCTTGAGTGACTTACGTTCTAGTCGCTGGATCCAGTTTTTCGTAGATGTGTTTAGAAGAGCACTGATTATGCAGAGCACATTCCTTCAGTCTGTTTTTGATGTTTTATTCATGCCATAATCATTGACAAAATAGATGTAATTTCTTGGAATAATAGACAAATACATGTCCTTACTCTTACTGGAATTTATAAATGCTGAAAGTTTTATATGGAAGACTTTCAATCCTTTGAAATACTTCAAGAAATTATCATCCTAAATCTGACTAAATGGTCAAACAAGGTTGACTAGAATAATTCCGAGTTGTTAAATTAATTTCAATTTTGATTTGCTTTTTCTCTTTGCTAATTTTTATTTTTCAAATAAAGTTTGAACTGAAACATTGTTTTTATTTGAAAATGCCAGTAACCCCATTTTGACATCATTTCTTTATTTTTTGTGGCTTTAACTTTAAAATGGTTTTTGAACAATTCATGTTTTCAAGGAAAATGTTGACAGATATTTCACTGTAGTTAATATAATGTCCTGTTGCCTGTAGTTGACTATCCAAAATAGTAAACACATTGTCTCTTTAGCTTCAGGTGCATCTAGGAGACCTTGGGTGCTAGGAAAAGTTATGGAAAAGGAATATTGCCAGGCAAAAAAGGTAAGAGTATTGGAATAGAAACATCTGATTACATTAATAAGGAAGAAAAACAGATTAAATGTTACAATTACATAAAGTATACTCTTCACATAATATGTGAGAGTACTTCAGTATAGAGATTGTCCAGGGTCAGTGAACAGTAAGAAAAGGGGAGCTAGAAAAAAGAGTAAGTGAGCAAGTGGCTTGGATAGGTTTGCCTCTGGAAAACCTGCTTGTGTGATAAAACTTTTTGTTGGGATCCTAGTGACTATTTCCATCAACCCTGTGTAATAATATTTCAATGACCTGTAGGCTACAATTCCTAAACTTTGGTTCAGTTCCTAGTAAGATTTTGGTACCTCGAAACCATCAGAATTTAACAGCGATCAGGGAAAATAATGAAGTATCTTTGGAGACCCAGATAAGGCAATAATTTAGTATGAAGAGGAACCTTGCCAGGGTCTGGCATACTTAGAGGGATGGGAGTCAGACTTTATTTAAAACAAAACAAAACAGGTATAAAACAACAGGTATAATCCTCTGATTACATCTGTAATATGCTTTTTTTTTTTTTTTTTTTGTAGGCACAAAACAGATTTAAAGTTCCTTTGGGTACAAAATTCTACAGAGTGAAAGCAGTACCATGGAACAAGAAAGTATAACACAACAGAATTTCAGTTCATTTTGTCTCCATTCTTTTTTGACTTGTCCTTCAGTGCTTGTTCATCGCTCCGAATACCAGGCCATGTTTTTATACTGAGGTCATGTGACAAGATACTTCACTGATGTACTGCTTTTACTTTTTAACAGGTCGCATTTTAGAAACAAGAATTTCATCAGAATCTCTGACCCTGTTCCAATTTTTTTACCCAGATAACTTTAGGAGTGTGGACCAAATGAGTTCATTTTCTCAAAGGGCAACCACATGCAACATGGTTTGTTAGCCATGTTAATTGCCTGTTAAATATACATTAGCTTGTATTTAGGTGTTAAATGTTAGTTACCATTATTACCAGCATATGTCCTTTTGTGAAATCATTATCAAAGTACTTGCACTCTTTAACAGATTCTTTATATGTGTAAAATTCAACTATTTAAAGAGGAGTGTTCATTGCATGCAGATAATCATATAATTTTTCTTCAACATGAGTTTGCCTCAGTAGATGAATAAAAATAACTACTGCAACTTGTTTCATTACATGAAAATGCTCTTTAATGTTTAAAAAAAGTAATTTGATGGACTGATTTTGGAAATCAGTCACAGTTAGATCTGCAATCTTCAAAAGCACTTTCGATGGATTGATCACACAGATTCTGAAGGGAAGACTCACGTGCTGTTTATTCAAAGTGAAGTACTTGTTCTTCCCAACAAACCAGAAATCTTGTATTAATCTATTTAGAAAAATCATATTGATGAAATTGTATTTCATGGTTGAGTTTCAGGAAAAAACTCATTGTACATTAACCCATACAAGAGTCATTTAAGTAACAAATTATTGTAATTGTAAAAGACATGTAGAATTTTAAAACAATAAAGATTTGAAACTGTATGTGTTTGAAGCATTTGTGTGCCTTTTAAATATTAACTTCCTATAATGTTTATTTTGTATTAATCTGTTACAGCTCTGATCTGATTGGTCAAGCAAAGTTTCATTACAACTACATTTTCACCAGAAGGAGTTAGTGTTCAACAACATTCAGTAATTGCCTTGTAATAATAGTTAGGCAGTATGGTAGCTAGATAAATAGTAATTTTGTTAACAAATCAGACTGATACATGACATTTTTAAAAACAATTATACTGGCTACAGTTTAAAAATATAGTCTACTTTATTTTTTTTAATAATGCTATAAGAAAATGCACCACAAATGAGTAACCAGTTGAAAGTGAAATTCTGGATACAGAAGCTTATGTCTAGGACTTAACTGATACAGTTACATGTATGTAATGACGATTTATCTTTGGAAGGTATAGAGTGGAGGAAGAGAGAAGATAAAGAAATGATCACATGAAAATGTCAATGCTTCTCCCCATATGTTGCAAATATTATTCCTCCAGACTAAATAATTCACTTCAATACCCTGAAAATCCAGTGTTTTACTTTAAAGCAAACAAACAAAAACTTAAGGTCAGATTATTTTTTTTAAATTGTGAAATGTGTAGACTTGGAATTGTATCTCACCTTCAATTAAAATAAAACTAAGACAGTTGATCATTGGAAAATAGGATGGCATTTCATCAAGCCTCTTTCTTACACGATTCTTAAATTTGCTAGTTGGTGGATGGACTCTTTAAAGCTACTTAGTTTAAAAAACAAAGTGCCTTGTTCTTCAGGAATAATATTACCATACTTGAGTATTACCCAGTGGCAAATATGTAAATAACATCAATCTATAAAGCAAGGTTAAAGTTCTGTAATCAGTTGAGTCAAGTGGCTTACAAAGGTGTGCACATAGCACTATTCATTCCTTCTAATAAGCTGTGTGTTCAGTTGCCTTGATACTTTTACTCCACTGACAAAACTTCTCCAATCCTTAGATAATCTTCCTACTGCTTTGAGCCTTATTTGCCTTTTAGGGACTCATCTCCTGGAAGCCACCAGGCCTAGCTAAGAGGCACAGAGTCCTTCCATTTCTGGGAGAATGGTTACTCCTTGAGTAGCAATGGATCTGCATAATAGTATGCATGTAGTTCAGCACTACAATGTAAAATATCACTCTGCCATTATTGAATAGCCTACTTCGAAGATAAGTAGAAGGTCCTCTGGATCTTTCCTCATGGAGAAAAAGGATCTGTTTGCGAAGTTCTAGATAGGATAAAATGGTAGACTTCGTTGTGGGCCTCCAGAACTGTGCACCTACAAACAACAGTCCTTTTAGGACATTCAAAAATGTGCTTCTGGTACTCCAACCTCTAAGACTGCACCAAGGTCTGTGTGTCTTGCTACTCTTTAGATGACATTAGGTTGTTGCAGCTTCTCAGATTATCTTCCTGAGTGTACAACTCCATGCTGAGAATTTTTTAACAATATAAAATAGCTTTAGTTTTGTCTTAAGAAAAGTCTGTGCTTTCATTTTAAATTAATCAAAGTTGTTTGCTGTGCAGATTGAAATTATATGTAACTTTTATGTGGACAATAGCAGTATTGATGCATGGTGCTGTGAAAGTTGGTTTGATTTCCTTCTGATTTCTGTCTTATCATAGACAGAGACATGATTGATGCTTCTAGAACCAAGAAACACACAAGCAATTTGAGCGTGAAAAAGCCTAAATACTTGGTTTAAAAAAAAGTACTGTAATGCAAACCATGAATGCAGAAAAAAGTCCTTCCCAGCTGATATCTGCCACTTAAAAGAATACCAGGATATAGCTGTTATTTTTACATGACATCATACTTCTAAAATATAAATAACCAGCAATGGCTTTGGTTTTTAGGAATATTTGTCATGTGTTTCATTTTATAATCTTTATGTATATTTGAAATGGAAATTCTGTCAAACAAACTCCTAACATATTCAGTAATGATTCTGAACAGTCATTGAAAAATATTTAGTTTACATATTTTTTGTATGTCACAGCCTTACTGGTTCTTGAAACTATGCTTGTTATGCACCACCTATGTGTTTCATCTTGCTCCATAATAAAATTTTGTATATGGCTATATAATTTGGAGCAACAGCATATTCAGAAGAGGTCAGGGAAGGCTGGGAATTAGTTAGGTCATGAGAGATTTCTTTCATTGTTTTGTGTGTGGCTGTGTGTTGGAAATGTATTTGACTTATTTAAAAACAAACCCTCTTGTGCTACTGCTAATACATATTTAGTCTGTAAGTCTGGCTTTTAACAAGAGCAACTATATTTTGAAGTGCAAAAAGAAACATGAAGAGTAGATAAAGTTGATTCAGAGCAAACCTTATCCTGCAGACCTAAACAGAAAGGAGGTGATAATTTAAAAGGACTTTAAAATAATAATAATAATCTTGGAAGTCTCTGAGTGCTCTGAGCGTTACGTGGCTTTTGCACCTCTGCTGCTGTTCGTCTCCAGTCAGGAGGTTGTGCTGTTAAGAATTCGGTTGTGGTTCATTTGAATCTTAAGATGGCCAATGAGTAAGACTGATTAAGCATGAGTAAGACTGATTAAGCATACACAGAAGTATACGTGTTTCCCTAAATATAGCTGCCGTTACATATGTTGTACAGCAGGACTGGAAAGTATGCCTTTCGCTCTGCAAAATTATTGTGCTGTTTTGTAGCCCAAGATTTCCTCCGTACCCAATATTGCAGCCTTTCTTTTTCTGTGGAGCTTCAGCTAGAAACCGCATTGGCTGTAAACAGCAAAAATTGAGTAGTAGCTTATAGCGCTTACTCATTCTGGTAGATTTTTCATCAACAAGCTGTAATACAGGGAGCTACTTTTTCATAGCGTAAAAAGGTTAATTTTAGTAATTTTAGAAATGGAGCATTCACCACACAAGAACACTTCCCTTTTCAAGTTACGTTTGGCTATTAAACTTCAGTAAGCTGTCTCGGTGCTGTGTTTTAAGGTCACAGTGTCTTAATATCACTTTACAAGCCATTCCACGGTCCTAAAGCAATGATGATAAATTAGAAATGTTAAACAGTTACTTCCTTTAGCAGTCACTGTAATTAAATCACTTGTATTAACAACATCCATATATAATACTGAGGAGTAAAGGAGTGTCTAGTCCTGTATTCCAAGTAGCTACTGGCAAAGAATTCAGTTCAATGTTAACATGCTCAAGTGGTGTCAGAATCACAGGATAGCTGAGGTTGGAAGGGATCTCTCAAGGTCAGTCCGTTCAAGCCCCTGCTCAGGCAGAATTGCAGGGACATTTTCACCAGGGGATTTGAGATTAAAACTAATTTGTTCAATTCAGCAAACTCAAAATGTTCAATTTGTTTCCTTTGTTTTGAAAGCTGGGTTGAAACTGATGGTATAATTTGGGTAATTTTATTTTTTTCTATTTTTCCCCTCAAAAAAAATAATATATTGGTAAATACTGGCTTTCGGTATCTTTTTGTTTTATAACAGTTTTTAAAAGTTTTTAAATAAAAGAAACTTAGCTGCCAAATTAATATTTCTATGGCTGCTCCCAGCAAATGCAATATTTTTTTTTGTTTTGCCTTATATGTTGATTCCATTGTATAGTTGTAGAATATTTCAAGCCATATGTGCTGAATTTCCTTTTCTTAAGGCATCTGTCCTGTTCTTAAGGCACCACTTTCACTGAGTTTTGTACTGAAAAGAGAAATTAGAAAAAAATATTGGTTAAGAAGCTGATCTTTCTGCAATGGGAGCAGCTTTGAAGGAAGGTGTCTTATAATCAAGAACTTGTAAAGTTCACCAAGGGGGTGTTAGAAGCTATGTTGACACATTCATATAAAGTAAGAAAACCTGTTTCTGCCTCACATCTCTGCATGAGATCTACCTAACCTAAACATGTGTGCAACAAATGATTGAGTGATACTGACCTACTTGCAGCCAAACCTGCTATATTTTGGTCCTGTTTACCTGTGTGGGGAGTATCAGAAGTCTAGAAAAAATTAGAAAAGTATCCTCTCAATTTTTATGCAAAGATTAACTACAGAAGTAGGACCTACTTGTTTGTATTGCTGAAGGATTTCTGTTCTGTTGGAGTTTGTTGCTTAGCAGCTCATCCTTTCAACAGTTGCTGCAGGGAAAATATGGAGGAAGAACAAAGTTGACCTAAAGATCCTGGACACTTAAGGAGAAGCAGTTGATTTGAAGTATTTGAATAACCATTTCATATCTGAGCCTGTATTAATTTAAGCATATAAAACATCTAATGTAATCAGGAGACTGCTGAGCGGTGCCTCTCTCAAGGGACTGGTCAGCATAAATTGACTGCCATGACTCTTGTGAGGAGGGGTATTTTCAGATTGAAATTGTAGAAAAAGCTTATGATGAATACTAAACTTGGCAAAAAAGTTCCTGATGTTGCTATAGAAGACTGTGTTTTGTTTTGTTTTAAACTTTGTGATAGAGCTTTTTTATGTAATTATTCTACACATAGGGGAAAAAAAAGTATTGTTTCAATTGAGCATGCCTAAGAGGCTTTAAACTGGAAATAACCTTGCTTGGTTTAATACTAAATTTTCTTGAATCAAGCTAAAGTAACTTTTTCAGAGATTGTACCTGTAAAAGTATTTAACAAAATGGCTAAGAAGTAAAATGACCTTTTTTAATTTTAGACCTTGTGATGCTCATTGTATTTATAATTTTTGTTTGTAGCTCTTGGATATAAATGAACTTCTGTAAGCACAAATAATTATCCAAACATGATGCATGTAGTTAAATATGCTTCTGTTGACCTTCTAACAACATACTGTAGAGTTTGTAAAAATTGTTAAATGACATTAAAATGTAAGTGCATATAGTTGCATGCTTGATTTGTGATTGTAGTCCAGAATGCCAGATCTCTTCAGACCTATGTATGTTTGCCTTGTGTGTATGTAGTCTGATAGAATGCATTTAGATTTTTGCAATGTTAGTTTTAAAGCACTGAAAAGTTAGGAAATTTCGGTTTGACTGCTTGACAAACTTTTAAACTTCTTTCATACATGTATGCACGAGGATGCACATTTTAATTAGTTCTTATTTTCCTGCTCTTCTCTTCCACATCTTTTCTTACAGTTCTACATTAAAACCTTGTATTAAATATATGATTACATTCCTGTCCTTTTTATGTTGACAGTTTTCAAGTAGAATACTTGCTATGTGCCTCTTAGGTAAGAAATAAGATTTTCCAGATTTCTTAGTTTCCACTTATTTCTGGTACCTGAAAACCAAGGTGACCAAATTGAGGTACTTGAACTGTTTCACACTGTTTCGGTGCAATTTATAGCTTCAAAAAACTGTGTTCTTGCTGTCTGTGCTCTGTTCTGTAAGAGAGAGAATGCTATTAGAAAGTAAAACAATGTGTGTGAAGGCACAAAGTACCAGGACAAAAAACTCCAGCTGTGAATCTGTGCCCTCTGATGTTTCTGACTGCTGTCAGGAACCCCTGCAAGCTGCTGTGTTGAAAGCCTGCATGTTGCGAGCCAGTTCTCGCTCTTAGAATTTCTCTGAGATTATGCACACAGGAGGAAATTCACTTTTAGAATGGTTGATTAAAGACCTGTAATTTATTTTCAGATGAGTTATATAGGTTTCAATTTCTGTCCACTGGGATCTTGTTCATTTTTCTGCTTTATGTTTTTTCCTTAATCTTTTTCAGTACTTCTCCATCTGCCAAATTAGTTCTTTCTTTCCTAATCTACAAGAGTAATTTTGAACCTTTAGTCTTTCTATGGATATAGTTCTTTAGCAATAATCTTGCAAAAATTTGTTGAAATTCTGAACCCATACTTCACAGGAAACTTAGGATAAGCCAGAATTTTAATATGGTGCCTTTTGAGTATTTATGATTATTTTTCTTTTTGTCTTTAGTCTCTCTTTACTCTTTCTTCTTCTTCAATGAGATTGGTTACCAGCAATTAAGTTTCTCTTTCCAAAGTTATTTCTCTTTATCCCTGCATGGCAGGATGAAGCAAATGTTTTTGCCTCATTGTGTAGATGAATCATAATTTCCATTGTATGTATGTAGCTTACCTATCCCATGGTGACAAAGAATAGTGCATAAGCTTTGTGTACCCTGATGCTGGTTGTAAGTTTTTAGCAGAAATCTTTTTTTTGTCAAATGCCAACTTCTCCAAATGTGAAATGTCCCACAGAAGTACATCTAACATTTAGGAAAATTTACTTATTAACATTGAAGCAGATATGCCACAGTGGCATGGAGGGAGGGGTTTGCTGTTAAGGGAAGCCACCTCATTGTGTATCTACTAGGCCATTGGTTAAATAGACCCCTGCAGGGGGCCCACACTTCTTTTTTTTCCTAAGCTGGTAACAAGAGTTAAACACAAAAACTGCAACACCATCAATGAAATAGAATAGCTATTTTGTAGCCAGCATCATCAGTGCCCCCAGTTCCTCTCCTACCTACAAAGCATTTTTACAACCAACTATTTCACTAGCTATATTAAGAAACAACAAGGAGGAAGTTAAAATGACTTTATTCTGTATCCATGTGTATGCAGCGCTACTACAACAACAACAACAAAAGGGAAACTGGGGAGGAAATGGCAATTGTTTTCCTTTCTACCTGTTGCAGACTTTCCAGCAGGCTCCATAAATATTCTCCATGTTTTCAGTTGCTCCATATTAGCTATATTAACTTATTTTCATTATTTCTGTGGGTTGGTGGGATTTTGTGTTTGCCATAGGGGTTTCTTCTGCTGAAGAAACTGAAATCATTTTGCTACAGGTTGTATGCTGTTTTCTTTTATGCTCATACCTTTTCAACTTCAGTAAGTACTGTGTCAGCCTCTTCACATGTACTGTAATCCTCTTGCTGAATTTACAGATGGCAAGCTAATGGCAGCACTGTTTTGCTGCAGACCAAGTGCAGTGGCTTTGGGCTGGGCTGTAATGAAAAGCCCCAGCAGAATGTTCTCAGATCTCTTGCTGCTCTGCACTGCCTTTATAGTGTTTTATTTTTCCTCATCAAAGGCACCTTGTACACATCCCCAGGAGCAATGCATGTGCCTTTCGTGGCCAGTTCTGCTGCCCAAGTAACTTGTTTGATGTGTTCTCACAGAAAGTTATAAGTTTTATTGTTAAGGTTGCCTGCTTCATGCTGCAATTATCCTATCACTTTCGTTAGCATTGTGATGAATTAAATATTTATTTCTAATGAAATGCTCCTTCCCATGTGATTCTTTGGCCCTCTGACCTGCTTACCAAATCCTGCTTTGTTGCTTCTGGAATTTGTTGTGTTTCTATACTATGAGTCCCATCCATGTCATTATAAGCTCTTTCGGATGACTGAGCCAGTTTAAAGGAGCAAAGTAGGGAGCAGGTATTTCAGTATGTGCTGCAGAGCAGCAGGCTGTGCTAAGACCAGAGCTTTGTCATTGGTCTCTGACCATGCACATGATGCAGGATCAACAGGCCAGGGCTTTAGGATGCTGTGAGGCAGGTTGCTGTGGTTGCGTTGACCTCTGAACGTAGGTGCAAGGAATGGCAGACAATTTCTGGAACTTTTCATGAAGTTTAATTTCATCCTTCAACTGAGTGCTCCAGGTAGATCTGTGCCCTGGGTTGCAGTCTATAGAATCAGTGATGAAGCAGATCTTGTACTGTTGTTCTCCAAACAAACCAACCAACCAAAACCACAATCACCAAAAAAAACAGGACAGTGTTTGTAGCTTATGTCCTTTCCTACACAGCGTAGTGCTGCAAGAGGTAGTGATTCATTAACCTGAAATTTATTTATTTATTTATTTTAATCCATCTGTTATTACTCACACTTGCAGCTATGGCATTTATGTATCCTTAATACATCTTCAGAAACTGCTCTCCACACTTTTAGCTTCTTACAAATGAATGAATATTTTCTACAGGGAGATGTTGTCTCTGTTGCATAACCTTTGGGTTCTTTCTGAAGGAATATTTTTAAGTCTATGAACACAGTTATTTAGGTAAATGACAGAGCAATAGTAGCACTTCCATTTCTACATGCGTAGTTGTTCCTGTTGAAACAAGCATATGATTATAATATGAAAATCAAACTGCTTGATTTGATACATATTTTCACATAAAGAATTGATTTAAAACGGAAAAAAAAAAAAAAAAAAAAAAAGAACGATACCTGCTGAAATTGCAGTGCAGAAGAGGACTATTATTAGGTTTCTGAAGTCATGAAATGGCTCTCAATAAGTTACTATTTCAAGTATGTCCCTGTAATTCAGGAGCCTTTTTATAACACAAAATCCGTGGGTTACTTCAGTGAAGAGAAAGAAAGCAAACTATTAGTCTTGTACAATTTTTTGACATACATGTAAGTAATGTTTAAATCTATTTTTAAAGAAAGAATTAGATGCTTTCATATTTTAAAACCAGAGTTAAATTCTGGTTTTCTTATTGAACCGCATGCTATTATGTATGCAGGATATTTAAACAGGTCTTTTCTGGTTTTTGACCCCTTTCATGTGTGTTTATTTCATGAACAATAAAAGCAGGCAATAAGCAACATGCTAACAGCTACAATGAAATTGCTTTCTTCCCGCTGTGTTTCATCCTTTAGGAAATGGTTGTGACTAAGGCAGTAAACCTGAGATGTGTTCATGCCCTGCTTCTAGCCTATGTTTGTGTAGAGGTTATGTAGCATGAAAGCAGCATTGCTTTGCGCATAGCTCTATGTGTGTGTGACACTTCTGAATGGGTGTAACGTAAAGTTCCTGCTGCCTGTTTCTGCCTCATTCAAGATTAGACTTTTTATTAGAAGAACGTCCTCTAGGACTGCTTTTAAAAAATTGCATATTTTGAAGAAAGACATCAAAAAATAAAATCCCGTAAATCATTATTCTAAACAGCCTGTGTTTCCTGTCTTTCCACCAAGTTCTACTTTTGATTTGTGAATGAATGTATCTCCCATTTAAAAAAAAAAAAAAAAAAAAAAAAGAATAATCATATATGTATCAAAGAAGCGTGGTGCTATACAGACTACACTTATGCTTTGGAAGACAAAAAAAAAAAAAAAAGAAAAAAAAATAATGTAGATCTAGAAAAATCATAAAGAAAAGGGCTAGAGCTAATGGATAAAGTAACTTCCTGACTATTGGACTTAAAAAGTAACTTGGTGGGGGTATTTTCTTAAGAATAATTAATTTTATAAATAATAATAAGTAATATAAATAATGTTACCATATAGTAGTGCCACTGATTCTTAGCATTAGTGGTTACTCCTAATTCTACCCACCTCTCTGTATAATACTTCAGTAGATGGAAATAAGCATCTTGGCTGAGCTGCTTCTCCCGGTCCGTGTTTCACATAGACTAAGCCTTACAACCTCTAGCTGTCCTACATCTTATTCTTTTTGTCCCATCTGTGAGGTTTTCCACTTTCCATTTTACGTCTATCCCTCCTTCCTTTCCTTGTCTCCTGATTTCTCATCTCCATTATTAGGTACTGTGGGAGAATATACAGGTTGTTTTTTTTTTTCCCCTTGAGATTTTATCATTTACTTCCCAAATGTCTTGAACTATGGAAGAACAGGGTGGTGCCAGACAGCTGAAACTCATCTGAGTACTCTCATTTGAGCTCTCAATAGCTTGATTGACCTGAAGATTTCACACCTTCTGAGTGTCTCTTTGATGGCAATTTTAAGGAGGAAATGGCTGCTCCATTTCAGGAAGATATTAAAGCTATGAAGAGGCGAGTAAAATTCTGATGTCCTCAGGGTAAGTGTGAAAACTGATTATTCGTGGTATTAGTTGCTTGAAAAAGGTTCAGTGCCTGTAAGTAATAACTGAGTGGAAATGATGTAATTCATTTCTGAGGTGGAAACTAGCAATGCGACATAGTTCCTAGAATAATACCAAAAGTTCACGGTCTCATAATAGAAACAGCTGTTGGCTTTGAATGGGGGAAGGAAATTTCTAGCTATTGCCTCAGCCAAAAGGATTCAGGACTGCTGGCTGCAGACCTCTGGTGCACCGCTAGCAAGCCTAGCGGTGGAGCAGGGACTGCAACCCTGAGGGAAGCCATTGAGCTCCTGAAGACAAGGTCCTGCTGGTGACACATTGCCAGAGAGATTTGCTAACCTGTTGCTCCAACCTGGTGAGAGAATTATGTGCTGGTACCATCAGCCATATACACAGCCTTATTATGGCTCAGTGCAAGTTCGACGAATAACTATCAGAGGTGGGAAGGGACCTCTGGAGATCACCTGGTCCAAGCCCCTGCTCAGGCAGGGCCATCCAGAGCAGGGTGCCCAGGACCATGTCCAGGTAGTTTTGAAGATCTCCAAGGAGAGATCCACAGCCTCTCTGGGCAGCCTGTGCCAGTGCTCTGCCACCTGCAGAGTAAAGAAGTGCTTCTTGATGTTGAGATGGAGCCTCTTGAGTTCCCGGTTCCGTTGTGCTTCTTGGCTTCTGGGTCTTTTCTGAAGGCTACTGTGTGCTTCACTAAATATGTCTATGGATCCTGGTTTTCCCAGTACCTCTAGTTTTCAAGCATGAAAAAACGTTCCCATAATCCTCACAGTTAAATATGAAGATATATAAAGATTTTAATGAAAGACATCTTATCCTTCATGTGTATTTCATTCTAGACCAGAATGATGATCCCTCATATTACATTAAAATATTCATGAAAAATACATAAGCGTCTGACCGGTTCAAAAATTTGAGAAGGTGTTTTCATACTGACTTGGTTAGATCTACTCCTATCAAGAAACACTCGAGGCTTTGCTGTATATGCTAAAAATACAGACAAGTAAAAGAGCCCAAGCTGGTGGCTAAAGGCAGATCAAAATTAGCCTGACTAGTTTGTGTTGCACTGGGGAAAAACAGGCACTTCCCTTATGCCTTTAGCCTTGATATGTTAAAACATTCTTGTTAAGGCTTTGCTGTAATGTTACAGGCTGACTTTTTTTTTTTTTTAATACACTTAAACTTTTAAACTTTTGTTTAATAGACAACCCAGAATAACCACGTTAGAAACCAATGTTAAAGGAATACAGACAGGTACAAATATAAAAACAGACAATGATTAAAAACACCAACAGGAAAAAATCCATGATTCTTTAGGATGCCAGCATCTGATGCTGCGGCAGAAGAATGATGCTTTGTGAGTGCAGGGAGAAAGGTGGTGCTTTCTGATAACTGTGTTTACAAACAAAATAACCTTTTAAGAAAATAAAGTTACCTTCAGAGATCGGCAAGTAGGAGGATTATGTGACTTCAAGACACACAAAGCCGTGAATTAAAAATGCCAGATCTTTTATCCCAGTGGAGGAAAGCAACTAAATATATATATATATATATATATATATATATATATATATATATATTTTTTTTTTTTTCTTCTCTCTGAGGCCACATGGTGCTGGATCAAATGAATCTAATGCCTCCTGATAGCAGAGTACTGCTATTTAAAGAAAGAGCCACAAGTCCAGACAACAAATCACTTATAAAATTAATTCATTGGACTGGCACTAACCATTTGGAATTTCAAACTATTTTTGCCAAATTTTAGGAGGCAGGGTTTGCTTTGTTTGTTTTTCCTGTAAGAGAAAGCCATAATGGAATTTGTAACTGAATTTCTCCATTGGCAGAAGAAAGGGATAGAGATTTTTCTGCTGGTGGAAGCAGTGGTAATTGGATGGGTCTCAGTGAGCAAAGCAGATATCTTTCAATACTTCGAATCTTTGAATATCACAGCTATAAGTGTAGGAAATTCCTATGAAGTTATCAAACTAATCAAAAACCTACTGTTACTTTGAAGTATTCTTTTTTTTTTTTTTTTTTTTCTTCCCCATACTAGGAAAAAGTCATCTGTGACAGGAAATATGAACCAAAAGACAACTGATGAATTCTCCTTTGATTTTTTTTTTTTAATTTTTTTTTTCATTATTCATTAGAAGCCTTATCCTTAGTAAGAATGTTTTTTATTAGCATCTTGCTGAGAGGAGCCTTTGACTTCTCTAACACATGCAATACCATGAACAAGGTATTCTGTTAACTGATACGGAGTGTTCTGCAAGAATTCAGACAGTCCTTGATAGAAAGCACTCTGTGGAAGATGTTGCAGGATCATACACTGGCTAGCTTGGTCAGAAAAATATAGTTGTTGCCTCTCTCTAGCATTTTTCTTTAAAAATAATAAAGTAGCCAACAACCATCTGCAAGGAAATCCATGTGCCAAAATAAAAACATTTAATGAGAAAGGCTGCCTTCTGGGATTCTATTAGAGGTATACCAGTTTAAAGGAATATTTTTAATCATGTATGAGATAGAGCTGTCAATATCTGTTCTATCTAATTTATGCTTTTTTCTTTTTTCTTTTTTTTTTCAGCAATTAAAAAAAATCTCACCTAAAACATTTTTTTCACAGTTTTAAGCCAAATGTTTCCTCTACACCTCTGATGACTGAGGAAAGTACAAGTATTCTCGAACAAAGCATGTTTGTTGTTGTTTGTTTGTTGTTGTTTGTTTGTTTTTACTTTGTCTTGGGAAAACTCTAATGAACATGTTGTAAGTCTCTTGGCATTGTACTATGAGAGCAAAGAAATGTGTGTTAATTATAATAAGCTTATCCATCTAGGTAAGTATTCTGGGAAGTTACTCCTTTAGAGTGGTCATCCACTCCAAGCTAAATAGCTTGATGCTCTTTTAACTTGTAAACTTTAGCTACAATGTATGTTCTTAGGGTAATCTCATGGTGATAAAGTATCTTGTTCATGGACAAGTATGGATTTATTTTACATAACTCATTAGATGATCCTCTTTAAAAAGTAAATGTTTTTTGTTTAGACCATCTGATCTATTTTTACAGTGCTGAAGTCTTTAAAATGACTGGACATTCAGCCAGTATAATCGATTCCTACATCTGCCAGAAATTCTGGTGATGAGTGTTTTCAT
Source organism: Netta rufina (assembly GCF_964035555.1). Taxonomy (NCBI): domain Eukaryota; kingdom Metazoa; phylum Chordata; class Aves; order Anseriformes; family Anatidae; genus Netta; species Netta rufina. Next base: position 110,788,524 of record NC_140124.1, read on the forward strand.
GTTTGTTTGTTTGTTGTTGTTGTTTTGTTTGTTTGTTTGTTTTTCCCCCTGATTTTAAAGAGGTTAAGTCAAATGATTAGATCACTTAGTTTGACCTTAGTTTGGCATACTAAAGACCATCATATTTTTCTTCATTAGGACTGAATCAAATGCAATAATCTGCCTAAATAATAATGACTTAAATCATGAACCTGTCTTCCACAATGACACTTGATCTTGCTGTCAAGATTGTCATTAACACCTAGCTGTTTGTTGCAGTGATTAAAATTGCTTTCTAAAAATAAGAACAAAAATGGGCCTGAATTCAGTTTCCAGCCCTTTGTCTAGCTCTGCTGGCCTGTGGCCCAGGGCATGTTAGACAGCGTCCAAGGGGAGTTGTAGTAGGCAGAATTATTTGAGTGACCACGCTGTGTCTGGTGGGCTATGGGAAGCAGAAAAGCATGTTCCCTTCTTGAAGATGCTTATATCTTGTTCTTCTTCTTGACTGGCTGCATAGATTGACATCTTGAAGTCTTGAGGTTCTTTTTCTAACTGGGAGAGCAGCAGGGAGGGATCTGAGGTAACTTTGTGAATATCTATCACCCAGACTGACCACTCTAGTCAGGGTCACCTCTGAGGGCAAAGACTCCATATCACTAATGAGGGTGGTCTTGTTACTATGTCTGCTGTGTATATCTGTGCATGTATTACTTGGTGTTTGTCTAGCTTCCAGCTCTGTGACTCAAAATCCCAGAGCAGACTGCCAACCCAAGGGTGGGTATCACATTGTCTGTAGGACATCTTTGCATTGGCTAAGTGCCAGGGGAGAAAATAGCTGAAGGTGCTCTCTTGTGTTGGATGTGTGCATGACACACTAAAATACGTGTATGTATTTAGAAATACATGTATAACAAATGTTTAGGATTAGGGACTAATACATACAAAAGTGTCCACCAAAGCCAGTGTGTTGTGCAAGTTAAATAGCAGTAAAATCAACTATGAACTGCTGTTAGGGATGCTTTTGAGACATTTTGAAAAAATTTGAATGGGTGATATTCTCACCCTGTGTGTTAGTGTCTGCATCTCGTATTTGATGCTCTTATTGGAAAAAATAAGAAAGTAACTATTTGAGATTAATGCCCGGGGACACATTTCAGAAGACTGAAAGACAGCTCTGCTGGCTGTGACACCACCTGTCCTATATAAATTATTTTCTCCTATCTTTACTAATATAGGTTGTACAGCAACTTATTCAATATGGCACTATTAGATCTGAAATGACACTTGTGATCTCTTTAAAAAAAAACACTGCCTATTTTTTGTTGCTGTTGTTTTTAGTAGTTTGTTTTCTTCTGTTTATTATATTCCCCACCCATATTTCACAATTAAATTGCACTTTTCTTAGTACGTATCCTTGCTGTTTTGTATGTGGTATACAGTGAGCTAAGTTTTGACAATAAACTAGACATTGCATGTCATATATCTTACTTGAATTGCTCATATAGAATATAGTCCCAAATAAAATCTCTCCCATCTCTTTGACAGTTTTTTTTGTTTGTTTGTTTTTGTTTGTTTTTTGTTTTTTTTTTTGGGGGGGTGGGGTGGGGGAGGAAGCCTTGCTTTCCTAAACCTGATATCTGGTATTAGGCACTTACGATCTCTGCAGAGTTCTCTTTGTTACTATAAAAATTGCTATGAAAAGAGCTGCAGAACAGCCAACTGCAAACTAACAAGATTAGAGTTCTTTTATTGCTCCATGGAACAAATTTCCTCTCAAGGACTGTAAGCCTGAAGTTTGAATTGACACTTAATCTGTTTCCTCTTCTCCATAAAAACCTGTACTTTTTAAGAGGCAATAGGTAGACTTTGTCTTTTTGCAGTAATCTGTGGTCCTGGTATGAGGGACAAGACTTCACAGAGAGCTGTTGCCTCATACAGCAGCACTTTCCATGAGAAAGGTAATATTTTACATCAAAATGAAGTGCTGTGGTTGTCAGTATACAGGGATATACAAAGGTGGTTGACAAACCTCCCAGGAGACAGTTCCCTCAACATCAGTTAGATGTGATAGTAAAACATGCTCTAGATGGTGGAAGAGGTGCGTGTCCCTCAAGCAGGGATAGGAATTCAGTTTTTCCCATTTTTTTGGAGTCTAATTGTTATAAAACAGGACTTTGGATCTGGATTTTTATATTAATTTGTGTTTTTCATAACCAAAATTGGCCAACAGTTTGATTTGCCTCCAGGCTTGTTCACGGCCACTATCTCCTTTATATTCAGTCAGCTGCTGGCCTGTGATGGCCTTCCTTCTCAAAGAAATGCTAGATTATTTTCAGTAAATCAGTGTTTTACCAAAAATGTTGCTCAGGTCTCCTCAGGCCCAGAAGGAGCTGACTTCACATCTCCTGTTACCCAGACCTGTGATTTAAACCTCTATAAAAGAGAAGGGTCAGTAGCGTTTCCTTTCACAGCTGTTTTATGAATAGTTGTTTGTTTTAGTCCCATTTCTGTGGGTGTCAGGATGACTAGTTGGTTGATGTGAGTCATTAGGAGGGACCCCAGGTTTTCCCAGCTGTGTGTTGCCTAAAGAAAACCATGTTCCCTGAGACTACTCATACTTTTTCTCCACTTCTTTTTCTGGATAAGTTTGGACTGTAACCCCCTGAGTTGACTTCAGTTAATTTATTTTTATCTTATACCTATTTCCTTGGCTGTCCTTAGTATTATTCAGATTGCTAGATGCTTGGCATGAGCAAAACAATTTTGAGAATCTAGCTCCTACTGACAAATCTTGCTTCCGTGTCCCGTGCCATTGTTTATTTTGCAGTGAAGCACTGTGAGGATCAGGTCTCCACCAACTGGGTGGACCGACTGCTGCTATCCACAAGCTGCAAAGACCAAAGTTCGGCCTTTCTTTATCGTCATGAGGTTCTGGCTTACTCTGGTTGAAAAAAGCAATACAAATTTTAAAATCATATAAAAAGCAGTTCATGAAGATACTCATTGCCTTAACAAGGGGTAAAACACTGCAGGGTCAAAGCAATCAAAGCAGTAATAGGTAGTGAAAAGTATCACTTCTCAACTTATACTCTTAGTATTCAAGTCAGCATAATAGGTCTTCAAAGCCATTTCTTATTGTTGGCTCAGCAACCAAAATCTGATTTGATTTCCTCTTTGCAGGCTCCTTCAAAACAGTATTTGGTATTGTCTTCAGGCTGGTCTTCTCAAAATGAGATGGGCATAAGTGTTATTTTTTTATTATTATTATTTTGTATTTCCTTAAGTTGGTATGAAGCCCCTTTTACCTTTTGATCTTTATCTGCTCTGCGTTTGTTAAAACAAAATGATTACATTTTGATAGTATGGTGTAGTGGATTTACATGGCATGGTTTCCGTAGCAGCGGTGGCAAGAAGAATCCAGAAGCTGCCCCATGTTAGATAAGGGCCCTGCCGCTGGGAAGACCCCAGCCAATAAGCGATGTTGTTTGTGCCTCTGTGAGAGAAGATTTAAGAAAGAAGAAAAAGAAAAAAACTGCTGCCACACAGCAGCTGGGAGAGAGGAGTGAGAAACGGCCTTGCAGGCACCAAGGTCGGTGAAGAAGGAGGGGGAGAGGTGCTCCAGGTGCCGCAGCAGACACCCCCTGCGGCCTGTGGAGAGGCCCCTGGTGGAGCAGGCTGTCCCCCTGCAGCCCATGGGTCCCACATGGAGCACATCTCCACAGTGCAGCCCGTGGAGGAGCCTCAGGTGGAGCAGGTGGATGTGGCCTGGAGGAGGCTGTGGCCCATGGAGAGCCCCTGCAGGAGCAGAGCCCGGGCCGGAGCTGCAGCCCATGGAGAGGAGCCCATACAGGAGCTGGGGGGAGCTGCCGCCTGTGCTGGAGCAGTTTGTTCCTGGGGGATGGACCCTGTGATATGAAGCCATGTGGGAGCAGTTCTTGAAGAGCTGCTGCCTGTGGGCAACCCACGCAGGATCAGTTTAGGAAGGATGGCATCCTGTGGAGCAGGGGCAGAGAGTTGTCGTGGTTCCGCTTGAGTGGGCAGCTGAGCTCCACCACAGCCGCTCTCTTGCTCCCCCTCTTCAAAGAGGAACGGGGAGAAAATACGATGCAAAGGGCTCAAAGGTTGAGATAAGGACATGAAGATCGTGCAGTAATTATTGTAACAGGCAAAACAGACTCAGCATAGGGAGATAGTAAGATTTATTGCTTATTACTAACAAGCTAGAGAAGTGAGAAACAAAGGAAAGAAACCAAAAGCACCTTCCCCCCCATCCACCCTCTTCCACCTCCTCCCCCGAGTGGCGCAGGGGAACGGGAATGGGGGTTATGGTCAGTCTACAGCACTTCTTCTCTGCTGCTCCTTCTCAGTCACTCTCATCCCCTGTGCTGTGGGGTCCCACCCACGGGATGCAGTCCTTGATGAACTGATCCAGCGTGGGCTTCCCACAGGCAGCAGCTCTTCCAGAACTGCTCCAGATATGGGTCCGTACCACGGGGTCCATCCCTCAGGAGCAAACTGCTCCAACCTGTGTCCCCTACGGGCAGCAGCTCCTGCTGGGTCACCTGCTCCTGCGTGGGCTCCTCTCCACGGGCTACAGGTCCGGCCTGGAATCTGCTCCGGCAGGGGTCTTCCACAGGCAGCAGCCTCCGTCGGTGCAGGGCCACCTGCTCCACCGTGGTCTCCTCCACGGGCTGCAGCGTGGAACCCTGCTCCACCGTGGTACTCCATGGGCTGCAGGGGGACATCCTGCTTCACCATGGTCCTCACCACAGGCCGCAGGGGACTTCTGCTCCGGCGCCTGGAGCACCTCTCCCCCTCCTTCTTCACTGACCTTGGCGCCTGCAAGGCTGTTCCTCACTGCTCTCACTCTCCCAGCTGCTGTGTGGTGCAGCGTTTTTTGTTTTTTTTTGTGTGTTGTTTCTTTTTTTTTTTTTTTTTTTATTGGCTTGTCTCTGGTCAGCAGTGGGGCCCTTCCCAAACATGGGGCAGCTTCTAGATCCTTCTCACAGAAACCACCCCTATGGCCTCCTGCTACCAAAACCTTGCCACGTAAACCCACTACAAGAGTGACCATGAGTGAGCAGCAGAGATGAAGCATCAGGGACTGATCACAACCCCCATTCCCTGTTCCCCTGCTCCATGTGGGGGGAGGAGGTGGAAGAGGGTGAATGAGGGGAAGTTGACTTTGGTTTCTTTCCTTTGTTTCTCACTTCTCTATCTTGTTAGTAATAGGCAATTAATCTTACTATCTCCCTACTCTGAGTCTGTTGTGCCCATCACGATAATTGTTGAGCGATCTCCCTGTCCTTATCTCAGCCGTTGAGCCCTTTGCATTGTATTTTCTCCCCCTTTCCCTTTGAGTGAGAGAGCGGCCATGGTGGAACTCAGCTGCCCACCTGAGTAAAACTACCACATATGTCAACATTGGGTCTCAAACACAATTGGTACCCATCTGACAGCTACTGCAGAAGGAGAGGCACCTTGATAGCTGACAAAGGGCAGGGCTTCCCATGCCTTGGATTTTGTTCCTAAGCAGGGTGTAAAGCCAGTGCTGGGAAGGAGCAGCTAAGGGGGAGATCCTGTGCTCTTCTCCATCTGCAACTCTGCAGCTGCTCTAGCTGCTAGACGTGGAGAAATCTACAGGCAGGTTATGTCTCCTGAGACATTCACACTGTGGGAGGTGGGAAACATCCAACACAGCCTGAAGGGTTCCCAGGAGTCATAAAGGATAATAAACATATGGATTTATTTTTTTTTTTATTTATTTATTTTTAAGTTGGCTTAGATATTCATCTTGCCAGAGAATTTATCATCGGGGCAACAACAACCCTATTTAGCAAGGTATAAACTTCCCTTTTTCCTAAACATCCCAGGCGTTAAGGAATTTGCAGCTTAAACAGCTGAGAGGAGAAGAGCACAGCTGAAGTATTTGAGGAACTGCATTACATAGACAAGTAGGGTCATAACTTATTAAAACATTTGCAAAACACATTCCAGTGAGATGAAGTTAAACAGCTAGAGCATCTTCCCACGTAAGAAAGGCATCGGGGAGCAGAATCACAGAAATCAACTGTCCAGGCACATTCCTCAGATGGCTGAACTCACTTTTGATAACTCTGAACTCTCCAGCATTGGCTTGTAGGGCAAATTCAGTTGGTATTACAGTGTAAGTGATGCTGGAGCTTATGTAAGAATATTTTTCTTCCTACATCGCACTGTATATCTAATCTGCACATAACTGTAGACTTCCTTTCAGCATATATTTGGGTCAGAAATAGTTTGGTGTGTAATATACTTTTTACTAAAAATCTTGAATATAAATAGCACAGGTGGGAAAGATAAATCCCGTTTTCTTCCAGTTCAAAGGCAGTCTGAATACTGGTTTGGCTTTCCTTGTGTAATGATGTAATATTGGCAATGGCAAGCAGGAGCAGAGCCAGGGATTTCAGCTTCATGCACTCCTAGACTGCTTCTCTGTGCCCCATCCAACATGCAATTAGTGTAGCTGCACGGTCACGACTACATCCCCTCCCAGGCCTGTTAGCTATTGCATTTCACGGGGCCAGAGCATTAGATGGGATATCCTGTAAAGAAGAGGACACAAGGTAGGAAGCTTCCCCCACATCCCTTCCTAGGAAGGCAGTGAAGGTGCTTGCCCTGCACCGTTAACAGCAAATGTTATGTTCATTGTGGTGCACAAATGTGTTCCATTGATGAGTATGCGGAGTTCCTTCTGCAATATATAAAAGGCAAAACAACTATGAAAATTTCCCACAGGTCTCTGCTGAGCTTTCTCTTAAGAAGGTTGCAGCAACTGGTCTGAAGGCAATATGGTTGTGTACCTAAAAGGTTTTGTTCAGTTTGCCTCATGTGACAAAAAAGTTGTTCTGAATATTAAATAATTATCACCATCATATGCAGGATATATCCATACTGTATACTCTCCCCTGTCAACCATTCAACAATGTAAGGAAAACCAACTGCCATGCTAAATGGAGAATTCAGTGTATCTGTGTATCATATCTTGAAAGCTTCTTTGAATAATGCTTTCACTCAATAATGATGAAAATCTGCAAATAAATCAACGAATATCGTAGCAGAAAGTTAACAATAAAGTAGAGCTTTTAATTGTTACTGATCAGTTCCTTAATAAGACATATTTAGGATTTATTATTCTTAATTCAGCACCCGCCTCTGTGAGGCTGAGTGCTGTTAAGTGTCACATGCTTTTGTATTAATTGTAAGAAACGGATTCTTTTTCTGACTCCAAGGCTAAAAATCTGCTAGCCCAAAGGAGCTATCAAGGTGATATGATAAAGGCCCTGCTGAATATTTATGCACAATTAAATTAAATACGCACGTGCCACTTGTTCTGCAAAGAACACAAGGGAAAATATGACTAATACGTAAGAGCAAAGATTAGTTTACTTGTCAGTTCATGATCATGATATAGATGGAATTTCCTTCCATAAAAATAGCATGACAAAGAGTTCATGAATATTTTCATCAGTAGCTAATGTTTCCATTCCCAGAGGAGAGCTCTAAGCCCACAAACAAGAGAGGCTGCCACACTTAAGATTCAAAAGAACGTCGTCACAAAATGTAAACTGTCTGCAAGAAACTTTCAGCTTTGATAGTTTTATCACATTAGAAACAAGTGCATCATAGCACAGATGTGACCTGTATTTATAAAAATATTTGACTAATATAGGATTTTGTTGTATTAGAAATCTGTGCAGTATTGTAACAGAGAACAGGTCTGAGCTCTGCCGAGAGCAATGAGTTTGGCGACTGAGAGCAGTCTTGTGTTTCTATTGTGTTACCATTTTAAGGTGAAAGATGCATCTTTTCCAGTACTACAAGAATGAGATGTGTTTTCAGAGGATGGCATAATGCATTTTTATGGATTCACTGTCTGACATTCACGATTGTTCAAAAAATGTAGTAGGCTGAATTACAAATGAGTAATTAGTAAGTGGATGCAAGATAAATATATATTGATTATACATTTTGAATATGTTTATCATGAAAATTATTGGCCTTGTTTAAGAACTCAAAAACAATTCTCTCCTAGAATAAAGACCTTAGGAGTGAATACAAGACAGATATAATCTGACTTTGAGGCATTGCATAAATGTATTATGCACTGAGCAGATTTAAAACAGTAGTATCAAGAATTTGGAGATAAATTACCTTCTGCCAAGAAGAAATGTGTGCACGATTTTAGTCATTCTCTTCTATTTTTCCCAAATTTTTTTATCGTTTCTTCCTGAAATTTGAAGGGATAAGCAAATGGCATTGGAAGTATTGTTACACAAGTGTGGGTAATAATAAAAAAAAATAATAAAATAATAATAATAATTAAAAAAAAAAAAACAGTGCTGCAGCACAACTGCAAGAATTAACACAGGAGAAAGTAGGCTTAATAGTAAACAGAGGAGAACAGTGAGGATAAAGTTGGAACAAAGTTCTTAAAAGTGCATAGTTAGCACAATGAGTTAGAGAAATCATGGATGGGGGAACATCTTGCAAAATGTATTATGGGAAATAACTTGCAGTCTTCAAAATGTGATAGATTAGAAAATCAGCAAGATTCTATAAAGGGAAAAAAATTCACAACCATCTAAAAATATTTTTATTTTCAGCTGAGTGCTGTGACACCTTTTCCACATAAGGAGTACAGAAATTCAGGAAGTTCTTATTATAGCTGTTGAATAAACCCAAGTGGGCAAACAGTTATTTTTTTCCAAGTGCACCCAAGCTCTAGTGGCAAACAGCAAAGTTCTAAGAAAATGAGATAATAAAGCCAAAGGATTACAGACATTTACTTCTAAGGAAGTCTTAAAGAGTATTTTACTACATTTCTATTGTTTATATTATTTTAACATCCCTACTTAAGAGACAGCTGGCCTTTGTCTGTGGGCCATGTAATAAAATCTTCTGTTTAATGTGCAGAGCTGTCCAAGAGGCAGCAAGAGTGTATCTGGAGCAGGAGACAGAACAATGTCTTCCAACAGCCAAAAGCATACCTGGGGAGAGCAAGGATTCAGTGCTTCCCCATGCTGCATTGCAGAGCAAACCCTTGGCAGCAGGTATGGTACGACTGCACTGGGCAGTGCATTGTAGCATGGGCAGCTCTGCCTCTGATCCACACTGGCTGAACATCAGGAAATGCTGCGTGGTGGTCACTACAAGAAATGCCACATCTCTCCCAGTAATACACTTCTTAGCATTTTGCCAACAATCACTATATAAGGTGTCAGTGGGGAAATAGTTGGATAAAGAGCAGTTTATTGTACTTTTCTGTAGAATTTGAGGGCAGTTCCACATAGCATTGCAGGAATGATCAAGGCTACAGGAGGAAAAGGTATTAGTGTTTTTGAGGGGGGGAGGGACAACAAGAATGGAAAAGAATAATGGGATGTCTATTTTGGAAAGAAGATATGTAAAGGGAAAGATACAAACATAAAGCAGCAAATGGAGCACAGTGGTATGTGAGGAACTTCTCTTGTGTCAACATAAAACTCAGGAAATCTAATGTTATGAAAAGGCACATAATATACTTTGTGATACCGCAAAGGCAGGGGCAGTTCTCTGCTCTCTTAAAGGGATGCTAGAATGACAGCCAGATGAGCCTCAGCAATCTTTGGCTTGTGTAGGGGATGGCCAGACAAAAATAATGAGAAGCTGCTATAGCGCCTAGGCAAGCAGCTGATTTTCAAAGAAAATGCTCTGAAAGCTTGGGAGTACATTGTCCAGTTATAAAAGATGACTGATAATTCTGATGAAAGGTCTGTTTGGCTAAGCAATGAGCTTTTCGATCAACTAGCATGGAAAAGGAGAGGAAATAAAAAGGAGAAACAACAAGAGGCTACAGAGGTGTTGCATAAAAACATTGCTTGGACACATAGGTGTGAAATTGGGAAGACCAAAGCCGCCACTGGAGCTAAAAGTCGTAAGGGGCATAAGGAAAACATTTTACAGGTTTGAGAACCATCCAGTGATGCACCAGGAAACATGGATGGGAAGGGTAAAAGGAGAATTAGGGGAGCTACAGGCTGCTTCACCTGCTTTCCTGGGAAAGTGATGGACCTATGTACTGAGGCAGAGCACACACTCAAGCAACTCAGCTAAAAAAGAACAGACATTACGGCAGAATCCAAACTTAATACACAACAGTGGTCTCATCACTAGTAAGGTAAACCCTATCCTGAGTTACTTTAGGAGAAGCATGGATGGCAAAAAGTTTGTATTTTGCCTACTTGGCACAGCTGAAGTTGGTGTAGCATGCCCTCTTCTGGGTCCCCTGGTTCAAGACAGACATGTCTGCAGACATGTTATGTATCAGATGCATGTTTTTAAATTTGTGAGGGAGACTGCAGGCCCTCTCAGAAAGCTCACTTCCTGACTGGACTGAAATGGGTGTGCCAGCTTCTAGCCTGGTCATGTCCCCCTTTAGGTACTGGAAGGCCACTAAAAGGTGTCCCTGGAGCTTTCTCTTCTCCAGACTGAACAACCCCAGCTCTCTCAGCCTGTCTTCACAGGAGAGGTGCTCCACTGCTCTATTCATCCTCATGGCCCTCCTCTGGACTCATTCTGACAGCTCCATGTCCTTCTTGTGCTGGGGACCCCAGAGCTGAACACAGCACTACAGATGGGGTCTCGCAAGAGCAGTGTAGAGAGGGAGTATCACCTCCTTCATACTGCTGGACACACTTCTTTTGATGCAGGGTCTGTAGCCCAAAAACCACTGCATCATATATTAATATCTTCTTTTGATATTATTTGATGTATCACATATTAATATCTTGTTCAAAATCAAATAGTCATAGTGAAGTTATTTGAATGCAATTAACAACAACTTGAGGGCTAAAGCCTTTTGTATATGTGTATATATATATATATATATATATATATATATGATCTAGACCCACTGTAGTTCTGTATGCTTTGTAAACCTTGGACATATGCACTGAAAATATATTTTATTTAGGGAATTGATATTGTTGAAGCACCTATTGAGAAAAAGCAAAAACTAGCTCTAACTGCTTTTTCTGCACTTACTAGCCTAAGCATGCAGACTGTTGTTTTCCTCAAGCAGTGGCATCTGTTATTGAAAAAAATGATGTGTGAAGTATACTAGTAGTCAAGAAATATCAGAGACCAAGATGAGTCTTCAGCACCTCCAGAGGCAGCAAGGAAATTGGAAGAGACAACAGATACAATATGTGCTTGCAAACAGAGAGTGCAGAACAGAAGAAAAAAAAAATTAAAAAAAGACACCATGTGAATTGTTTAATTTGGAACAATAAAGAAAAAGCTCCAGGAAGAAAAGTACGATATTGTGTTCATGTTTTTGTTCTCTTTAATCATATTCTTTATTTATAACAGAGTTGATGGAGTTGATGACTTAAGGGCGTTCCAAGAATCTTTTCATAGCTCTAGATGCTGATTTATACTGGATCTCTTAGGTTTGCTATCAAGTGGATGTTGGATTAGTTGGACAATATCTGGGTATAATTCTTGGCTGTATTACAGCAGTTCATGAGATGAAAGTCTGTCTCCAGGAGATCAAATAGGAATTTTTTATTTGATATAAAGACTTTACCCTGGTTTTTCATTATTTTTTTCACAGCTTGATCAGAGCAGAGAAAAAAAGGGGAAAACAAAACAAAACAAAAACCTGCTATGCTGGATGTTTTGTAGTGGCTTTAGAACTGAGAATTCCCAGCCTTTTTAATCTTGTGATTTTCTTTTTTTTCCTAAGCCTTGAATGATGGAACTTAAAGCTTTATGTGTATGCAGAAATTTGAAAAAGCAGCTTGACTAAATCTTTGAATTTAAGAAGAGAAATAGATAGAAAGTTAATTTTATTATTATTATTATTATTTATTATTTTTTATTCTTATATAAACCTATCATATGATGCTTTGAGATCTGTCCCATAGTACTGAAATGCTAGGAGTAGCCAGTTGTGGTTCTCCCTAGGTTTCTCAAATCCTGATGTATTTCAGGACTAAGCTTCCTGACTCTGCCAGAGTTGGCTAGGGTTCTGTGCCTTTCCCCTGCAAGTCCAGCATGAAATAGATGGGGCTGAGAAACAGTGATTAGAGAAAAAAGTATAGTTTAGACAAAATAGAAACAACAGTTTTCCCTGAATGTTGGCTTCTCCCTTTTCATTGTTCAAAATTATGGAAATTTGGGGGCATTTTAATAGCATGTTCTTCCTCAGGGAGAAGAATTTATTTTCTGACCCTTATCTGAGGTACTGGAAGTTTGGGAGGTTTTTAATGAACATCTTATGAATTCAAATGCAGGCAGTGTGCAAAAGTTGCTTTTTCTTCTTTTCTTCTGGCCACCTGGAATTGGATTAACAGAAAAGCTAAAAGTAGCACTGAGCAGGACTATAGGTAATGCCATGCTGGTTTACATCCCAAACCCACCTAATCCCATACCATTTCTTCAGTAACAATTAGTGTTATATACTTCAGAAGAAAATGGGATTACATGGCCTTTGTTCCTCCACATACATTCGTAGGCTTATGATGAGTTGTACTCATTTGAAATTGCCTTAACTCCCAAGGACTGGGATTTAATGTCTCTTGAGTGAATTAGTTGTATTCAATTATGATTCTGTGGATGTTCTCGTCATCCACAGAAATGACTGTTCTTTCAGCAAACTTTGCAGATTTTCTGGCAGCTTTTTGCAGCAATATGTTATCTATGCTTTAATCATATGTGGACTGAAACAGCTATTGAATTCTACTTTGTTCCTATGTTAACAGGGAAGGAGCACAGAAATTTCGTGTCTACAATTTCTTGAGCACTGGTTATTTCCGTAACAGTTAGGTTGTATGTTTTCATCACAACACCAACTGTTCACCTCCTTTTAAGGCTATTTTTTGCAGTCTCAATTCATATGATCAAGTTTTATTTTCAAGCTTGATTATCCTCAGTGTTTCTTTGAGACTTCCTATGTTTGGCTATGTCTCTTTGGCACTGACATTCAGGGCTGTGTATGTCAGGAGGAACACGTTAAACAGTACACTGAAAATCAGTAAATTTATAGAAACTTCTAAGGCAGAATAAGAGCATTCTCTTTAATTGGGGTTATGAGCAACAAATGGTCTTGAGTAGAACAGAAAATGTGAGGAAATTTCTATTTCATCATTGACAAACGCAGCAAGAAGAACTCAGAGAGAGGACACTTGTGGTGCTGAGAGGGACAAAGCAAGCAGGAAAGTTTATAGGCCCCCATCATGGATGAAACACTCATATTTCTGAGAAGAAACTATTATAAAGTGTGATACAGAAATAAATGTTCATACTCTTTCCTTCTCCTATAACTGTTTGCAATTTTGTAAGGAAGATTTGCCCCCTAGCTTCCCAACATCTGATAAACACTATAAATAAAGTCACACTTTATATTATCAACATAGTGTTAGATGACTACAGATCACCAGTTACAGGAAAACCAGTTATAAAACTATTGCATGACCTTTACTTCCATAGTTTTTAAATATGGTATTGAGCAGTTGCAATCACCTTGTTGTTGATCTGGAGGTCTCCAATTCAGGAAATGGTAAATGGCATCTTCATTACGAAAAACAGTGGTGTGTCAGGGAGTGCTTGTTCATTGTTCTGCGTCAGAGTTTATCCATGTTGACTAGGTTGTATAAAAGAGCTTTTATTATTTGCTTTAAAATATAAACAGCAGTTAAGTAAAACCATGAAGGGATTGTGACTGCCTTGGAGACTAATCTTTTCATTCTCCTCAGGAGCTTGAAAGGCCTTGGACTGCTCCAGCTGTTGTAGATTTATGAATTGCTGGCTGGAGATACAGGCCTTAGAAGTAGGAAATCATATCCCTCACTCTGAATATCCTACAGTGTACCTGCACTGTCAGTTTAGCAATGCTTTTAGAGAGTTGTTTCAGCTGATGGCATAGGCATACAAAGACTTAATTTGCTTGCTCTGAAACCCTGATAGCCTGAATGTCCATGCATAACAGAGGCATAAACTGTCAGGTGTCCATCCTATTTGGGCCAAGTCTGAATATTTTTACATGAGAACCCAATTTAATGTTTCCTGGAGTTTGAAACATTTTTAGAGAGGCCTCTCTTGATAGCTGGTGATTCTTGCTCTCCTCCTTCACTTCCCATTGGTCATTGATGAACTACATGTTGCCTGGTGGCTAGTAAGTTGCTGATCGTTGCTTCACTCCAGTGCAGCCGTTTCTGTGTTACTTCACAGACGCAGATTTGTGATGCTGCTAGTTGGTTATGAGATGTTTTCTTTTGAAAAAAAAAAAAAAAATCAGTCAAAACCAGTATTTTTCAGAGCAGTGTTAAAATCCATAGTGATTAAAGGTTCCTGGTCCAGCCTGCAGCCCTACTGGCTGCAGCCTGTAATCATATATTAATTCATGATTTTGCTATCATTTTGTCCCAGTGAGTTAACTTTGAAATTTTTCCTGAAATCCAGACACTTTCCATGGTGGCAAGGTTCATGGGATGGCTTGGGGCTTGAGGAGAGTAGTTCAGGGACAAAATTCACGGTGCCAAGCAGAGTTTTGGATTCAAGAAGAGGAAAACAGATCTGGATAGCAAAGGAGTGAGAAGCAAACAAACAAACAAACAAACACATAATTGTGAAGTGGATGAGATCTTATTTCTGTAGGTGAAGCCGCAGTGTATGACTGGGGGCTCAGGTGCCCAGAAGCAAGAGCTACCTGAAGCTGGTGTAACACCTAGCAAGCAATGCCACCAGATCCCCTTTATGACCTCAAGACAGCTGAAATGGAGGCTAGATGAGGTCCCAGCTGGGATGGGCAGATGTTCTGTCACTTTGCCACAGCACAACTGCACACCATCCTTCATGCCCCAGGGCTGTGATATCTATTTCCAACCACTGTCCGGCCTCTACTGCTTATTTTTGTTTTAATATTTGCAGCAGAGGGGTCAGGTATATGTCTGGCAGTGTTTTCCTCCTCTCTCAAAGTATCTGTGTATATGTGTATCTGATATGTGTGTATCTAGTATGTGTATCTGAGGTGTCTGATGTAGGTTTTTAGACACCCATAGGGTTGTTTAAAATCATTTCTTCATTCTTTCATAATAGGAGAAAGCCATTCTCAGCAATCCATGTTCTGTGTCTGAAACATGAGTCATGCATACAGTCATATACAGGCAGTGATTACTCACTGTTTGTCTTGATTAATAAAGTGGAATTACTAGGCAGCAAATGTAAAACAAAAGATAGTAACTTTTTTTTTTCTTTTTTTTTTTTCCCCCTCTCAAAAAGCATAGTAAAATTGTTTTGCTTACCACAATAAGATAATTCTTTACACGAAGATATCAACATAATTTCTGGATCAGGAAATCCTTAAACCTTGGAGTGCTGGAAACTGGGCAAAGACACGGTTCATGCTTAAACTTCTTCCCTTTGCTTTTGTTACTGGCCATTGGAAGAACTAGTCAAGGCAGAACTCCTGAGCTAAGGACCTCTGCCTGGTCCATGTGACCATTTGCACTTACCTAGCTTGAGAAAGTGGAGGTTTGCATGAGTTTAATTAATTGGCACAATGTCGTTGGAATAACCGAGTTGGTTAATATTCACAGGTGTTTCACTAACCACGCACCTGTGGTCCTGTATAAAGTTAAAAGAAAAAAAAAAAGGCCTCCAAATCTGCAGTTGCAACAGTACATCATAGAGCTTTTTCTTGCTTATGTTACAGTGACACTGTGGCCACAAAAGCAACTGTTCATCTGGAAGTATGGGGCCCAACAATGTTTTAAAAGTGTGAAAATATCTGAAAAAAAAATAGAGGTGGAAACAGAGTATGCAAAATAGTTTTGTTTGTTTGTTTGTTTTCAGGTATTCAACCATGTGCCACATTTTCTTTAGAAACAATTCAGTACAAAGTATGTTATAGAGGAAACTATTTTCTCCTTTTAGCATCCTTAAAAAAAAAAAAAAAAAAAAAAAGAGAGAGAGAGAGAAAAAAGGAAATAATTTAAAAGAGTAAACTTAAACAGCCTCCCCACCCCTCTCCTTCCCCTTTCCCTCCCTTTCCATTTCCATTTTATTTTCTTTTATCTCTAACTCTTACAGCATTTTGAAATGACTTTGTGTGAAAATTACTGCATCTACACATTCATCAAACGTATTGTTTTGACTTCAGAGTCAGTCTTGGGCCAGCTAGAGTAATGATACATCAGTGGTATGTTCAGTACTTTCAGATGAGTGCAGGTTTGATTCTGTAAGGTTCCAGGCAGTAATGACATGGGTTGAGTTTATTTCTGCCCAGTGAACTGATGTAAGCCAAATGTTCTCAGATCATCAGTCAAGAAAGGGAGAGGAGCACTGCAAGACTGGGACCAGGCATTGGTTTGCACCAAGCAGCCCAGCGCAGCGTGAGTCAAGCTGAGAGTGAGCTGTAGGTGAGGACTTTTGGGTAACCTTGGTTACCTGCTAGTTAGCTGCTATTATAGGTGAAGATAATTGAGCTGGATGGGGAAGCTTCATCCTTTACTTACAGTAATGTGCATTCAGGGGAGCTTTTGGAGAAAAACACGATGAAAAACCCTAAGAAGTTTTAAGCATCATTTTTCCCATTCCTGTAAACTTTTCTCCACGGTGGATATAATCTGATCAGTGGTGCTTACAAATGGCACTTTACTTCAAGTAAAAACTTGAAGATTTTACTTCTGCACAATCTGTTCTTTTGTTTTGATGAAGTTACAGGTGGCTTCTGTCATTCACACATGCTACTGCTGCAATGCCAGTGGTGCTGTTAAGATGTGGATGTGTGTCAGTGATGTTCTGGTTTCTCTGTGTATTCTACTAAAATGTCTTTTAGATCCCAAGAGGTAAAACGTAAGGTAAAATGTAAAATTCTTTTAAGCTGCCTCCAACCATTAACACAGAGCAAACTATTCCAAAAATAGTAGCAAAGCTATAATCAAAATAAATAAATCAATCAATAAAAATTGTGTAATTGTTTAAGACCTAAGATACAGCCTACACTGCTGTTGGATGAAGTCCTTTTTTAACTATTGGCCTATTTACTTACTGTGATACAATATTTTCTGTGGGGTTTGTACTCTTCTGTACATGCAATGCAGATCTGATGCTTAAGCCTTGCAATTTACAAATGGACTGACAAAACAGAAAGAGTCAAACTAATTATTACCTTCTGGGCACTGCAGATGGCTTTTCAGAAGCTCATGGGTTTGTGGTTCGCTTTTAAATAGACAGTGATTTAAGACTTCCCTATGTTTACACAAAGGCTAAAATTAAGCCTCAGTTAGTTCTGATTGAACTATTTTTCAGTTATAGTAGTAGCAGACAGATCAGTTTAAAATTCAGTTACATAACCTTAATTGAATGAAAAACACTTTTCTTTTGTTATTGGATTTTTTTTTTTTTTTTTTTTGATTGCTGTTGGAAACATAATCTTCCCACTCCTAACCACCTTAACCTGTTCTTTTAAGGAAATTGGAATATTTATTGACACTGTAATCCAGAATTGTTACTTTGGAAGCAGGGGTAATCTTCAGAAATATCAGCTGTTCTTTATGTACAAGTGTGAAAAAATCAAACAGGAAATTAGGATCTAGAGAAAAAAAAATGCAGTGTGAATGATTAAAAGAAGTTTAGACAGAGTGATTCCAGCTGAGCTTTTTGTACTTGCACTTGATTGAAAAGATAGCCTTTACCAGGCAATCCTTCAATATTTCAATATCTTTATCTCCCCTACAAAGCATAAACTGGGTAATTTGCTGCCGTAGAGTCCATAGTCTTGTTTGGTAGAAGCTTCTGAGTTCTCTGGCTGAAACAATTACACACTTCAGATTAATGGCTAACCTGACTAAATTGACATATAAAAAGTGTTTCCTTTTGTGTGGGAGGCTTTCATCTATTTATCATAAGGAAATCTTTAAGGTTGCACTCTTTAAAGACTTTCCTTATCCTAATTGCTAGAATAAGTAGTAAGAGAACAGAAGTATGCAAAAATACTACATTTTTTTGCAGTTTTGGAAAACTCCTTTTACACAGACTAAAAATGAGCAGAATAGAGTGGGTTTTAACTGCTATATCTAATGTACTTGGTACTGCAAAAATCTGTTTGTTGTACGCCAGTGGACTCTTGTTTTAAAACTACTATTCAAATATTATTTAAAAAATATTTTTAAATATGAAACTTGTGTATTGGTTACCATCTCAATAAATTAAATTTTATTCCCAACATTATATAAACCAGAGAGATTTGTAGGCTATCTTCTGCTTCAGTTTCTCAAATGTTAAAGTGAGAAGATGATCTTACCTGACCTGATTGTTGTAAAATCCCCAACAAATTGTCTACAGCTTGGTGACATTTTCTTAGCTATTGCAGGTAAGTATACCCAAATGTCTAAGCTTTCTCAGTGTTTGCAGAGCAAACCAGTCTCTTCCAAATTGAGTCCACACACACCTTGCCCTGTGTTCAATGTAAAAACATATTTTAGCTCTGCTGTGAAAAAAATAACAAAAAGGAAGCTCTGAATTCTGGAGCCTGCTGTCTACTTAGTGAGCATGGTAGAATTTTGCAGGCTTCCTCCACATTATTGGAGGAGCATGGGTGAAGGCACAATGCCATCAGCTCTTGGCCTCAAAGGATTGTAGGGACTCTGTTTCGTCTTTGACTCTCCACTGTCTGTGCCAAAATCTACACCATTTCTCTGCTATGTTTCTTGGAAAATGAACAGAATGCCAAATTTCTCACACCATTATTTTTATTGGCTAGTGCCAATAAATGGCACTGGCACAATATGGGCTGGTCTTATTCATGATCTTTAGGGTATAAATATGTTAGTTTACTTTATTTGTAAAGTATATGTTTGTTGACTTTATTTGACTGATGAAGTAGGAGAAGTTTAGGGTTCCTAAATCTTTTGTTTTCCTCTCATTGCAACTGTGTTGATATCTTATCCCCAGAATAATGTCCTACATCAGAATTGTTAGTTGTAAATTTAGAGAGCAGATCTGAATTTCTCCTACTTTTGCGTTTTGAAATTAGCAATTATTTCCCTCCTGAAGTCAAACACACCAGGTCTGGTCTCATTCACTAAAAATCTACTTCTGCACTATAGTACAGTCCTCAACAGCAAGTATCAGTGGATAATGTCAGAGCTTAAACAAACAAACAAACAAAAAACACACCAAAACCACAAAAATAAATAAATAAATAAATCACCTGCAATTTCACTGCATACTGTCATAATGTTCAGGGCTGCTACAGCAGCAGGTAAACGTGCTGACCTCAGCTAAGAGCATTGCAAAATAGAATAAATTCTTTTATTTCAAAGGATGCAATTCTTAAAGTTGGTGGGAGAGACTATGTGGTTTATATGCCCAGCAACCCAGACTGCTTCATGGTAAGCAGACTGATTCATGGTAAGCTAAACCTTTATTTCTAAAGTCTAGCTATCATTCATAGTGTTGTTACCCTGTACCAAAAGTGCTCTGTTCTCATGCTGTGGTAAATGTACACAAAGCAATTGGTTCTAAGAATGATAAATCATTCACAAAAATTATCTTCCCGACCATACATGTTTATTCAACAAAAACAAACAAACAAGCAAACAAAAAACAAGGTGTTGGAAATTCTCTGTCTATAAAACCCATCATGAGACCAAATCAGAATGACCAAAGGTTTATTTTGCCTTGTTGTTGGAAAAACTGGATTAGACCAGGGTGTTATCTCCTCTGCTGGCCCTTAGAGACTCCTCTGCTGAAGTAGAGCTCCATACTGAAGATGTGAAAAATGGGCCCAGTGAACAGTGCTAAAGAAGTTATATGGACTTCTAGATGTGATTAACTGTGCTGTTGCTTTCAGGGTTCTCCTGGGAGGACAACTTTGTATTGTCCCTCTTAGTGGAGCTAGGAGAAGGCATCAGAATGTTTTTTGTAATAGGACTGGGATACTGTTTATTTGGTGAAATGAAACATTTAATGCTATTAACCTGATCCGGCAACAGAAGAAAACGGAGAATATAACACAAGAGATAGTTTGACTTGGATGTGAGATATACTTTTATTTTCTGCATATGACAAGGCCACAAAGATTCTAAAGTGTCTGATATCAACAAATTTCTGTTTAAATACTTTTGGTCATCTGATATTATCTGATATTTAACTGTATGAAGTTCAATTAGGCCAAGTACCAGGTCCTGCACCTGGGGCGCAAGAACGCCAAGCAGAGCTACAGGCTGGGAGAGGAATGGTTGGAAAGCTGCCAGGCAGAGAAGGACCTGGGAGTGATGGTGGATAGTCGGCTGAATATGAGCCAGCAGTGTGCTCAGGTGGCCAAGAAGGCCAAAGGCATCCTGGCTTGTATCAGAAACAGTGTGACCAGCAGGGCTAGGGAGGTGATCGTCCCCCTGTACTTGGCTCTGGTGAGGCCGCACCTCGAGTACTGTGTTCAGTTTTGGGCCCCTCGCTACAAGAAGGACATCGAGGTGCTTGAGCGGGTGCAGAGAAGGGTGACGAAGCTGGTGAGGGGCCTGGAGAAGAAGTCCTACGAGGAGCGGCTGAGGGAGCTGGGCTTGTTCAGCCTGGAGAAGAGGAGGCTCAGGGGCGACCTTATTGCTCTTTACAGGTACCTTAAAGGAGGCTGTAGCGAGGTGGGGGTTGGTCTGTTCTCCCACATGCCTGGTGACAGAACAAGGGGAAATGGGCTAAAGTTGCGCCAGGGGAGTTTTAGGTTGGATGTTAGGAAGAACTTCTTTACTGAAATGGTTGTGAGGCATTGGAATGGGCTGCCCAGGGAAGTGGCGGAGTCACCATCCCTGGAAGTCTTTAAAAGACGTTTAAATGTAGCGCTTAGGGATATGGTTTAGTGGGGACTTGTTAGTGTTAGGTCAGAGGTTGGACTCGATGATCTTGAGGTCTCTTCCAACCTAGACAATTCTGTGATTCTGTGATATATTTTTATGGACAGACAAGCACAGAAAATGTAAAGATGTATTTTTATTAAGGAAAACTAACTAAAAATCCAGAGTGCACATGAATCCATTGAGAATTTTTTTGCCAAGAGTAGCTGGTGGTAATGAAGTTTAAGGTCAGTCATGAAATGCTTTTCACTGATTCATTCTGTTCCTGGAAGATGTGGACTCATCTTGACTTGTATGCAACTTTTCTGTAGTTTTGTGACTGCAATGATGAAAAAATGGAAAAAAGAAATCTATCTGGATAGTGCTCCCAGTGCACTCACAGCATTTGACTAATCCTCATGTGATGGCTATGCCTTTTTCAATTTACAACAATTAAAACAGGGAAAAGAAGTTTTAGAAAAGCATTTTAAGGTAGAGCCCTTGGCACTCTGCTGCCCATATAAGTAGAAAATAAAGTAGTGATATGAAAACTTTGTGACCGAGTAACAAATCAATAAGGTATTTATTTGTCTATAGGTCCAAGTAGACCCCATGTACCCCAATGGTAAAGAAAGATAAAATCTTCATAGATCAATCAATCAATACTATACCAGTAATACTGAAAATAATTTCTATCCCTTGGAAACAGTTTTTTGTTTGTTTGTTTGTTTGTTCATTGTTTGTTTTGTTACTAGGCAAAGGTGGAGTGTCCTGTCCTTCTGATGCTTTTTTTTTTTTTTTTTTTTTTTTTTTTTTAATCTACTGAGTACATGGGACAGCTGGTGTCAGGAACTGGGGGTTCAATGTTTGAACTAAAATTAATAGATCTTGCAATTGAATGGCTGTTTAGGTGAAATTACTGTGATGTATACTAAAGCAGTCTGGACAGTAATGGTTTTAGCAGAGTCAGGCATCAATGTGTTTGGTACTAGAAAAAAAATACCTCTCACACTAACTTTCAGATCCATGTGCATTTTGTTACTTTTATTTTCTGTAAATCCTTCTCATCAGACTTGGAATTGCTTTCACATCAAAGTGATGGGGTTTCAACAGTAAAACTCTGTCATGCATTTTGATCTAATTTTCCAGAACTGTCTTTGCAATACACCATTTTGCATGACAGTTTGCAGTGTGCTGTCTTGAAGAGTTTTTATTTTTGCTCGGATTCTGGTCTCTACTACAAACTGCTATGTGATACTCTTTCAATGTGTTACCCACAGACCTGCAGTAAAGCTACTATGTAAAAATGTTCAAAGTAAAGGAAAGCAAATCAGACCAAAAAGTTAGTACTCAAATAGTCAGTTATTTATTGAGGAAGCCTGCTTTACTGTTAAATATTTTCCCACCCCGAGATGGAGAAAAGTTAATGAGAAATAGGAAGAATCACCATCAGACCAAAAAAAGCAACTTAAAAAAAAAAAAAGAAAAAAGAAGTATTTCACATTAACAGCATAAGAACTCTAGAATTGTTAAATGCCATGGGAAAAAACAAAACCAAAACCAAGAGATTATATATTTTACATTTTACATACTATGTTTTTTTCACCAGTATCATAAACATAATGACTTTTTGATATGATAAAACTTTTTACATATTTTTAAAGAAATAATAATAATAATAAATCAGAATAATCATATCATCTTCATCAGTTATTTTGGTCAAGTGGGTAACAGATAATCTATGCATGATGCATGTCTAAGAATACACCAACTGTCCTACTTTTTTAAATATGGCAAAATTAAAAGTGATATTTGCTGAAACTTTGTGTGCTGAAAATTTAAAAGAGGACAAGTACAAGTCTGAGGGCCATAAGACACACTTAATTGAAGGCATTTGGGGCACATTTATTTTTGACGTTGAACAATACAAGGTTTAATGTGGTTAATTATTTTATTTGTAAAGTTGTAGCTTATTGGTAGCTACGTCTGAAACTATGCAGATGCCCAAGTTGCCTGGTAGCCCACATGTTATTTAAGAAATAGTTCTTTGTGTCTTAAGCATGGGAACCATCTTTCTTCCGGCAGCTGGGGGATCTCTCCTATGGGGGACCTTTGCAAGCACCAGCGGTTGAGGGAACAAGATTTGTGTCCTCCTGCTGAGCCACTCAAAAAGCTGCTTTAAGCTGGTACATGACAGTATTATTTCCTGTCTTAGAAATTCTCAGCTCCATCATGAAGTGATGACACAACCTGATTTGGGGTTTTACTAAACCAATATGGAGACTAGGTGCTGCAGACCCAGGTAGTTTAATAAAATTGTGTGTATCTGTCATCTTCCATGGCAAATCTGCAGAAGGGAGGAGATGGGTGACAGTTTCTTCTTCCACTTCGTCTCACCACCCCCCTCCCAAAGAGAGAGCATGATTAGTGTATTCAGTCAAGGGACAAGGGTACTAGCATGAACACACCAGTTGTAACAAATGCTTTGACATTACATGCTGAGAGTTGCAGTAGCTAAGTAGTGATGGCCAAGGGTTTTTTGAGCTTTGCCTTCATAAATCAAGGTCAACAGATATGCAGAAGTATGGTCTGTGAAACATCATTTAACAGGTCAACAGCCAGTCATCTGGGAGGAATGCCACAAGGAAATAAGGAGTACTGTAAAGAGAAATATTCGTATGCATATGACATCAATGCTAATACCCTGAAAAAATAAGATTTATTTTATTTTATTTTAACTGATTATGTTATTTGATTCTCTCTGGAGCATTTAGTTGATATCTGTGTGTTGCTGACAAAACAAACTGAATTTATGTTGCTGGAATCATCACAATGAGTCATTAAGATAATTAAAATGAGTCAATGAAATGAGTCATCCAATGACAGAGCTACACCTGCAACCAGCTTCTGTCCCTATGTTACACAATTGAATTTTTGATGATGGGCTTAAAACTTCTGGCTGTCACATGAAGTGTTTCTTAATGGCTCATTTTTGCAATCTGAGTTGTAATATTTTGTAATTCTGAATGAGTCTTTGTAACTGAATTAACTTGTTAGTCACAGAAAATAGAATCTGCCACTCAGAAAGGGAACACTGCTGCTTAAAATTAGTGTTCTTGTTTGCAAAAAGTTTTTATAAGCATATCCTTGAGCAAGAATTTTAGTAATATCAGGTTTATCCTTCAAAACCAGTAAACATTATGAGGATATAATCTGCATTACAGCTTTAAGTGTATTTACACCTTGGTTCTTGCACTGGCAGATTTTTCATTTATATGAATTAAAACACTTTCTGTTTTTTTAAAGGAAATTATATTTCTTTGTGTAAATACAGCATGTGAACATTTTAAGGAAGGGGATTACATATTATGGGTGTCTGCATAATCTCTACCACACCTGTTTTTGCCTGTTGGAGTTGGTACATTTATGACTTAAAGAAAAATAAAAAAAGAGTAATCTTATTAATTATGTATTGGATATTATCTAATAAATACCAAAGATCAGAAAATGTTTCAGAACTTCTAGTGATTAATACTTTAAGTATTTTGAAGAGAAATTTGGTAAGCTTATTATTTTCACTGACTGTAAGGTGTAAAACTGTTAAAGTCTGAAATCTGCAAACTTGGGTACCTAAATACTGACATCAATTCTTTTTCTGTTTCAGTATTTGTTGAACAAATCAGGCTTTAGGAAGGTAAGACTAGAAGAGATAATTTGGCTTATTTGACCACCATTTATTTATTTATTTATTTATTCTAGTTGCACCTTTCCTGTTTTTCCCAGGCAGTGCATGGTGATATAAACAAGCTTGTAACAAAACACATTTCCAGTTCTTTTCCAATTCTTAGCCGATTAAGAAGAGTTTCAAAGTGTTTTTTTTTACAAAGTACTGATATTAATAGATTTAATAGATTCAAAAATGACTAATAACTCAATAGAAATCCACTGAGTAAGAATATTTCAGAATATATTTATTCATCTCATTAAAAATGTCATAATGTCATTGGCATGTTGTCATACTTTATTCCATTTTTTAATCTTACACATTTTTTCCCCTTTCATTTCTGGACCAACTGTTTTAGGTTGACAGGGCAAATAAGTAACATACTGAAGATGAAGATGCCTGTTGTAGCAAGTATCTGTACGGGTAGTAGGGCTGTGTTTGCTGAGCATGTCACTGCCCTTGAAGAACAACGTATGATTCTGCTTCCTAGTAGAGCTTAGAAAGACCAGTTACCTCAGTGCTTAGTCTCAGGAAGAAAGATGAAGAAGCCTGGTTGACTGATACTTCTTTTAAAAGAATTTAGGATGTTTCATAAGCAGTGTAAGATGATGGAGGAGGAAAGTCGCACCTCTTTCCTGCTTGCCCAGTGCTTTTTCTTAAGTAGGCTTAAGAATTTCACTGAGGAATGAAGATGTTTTAGCCTTTCTTACAGATTTTTGGTATAAATCTATGTCATGCAACAAAATTCCATTTGCAGAGAGATTACACAAATTTGTTACTTGAGTTTATTTCATAATCTGTCAGTTTGCAGAGAGGTACCAACGGGGAGCTGACTGTTCTTCTGTGTTAAGCTTCTATTTTGAAAGTGAGTTACAATTCCCAGACAGCAAACCAGAGTAAAAGAGCTGTAAAATTTATTATCATGATCACATCACCTTTCTCTGTGGACTTCTGAGTATTTAGTAAGTAAAAGAGAGAAAATCCATCTTAGGTAGGTAGTACATCATCTGCACAGTAATGGCAATTTTTCATTTCACTTTGGCTTACATGAGCTGGGAGATACCATTTCCATTGAAAAAGTCAATCCCTTTCCATTTATAATGATAGATTGTCTTATTTTGAGCTCTCTGGAGAGAGTACTCTGCTTTTAGTCTGTTGTTACTCAGGATACAGAAGAACTTTTTTTGGTCACTAGTGACTCTTTTTCTCTTTACTTAAGTATATTGTTTGTAGATGGGCATTTACTGAAAGTGTCATGCTTGGGAGTGACTTCTAATACAATCTGGGCAGAAAAGGGAAGGAAAAATAACTTGATTTTGAGAAACCTAGTTTTCAGATGAACCTTTTCAGTCTGTCTTTTTTGTGAAGCTAGAGTCAGACTTGCTAAAATAAGGCAAAGCAACATTGAGAAGAGCCCCTGGCAGGGGCCCAGTCAGGTCTGTGAAAATGCTGATGCTTTTACAGCAGAATTTCCTTTTTTCCCCCCTAACTGCTGGTGTCAGAATATTTTAAGCAAATACATCCTCCAGAAAATGACGCCTCCAGCTGAATTCACTGCTTTGCTTTATCTTTGCTTTCAAGTTAAATAACACAAGATGAAAATCAAGAGTAGTTTCCCTTCTGTTCCTTTCTCAGTCTAAATGTTTCAGAGGTCTTAAGATAAATTCTCCAAGGACTCTAATAGGCAATTTCAGTAATGCAGCAATGTTATAGATTCTTGGCTTTCTGTAAGGTGGACTATGATTTAAGAGACAGATCTTCTTTTATTAGCCTTAGTCTTCTATTAAGGAGTTTCTGCTTTCCTGGAAAAATGCTTATTTCTATTATTGATTGATGTCTGCAGTGAATCACAGTTTAAAACCTGGTTCAAGGGTTAGGTAATTCTTAGTGATATGATTTAATATTTCCAGACAATAACTTTTGCCTTTAAAATCTAAAATAATTATATATCTGAGGAGTTGGTGCAGGCTGTGTTATTGTACCAGCCACTCCCAGAAAAAAGTCTGGAGCAATGGTCAAGGCAATTCTTTTGCAGGACAAAACAGTAAAAAAGCAGAAAGTTCCTCCTGGACCCTCAGAAAACCAAAAACAAGTACAGTCACTAAGCTTTCACAAAGATGGGTGTTACTTCAAGAAAGTGAAGGTTTGAGGAAGACTTGATGGTAGTCTTCAATTTTATGAAAGATAGACATAAAAGAATAAATACACTTGTCCTGATTTAAGTAGGACTAGGAATAATGTGTTTAAATTTTAATAAGTGACAATAGATTATACTGGAAGAAAAAATTCTTATAGCATTGAAGTGGTCTCCTTATGGAGGTGGTGGACTATCACCACTGTAGGCTCTTCAGTGGGCATGCATCTGTCAGAAATGACAGCGGTGTATTTTGAAGAAGGGTGTAAGACGAGATGTTCTGTGATCACTTCCAGCTCTACATTCCCATGAGAAGATGGACCTTGGAACTTCATGCAGAAAGAGCAACATTGATCTCCTCTAAAAGCAGACACTGCAAACTGCTTCCCATTGTGCTAATGCTGGAGAATCAACCCATATAATGCAAGCAGGAAAACAACACTATGGCCAATAATGGAAGGATGATGAGGAAGGCAGTGCCATTTCTCTGCTGTACCTGAGGGGCATATGCTCACTCTTCTTTCATCTTTACTAATGGAAGCGCAATCATTTATTATCTACAGCTTAACTCCGGAGGTGACACTGGCACAATTTTCTCTCACGCAGTGTGATTCCTACAGGTCTTAGACTCTGAGAGCTCAGCTATTGCTCTGGGCTCTCAGCAGTTGCTGTCTTGCAGGGGCATACAGGAACTGCACTTATATAATGTCTCTCATCTGAGGATCTCAGGATTCTACTTGAGCAATTCTATCCCATTTTACAGATGAAGAAAATGGGTCACAGAGTGTCTGAGTGGTAGTTCAAGATCACACAAAACTAGGCTGGCACTCAGAACTCCCTGTCAACCTTAGATAAAACACAAGAGTTTTCTCAGTAGTTCTTAGCTGAATGAAGCATGCAGTCGTCCTTACTGCTGAATGGACAGGTATTACCAGGAGACCCTCAAAGAAAAACTTTGAAACTTCTTCAAGTCTGAGTGTTCCCCAGACTGGATGATTAATTTTAATCCTCAGAAACTCAAAGCAGTGAAAAGAATTCTCGTAAATTCAGGGAGAGGGATGCCCTGTCTGGACCAGGAATCATGCTAGGCTATATAGCTAAAGGGCCTTGCATTTTTCATCTTCTCTCTTACTTTCATACTAACAAACACAGGCCAACTCTAGTGAAACCTAGATTCTACTTACTAAAACCCACTGACCTTGCCTCCTTATTCCATGTTCTGTATCTCAGTCTGGTGGGTGACATGCCAGAACAGCACTGGAGGAACCCAGAAAGACTGTAAATAGATACCTTAGTAGAAGCATTTTTGCCTTCATGTCACCAGGAGTAAATCTGAGGAACAGCAAATCATTCACAAACACATGATCAAGGAAGAATATGACAAATGTGAAAGGTTGAGCACTCATCCCAGAGTGTAGTAGCTAACAGAAGCTGTGATAATTTCAAACCCTTTTTAGAAAATTAATAATAATAATAATAATAATAATAATAATAAGTAAAAATCATCAGTGAGTGAAAGTTATAACTACACAGCGAATGTTCCAAGCTGATCTGGCAAGGCTTCTTTAAATCACACAAATATCCTTAAGGAGAGTTTTATTTATCTTGATAATATAATTATCCTATGCAGTATCAGAGAGTATAGCCTTGGAGCAAGAATGTCATAAACTCTTAGGAATATTCTGTTGGTAGAAACACAGTAGAAAATTTTCTACATAAGTAATTGGTCATCATTATCAAATAGAAGTTTCTTCACTTATTCATGTATTTGTGATACATTAGAGTGGTAGACACTAGTGGTAGAGCAAAAACAGCTAAGTAAAACTTTCTTCATGTATTCTTTAAAGGATAATTAGAGCAGTAAATCTTTCTGGTTTCAATCCCAAATTTTTAGTAAATTAGCAGTTTCTGAAACTGTATTCAGCCACAGAGGGTGGAAAAATATTGAGTTATTGGAATTAATTTTCTTTTTTCTCCTATTATCTTCCTTACAATGCATGCATGGATGCTTTTTAGTCTCTCTGACTGATGACATCTTTGTATTCCTCCTCGGTCAACATGAGGGATTTTTGTACTGCTCCCTTTTTTTTCATGGTAGGTATTTTTTGTTCAACACACCTCTTGTGCTTCTCATATCTGGCCAAGATGACATTGAAATGGAAAGGATGGATGAGGAGGAGGATGAAGGAAGGCCGTTATAGTATATACATATTAGCTGTATGAAAAGCAAGGGATGAACAACTTAATAAATTAAATTAGAAGCTTCATGGAGCCGAGTTCAGTAATGGTGTGAAGTAATTGGACCCAGTGGAGTTATACAGATTTAATGAGAAGAGGAAAAGAATTTAGTCTATTCTGACTATTGATATTCATGACAACAGGTGGAAAGCTGTCCATGGATTCTGTTCTCATTTTGGTTCCCTTAATGGGTAAAACTTAACAGATGCCAGTTTTCTTTTGAAAGACAAGTTTGTTTTGTCTTCTCAGACAGAGATTAAAGAACTCAGAAGACATCATAGATGTTTAAATAATTTCCATCTCCTTTTGACTAACTGGACATCTCAACATTTCACTTGCAGATAAGTGTAAGCCCATTTTCAGCCCTATACATATGTGTTCACTTGCTATGTCAAGTCAAAGATCATGTTGGCTGGAATGTTACTGAGGTTAATCTAGACAGAAACACTGTCCAAGCTTAATTGTATTGCTAAACAAAACACTGCTGTAATAGGGTTCTTTCAAGATTTAAGATTCTTTCAACATTTAAATTTGCAGTGGAGCAATAATAAAGTCAGAGAAAATGGGTGATTTTATTTTAATAAGTACAGAGTACAATAAATTGGTACTGCTAAAATTTTGAGAGATTAAATTTGTGTATGTATGTTTCACAATACATACAATACTGCCTTGTTTCGTACAAGGAAGGAGTAATTTACCATAACTGTGGTGGACTTCATGCAGTTAAAAATGTGCACATTAAGGTTAATGTCACCTTAAAGCCAGAGCTACAGTAAACACTTTTGATAACATTGAAAATAAGAGGTTTATAAAAAAGTTTCCTATGTGAATCCAACTTAAATCACAGAATCACAGAATTTCTAGGTTGGAAGAGACCTCAAGATCATTGAGTCCAACCTCTGACTTAACGCTAACAGTCCCCACTAAACCATATCCCTAAGCTCTACATCTAAACGTCTTTTAAAGACTTCCAGGGATGGTGACTCCACCACTTCCCTGGGCAGCCTGTTCCAGTGCCTCACAACCCTTTTGGTAAAGAAGTTCTTCCTAACATCCAACCTAAAACTCCCCTGGCGCAACTTTAGCCCATTTCCCCTCGTCCTGTCACCAGGCACGTGGGAGAACAGACCAACCCCCACCTCGCTACAGCCTCCTTTAAGGTACCTGTAGAGAGCAATAAGGTCACCCCTGAGCCTCCTCTTCTCCAGGCTGAACAAGCCCAGCTCCCTCAGCCGCTCCTCGTAGGACTTCTTCTCCAGGCCCCTCACCAGCTTCGTCACCCTTCTCTGGACCTGCTCAAGCACCTCGATGTCCTTCTTGTAGCGAGGGGCCCAAAACTGAACACAGTACTCGAGGCGCGGCCTCACCAGAGCCGAGTACAGGGGGATGATCACCTCCCTAGCCCTGCTGGTCACACTGTTTCTGATACAGGCCAGGATGCTGTTGGCCTTCTTGGCCACCTGAGCACACTGCTGGCTCATATTCAGCTGACTATCCACCATCACTCCCAGGTCCTTCTCTGCCTGGCAGCTTTCCAACCATTCCTCTCCCAGCCTGTAGCTCTGCTTGGTGTTCTTGCGCCCCAGGTGCAGGACCTGGTACTTGGCCTTGTTGAACTTCATGCAGTTGACCTCAGCCCATCGGTGCAGCCTATCCAGATCCTCCTGCAGAGCCTTCCTACCCTCAAGCAGATCGACACACGCGCATAGCTTGGTGTCATCTGCAAACTTACTGAGGGTGCACTCAATGCGCTCGTCCAGATCATCGATGAAGTTATTAAAGAGGACCAGCCCCAGCACCGAGCCCTGGGGAATGCCACTAGTGACTGGCCTCCAACTGGACTTGGCTCCATTTACCACGACTCTTTGGGCCCGGCTATCCAGCCAGTTTCTAACCCAATGAAGTGTGCGCCAGTCCAAGTCAAGAGCAGCCAGTTTCTTGAGGAGAATGCTGTGGGAGACGGTGTCAAAAGCCTTGCTGAAGTCAAGGTAGACCACATCCACAGCCCTTCCCTCATCCACCCAGCGCGTCACTTTGTCATAGAAGGAGATCAGGTTCGTCAAGCAGGACCTGCCTTTCATAAACCCATGCTGACTGGGCCTGATCACCTGTTTGCCTTGCAAGTGCTGCGTGACGACTCTCAAGAGGATCCGCTCCATGAGCTTTCCTTGTACTGAGGTCAAACTGACAGGCCTGTAGTTTCCCGGGTCTGCCCTCCGGCCCTTCTTGTGGATGGGCGTCACGTTTGCTAGCCGCCAGTCAACTGGGACCTCCCCCGACAGCCAGGACGGCTGAAAAATGATGGACAGTGGCTTGGCCAGCTCCTCTGCCAGTTCCCTCAGTACCCTTGGGTGGATCCCATCCGGCCCCATTGACTTGTGCACATCCAAGTGCCGTAGCAAGTCACCAACCAGTTCTTCGTGGATAGTGAGGGCCACATCCTGCTTCCTATCCCCTTCCACCAGCTCAGGGTACTGGGTATCCAGAGAACAACCGATATTGCCGCTAAAGACTGAGGCAAAGAAGGCATTGAGCACCTCCACCTTTTCCTCATCTCTTGTAACTAAGTTTCCCCCCGCATCCAGTAAAGGATGGAGATTCTCCTTAGTCCTCAGTTGACATAAATTGCATTTTTCCCATGGAAAAAGGGAACTGTGGACCCCCTCCTTTATGAGGTAGATCACACCTTCGCTTCATTACATATCATCTGTTTTATTTGTGCCACACAGTCACTGCAACAGGTAGCTAAACAGGTGAAAAAACCTTTCCTGTTCTTGATTTTTTGGTGTCTTTACACAATACAATAGATTCTAAAAATACTTGCCACAGATCCATTTGAAAGAAATAAAAGTAGCAAGAGAAGTGACTCAGAGGGAATGGGTGGGTTGTGAAGACTATTTTCCCAGCATCTCTTTCCTGAAACAAAGATCATCTGACTTGATGGTCCTCTTGATTGGCTGGAGACAGACTTCAAAAGGAAGTTAATCAGGGATGTTGTGTCTTGAAGGGAATACACATATTGCCTACTAGGGAACTACTTTTTCTCCCAACATCCTATTTAGGGCATTTGGATTCCCAAGTGAATGCTGGTATGTGAGCGATGTAAACCTTTCTTTTTCACCATCAAGTTGTATATCTGAGGTCTGTATTTTTAACATTACTGTTTTGGTCATATTTTATCTTCTTGCAGCAGCTAATACTCTTAATAGCTTCGTTAACTCTAGCTATAGTCATTTAAAAATATAGTTAGAGCTGGTGATCAATTATTTTTCTCAGCTGAGAATCTTGCCTTGGTTGTTTGTACTTTATAACATTTACCCCTTCTAAATTTTACAGGTTAGAACACAGTACAGTGTTTTAATATAAAGAATTTTGAGTTTGTAACCCTAATTTATATGCCTTACAGCATGCTTAATTTTCTCATATTTTATTGAGAGATCATATTGTATTTTAATAATTATCTGTTCATCTAAGATGTTTGGGTTTTACAATTGAGATTTTTCTAACCAGCATCATAACAAGTTAGCCAGAATCGAGGAGAGTAGGACAGTATTATGTATCTGTCATGATTCAACAAATCTATGTTACTACTAAGATTACTATTCCAGAATGGAGCCTGAGTGAGATTTTTGACATTAGCCTAGCCTACTTGCCTTTGAAATGAGTAGTTTTATACCCACCCCAAAAATCTTCTGCAGATGGTCCTCTAGTTGCCTCAGTGACTAAAGTTAAAGAATCTTAATAAAGCTACTAGAGGAGCAAAACCACACAGAATTGTCAGCATCAGCATCTACTGCAAATTCTCTGTGTGACCTGGAAATGATCCCAACTGGTGACCTGCCAAGTGGTGCTAGCCCCACTTAAAATGCATTTCTGACAGTGACTATTCAGAGTTGATTTTCTTTTTTAAAGGTTGTGCATGTGGTCTCACTAATTAGGAGACTGTTCCTAATCCAAATATAGATTATACTATTATTGAATTGCTGTTGTGTCCTCTCTGTGGGTCTCTCACTGAATCAAGAAAGGTATTTTTTGACACATGAGCTTAACAAATAATCTTTATTATTATTTGTTATGCACAGATTGGTTCTAATGTATCACTTGCATTACCAGATATGCTTGTTATTGGTCTTAGTGCGAAATTAAATATCTCATAATGTTTTCTTGCTTTTCCAGGGATTCAAAATTAACAAGACTATTTTCAGGCTCTTAATGACAGCTATTCCTTTCATACTTACGTTTGAGGATAGCAATGAATCTGGCATTGTGACCTAGAAGTCATTACAACCATAAAAATTCCTCTCAGGCCAATTACATGAGGAGCTTAAATGTTTCAGATCTTCTGTAACAGATGGAAAAAGAGGTACTTTCTCACATTTCTGAAATGCAAAATGCACGCAGACTTAAGGTAAGCAGTAATGACTCTGGATTTATTCAGAGGTGAATGAGAGACCAATGAGTCACTAATAAACAGAAGTAAGTTTGTTAAACTAAACTCTTGTCTGGCACTGTCTGGAGACTCAAGAAATCATCAAGGCATTCTGTAGCTGAAGTCCAGGAGTGAGAAGTCTGAACTCCTGTCTAAAAAGGTCAAAGAGAAATTGTTAACACTTATCAAGGCTCATATGAAAGAAGGTGTTCTGATCTGGGAAAACTTCCTGCCTTCCTGTCTTAGTGGTATTAACTTCTGTGTCATAAATTACATTATTTATGAATGTCATACACTGAGTCAGCTATGGAAGTGTGGGCCACAGCTGACTTAAAATTTTACACCGGAATAAAATCTAGTGAAATACATGCCAAAAATATATGATCTATATTCTTCTAGAGTCTGGGATGATTCTTCAGACTGAAAGCAGAAAACAAATCTAATGCCAAATTAAACACAGATTTATATATGAAAAGAAACAAGACAATATATACATGGTCTTTTTAAAAAGCTTTCTGGCTGATTAGTTTTGTAAGAAAAATCAACAAGGCAGTGAAAATTCAACTTGTTTTATTTGTCTCTTTGGTTTCATATTCTACCCTTTTTTCCCACCCTTTTCTCCTTTTGAATGATATTTAAATGGGAATAATGTTGGATGGGATGCAATTGGTACCAATGACTAAAGAGGTACAACAGAGGAATGAGGTGTTACAAGGGACACTGGCTGCAAGTTCTCTGTTTTGGGTTCATGTTTTGGTTAATTCAGCCGTGCACATCATGGAGGCAACCTGAGAAGAAAGATACAACAAATTATCTGCCATTTTCTGTTTGTCTTATGTGTTTTATTTTTGCCGTAGTAATTATTAGTTCTGCTGAGCACTCCAAGGCTAGACTAGCTTACATGGGAAATAATATTTAAACATATATATATATATATCTCATTTAAGTGGATTGTGTAAGTAAATGTTGCACCCACACCAAAGTAATATTTTAAGCCAATCTCCTATATTTGTGTCATCAATTTATAGTCATAATAAAACTACAAGGAAGTGGTTGCTCCATTATTTATATATGTTACAAATACTCTATATTCAATTGCTTACTTAATGTTAGTTTCCAGAAGCAATAATTTGCAAATTGTTTTTCAAATACAGAAGATTGTCATTTGTCTATTCCTTAATATTCCAAAGCATTCCTCTTTATTTGTCTAACTATAATATATGCTAAATTGTTGTGCAGTGACTTTTACATACCTGCTTGTACTTAAATGCTTCTTACTGTTAAGATTGAGATTTACTTCTTGAAAGACAATATTTCTACCTCCATTGGAAAGCAGTAAGAATTGAGCCAAGAGCTCTTATTTTCCTGAAGATGGTTATGACAGATGTAAGCTCATTGTTTCATCTATAAATAATTACAGAATTGCTTAAACATGATGGACATGAGAACAGGAATTCTGTTTCCCTCCACCATCTCCTTTTCCAGTATTTACTCAATATTCCCTGACGTCTTTGATCAAATATTGTGTTTGTAAGGTATTGTGTTATATGCAGAATGGTAAACAAGGAAAATCACCTTATTAAAGCCTCACATCATATAGCATATGGGCATTCCTCCACCATGATGGTGTTGTATTTCCAGACAAAAACACTGTTTTGTTGTATTGTACCCTCTGCTGAAGCCACCTCCTTGCTCTGTATGAAGACCACCTTTCTTTTTGTGTTATAGACAGACATCAAGGACCAATAAGAACATCTGAACTATCAGTCTGTTTCTTCTTAAAAACAGGCTTAGGGAGGTTTCATTTAAAGTTTTTCAGCTCTGTATCACATTTTCTACCTCCACACAGGAATCATTTCATGATTGGGGATATAGTAAGGAAAAGGTTAAAATGGGGTTGGTCTCAGTTTCTCTGAGCCGTGGAGATCCTTTTAATTAACTTTTAGTGTATTTTATGATGTGTCAAAAAATGTGAGCATTTGTCAGAAGGCAATAAATTTAATGTAATGAACTTCACTGTATTCACTATTGAAATGAGAACAGTAGTCAGTTGAAGTCCACTGCATGTTTACTAACACCTCTAAAGCTAAAACTTTTGATGACCTAGAACAACATCACTTTTGAACAGACACAACCTAGCTGGGTTAAGATCAAAGTAAAATGACTTGTAAACACATGTTCCCATCTTTGCTTCTTATCCTTGGCTAAGGGAACTACCTCTAGTCAAACTGCTTTCAGTGATTTCCTGTAGCAAAAAACCCTCTTCAGTCAACAAGTTCTGAGTACTAAGTAGAGTTGAGTATCCCTTACACAAACTACTTATCACAAACTACTAGTTACACACTGTTGGCTATACAGAAGACATTAATTTCTTTGCTTAAAAATATATATATATTTTCCATAATTAATCATCAGAAATACCTAAAACTTCATGAAGCTTGGATTTAAACCGAGGATAGCCTTAGTGCTATTATCATTGGGAACTCCATAGAGACAGATGCAGAGAACATGACTTGCCCCAGCCAGTGCTGCAGCAGTTTTTCTACATCCTCTCTTTTAGTGGAAACATTTCAGGGATTTCTGGCTCATCTTCTTTGTGTCCTATCAGACAGCTATGTGAAACAAACAAGTACAACAAACCATAGATACCCAAACCTGCCTGTGTGGTGGTCTGCAGTTTGCTAGTCTCTGCAGAAGAGATTTCTCTTCCCTCCCATCCAGTCCACCCACTCCAATACAAGATTGAGACAGATCCTAAATTGTGCTTTGCCCTTGGAAAGAGGAAGTCAGTTAAATAGTCTTTCTAGAAAGTCATTTGTGATACCCTCCTCACTTAGTCTGAAGGGAAAAAATAATCTTGGGAACAGACTCTCTCCCCTTGGATTTTTGTGTTCTGCTGGCTGGTGGATTTGCCTTTTTTTTTTTTTTTTCTTCTTTTTTTTTTTTTTTTCCATGGCTTATTGCCTGTTCTGTAACCTTCTTAACTGAAGCACTCACTAGTGATTCTAAATTAGTGACTAAAACTACTGCCACCACCATTTATGGCAGAGTTCTTGGGGGAACTCTCAGGAGAGAGGCTAGAGATTAAAAGTTAGATTTTTTACATATCTTCCAAATAAAGCATTTCATTAGCTCCCATCATTTCTAGGTACCATTACTATACCAATCTCTATGACTTCCCTTTTAACTGTACACTCAGTTCTAAATCCAGACTCCTCTCTAGCAGCCGTCTTGTTTGATTACACATGACTCCTCATCTTAACTGTCCCTGCAGTGTTGTCCCCATCCTTATTCTCTGCAGTTTTTGGCCATATTCCTAGCTTTGTTTGGTCTCTGTTTGGCTGCCGTATTCTCTGTGTTTGTGTTCAGGCTACATCAAGATCTTGCTGTTCCTCCTCTGGTAATGAATGTGTTCAGAATATCTCTTGGTATTTCTGTCCCAGAGTTTTCAAACCCTCTTAAAGGCTTCATTCTCTCCTTTGAAATGATGGAGTGGGCAAGGCAATAAACACTTCCAAAATTTAGATTAAGGTGTCAAAGCATAGTATGGAGTGGAGGTAGGATCAAGGTACATATAAGCAAGAGGCAGAGATTAAGCAAACCATAGAGCTGCCTCAGCTAGAGCAGAAAGCTGGTAAAACAGTGCTAGAGAGAGTATGGGATAGAGTGGTAGTGGTGGCGCTGTATGGAATGAATGCAGTTTTTAGGGCAAAGTGTGTAGCAGTTATCCTCTGAGGTTTAAGTATCACACTTGCAATCTCCTTCTGCTGTGACATGGTGAAGGTCCACAATAGCATGTTATTAATGGGGCTACAGCTTTCACAGACTGATTGTAAATCTTATTTTAGAATGTCAGAGTTGCTGACATGCATGTCTCAAGCAGAGTCAGCGTGTCTTTGAGTGTATTCATATGACATTGACCACATGGCTTTTCAAAGTAAATGAGAGATCTCCAGACACCATTACATTACATGTCTCAGGTAACTACCAACAGATTAAATGTGTTTGATGTGTATTTCCCCTTTTTCTTTTTAGGACAAGTTGAAGCTAGTGTTTCTTGAATGGAAACCTTGTAGTTAGGTACACCACTTTCATGTTTCAAGTTAAGGATGCAAGGCAAGCAAGTTCAAAAAGGTGTTTGCTACCAGGTGTAGTCTACAAAACATACATATTCCTTTATTATTATTATTTTTAGAGGAATAATATAAACTTTTCATTGGTAAAAATATCAGTGCAAACAAATGGAGTTAGATTTGTTTTATAAGTGTTGACCCAAACCATCAGTGTAAAGATAGAATGATTTTTCTGTGAATATACTGTATATTAAAAAAAAAAAAAAAAAGAGTTGTTTCTGTTTTGCAAACTTGTTCACAGTTGTTTCATATTGCACTATGCTAAACAGCATCAGCCAATTAACCTTGAAGATTTTAGGTACCTGTTGTAGTGAAATAATTTTAGGCTGCAGTAGGAGAATTTTAGAACTGTTAGGAATTTAATGATATGTTCTCTCAAATCATCATTCATTATATGGCACATAAGAAAACACCAAAGGTCCATCATATTGTTTCCAACTGCTGCTAAAAGCAGATGACCAAGGGAAGAATATGAGACCAAGGAAGATAGTAGGAAACTTTCCCTTAGTACTCTCCCAGTTTCTTGACATTTTGAGCTGAGGAATTTAAGATAAATTTGTTTATGTAATTAGAGACATTTGATGGATGAATTTTCTGTTCAGTCTTCCCTCATCTTAACTCATCTTAGTTTTCACCTTCTACAAGATACAGTGGTAAGGAAGAGCATAGCTCAAATATCTCATGAATCATATATTGTTATGCATCTCCTGTACAATCATTGTTTTTATTTGGTTTGACCTGGTTCCTACTAGAAACATTTGAGTGTCCCCAGTTTCTTGTAGCAGAAGACAAACTGAACAATCCAAACCCTCTGCTACACTCATGAATTTGTAGATCTTTGGCATAATATCTCATAATCTTTGCTTTTCCAAATTAAAGAGCTATTTTTGGTCCTCAGGGTAAGATCCACTCCATATCTTTGACCAGCCTGGTTGTCCACCTCTGTTTTTTCAATTTTATTTTGTCCTTTCTGAGATGGGAGAACTGGAATACATGCATAGTGCAGGCAGGCTGAAGATTTGTAGGTAGCAGAATGATGCTTTTTCCTCTATATCTTTCTTCTCTATTCCATTCCTAGCAAGTGTTAGCACTTGGCTTGTGGTATTTTATTTTTTTTTTTATTGCTTTTGTGCTTTGAGCTGCCATTTCATGAAACTATTATTCACAGCCCCAACATCTTACTCCTACTGGTAATGGTCATCTCAACGCTTAATTTAATAGGTAAAGTTAAAATTATTTTCCCCATGTGAATCAGGATCCACTTATTACACTAAACTTCATCTGTCATTTTGTAGTCCAGTCATGTAGTCCTTCTGCAGTTCTTCACAGTTAGTCCTTATCTTTGCCATCTTAGATAATTTGATATCAATTTGCTCCAATTTCCACCTCACTTATAGCAGGAATAATAATGTTTCTTCTCTTTCCAAGAAGAAAAGTGAATGTGATGGTAATGGGTGTAGTAGCGATATTTCACTACAAGTGGGCGTCTCTTGTGATGTCATCTTCACAGTGGGGGAAAAAAAAAAGACAAATTATCTTGTCTTTAAGGTGGTGATGTGGGACTTCAATGATTTTGGATCAGTTTCTGCTGCTGCTACAGTCATAAGTGAACAAGTCATTCAATCTGTTCGTACCTCAGTGTCTTATCTGTAAAACACTACCGCCTTTGTTTTGGCTATCTTGTCTATTTATACAGAGAATCCCTTCAGGCAGGGTTTTGTTACCTGTAAGAGTGCCTAGTACTAAAGAGCTACTGTCTCACATGGGGATTTCTCAATGCTACTAAGAAAAATAATAATCCTTACTGGAATACACAGTTTTCTTGTATATGAATTACACTAAATTAGGTAAGATGGAAACATTCAAACCTTTTAACAAACATAAACCACACGTGTTTTGCTTTCTGTGACATATTTGGCTTCCAGATGAGCACAGAGTAGAAATACCAAATTAGCATGAGCAGGTGTTTTTGTGATATTTCTGATATGAATGAAAAACCTGCTCTCTCAACTGACTTATTACTGAGACACTTAGAGAAAATTACTGTCTAAGTGTCTGTAACAATTCAGAAGAAGCTTGGTAGATGAGGAATGCCTGTTTATCCTTACAGTGATCTGTCTTAAAAACCCAAGATATTTCCAATCTAAGATGCTGTAACCAAAATGAATAAATTTTTATTCTCACATACTTACTCATCCATGTTAATTAGTGTGTTGCAGCTGAGATCTGGATAACGTGGTCATTCTAATAGTGGAGACTTTTGCTTCTAGGAAAATAATCCTGGTTACAAATTTATTAAGCAATGGAAATGAAACAGAAATTTGGTTAGTAGTTGCACAAGTATAGGGACAGATCCCTTTTGTCATTTTGTGAGGCTTTGACATGGATCTACAGAGATCACTGGTTCATCTAGGCAGTTAGGAACTTAGCTTGAGGTTAGAAAGAGGTTATTTCTTCCTTATTGGGTTCATATCCATAACACTTATCCTGTAATTAGGAAAACCTACATGCAATGCAAATGGTGGTAGGAAAGAGAAGGAGAATGGAAGGAAAAAATAACTTAATGGCTTGGGAAGTCTTTAGGGAAGGTACAGATTGGGCTCAGCCTCTATTAATATGAATTTTCACCTGTACAGATATGAACAGCTGGAAAATTTTAAAGCACTTTATAGCCTGGAGTTAGGCCATTCTCTTCAGAGCTGTGGTATGAAAAGGTTCTTAGGTAGAAAACGGAATTAGCTTTGTTTTTCTTCACTTCAGGTATGTTTATAACAACTGTGCTAATGAATAAAAATGTGCTGTTACTGCTACTTCTCCTTTGGGGTCTATGAGTATAAACACTGTTCTGAGAATCAGCTCAGCAAGGGACGTAATCATTTGTGAATCTTTGTGGAGCTTTAATATAGTGTTGATCACTAGATGACCATCAAATATTCAGAAGACTATGAAAACAGAATTGGTGTCAGACTACAGATGTAACTATGATTAGGTGACAGATAAGGGTGATATTTTGAGGATCTACAGTCTGGACTTAGATATTTAAAGCAGGAGTTAAATGCCTAAGTCCTTTAATGGATCTACAGTGATTAGCCAAGTCAAAGACTTCAGAAGATTCAAGAAATGGTCGGGAAGGGTCAATTTTCCTTTAAGACAGTGGAAAGTAAATATCTGAGAGTGGCCATGGAAGACAAAGAAAATAGACAATTCCTTTATTAAAGCTATGAGATGGTTAGATATGGACTGAAATATGATGAAGACAGTTAGAGATAAGGATGGAACTGAAGTCATCTTGTGTCTTAGCAAGCTATGGAAATGCTGAAGGAAAAAAAAAAAGTTAAACATTACACCAGCTGTAACTTTGGGCCTTTCCAGGAGTTGGCTGATCTTTGTGAGGAGTGACCACGAATGTTCATATATTCTTAGTCACTGGAGAAAAAACATCCACACTGCTGAGAACTGTGGAAGGATCAAGCCCAGTAAGAAGCATCTGGATCAGAAAGAGACCAACACAGACTCAGTAAAGATATGCTTTGCTCTTCTGTTGCTCTCTTGCTAATAGCATAGCACTCCAAGAGGGTTTCTGTTTTTTTTTGCAGCAAGTGAGAGATTTTGAACTTAGACAACAGCTGAGGGGATTTTTTGTATCACCAGAGTCACAAAACCAATTCAGAAAATTTCTCATTCTTGGCCCCAGAATTTTTTGTCCATCTGCTGTGCTTCTGAGTCTACCTTTCCAAAGACAGAGGTGACTACCTGCTGACTTACCCTTGCTAGCTGCTCATTAAGCATGAGAAACATGGTGGAAAGCAGTAATGGAAGGCTGCAGAGAAGAGATGCCTACAAACCATGTGATTTTTTTTCTATCAAAGGAAGTACACTCATCCACATGCCTCCTCAGGAAGGATGAATAACTCAATGGTAACACAGTAGGTTGACATGAGGTTATGGAATTGGTTTCAAAGTAAGCATCAAAAGATGTTTCCTTAATCCAAGGACTACACTATTCCTGAACATATGAAAGTATGGTAATGTTCTGGTTAAAAGCACAATACTAAGAGCAATGACTCCTTCATTTACAGGCAGATCTACTTGAATATTTACCCATTTCCTGACACCTGGCTTTTGTTCCACATTTTTTACTCCTGCAGGAAACTGAGTGATCACTGCCATCTATTGGTAACAAATAAGCTAACAATACTGTCCCACTATGATAATGCACTACAAATTACATAATTTACTTGAAATTTAACATACTGCATAGTTAAAGATGATGATGTATCTTCTCGGGCTACCATGTCTGATGGTGACTTTTTTTTTAAATTAGACTGCTACGGCACATGAAATGTGCACAGTCTATCCTAATTTTCTTTGTGTTATTTGGCTGATTTTGTCTGTTACAACACAGCTCTCAATTTATATGGTAACTATGAGACTGTGCTCATGTTTTCAGAAGAAAACACCTAGCTGGGAGAGCTCCAGGGAATTAGCAAACTGGAATTCCCAAGTATGAGATAACTTGGTTGCCTAAGGGAGATATTCCATGCTCTTGGCATAAATCTTGTGAGGAGTAACATAAGATCTTGTAGATGAAAGGTACTGATTGCCACATTTTGATTTATCATTATCATTATCATGTTGCTCTTGATAGAAACAAACAAACGGGGAAACACATGTTGCATGAGTGTTCTACACTTTTAAATGTGTAAGCAGAATTGTGCCTGCTAGCACCTATGAAATTAATCAAAGGTGAAGTAAAATAAGCGACTAACCTCTTATCTAAAAAAAAAAAAAAATTAAAAAAAAATTCCATATCTCAATAAGCTTTAATGAGGGTACTAACAACGCATAGAACTAACAAATGCAATAACGAGCTAAGTAGTTTTCTTTAACATCATTATTTTGACTGTTCAGAAAATCTGCATATGCATAAAAAAAATCAGTCAAAACTAATTTTAAGCAAGCCTTCAATGGATCAATGTCACTAACTTTATTAGAAGTTGTATCTGTTTATGCTACAAATGTGATAAGGCATATATGTACCTTGAGTAAGGCTATAACTGCAACTGTGTTATAACTAACACAAAAGTAAAGTTTCTTAATTTCTATTGATTTATACTTCAGTTATATATTTTGGATGCTGTGATGGTTTCATACCGATAGGCAGCTAAACAATACCACAACCACTCTCTCACTCGCC
This sequence comes from Netta rufina, assembly GCF_964035555.1. NCBI lineage: Eukaryota > Metazoa > Chordata > Aves > Anseriformes > Anatidae > Netta > Netta rufina. Next base: position 110,831,213 of record NC_140124.1, read on the forward strand.
TTTCTCAAAGGAAGAAATGGGAAGTCAATATGATGGAAGAGTCTCAAGGGTTGAGGTAAGGACAGAGAGATCACTCAACAATTATTGTCATGAGCAAAACAGACTCTGTTTCTGGTGGTTGAGAAAATACCTGTCATAATACTATATGAAAAACTCTTAGGGAATATTTTTTATTATTTTTTATAGAGAAAAATCTCTAATAAAAAAAAATCTCTATTTTAAAAATAAATGGCTATTTCAATGTGGTCAGGGCATCTTTGCCTCTTTTTAAACACAGGTTATTTAATATTTAGTAGCCAATGATGCTCTCTGGCTATGGAAAGAGAGATGATGCAGTACCAAGATGTTTGGTACAATGAAATGAGCTGCTTGCTCCTACCATCACCAAAAAGACAAGAGGAGAAATCTGGCCAGGTGGAAGTGCACTAGGCTCTTACCTTGGCACAAGGGACCATGGCAGCTCAGGGAAGGGACTGTCCCCACAAAGGCAGCATGGCTCCTGGGTCCTTGAAACTATGGGCTGAGCAGGGTTTGTGTGCCCACAGTTGCAGTTTCTGCAGTGCATTTGTGCAAAACATGCATGAGAGGTGATTTCATGTTCTCAGTTTCTTAGAGCAAGAAATGTTGGCATTGCCTTGCAAAAGGCCTTTAATGTCCCCAGGGACTGCCACACTGCTTGGAGTAAACCGAGGATTTCATTCTGCACTCTGGAAGTACAAGACAAGCAAAGCTATCTGACAAGCTTTATGAATGTTTGAGTTTTGTAAGAGAATATTTTAATAAAGTTGTAATCCTTTTTTCTCAAAAGGATTGTTGCTTAAACTACTGTTAACAAAATCAAGAGTATGAGGCAACAAAGACCTGCCAGTATTAAGAAGATCAAAGCATGCAGGCATTGAAAGATGTATTTATGTTGCATGTTTACTGAATTAAATTATTCAGGTACTTTAGAAGAGAAGAAACATTTCACTATCAAAACAAGAAGAAATACTATATTGTTAATTTTAGTTTAGACTTCTTTTCTTCTTGGGGGTGGGGAGGTGTGTGGGAATGTATCTTTCATCTGGTATTATATAATAAATAAGACTCAGAAAATTATTCCTTTGCAAGAAAACAAAATGTTATATTTTCCTCTATTTGTTTATATTAGATACTACTATAACAATGGGTTTTTCACATTCATTTTTTACTTTCATCAATAAAAACAATCTAATGAACTGTACATTCACGGGCATGAAAGTACATTTTCATGCCTTGCATCAGACATTTGACAAGTGTATATTCTCATAGCATAAAAGCAGACAGGTGTAATTAGCACTTTCCATGGGTACACAGGTGAGTTGTTGTGTGGACTTAGGCAGAGGGAACTGGCTCTGAAGTCCTTTGGAGTGTAGTGATAGTGATGCAATCAGAAACAGCAGGATAGCCAGGTGATTCACTTCTGGTGACCCAGAGAAGGAGGAATCATCACTTCTCAGGAAGAAAAGGAGAGACAAGGTTGATAGCCAGCACTAGCTTGGAGATGATCTCTAGCATCTTTTGTAGGAAACTTCTTTTAGAGGAGTGAAAACTCATCTGGGACCTGCATAAGAGCAGTCAGCAGCAGAGCTGTACCTTGTGCATATGCTGTAGTGAAAAGTGCTAGTGAGAGAAATTAGGAGGAGGACTTATAGGAAGGAGTGGTTTCCACATCCAAGCCATGAGATTTCCTGCTTCTTTCATATTTCACTTCTTTCTTAATTTCCCCTTGTGATATATACAAGGGGAAAAAAAAAGAAGATTTAAAGATTGTTAACTGTGGCTTTGTATTTTTTGTCCTTCTGGTCAGTCATCTGTGCTTTCAAGTGTCTCTGCCTCAGTTGTTTCTCTCTTCCCTACTCCATATATTGGCCAGACAAAACTGGGAAGGTTGGTCCTGTTGCCAAGATTGCAACCCTTGAAATGCTCTTTCAGCTTTTGACCAGCTGAAAGCATTGTCCTCAGCAGATTCATCCGGCCACCTCCCTGAGGAGCTGCCACTCTCCCCTCTGAAGCAAGGATGCCAGAGGAGTCCATTCTAATGACATAACACAGTTATTTTTTTGTTATATTTTTTTACTTTGCTATTTTTTCTTTAATCTTTCCCCTAATTTGGTCTTTGGCTTCAAGAACCAGGATTAGAAGGTTCTCAAAAAGTGCTTGAGATCCTCTCCTCTCAGCTCAGGTTTTATTTTATTTTATTTTATTTTTTTTCCCCTGTAGATTGCCAAACTGAGGAAATATTTTGTTATAAAGAATGAGGCAGAAGAAAGATAAGAAAAATTATTTCTGACACAGAAGCAGCAGCTGTAAGTATGTAAATATGTAAATATTTACCTTATATTTATAAATATAAATATTTATAAGTAAAATTATATTAGTTGTTCTTATTTTTCTCACCTTCCTTTTTAACCATGCTTAATAAAGCCTTAAAATTATTTAGTGATGATTGTTTGTCACAGGGCTAAAAAAACTACAGTCTCTCAGTTCAACCCTATCGCATGTTATCTCATATTTAATTGTAATAATATGCATTGACAATGTCATGGCATTTCCTTTAATCAGCTAGCTTTCCTAATTTTGGTCTATATTTGCCTACTTTTAATTTTCATGGCATAGGACATCAACAATTCATTACAGCCAGCTAGAAGAAGGATTTCCTTTCTCACAAGAAATAATATTTTAAATAGGTATACATATATATAAACACATACAGGTGCGTATACATTTTTTTTTTATGTATATTATAAATATGTGTATATATTTCCTCCTGGATCAGGATGAAAAGCCAGAAATTTGACTCTTTCCATGGGAATGAGATTTCTCAAATGTCTTTCTTGCTTTCCCAGTTGCCAAACTCCTTTGCCTCCCACCTCTCTGATCATTTTTTTGGACGCTCTTTGTCCCAGCTGCTGAGCTGGCTTACTAACTTCCTGCTCTGACAGGGAAGTTGAGGGTCCCAGAGAGCCGGCAACCTGCCCACCCTGTTGCCAGCCAACTGGCTAGTGCTTTGTCAAGGCAGACTGCCTGGAAACCTGGAAACATATTTCTGCTGAATTTTTTGATGGACTCCTGTAGGATCCATATGTCCTGTTTAATCAGTGTTCTCTGATGGAACAGTTTTCCTTCAGACACAACGACTAATGAGCTTCAATGTTTCTGTGTTGTGTAGAAGAATGAAGAGCTGTTCCCAAATATGTTGTTTAGCTAGCACCACACTAATACTTACTCACTTTCAAGATGTAGAGCTGTATCAGAACAGTATTCAAGCACAGCTCAAGAAAAAAGGAGAGAACCATGGAGGTGCGGGAAGCTGATGACAGTGAAAGGCACATAGGTATTATAAGACAAACAAAACAAAACAAAACAAAACAAAACATCAAAAAACAGAGGAAGTAAGGCATTTCAGAAGGATAGGAATGACCTGAGAGGAATGTGGACAATCTGGGAGGAAATTCTTCCTGAAGAGACAATGTCTTTAGCTTTTAGACATTAGAAAGCGATGAATGTCTCATGCTTTAGAAATGCTCAGAATCACTTTATAAAAGCTCAAGGATTGTTTCATAAGTAGATAATAGCTAAAGAACATCATCTGTGGTTATGCAACAGCAAAGTCAAGTTCACGGTCTTTTATTTACCTCAGTAGTATGCTGAATGCCAATCTAATGCCCTATGCCAGAGAAAATGTTTTACTCTGGAATGTTTTCAGCTAGTAAATAGCAAGAAATCAAACTAACATACCAAACAAGATCTATTTAAGACAATAAATGTGTGAGAAAAGTGTATGAAATGTATCTGACATTCTGTATGTGTTGCAGGTATACACTTAGTGACATCTTGACTTATAGATTTCTTATGACTATTATGGCTTTGTCCATAAATTACCACTTTTTTAAAAGCAGTATTTCTCTTGTAAATGCTTCAAATTTATCAAATTTTGTTTTCTCTTCCTTCCCTTTCCTGTGCTCAACTCCAGTGTGTCTCTTCCTGTGGAAATACTCATTCATTTTCCAAGAAAATAAGCTGAATATAATATTTAGACCAATACATATATCCCTCAGCATATCCCTCTACATATCAAACGTTTGTACTTGTTCTAACTTCCTTTCTACCTCAGCTCACTATCCTTTTCTTCTTCTCTACCTAGCCTGTTCTAATGCTTTCCTTTATTCTGCATTTTCTTGAGTTTCTTCACATTGTAGAAAAGGTGTGGAGTACAATTGCCTTCCTTCTACTTATTCAACATTTTGTCTGTCTTTCAAATCTTTTTTCCTTCCCTTCCAATTTTACTGTAACAAAAACCTTCCTTTTAAAATTCAAATTTTTGATTCCTTCTTAATCACCTCCTCCTACTCTGCATTGACTCAGACTTTCTTCTCCTCCTCTCTTAACCCTTCCTTGTCTTGCATCTTTCCTCCTCACTTCATTACTGCTTCTGTACTCAATCAACAATTTTTCTACCTCCTCCATGCAGCTTGTTATCTTTCCTACTTAAATTTTCTCCTTGACTCATTTAGTGTTATTATTGTTAAGAATAGTAGAAAAGAAGCTTTTCACAGGGAGCAAAAGACAAGGCCTCTGCCAATAAACTAGTCAATATAAAAAGACATTATAGAGACAAAGGTAAGGTGAATAAGACTGAAAAAGGCAACGGCACCTAATGGGACAATGAAGTCCTTGTGTAGTTTCCCACCATTTTGTTATTTAAGTAATCTCCTACTAGGGAAAATTGAGCTAGGGATTAAAGTAGCTGCAAAGTACATTTTAGATAGGTAGCTGCTTAGGACAACTGAGTGGGAGTGCTTCAACTATGTTACTGGAGTCATTTGTCAAAGACATCTGTATTCTTTCTTTTCCAGCATTGTCTGCAGTATTTATGCTTCTGCCATACAGAGCTGACACTGCATCACACAGAACAAAAAGGGGGCTATGGGTTGTAGATTTTTTAAATCTGAATTACTCTCCAAATATTTAGTGGGGCTTACATCCAAATAAGTTAAACCTGCTCAAATCAGATTTAGTAAAGGTCCATATGTTGCAGGCAAGCAGTGTGAGAGGTTATCCTTACTCTTAGTCTTCCTCCTCAAACAGCTAAGGGTCTTCGTCTGGGCCAAGATCTGCTTATCTTAGATCCGCTATCTTTAGTAACAGATTTTTCACAGCATTTTATAGACCCTCTACAGCATCATGCCTGGCAGCTGAAATATTTTTTATATTCTTTTATTTAGGAGAGAAGGGAAGAGGAGGTTTAGGAAATATAGCCTTTGTCTAGCTTTTCTTGGTGCTGCCTAGCAGGTGAGATTCACAGCTGCTGCGGAAGGCTTGTGCAGTTTGCTCAGCAACATGTTCAAATTCCTGCAATGATAATGAAAAGGGAATTGTGGAGGAAGGAAAACAGGAGATGAGGCAGGAGAGATGGAGCAGTAATGAAGGCAGTTCTGGGTCCACTTCCTGCTGAGTCAATTCTCTCTTTGCCTCCTCAGATGGAAGTCAGAAGAGCAGGGTATCCCTTGTAAAGGTTTTTAGTTCCTTTCAGCATCTTTACTTGGGTAAGAAATTTGAAAATCAAAGCAAAAGCAAGGGCAGCCAAGATTGCTATATCTGGTGTAAAAGAGTAATCTTATGCAGATGGCCAGTGGACTCAAATGCTGCTGGGAACACTGTAAGTCAGCATTGCTTGTGGAAGACACAGTTTGATGCCAGCTCCTTAGTGACATCTCCACACTACCTGCTTCTCCACGTCTACAAGACAAGCTATGTGGTATATAGTAGGGTGCATGGGGAAACAAGCCATTGGGAAGTAACTTTAGCTTGAATCAGTATCCTGACCCTATTCAGCAAGCAAATACCTGAACTCTTGTGCCAGCATAACAGAGGTCCCAGCTTAGGGGCAGATATTTGGTGGCCAGAGGCATGCAGAGTGTGGTGTTGATCTTTTTGGCAGCAATGCCAAATTATGTTGGTTTAAATTGTACATGAAGCTGCAGACAAACAATGTAATTGGGTGAAAATTCATTGCCCCAGGAAAAAAAAGTCAAAGAAAGATTTTAACTAAGTATAATTAATGTTCATTTTACTTTTCAGTTATGAAAAGCAGAGTAATGTTAAAAGGCAAAACTGAGCAAGTGGACTTTGTATGCTGCCTGTTCTGTCCTTCTGTTCAGGCACAAAACTGCCATGGCCATTTTGGTATAAAGCCTCTCCAAATAGGCTCTCTGTGGCATTTATCAGCCAAAAAGCAGTCATCAAACAAAACCAATAAACACCTGTTCACCAGTGTCCCCTTTGGAAAGGGCAAGCCCCCCCTTCTCTGTGCCTTTGATTCATCATCTGGGAATCAGATCCCCTGGCTGCTTGCCAGCACCAGCATTTTGCTGTCAGAGCAGACAGCAAAGGTCAGCCACTTCCCTGGGTCTGGAAGGGGCTGTGTGCTGCAGACAAGGCTGCTTCCAAGCAGTGAGCTAAGCAAGCACCTTTAGGTCTGTCTTTACAGCCTCTAATGCAGCCTCATGGTGTGCCTCATGTTAATCCTGCCACTGGCTGGCAGTGGTTGATATATATATATATATATGTTTATATATGTATATATTTTTTATTATTTTTTTTGTAACGTTTTATTTATTTATTTATTTTTCTGTTCCAGCAGAGTTCCGTTTTCATTACAGGATCCCCAGTTTTAACAGAGGGATGATGCTGATGTAAAATGGGTTACATGATCTGAAGAGCCTCTTCAGTGGTGCCCAAAAATGGATGCAGTGGAAGTTATGAGATAGGCATCACTTAGCACCCATAGAGTCCTACTGCAAGGATTACTGGTGAAGGACGTAATAATTCAGAATCAGGAATGTACAACTTCAGCACAATTTCCATTTTTAACATTGGTTTCAAATGAACTGAAAATAAATCTCCAACAACAATACATCATGTAATTAACACAGCTTGATTTTCTGCCAGTCAATCCTTATTCCTTAAAAGTGTCCAAGTTAATTTGAAAAAAAAAAAACACACACACAGAATAAAAGAAAAATAAAAAAACACACTACTAACAATAAAACAAATTAACAAGATTAAAACATAAAAATTGTAAAAACTATTACTTAACTTTTTTATTAAATTGTCATAATTTGGATACCAAGACATTAATGTTCAACAGAAATTTTGTGTGTGTTTAGTATGGTTTCTTCCTTTCCTAGATAACAAAAAAACTTAAATGTGTCTTTCTGTTTGTTAAAGACACAAAGGATGTCTAAAAAACTGCATGACTGATATGTTTGATATTTCAGCTGTAGTGTCATATGCCATTTTAAATGAAAAGTAAAAAGAACAATGTGGGGGAAGGATGGCAGAAAAGAAGAAGGCAGAGCCAACCAATGTATACCAAAGAGAAACTGAGGCAGCTGAAGTAAAATGAATATTTTAAATTTAGGACTACCATGGCAGAGAGAGAAGAAAAAGAGGACAGTCAGAGGTATGACTACAAAGACTTATGAATATCTACTTCTTTTTTGTGCTACAATATTGGAGCTGGGTTCCTCAAAAATTCCATCTTGCAACACAAGAGAAGGAAAAGTAAAGTGAAATACATTTTGCATAGTGTGTAATTTACTTGTGATTTACCTGTGAAATTCAGGCCTCAGTTAACAAACTGTGATGCACCTAGAACTATTATCTGTTAGAATCTGTTAGAAATGACCAGTAGATATATCCAAGGGAATTTGAAAGTCACAGGATCGCTGCTCACCTATTCCATTTCAGATGCTTAAACCTTATTTTTTCTAGTCACCTGATGAAAGTAGGGACCATTCCTAAACATCCCTTAGATGCCTTGTTTGCCTCAGGAAAGGGAGAGGAGGAAGAGATTTCCTTTTTCTTTTTTTTTTTTTTTTTCCTTTTTCCCTTCCTTTAAGTCACCAGAGACTTTCACAGCTGGAGACAGGACGTCAAAAAGATCAATTAGTAAGTCATTACATTCTCAGCTGCTCAGCTAGTATATCATAATCACAGGCTCAGATATAAATCAGTCACCAGGGCTGGAGTCATCATGATTTTTTTCCTCCAAGCCAGGTAGGCAGAAGCATTCTGATATTCATAAGCAAGTAGATGACCTGGTTCCTTGGGTCAGTTTATTAAAAAAATCTCTACTCTAGGACCTTAAGGCATTGCCTTGTTCTTGATTTTTTCCCCTTGATTTTCCTTCAGACACTATAACTTGTCTTTTGGTCTCTTACAGGCATTTTAAGCTTGTTTTAGTCTATTTTAAAAACTGTTTCATCCCAAGTGTGTAGGGGTATGGGGAATGCATGTTTTATACTCTGTTTGAAGTAGGTGTCTATTGCATTCTTGATGGTAATTTTAGGTTTTACAGACTGAATGACCATCATGGTCTTTTCCAAATTCATGTTCCTAAATTAATGAGTTCTCTAATATCTTTTGTTTTGTTTTCCGAGTAGATACTTATACGGTAAGCTTAAGGTTTTCTCTGATAATCTTTTAACGTTTTTTTTCCCCAACTTAAAAGAATGTTCCTGATTTGTCTCCAGATCTCATCATTCTTCCCAAGATGTGAATTCTTGACTGAAGTACAAGACTTCAGTAGCAGTTTCACCAGGGAGAAATCACTTCAGTTGAGATTCCTCTTTCTGGATATAAGCAGAACTGCTTTGGTCAATTACAACTTTTATTTGAGAACTGTTTTTTTGCAGGTTGGAGTCCACACTCAGCTTCACTCTCTGCATCTGTCTGCATCAAAACTAATGGTGCTTTTCTTGTTCCAGTACCCAAATTGGCCTGCGCTAGCAATGGTGACCAGTTTCCCTTGTTATCTGCCATTCTACAAATTGATTCCTGCTGAAAATCTCTTCTTGAATCAACAATGAGGTAACCTCATTTAGTTGAATAGCATGCACCTCATTTGTTTTTTTTTCTCCTCTCTGAAGCATCATAACCAACATTGTGTGGCAGGTCCAGCAACTTTGCACCACATATGCAGGGAGTTCTGAGTCCTGCACACCATCTCTGCACATGTATGGGTGTGCACAGGCTGTGCCACATCCTGCTCAATTTAGGGCTTTTGTTAAGAAACTTTTGAGGCTTGCTTCTGCTGTCATCTGATTAGGGTGATTCCACTATTTTCGCCTCTTCCAGTGTTATAAATGCTGGCCTGCATTTATTCCTGGGGAATCAGATGAGGAATCAGACATCATCCACAAGGGGCCACTGTGGAAGTCTATCCTTAATGTAATATATCATCAGGAAATGTCTTTGCTGTAGGGAATGACACCTCATGTCTCAACTTCTGCTCTGTGTGGAGGTCGCATGGACTTAACTTTCTCATTCGGGGTGGTCCATACAGATCATTTTTTCAAAAACTCTTCAAGCCTCCCTGTTCACCACTGTGGATTCCTGGCAGGACATTCCTATCAAAATGTTCTTTCTTTTAAAGATGATTACCTCAGCAGAGAGGGGCAGTGAGCTCTAGACTCTTATGCCACTCTGGTGCAGCACACCCGTACTGACTCACAATCTGTGGTGAAGGCTGCCATTGCATCTTTGCGTCCCCAAATCCCTAGGTTCAGGTTCCCCTGATTGAAGGCTCTCATTAAGAGAGGAAATCTGATATTTTTCTTCTATATCAGACACTCCAGGACTTGAATGTAACATCTTGTGCTTGATATTGCCCTAGCTGCCAAACTCTGAAAACACAGTTTTGTTTTTGCTTTGTTGAAAGGAAATAGATCTGTTTGGTTAGATGATGGTCCTCATATTGGTCAGACAGAGCTCTTCTAGGAAGCCATGTCACATGCAAAGTTATTTTGGTGCTGTCAGCAAGTTCCTGTCTGCTGTCACGAATGGCACATGATGAAGGTGTCTTCAGTGTCAGGCAAGAAATTTATTCTTGACTCACTGCATCTGTGGATTAATTCTAAAAGCTATAAGGACAGGTGTAAAAAGCTGTCATGTTCTTAGAAACAGGATTTTATCTTCTGGGTACACCCAACACAGCTGAGAATCCAGGACTGGGTTCAAAAGAGAGGGACTCCAACCAGTGGGAATATTTGGTACCTATTTTTGATTTCAAGATGGGGTGCCATAAGAGCCTGCCACAGGACTCTTGTGGGGACTACTGTTTCCTTCTTAATTCTGGCCAAATCAGAAGCTGACAATAAGCAAAACAACTATTGGACATTTTCTAAGATAAACTGTCAGTCTTCAGAGTCACAGTAATGCAGATAATTGCTTTCAAATTATACATCATTTCTATGATGTATAAAAGACCGCAAGCAGTTCAAAAGGTTCCTTTGCCTGGACTGTGTATTGCTTGTCTACTGAGAATGGAGCTCAAGGGCCAACTCTGAGGTCCTGAAAAATCTGTCAGGGTTTTAAAGTCTTCCCACTTTTCTTTGGAAGGTTTGCAGAAGATCTTTTCTGAACAGTTTTAAAGGCAAGAAATGCTCTTTTTTTTTTCCTCTTAACTTCCCAATACCAGTTGTCCTGTGGAAGAAAAAATTAGAAGTAGATTTTTGTGAAATAACATCTAAACAATACTTTTGAAGTAGTTAGCTTCTCCTACAGGCCATGTTCTACTGAACAGTCCCAGCTGCAGGCAGCTAATCAGATGGGGCACAATCAAAACCTTCACTACTGAAACTCTTTCTCCCTACTCCCTTCTTTGTTTTCTGTTGAACAATTTGCAGGTTTTAGTTTTAAGAAGCTGTTTCATGTTTCCAGCTGAGCCTTCAAGAGTACGGGGGAGCCAAAGGTCCTCCAGAAATGACTATATGTCTTAGTTGCCTGGACAAAACTCCTCCAAAACCCAGATAGGGATGACCTCAGCACAGAATTTCTTAAAGGAAAAGTTGGTAAAGATAATTTTAACACTTTAGTCAAAAATAGTTACATATGTTTATATATAAAACTAATCTGCTATATTTCAAGTGGAAAGACTGATATTGATTTGTGGAATACATTTTTAAAGCTCTAGTTTAATTTCCACTACAAGAAAGCTGACATGCTAACTAAAACTCAGTAAGAATATACCACAATTCTCTATTTCTATAACATTTTCTGCATGAATTTAAGAGATTAAGTTTCCTGTTATCATATATATGGCACACAGATTCTTACATCTCTTTTAGCAGTATTATTTTACTTATACTGTATGACCTTCCACAGTCAGTTAATTCATTAGCAAGTCTTGTGACTTAAAAATTGCTGGCAGAAATATTGGAAAAAAATAAATCTGTAGATCCATAGATATAAAGAATGGCAAAGTTATGCAAGCAATCATCTGATCAAGTCCTCTACACAAAGAGTATTTTTATATCAGCTTCAATAGGCACATATTTGGCTGTTTAAATACTCTGATTTTAAGAAAATTGTGTGATCTAAAACCAAGCCTGAATCCTCTGTTACTTATCAGAAATTACAGCAGGTATCTATAAATTAGTGCCTTGGCTAATACATTCATATTTTTGTGGTCATATTTCACTTTCTCATCTCTCCTCTAGTAACAACTTTTGCTTTAAATCCCAGCTCAACAAAGTCAACAGGAAAATTCCCATAGACTTCAACAGAACCAGGATTTCTCTCTGTTTTTCATTGTGCTTTAGCTGAGTGGCCACGGAAATCTTTGGCTGACAGATTTATTTAGAACCAATGAGACACCTAAATTTTAAATCTTTGTTTTAGCTTGTCTTTTATTTGAGCGTGTGCTTTGGGAATACATTTAGATAATGTTTATATTTCACTATAAATCCTGAGATTAAAAAAAAATAACTACTAAACCAACATTTACCAATTGTTCATTTAATGGATTTGGGTTGAAGCATTGAGCTTGATGGGAAAAAATAAAGGCTAGTTTCCTACTGAGCCCTGTTGACATAGGTATAGTTGGTTCTGCCTTGGGCAATGGAAAGCACTAGATCATCTCTCCAAGTTCCTGTCAGCCCTGTGATTCTTTGATTTAACCAGTTTGCTTTTAACTTCAATCAGCGATGGACTCATGGCTAAGACACATCAGAAAATGAAAAGAACATGCCACAGGAAATAAATGTGATTCACTTGTTTAAATCCACTGGCTAAAAGAAGCAAATAACAGGACTTATATTGGGTTTACTACGAACGTGTTTTCAGTTCCTAAACAAGACATTGAATGCAGTTTTAAGATGCTCTCTTTGATGTAAACCTCATGCTGAGGGTTTTTTCTCCATGTAATGAGGAGAAGGCATAGTAGGGCTATGAACAAAAAGGGGCCAATGTGACTGTGACCTGAGAATGGGTTTTCAGAATTGCCTGGGATTAGTAAAGCAGTCGTCTTCCTTTGGTTGCTTTCTGGCTGACATTCCTTCAAATACTCTCTGAAGAATTCAAATATTGAGACAATTTTAAAAAGGCTTTACACAACAGTAGGAAACAAATATGTTGTTGTTTTTAATAAGTCTTTAAGGCTCTTTAAACAATAAAATAATCTGAAAAAGCTACTTAAAGCTTGCGATTTAGATGTGCTGTGGCTCTAATTGGATCAAGCTTTAAAGTGAAAAGAACCAACTCCCACATCAGTGAATGGGAATCATTGCAGCAACTTTAGGGCCTGACAGATCTGCCTCTCAGACTACTCTGCAGGGACAGCTACTCTCTTCTTTTACTTGACCTCTTGTTTATTCCTTTTGAAAACACACAAAGGATAACATTAAAAAAAAAAAGGTTAAATACTGGTAATAAAGGAAGTGCCCACCCTGTCAATTTGTTTTAATTTAAAATATTAGTTAAGAAACAGCTTATTGTCTTCTAGATGAGTACAATGTCAATCCAAGGAAAGAAAGATAGCTTTTCCAAAAGATCCCTTCTTCAGAAAGCAAGTGACAGTGGAAAAAGAGGAGAAAGCTAAAGCTGGGTAGTTCACCATAGTAATAGGCCTAGCTATGTTCTGGTATAGAGTTTTAAAATCCTTTTTTAAAAACAAACAAAAAACATCCTTACACTAACAGGATTGATTCTTAGAAACACGTGGAATGTAGGTGACATATTTGACAGTGTTTGCTCAGGAACTCACGAACTTTCCCAAATGAGAGCTCCAGGATGTTGTCCATCATGATTGCATAGCCAGCTATGGCAGCTTGGAGATCTTTTGTGGGCATGGGGAAGAGGTGTTATTTGCTTGTATTTTGCAATATTGTTTTTAGTTCCTGTGAGTATTCTGCTACCTGCCTTGAAAAGATATCCAATAACAACTTTTTTTTTTTTTTCTCAAGTGATAAAAAAATATCTTTCTTAATAGTGCCATGTAGACTTCCATGGGTCCTGTTTCCAGTGCTAAGACCTAATCTATGACCAGTTATGAAGGAGCTTTGATTTGGGCAAAGGAGCCTAAGTCAAGGGAATGCTTTGATCATTTCTACAGGACAATTCAGTCCCATTCTGTGGTGGCAATATACATCTCTGAGAACAAAATAAAACAAACAAACAAGTGAAGAGAAGGTTTGGGATTTGTTTTGGAGTTGTTAAATAAGCACACTTCTTCATTTCTCAGCTTGTAACAGCTCTCCTTTTTTCTTTTCACTTGACCTGTCACCTTGACCAGAAAAAAACTCCCTATATGCCCCCAATAAAGAGAGAAACAGTAAATCATGACAGATTGCCACTTCCCTTCTGTTATCCTGGGAATCCACAGGTTAGACCGATTTGCCTAGTGCAATGCACTGACCTCTTAAAAAACAATAATAAAAAAGGGTATAACCCTTTGTAACCCTTCAATAGTTTAATGTGGTTTGATCCCCAATCTCTGTGGTATTTTGCCCCTGAAAGGTGAGTGAAGATGGCACAAGAATAGGAGGAGGTGGGTGAGAAGCTGGCTTCCCAACAGCAGTGCAGATGTAGCCCCTGTGAGATGCAGCCCTGTGTGTGCTCTGCGTGAGATAACCAGAGAAGCGCAGGAAGGACCTTTTGGGACTTTTGGGAAAGAGACAAAGTTTGTAGAGAAATATCATCTGCCAGACAAATATAAAGAGTTCAAATTTGTTCCAAATCTAAAATCTCCCTTTTCATGTATTCAAGGATATTTCAAATGTTTTTGATTTTTCTCCCACTCTTATTAATTAAATATCTCGGGGTACTTTCTGAAGAAGAGTTACACTTGAAAATTCTGTCATAATGTGAAATATTGTCTGGTATGATTTTAAAATGCATATTGCTTTTCAATCTACCCCCAGACCACCTGTACGCACTGCTCTCTGAAAGCAGAGATCTCCTTCAATTATTTGCTCACTTTTTTTGAAATCCAAGTTTTTTGAAATCCACTCTTGAATCCAAGTTGTTTTATCCTGTGAGATTCATCAGGTCAGTGTCTTCTTTTGCTATCTTTTCATTAAGTCTAGTTGTCAAAAAGTAAGAAAAAATAATGGGAGAGAAACAGACTTTCACAAGGTGTCTCTTACGAATTCACCCACCAAAGACAGTCTACCACTTCCCTCACTGTCCAAACAGAAACAAATCTGTACGCGCTCATCTGTACGGCTTCTTTGTTCAGTAAGAAGGGGGAAAAAAATAGTTCTCCTGCTGTATTCCTAAGGGAATCCCCCTAAGTTAAAGCACATTTTAATCTTTTGAGCCGGCAGCTTTATTAGTAAGCGTTTCCCAGTCTTCGGGGAAATCTAATTTCTCAAATAGATCAGAGCCTCTTCAAACGCAGCTTTCAGTTGCCATCCACCGGGGGACAAACGGGGAGGAGGAAGTTTGTCAGAAAAGACCTTCTCTGAGCCCAAGAGTGATTACCAGAGGTGTCTCCATCGACTGCCACCCACCTAAAGTCGATAGTACTCGAATGAGTACGCCGGTGCGGACTATATAAGAGAAGCGCATGGCCCTGGAGGGCGCATCCCCCCTCCCCGGGCTCAGCACCGACCGCCCCGCTCCGCGCCCGGCGGAGCCTCGGCGGGGACACGGGCTCTCGGGCAACGGCAGAGGACGTCTGTCCCCGGCCCGCGGCCGCTCGCCGGGGTTTGCCCGTGCTTGAAGGAAGGTAAGCTGCCGCCTCTTCGGAGGGGGCGTCCCGGCCCTTCTGGAGCCGGGGGTCCCCGCGCCCCTGCCCCTCGAGCGCCGGCTCTTCGCGCGGCTCTGCCGGGCGGCGGACGGACGGATGGATGGACGGACAGAGGGCCCCTGGCCGTCGGGGAGAGCCGTCTTCCCAGCGGCTCCGATTAACTCTTTCGCCCAAAGGGGATTTGCGAGCGAGGCCAAGTATAAAGCAGTTCGTGGAGAACCCAATTCTCCTGCCTCCCCCTTAATCCTAACCGTGGGCTATAATTAGGCTAGCTTACTTAGGGGCATTACGGAGCCTCAGCCTCTTGCAACTGGGTTTGCCCTTTGCGCCCTGCTTCGCGGCGGTTTCCGATGCGACTGGCCACAAACTCAGCTCCGTGCGGCTGTCCTTCCGTCCGTCCCCTCCCGGGAGCCGCCGTGCGGAGCCGAGCCGGGCCGGGCCGCCCCGCTTCGAGGGCGGAGGACGGAGGCAGCCCCCATCGCGGGACCCCCGGGGGGCAACGGCGGCCGAGCAAATCCATCGCAAAGCCCCGCAGCGCGCTCCGTGCGGGAGGGCTAATGCCCTTCCCCTAATCCTCCTCCATCACCGGGGAGCCGGCGGAGCGCGGCGGGGGCTGCTCGGGAGCTGCCGGGGCCGGCCCTGGGGGTCCCGTCGGGGCCCAGCATCCCGCCGCCATCCCGCGGGGCAGGCGTGCGGGAATCTGGGCGGCCGCGGCATGGGGGGCGGGCGGGGGGGCTGCGGGCCGGGCCCGGAGCTGACCGCCTTCGCTCTCTGCCTCCTCCCAGCGCCGCAGAGATGCGAGGGGCGAAGAAACGCCAGGCGCTGCCCGCCATCGTGCTCCTGCTGCTGGCCTCGGCCCCGCCGCCGCCGGGCGCCGAGGGCAGGGACGTGCCCGCCGCCGGAGCCGAGCGGGGGGCGCTCCTCGACCTGCTCCTGCAAGCCCTGGGCGACGACGGCCGCCCGCTGCCCCCCCGGCCCCCACGGCGGGACCGGGTCATCTCCCGGCGGTACAGTGGCGGCGCCCCGCCGCCCGACCCCCGACCCATCACCGCCGCCGCCGCCGCCGCCCCCCGGCAGCCCCCTGCGGTACGAGGTAAGGAAGAGCCGCCGCGCTGCCAGCCCCGGCCCCCGAGGAGGTTTCTGCCTTTGGTGGGGTCGAGCACTGCAGAGGGCTGCCCGGCTCCGCGCCCGTGGGGGGAGCCCCTGTGCCACAAGGGAGGTTGAGGCTGGGGGTCCCGAGGGAGGAGAGGGTCGCTCGGGCTTCCCCGCCTTCAGCTGGGAGCCAGTCGCAGCCAGAGCTGACCTCCAGCCTCCTCTGAGCGTGGCTCCGCGGCAGCCCCGTTCCAGATTTAGCACCGCTGCTCTGATGCGAACAAAGGGGGAAAATGACTGATTTGTCTGACTGAGGCAGATGTCCCGACATACTCCTGTAAACTTCCTCTTCAACTCGACCGGTTCATCGCGTGATGCCGTTTTCTAGGCTCGCTTGGATGGGCGCGTAGGATGAGGTGTGTGCTGGGCACGGGGCTTGCTGCACCTCCCCGGAGGATGCTCCTGCAGGGCCGGGAGCCGTCCCTGCCACCGGCCCCGGACAGGTCTGGTCGTGACAAGTGGGGATGGTTCAGATCCAAGCACAGCTACGTGGTGGTGGGCACAGATTGCTTGGCCAGGAGGCCCGGCAGCAGGTCACTTCTGCCACGACTAGTTTTCATGCAAAGCCATCCAAAACATTTCCTGCTAGAGTGGCACTGCTTGAGGGATTCGCGGGCGTTAGGGTGGTGCAGCTCAGCAAGAGGGAGATTAAACAATGACTTTCTCTTGGGCTGTAGCCCACTGACTTCTTTTTTTTTTTTTTTTTTTTAACTTGGTGCCTGCCAGAGATCAGAGATCCTAGTGGAGAGAAACCAAGAGGAGGGAAACTAGGAAAGTTTGGTTTCTTAGGGATTTGCCTCTCTGGAGAGTGCCCCTGTTTATAATAGCTAGTAATAAGTGAAGTTGAGATGCAGGCACCCAGAAGTCACACTGGTAGGTTGCTCATCTCTGATCAGTGCTTTATTTTGAAGAAAATTAAACATCTAATTTCAGAAAGTCTTTAAATGGTGGGGTGACATGTTCAGAAGTTAGTAGGTGAGTAACTGAGTGGCACAGACGCTTGCACACTGTAATCATTGTACAGTCTGAGGAAACTGGACCAAAAAAAGAAAAAGAGACAAATTAATTAAAAAATAATTCAGTTCTGGCCTTAGAAGCTTCTGCTGAGTGTGATCTACCCCAAGTTATTGGTTGTTCTTGGAAAGTTATTGGAAAGGGGTAGTAGTGTTCCTGTGAACTTCTAGATTTTCTTGCCTTTTCAGAACAGGTGGTTACAGGCAAACCAACCCAAACCAGATTGCCACGGAGTTGTATCCTGAGTGAAAAAGGTGCTGCTGGTTCTCATTGTGACTGGCCATGGGTGACTGCTTACTTTTGCTTAATTCTTTATGTTCTGTGGGCAAACCCTCAATGTACACTTTTCAATGAAAAAAAAATCCAAATGGCCTTTTCAAGGCAGAATAAAAAATGCCTTATACAGGTCTTCTTTGCAAGAGAACGAAAGAAAGAAAAGTACAAACTTGAGAGCAATTATTGCTAGAATAATGTGGCTTAGAGAAAAAAGCCTGTTGTGGACAAGAGTTATCTCTCTTTTGAGATGTTTATTCCTAATTTAGTAGTTACATCAAGCTCCCAAATATTTATGCAGTTTTGAAGATGCATTTTCTTGATCAATATTACATGTAATAAGGCTTTATTTTCTGTTAAACTTTAGTTTTGATAAATATATTGTACACTACAGAGGTGAAATTTCTGAATGTCCTTAAAGGGAGGATTTCTCCAGTAGTCATTGGCACAGGTGCAGTGTCCTGTGGGCAGCCACAAAGTTAGTTTTCTCCAGCCCAGACAGGGCAGATCTACAGCTTAAAAAATAGTCAAGTTTTGATATTAATTCCTTTTTTTTTTTTTTTTTTTTTTTTTGAATAAAAAACAGTAAGGATACAAACTAGTATCTGTTGTGATATGTTTGTTTGGGGGCCAGAAAACTGTTAGGCTTTATATGCAAGTCATCAACTCTTTTCTTATAACTCCCGTCACCAGCACATTAACAGCAGCTTTGTACTCCAGCTGGTAGTACCTGAGCATCAGCTGAAAAGAACAGCTAATCTTCCCGTCAGTCAGGAAACGTGTTGCATTCAGCTACATACTGAGTCAAGCATTTAGAATCAGTTATATATTTGGATTGGCTGCTCTTATTGCAGAAAATCAAACCCAAGTGTCTGACTTAGAAGAGAATTGCTTCTTTTGCTCAATTGCTTCTTGCATTTGAAACACAAAGCATCCAGAGCAGTACCTTATATAGAAGAAAGAATCCAAGGAAACCCCATTTTTGTGCATTTTCCTTTTTTTTTTCTTTTCCAAGGAAAACAAACAAACAAACAACAACTCCTTAGTATCAATGAGCTGAATAGCAGGAGGGTTGAAATACACTTTCCCTCCTGGTCTCTGAGAACTGGTTCCGGCTTTAATCTTTCAGCACAATGAGCTAATTCAGGTCACAGCCCTGCATCTCCCCACATGTTTTGTATTTGTTTTGGGGCTTAGTTAAATTTTTGCATAGTGAGGAGAGCTAGCCTGGTGTGCCAGCAGGTGAATTCTAGGAGGCAAGTGGCTGGAGCACAGGATGAGGGATGAGGAGTTGAGAGGGGATGGGTCTTCATCCTTACCGCTGTGGGGAATGTACTCCTCAGGCCATAATGGAAAGTCAAAGCATCATTGTGTGTACTAAATGAGGTGCTGCTCATTTGTAGATACAGAAAAGAGAGTGTAAGACAAAACTGGTTGGTCTGCGATGCCCAGTCTGAAAGTGGCTTGCAGCCAATTCACGGACAGGCCCTGGTGTTGAGCTATGTCAGAGAAATACCTGAGGTGTGGGAGACAGAGGGATTTGGCCAACCTCTTTTCAGTGGTTTGCGGGGACAGGACAAGGGGTAATGGCCACAAGATAGAGCACAGGAAGTTCCGCACGAACATGCGAAAGAACTTCTTCATGGTGAGGGTGACAGAGCACTGGAACAGGCTGCCCAGGGAGGTTGTGGAGTCTCCTTCTCTGGAGATATTCAAGGCCTGTCTGGACGCCTACCTGGGCAGCCTGCTCTAAGGAACCTGCTTTGGCAGGGGGGTTGGACCTGATGATCTTTTGAGGTCCCTTCCAACTCTTTCAATTCTGTGATTCTGTGAAATAACAGCTGTGCTGTA
Source organism: Netta rufina (assembly GCF_964035555.1). Taxonomy (NCBI): domain Eukaryota; kingdom Metazoa; phylum Chordata; class Aves; order Anseriformes; family Anatidae; genus Netta; species Netta rufina. Next base: position 110,850,558 of record NC_140124.1, read on the forward strand.
CGTCTTCTGGGTTCATTGGGGGGCAATGGTACATGACCACGTGGGCAGCCACTGAAATGGGATGGACACTCAAACCTGCACTGGGCTGTTGTGCTCCTGCCTGGAAATGACTCTTTAGGTCTTTTTCCCCTTAGGTGTCAGGGATATAACATGTGTTGTGTATTTCTCACCCAGATGAAGAGTTGTATCATGTGTCTTACAGGATTAAGAAAGGCACCCACATCTGCTGTAAAGACACTCATTTGCCCATCACTTCAGCTGACTTTACTTCTCTCTTTTATCTACCCATGTTCAAAAGCCTTCTCAGACAGATCTGTCCATTATTTATTTATTTATTTATTTATTTTTCTTGGTGACTTGATTGGTGAGTGTGAGCACTTACTCTGAAGACCATATTCAGAAGAAATTTATATTCCAACTAATCAAAAAGCAGTCTTCATCTTCTGCTAGAATTTCTAGTAGAATGTCACTGAAAATACAATTTTTTTCTTTGACTTATTATATCTAGTGGTATTAAATTTTCTGTCATAATATACTTTGCCTAATTTCTATGAAATCTGTGTTTAAGTTTTATTATTATTATTACTATTTATTTTTTTTAATTAAGTGCCTTGTGAAGTTTTCAAGTATAGTTATGAAAGCTCCTCACGGGCAGTCTTTTTCATAACTCTCCCACAGTTTCTGATGTGTAACCATGGTTGTCTTTTCATGAAGAACCCAAATATGTATTTTCACAAAGACAAGATTCAACATCAGGTTATTTTTGAATATCACGTTGGGGGAACTAGAATAGTTCGTCATTCTCCTGAGATTTTCTTTGTTACCTTTATCCAAACACTTTCCACAGGACCAAAATAGCTTCCATGCACTTAGATTGAAAGAAGTCTTGTGAAATAAAAAAGTTTGCATTAACTGTTCTTTCCATGCATATTCCCCAAGACAGTGGAGAAATGAGCTATCTAAGCTTACAAGTAGTGGGGCTGAAATTTGTCTTTGTACTGGGAGACCAGCAAGACATTTTAAAACATTTTGATAAGTTATATTTCAGGCATGAAGGAATGAAGATAAATATTGCTCTCGATTTACCAGTGTGTTCAAATTAGCCTCCTGAGCATACCTACTTCAGATTTAGAATAACATATCAGAGAAGAGAATTTGGCCCCCAAACTATTTAAAGTCTAAGGTTAAACTTAGGAGTTCAGTTTTATGCCAAATATCTTACACATCAGCAGAAAAAACTATACACTGTCCCATGACATGGTGCTAATTTAAGTGTTATTCAAAATGAGTTAGATTTGAAAGATAAGTTTGGGCTTATTTTCTTTTACTGTTGAATCAAAACCATGCAACTGTACATAAGGCATAAGAAAACTTTTGTTCTTTTTACTCACTTAAAAAAATCTTGTGAATGTCCAGTGATAGTTCCAGCTGGAAATCCCTAATTCTACAAGATCCGCTGTGCCTAATACTAAAGTACTTCAGTGAATGTAATTACAGGTCTGGAATAAAAAAGAATACCACTAAGGAATGTAAACCTCGTCCCAAGAAAATTGAAATGTATGGTACAGTATGGTACAGAATTCTTTGCAATATCTATGTCTTGTCTAACTATTATTCCTATTAGATTTTTTAAAGTATCAATATACTTTATCAATATGTTGGTAGGAATTTCTGGACATTTAGAAGGGATAAAGAAAATGAGAGTTAATAAAAATGCCATCCTCTAAAATCATGTTTACCAAAACAGACATTACCTCAGAAATTAGCAGAATACTAGGTGAAATTTTATTAAAAGATTAATAATTACATTAAAAATCAAAATATTTTTTGTTTGGTTATAGAAATTATTCCTGATTCTACATTTGAAGTTTCAAATTATTTTCACTGTGAAGTTGATGGGTAGGTTTAATATAATCAATATTCCAAATGCTTATGGTGCTTACTTTATTTTTATTGGGATAGGCATGATAGGTGTGTAAATTATAACTGCATATATAAAATACAGTACTTAGGAGAAAAGTTGTTCTCACAGAATTAACAAGCTGAATGAATCACTGGATCCATCATCTTCCTCTCAGAAGAACACCTGTATATACCCACTAACTTGGGCATTGAAAGTGGTGTAGATGCCATAATACACTATGTTGCCCAGGCTAATTGTTACTGAGGCAAGGTCAGAGGAGATGTATCTCTTCACACCATGATGCAGAAATCATAACGGTCCCAATAAGCTCAGTGGAAATAACCACCATCTCAGTTGCTACCAAGATTAGGTGTCAATCCTACCCAAAAGAATGCAAGTAGGCAGGGTAGATTTTTGTTACATAATATTTTATTTGGATGAGAAGAGAGAATTACTGTTCATTAATTACATTGATAGTATTTTTATCTCAAAGTCATACTCAAATTTTCTATGATAAATTCTACTAGCAAGTTGATATTGTCCACTTTTTGACTCATTACTTATTGTTTTGTGTAATAAATGTACAGTTCCACACCCCCAAGTTACAATTTTGATAAGCGCGTATTTGTAATATATGCCTTTCCCAGCATTTTTGCTATTTTTAATGGAATGATCGTTGACTTTACTGACTTTCACTCAGGTTAGCTGTTACTTATCACCATTGTTTCCTTCCAGTAAGTATTACATTTGTATTAGTTCTCCAAACTTTAAGATGTCAATGATTTTGGTGCATCTAGTTTGCATGCCAGCTTTCTTAGTTTCTTGTTTAAATTAAGCACCAAATGCTGCAGACCACCTATATATGCTTATATGCATATATACTTATATATGCAGACCACCTGCAGACCACCTCAACCTTCAGTTCCATTTAAGGACTGGTATCCATCTTGAAGGAGGTGGCTCCTTCATGGATATGACAACTTTATAACCTGTAACTCTCCTGCTGCATTTCTTGCCTCAAATACTTAAGTTGTTAGGTGTATTGTACAACATGACTTCTAATAGTGATTCTGTGTGTTTGGCAAGCATGATTACCAGGCAATAGAACTAGGCTGCTGAACAGAAGATATCTGAAATCTAGGATGAGCCTCCAGCATCTTCTTTATCATGGTAGAGAGTTTTGAGCCCATGAATGAATTCTGATAGCTAATGAGTAAACAAGAACAAAACTACTTATTGTCAATTTGTAATTGCTATGTACACTGGGATTTAAAATACAATGAAGGCCATCAGAATAGTTTTCCAAATGAAGTGATTCTACTGGCTTTCCAAGGGGCTCTGCTCTTACTTCCATTATGCACTGTGCAAACCAAGGCTGCTCAATACCTTCAGAATCTATGTCACATTGCATGCTGCTCTGTCACCTGAAGGATGAAGCCTTGTGGAATTGCAGTACACTGAGCAGAAAGTATTTCAGATGATAGTATTTTAGATAATAGTACACTGTAATGAAGGGCAAAATACGATTGCATATGGAAAAACTCTTTTCGTTGATCTGCCATTGGCAAAAACAACAATAACAAAAAACAACAACAACAACAAAAAAAACAGTGACTTCTTTATTCAATATGGAGAGATTTTCTGGTTTTCATTTTAGTCCATTTTAGTATTAAAAAAATCCATTTTGTATTTAGCATGACAATATACACAATTAATCATATGTACCTTTCTAGCCCCAGAAAAACTAATATCAGAATTCTTACTGAATTATGCCAGGTTTATACCTGAAGTACACCAGGACTCCTCCAATATGCAGCAAAGTGAACAACAAATAAAACAGAGATTTCACTTCAAAGTAGATCCAAGTGCATAACTGTCTGCAATCCAGTAACTATGGCATGCATTTTGAATTAGTCTAGCTTGGCACTGTGCCTGTGAGCAAACTGAAGAGTTGAGATATTTCTTTTTTTTTTCTTCTTTTTTCTTTTTTTTTCTTTTTTTTTTTTTCTTTCTTTCTTTCTTGTAGACATGAAGTTCTGATTATCATAAAATAAAATAAAATAACATCAGGTCTCAGTGTTTTCTAGTTTGTTATTTCAGGTGTTAATCTGATAGGGAAAGAGTGGTAGTATGGAAATGTAAGGCTTTGTAGGATATTTACTGTTTAGCAAATAAGTATGGGCCTTGAAAATACACTGCTTCATGTCTAGAGATTATTTTAAGCTTTTAAAATATATTTGTATACATGGAGAAAGATTTAAGAAGATGAGCAGTGTAAATATATATATGTCCAATGTATAGGCACACACCCTCACACATACACTTTCTGTGTAGGACAATAACCACTGGAAGAAAACCGCTGCAGAAAGAAAAGGGAGGCTGACTTGATTTCCACTGCATAGTGCCACTGCCAGCCTTGGGATCATGAAGTCATTAATTGCTCTCTCCAAGTGGCCAGAAATTAGGTTTTGGGGAAAGTGGGAATATCCCTATATTAATTGTGCTACACCTGTTTTCTCAAGAATCAAAAATTTTGGTGGTATATTATGCATAAATAAGCAGTTACATAGAACAAGATTTATTTTATTTTATTTTATTTTTAAATCAGAAAAAAAAAAAACGTATTCTCTGGGGCAGTTGTTTTTTTATTGTTGAAACTTCAGCAGCTGCATACACTTGTCCCATGAGATCACAAGTGAAACTTAACTCTAGTGGGGAAAATATGTCAAAAATGGAATTTGAAAATGATAAGAAGAAGATATATAATGGAAAACATTTTGCTTGAAAGAGTCTTTGTTCTGCTAGCATCAATTCGTGGTTAGGCATTTCTATTCAATTTAAGGATTCATTTTGTTACTTGTGACTTAGAGGTTACTACTTCAGTGGAAGACCTACAGGCTATTGTCGTTTGTGTTTTGGGCATTATTTAATGTCGGTCAAATGGAAAACATTTGCTCCAGTGAGAGAATTGATTGAATATTGATTATATACTGAGGGTGCAATTTTTTATCTGTAGGGTATAAACAGAATTTAACACATGAAGGATCTAAGCATTTTATTGGTTAGTGGCCATGCTTATATTATTCTATGTTTTATTATGTTTACTGAGCAAAAAATTATTGATGTGCCACTAATGTTTTTGCAGAAATGGTGCCTAAAAATGTGTTTGTTTAACACCAGTGGAACAAAGAATATCTAAATATTTATTTATTTATATTTAAGTCTATTAGGTCTTTGTCAATTGAAATAAATTAGTTAGATTACATTTTAGTATGTTCTCTTACTATAGGTATCTTTGGGTTGAAAATAAACCTTTAGTTTTGCATCGTTAAAACAATTATTGTAATGTTCCTTGCAGATCTTATGCAACTTTAAGAGGAATATGGCACAAATTTAATCAAGACTTTGTTTAAATTATGTTGCCCTTTTGGCTTGAATCTGCAATATAAAGGAAAGAAATAAAAGCAAAACCTTACTAGAAAACATTAAACTCTTTTTTCCTTAACCCTTACTGTTTATGATGTCAAACTATATGTGTTACAGTAGAAGAAACATTTGAAATGAAGTGTTAGGAAATGTATCCTTATCAGTATATAGGGCAGTACTGGATATATGCCCTAGATTAATAAAACTCTTGAATCCCATTGAATTAAAATAGCTGAGGAGATAGCTGTGATTTTACTACTTTAACTGTGATAATTACTTCTTCCTCGTCTTTTATTGGTATAGCTTGCCTAACATGAGATGCTTCTCATTTGTTTTTGAAATTTTAATACCTGATAATATTTCTGTTTGTTTGTTTTTAAATCATAAACGGTAATGCTTACATACACATATATTTCCATGAACTTCATCATAATGTTATAACTGTACAAGGAAATAAACTTTATTCTTGTATGCTATGCTTGTAAAAGATCTCAGAAACATACCTTTAAGAATTATATTTTAATTTTGTCTTCATCCAACACTATTAAAGCTAGTTATTGACTTCTACCTTGGTGAAGGATCAATAGCAACAGCTTTGTCCGTGTGTGATGGAGCCAGTCCCTTGGAATACAAGCAACCCTTTCAGTAAATAAGTTCTTCCTAATATCCAACCTAAACCTCCCCTCATGCAACTTTAGCCCATTCCCCCTCATCCTGTCACCAGGCACGTGGGAGAACAGACCAATTCCCACCTCACTATAGCCTCCTTTAAGATACCTATAGAGAGTGGCAAGGTCACCCCTGAGCCTCCTGTTCTCCAGGCTGAACAACCCCAGCTCCCTCAGCCGCTCCTCATAAGACTTGTTCTCCAGGCCCCTCACCAGCTTTGTTGCCCTTCTCTGGACTTGTTCAAACAAACTGAACACAGTACTTGAGCTGTGGCCTCACCAGAGTCAGGTACAGGGGGACAATCACTTCCCTAGTCCTGACATAGGAAAACTGGGATATTCGGCTAAGGAAATTTAGGAAAAATATTTTCAGAACTCATCTTTTACCTCATGGACAAAAGCTCATTACCAAAACATATCAATTTCTTCTGTTGTCCTTTGAAACATTCTGGTTTGGAATACAATCTGAAGCAGGCTAATAACAGTCATTTTATATCACAGGCCTAAAGTTTGGATGGACCAATTAGTCGGTACCTATTTAGCAAGACATATCTTACAATTTGTGCTTCCCCTTATTATGTGACCAAATCCCAAGTTTGCCTGTGAAGTTAATATACAAAGGTTTTCCCCCTTTATTTGGTAATGAGCTATTTTTCCAAATGCTAGGGCAATTGATGATCATCTGGAAAAGGGATTACTACAAAATAAATCATTTGTGTGGAAATGACCTGTGCAGGTGCAACAAATTCAATACCCAGATGTACTACTCATGAACTGGGTAATTCAACATTACCTGTGTGGTGGCATCACTCCATGTGTACATATGTGATTCAGCTGCACAGAACTAGAGATGATCTCTTATCTAAGCTTCAGCCAGGGCTTTCAGAATCCTTAGAACAGATCCAAACTGCATATTTATCCTGAAGTCTACCTATCCAGAACTGATCAGCCCCTTCAGAAAAGCCTTGCTTCTCCTTCTTTACTTCTGTCTAGAGCAGCAATTCTTTGCTTGTTAGAGTAAGGAGTAGAGCAAGGAATCTTATAATAGATAGGAGACTTCTTGAATGTTGAGCGTAACATGTTTGTGCTGACCCAGTTCCTTTTCTTTGCAGTTACTCTCACTGTCTCTGAGTACCAGAATTTTATAACAGTGAAGGCAGTATTAAGAACCAGAGAAGCATAAAACTATCTCAGTTTCAGGATGTGGAAAGTGTTCTCTCCCTCTCCCTCTCCCTCTCCCTCTCCCTCTCCCTCTCCCTCTCCCTCTCCCTCTCCCTCTCCCTCTCCCTCTCCTCTCCCTCTCCCTCTCTTTCTCCCTTTCCCTTTCCCCTTTCTCCTTTTCCTTTTCCTTTTCCTTTTCCTTTTCCTTTTCCTTTTCCTTTTCCTTTTCCTTTTCCTTTTCCTTTCCCTTTCCCTTTCCCTTTCCCTTTCCCTTTCCCTTTCCCTTTCCCTTTCCAAGTAAGGCCAAAGCTTTCTGCCCAGAAGATTTTGGCCCAGTGAAATGTATGGTTTACATGCGTATTACTCCTGATTTTGTTTCTTAAAGAGACCTTGAATATCAGTGTCTAAGTAGCTTACCATGCTTGATGCATTTATATCTCATACTCAAAATATTTTGATTTCAGTTATCATTTATAAGACATCTCCTCCTGTATGTGATAGAGTAAGATGACCTTAGCCTGGGTATAAGTCTAGCATATGTTCACAAGGAACACCTTTAAGATAGCAGTTTGGAATAAGTGAGAATCTATGGGTTATTAATCTACTTTGATAGTTCTGAATCTGTTTTAATTCAGAAAGAAATAGAAACATTTCTAAAATTAGCATAGGAATTGTAAAGTACAGTTAAACATTGCCATTTGCACAGCAATCAACCTGGGGCCTATTCATCTTTCAAAAAGACCAGGGCCTAATTCATCTTTGGCAAACTCAATTCCATTTCCTTTCACTCCAACAGAGTTTGCCTATGTTTGTCAGTGCTGAGTTTGGCTTGTATGCAGTTGAGCACATGTCATCAGCTTTCATTCAGATGATTTAACTAGTTCATATATTTCTTTTGATGTATTGCAGCTGTTCATGTATTTAATTCATGTAAATATTCTAGAATCTACATTTATTAGCAGCCACAATAGCTAAAACAGAATACTTGCATAGAGTGTTGCAGAATTGCAAAAAGTGAACTTCCTCTTCATATTTATCAATATCTAGTCTCTATATCTCATTCTAAGAGTAGTACTGCCTTCAGTCCAGTAGCTTTCCAAACATCATTTGGAGTCTGTGGATTCAGCTGAAATATCTGCCTTAATAGTTAAGTGATTCCAAGTAGCTGGTAATTGAATAGAAGTTGTAATTTGTTATAGAAAAGATATGAATAGGAAAAATACAGCTTCAGTAAATTAATGCCTTGAATACTTTGACCAATCCTACCTATATGTCTCATTATTATTATTTTTTTTATTGCATTTTTATATTTTAATGAACAATTACTATTATAATACATCTTTCCTCTTGGAGATGGTGAAGTACATATTCACAATTTAGTATTCAAAATAGCCATGGATTCATGTTTGACATTTGAATTCCCTGAGGGATATCTTAATCTCTTTATTGGACTATCTTAGGGAAAAACAAACAAACAAACAAACAAAACCCACCTGCATAAACTCAAACATCATGTCTGTAATTATTTTGAGACTATTCTTTTGCTTTTCAAAATAGACATCTATTTCAGAGTTTTACATGTCTACATCTGACAGGAGATAAAAAATTGGGGGGGGGGGGGCTTTTGAATTATTTGTACTTATCTGTATATATGTGTTGCTAGTCAAGGGGCTTGCAATACAAACAATGGTTGCTATTTTTTTTACATTTTTTTTCAGATGTAAAAGTTGCCAGATTATATTAGGCTAGGTCTATATCTCTATACATTCCAGTTTTGTTTTCTAGGGTGACCACTAATTGTAATAGAAGAAAAGTAATAGTATACAGATTTGGTTTATTTCTTGATCCACATTATTTTCTGATAGAAATGGGGATTTACAGAGAAGAGAAAAAGCAAATCCTTGCTTCTTAATGTTCTTCTGCAAAACAAATATAAAGGTCTCCATGGGCAAGGATTAACTAATACAAATATGCTTTCTTAGCAGCTATTGAAGAATTACTAATAAACATCATTATAACTGAGTTCAAGATATTCAACCTTGTAAATATATCCTGTTATAATTTCATTATGGTTGGCTGAAGCCCTAGGAGAACCCAACATTTCAACCTCATTGTTCAAGTCTTAATGAATTATTGGAAAGTGGCTGATTAGAAAGCATTGGATCAGAAGGGACCACTGCATTCTGAATATTTCTCTCTTTGATGTTGTTTACCTCCCAGGTTGACTCATTTCCTTGGCCAGAAATCTTAGTACATGAAGCTGTGTGCCTACTCTACTGGGCCATTATATGCCAGTGCAAGTCCAGAAGCCAGATGTGATAGGTTTATGTAGATTTTATTTATTTATTTATTTATTTATTTATTTTGTGGATTTAATGTACGTTGTAAATATTCGTGTAAGCTTACACTTTAGAATATGATTCTGACCAGAAATGGGGCACAGCTTCAATGCAGCTAAAGAGAATACAACAAAAGAAATTGTGTACCCAAACAGAAACTTAGAGTCTCCTTAGGTTAGACACACTATATTTACTCCTCTGTCTGCTGTTGGGGTTTGAGGTCTACTTGCTTCCTGCTTCCAGTTACTTCTGAATGAAATAACTCTTCATCTGTTCAAGGCAGAGTGCGCACTGTAATATCTGTTTGTGACACTCCAACCACTGCACACTGCTGGGTAAGAGCTTGGGCCTGTGCTATGCATCAGCATCGACTTGATCTTTATCTTCCAGAGAACTCCAGAGTTTAAGTGACAAAGCACAAGCACAGACAAAAGGAATTGGAATGTTGACAGTGAGTGCATCTCGAGACTGGAGTCAGAGCCTTGATGAATTCCTAGACACTGTAAGCATAGTGAAGGAGATGTAAGTTTGAGTACTTGGTTCCATCTTCACAGTGGCTCAGTGTTGTTCCACTGCTTTCCACATCACATATACAGGGCAGTCCCTCTGTAAAGATTAACATTCCCCAGCAGATCAGTCACACAGTGGGATGTTACTTCAGGTAAATTCAAAAAAGAGCAGCAGTAAACTGCATCCTGATTTTTTAAATCTACTTTAAAACTATACCTGTTTGAAGATATTTCCATTGCGTATGTCTCCTAAAATAACGTAAAAGGAACACCCATTTAACCACAAGATTCCACACTCAGGCTGTGGTTGACAGTCACTCAATTTGATGAAGCTGTGTGTTTTTTTCAGTTGAATATTTCTTCAGGTTACCTCTCAGTACAGTCTCTGCCATCTTGGGGTAGGGAAGGGGTTTGAGCATTTGGCTTGCTTGGATTGAGGGTCTTTTCTTTAAAGATCACCTTACAATATGCTCGTATATAATATGCCTCCACAGTTAGGAGGAACCTATATTTTAAAGGTCCAGAGCTTTCTGGGTGTCTTGTTGATAACACACCTCAGACAAATCTTCAAGTTTATGTCTTCTGAAATACTGCAAAAGGAGCATCATACTATACTATGTTTTCACATTATATACAATAGCCTATGTATTATTTTAAATTAAGCAGATAGCTTTAATTTGAAGAGTATGCAGGCTAAAAGTATTTGAAGCATGGTAACCAACACTGTAGCCAGGCCTCTTATTCTTTCACATAAGACGGCTAAGGTTCAGAGGGTGCAAAGGAGGAGGAAATAACATGAAAGCTGGTTTTGCCAGACAGGTAAAGACTTATTCATGCTGGGAGAATCTCCAGCTGGGAAAATCCATGGTTGTTACAGCCTTTGTGTCACCAGAATAGAAAAAAGGGTTAGCTCAGTGAAGAGAATCTGGCTCAAAGAACTTAAAATAAATATCAGATGTCAGAGCTGTGACTTAATTGTTTAGCTAAGTAGATCATGTGAATTACACACAGATTGAGGACCTGTTTTTGCTTCTATTGAAATCGAGGAGAACAGAATCAGGCCACGCTTTTCTTCCAGTATCTTTCAAACACCAAAACTGTTACTGGAGTGTATGACAGCTCCTAGAACCATTTTTGTACCAGTCAGAAATCCTAGAGAGCCGCTAGTACGCAATTTATGTTTTATTATTATGATCGTAGGCTAGGACTTTAAACAGAATGTATTTCCTTAGGTTCTTTTAGGTTTTATTTCAAAATTTGACATGCAGACAATGGCTCCTAAGACTCTAACTGTGGAAACTGGAACTCCAGATTCAGATGTCGGTTTTTGACAGTAGCCAGTTTCAAAGAAAAACATTGAGACATATATGTATTTTCCTCGTTTTAATACATTCTCAGATTAAAGCTCTGACAATATCAAAACTAGACCTATGTACCAATTCAGAGATACTATCTTCAGTTGTCCCATTGAGAAACTCTACTGATCTGAAAGCTCAACAACTTTATAGTGAAAATTTGGATTTTTCTTCTTCCTTAATGAACATATGTGTTTGTTACATTTTATGAATAACAGGAAATAAGACTTTTTTTCTTCCATAGTTACGGTATTTTTATGCTTTCTTTGACATTTTTAAATTTTCTATTAAATAAAACTAAACAAACAAAAATACCCACCCTTGTTTGATCATGAAGGCTTCGCAGGATCAGAAGAAAAATGGTAGAAGCTGAAAACTTGAAAAGATCATTCAGAAAGAACTGAAATATTTTATGAGAAGGCTTCACACATGCAACTGATTTTGGGAGAAGGCAACGTGTGCAGTGATTACCTGGCTAAGAGCCTTCATGTAGTTCTACCAAAAGAAGGAAATATTGGTAGACAGGTGACTGAAAAGTGTCTGAAAAGATCTGCAATTTGCAGACTGACATGTATTTCTGTAAATTCCATGTGGATGATGAAAGTGTGTTGTTACAGCATGTAACTGATGACATTATAAATTAAGTATAAAGAAATTACTTAGTATCATATTTTTGGACATACATATAAGATACTGGCAGAAATATTCTGATTTAGAACATTTTGTAGGTGCTGATTTCTGCATTCACACCACAGAGGGCATCAGAGGGTGGTGGTTGGGAGGGGCTGACAAGAACTTCTGTCCCCTGGCCAGCCACAATTAAGCATGTACAAGTTCATGATGATAATACCAATAAAAGAGCAGTCTTTTAACCAGCATCAGGGTGTGATTTCTTTTTCTGAATTTTTTTCTGAGCACATAATTAGCAACTACTTTCCTTTCACTAATGAGTTAAGCAAAGAAAAATCAAAGTGGGGGTTGGGGGAGAGGAAGAACATAGTATTACCAGCGTTGAAAACCCAGTTCACAACAGGCAAAACTATCCTGCCCATCCCCTGTTTGCCTATCCTAGCCCTTCAGATGTGATTAAATGCTGCTTCTGCAGCTCAAGTGAGTTAGCTTCCTCCAGTCTCAGGTTATGTCCTTCCCACAGCTCAGTGCCCAGGCTTGCAGGAGCCAACTCTAGGGATAATCCATTGCCCTTAAGAGGGTGTTGAACTGGAGGCTGGCAACCTCTTTTAGGCTGTAAATAGTAGTCGCTCTGCTGAGATAGGAAGGCCTCGCCGGAATTACTGTTCGTGCCGATAGTTGTCTTCATAGCAACGATTGCTGCTAACTATTCCTGTCACTCCCTGCTCCCACTCACAGCTTGGCGGAGACCAGCCAAGGCAAGGAGGCCAAAGGGAGAGTGGAGAGGGAAGAAGACAAAGTGCAACAGTTGGGCAAGAGTAGGGCATGGACACAGAAGACTGGAGACAGCAGCTGGTTGGATCTCTCCTGTGAATGTGAGCTGGTCTTTATCATCTTCCCATGACTGCAAGTTTTTCCAATGTTCAGACTGCTGGAGGAACTTACTGAAAAATAGTTTTCCACTGCAACTTCTGAAGAAGTAACTTAGATATGAGTGAGGACAGGAATCCTAAGCAGATGATCATCTCCTGTGACTTGTATACTGTGTAGGTGCTATAGTGACAGAAGATGAACACCAAATATTTCTATTCCTATTTCTCCTACTTTTGTTCTCTTATTTTTGGATGCGTGTTCTTGCTGCTGTCTTCTACTGTCACAGGTGCTTTCATTTTTATATGCTATGATAATGCTGGTCACAGGGAGTGAGAAACTGATAAAACAAGAGCAGTTGTGGTGTCTGAAAGATTGTCCTGTAGATTTAAGTCGGGAAATTGAATTATAAAAGAAAGTACATTTGTATCTTTCCCAAGTAATGTTACCATAAAAAGAGCAAACTCGGGTAAAATTTATGTGTATTTACTTTGTTTGTTCCTCTTTTGATTTTGTGAAAGTTTCTGTTGAAAGACTGATTTCCCTTGAAGCATAAAAAAAAAAAAAGACACACACATTTGTCTCTGAGGACTTTGTATCACCTTCATCTCCTTTCACCTTTATGAATGAAGGCAGCTCTCACACAAATTGTGTTTGGGAGGGTCTACATTGGCAAGAGGACCATAATGATAGCTATAATAACACAGGAGTGTGGACAGGACACTGCTTTCATTATGGCCTCTAAGATCCAGCAGGAGTATACAATGATTATGGGACTAAAGGCCTCACTTCAAAAAGGAGACAATCTTTACTTTCATTTTCTTTCTATCTCAGATGAATGGAGAAGAATCTGCAGCAGTGTAGAAAATATAAAATTTTGATTTTCCTTTGTAGAAGGGAGAATGAGTTTTGGTTTCTCATACAAATAAGCACACATGCCTTCTAAGACTGCAGAATACAGTAGAATTATGCTTTTTGTATTTTGGAAAGAGCAACCTGAAAATACACACTTTTTTAAAGCCATCTATTTAATTATGTGCACCAAAATTATTATTATTATTTTTTTTTCATGAAGCCGTTAGTTTTTTACAATCTGAAACATTGAAAAAGAAGCTGGAAAACAGACATTCTTTGTAGATTTACCCTGTCCTAGAAGTGTGGTAAAGAGCCACATTCTGAATTAATTCAGAAATTAACCCTGTTTACTGATTTGGAAATAAACAAATAATGAGGGAGTTAGCAATAAAACACAATAGGAAACATTTTTTTATTATTATTTTCAAGGTAAAAAAAGACATGTTTGTGTGGCTAATCATCATATATTTACAAGCTTGCATAGTTTCTATGTAATACTTAGCATTTCGTAAATGGAATTCTAGAGGGGAGGTAAGAGAAATTCCTCTTAGACACTGTGGGCTGTGACCTAATGGGGATAATAGCACACAGAACATATGTGAGGTAGTTACCTGTTGACTTCAAGATAGTGTTGCACACTTAGAATCATTGCTGGAACCTACTGGATTTATTAAATTCAGCCTTCTGTTATTTCAGGCAACACGTTCTAGAATTTTGTTCATAAACTTTTAAAAGAACTGGACATGTCCTAGCTAATGTAAGACTTCTCTTGCCTGTTTTATCAGTTAGCAGACATAAATATCCTTTTGCTTCCTGAAGAAAATTCCAAATTGCATTTGCCTTGTGTTTTGTTGCTGCTGTTGTTTTGTTGTTACTGTTGTTTTGGTTTTGTGTGTGTGTGCTACTGTTTATATTTTTAAAATGTAAAGAATCTTCCATGCTCTTTAAAACAGAGCTTACTACCCCATCATTCAAATAAAGTGTATACATCCAACTTTATGAAATCAAGTGCCTAAAGTTCGTCATCTGTTTTCTTGGTATCCACCTGTATGTCTCAATAATAACACATATTAAGAATATTTGAGTCTAAAACCTCTTCTATAGTTCCCTTGCAATTACACTAATGGGGCATTGATGCATGAGGGGGACTGTGCAGCTGTGAGTTAGAGTGGAATTTGACCCTGGCCAACATAAAAAGCCAGTACTTCAAACTATTTCAAGACTACTTTTAGGGAAAAAAAAATAGAAAAAATAAATAAATTATTCCATTCCAAAGAAAAGATGAACTAGAAATTGGTTATTTCAAATCTGAAGTACCCAAACTATAATGGTATTCCAAACTGTGCATGGATGTCAATCTCTCGAACAAATGTTCTGAGGACATATAAACATATAGTTTTACAGAAACAAACAAAAAAGATGCATGCTGAATTAGGAGAGATTTATTTATTTGCTCTTTATATGTTTTCCTTTTCTCACATTACTGTGCTTTGTAGAAATTGTTGTCTGTTTTTATCATCTGTTTTTAGGAATCCCTTTGTACAGTAACTCTGTGTATTTTTGAAAATGTTCAGTATTTGCAATATACCCTTGCAAATTCTCTATGAATATTAATCACCCTGGATTTAAGGGAATGACTGCTATACCAAGACTTACCTGTGTGAGCAAGAAATAGATAATGTAGACAAGTAGATTCTCTGGGATAAGAACAGGTGACTGGCACTGCATTTGGTGGGTTGAAAAAGGGAAGAAAGGAAAAAAAAAAAAACATATAGAAATCATGACTAAATGACAGGCTGAGACTTCAGAAGCTGGTGCTTCTTTTTACCTTTAGCACATTTAAGAATTGCACTTATTTTGTTTTGTTTTGTTTTGTTTTGTTTTGTTTTAAATCTAGTGCTCTTGCCACTGGCTACTGACATGGCAGCTGGATCAATCACAGTGAATGCAAGCCCTGTTCAGTTTTCACTTTACAGTCATGCCATTGTACATCTAAACTGACTGATGCCTCAACCCACTTCATCACTCAAGTGCAATGAGTGTCACAGAATAAAAACTTTATTTAGTATATGTACCACCAGATATTTTATTCATAACTAGAGTGGGGAGAATTTGAAAATATACTTCAATACTCCAGTTACTCAGCATGTAAATGGAGTAGTTTTTGCCATCCTCACATCAGAAAAATATTACTGGAATGAATATCAGGGAAAGTGAACCTCCAGTCACTGGTTTAAGTATCCTTAGAAGCACAGGTTCAAACCTGGAAAAATAAGTAAGTGTGGAAGCATTTATTTGACATGGGAGCAGAACTAGCATTTTAGGACTTGACTAATGAGGTACAGTCAAATATCACAGTGTGCATTCCAAATATTTGCTATAAATAAAGTCAATGTACTGAACAAAGGTTTTGTGGACGGCAAATAAATCCAGAGAGATTACAATGCTGTTTATGTCTACCCTTGGAGAAGTAAAAGATAAATTGACCAAGTCATTCATTATGAATTGTTAATTGTGCTCTATTTGCAACCCTTAAGCTCTAGAGTAAACTTTGTATTGCAAGAACGGAAAGAGCTCCCTTTACATAGAGTAAGTGGGAAGCCTAGTAAACTCAGAGCAGAAAGGTATGTATGAGTACATTCAGCATATTCTACATTCAGTAGATGGCAGTGGTATGCAGTTGTAGATTAACTCAGGATTTTCTCTTGAACAGATGCTGTCATCTCTGCGAAACCAAGTAACGTTGTTTGGGGGTTTATTTGAGGCCTTTTTTTTTTTTTTTTTTTTTTTTTCTTTCAGAAAATACTAAGATACCAGTTTTTTTTTTTTTTTTTTTTTTTTTTTTTTTTTTACCTGGTGGAGCAAACAGGGATAGAAAATGTTAAAAATCTTTTCTAATTTATTGTAATCTTCATTACACAACGCTTGGTAAGGCATCTGGTAAGTTTTGAATTTCAAACAATGGTATTACATAGGGAAAGGAATGCATCTGTCTGGAGCATTGACTCATTTTCCATCTATGCCCTGTGGAACTTAGTGTGTACACATCAAAGTCTCAAAATAAAAGTATTCAGTAAGTGGGAACTGTGTGTGTTACTTAACAGAAGTAGTAACACAGTGACGTCTTGGAACTGCACACAGAAATAGATATTTTCCCTTGTCTACAGGAATGAATTGCAAATCTGTTGGGGGAAAGCAGTCTGTGTGTGTATGTGTGTGTGTAAACAAACAAATTACTAAGACAATTAGAAATTATTACGAAGATTTATTTATGAAAAAATTGGGGGGAAAAAGCAAAACAAAAGCAGAAATAGAGCTTATGTGATTGATAGAAACCGTGAATGAGGAGACTGAGAAGAATTAAATTGCTTTGTTTAAGTAGATATTTTCTCATAAAGCAGCTATTTCAAATACAAAAAAAAAAAAAAAAAAGATGGAAAGATTTGCTCTCTGTTGAACAAAGCAATATTTTTCTTGCCTCCCAATGGGAAAGAGCAGTAGAAAATGCATTAGAAATATCAGTCTGTGAAGTGAGATGTAACGTAACCACAAATTTGTCCTAAGGATATGGAGCACTCCTGGAGAGACCCCAGAATCAATTAGTAGTCCCTGAGCAGGGACTACAAATGTCACCCATTTTCAATGAAGAGCTGTGTTCCTCTAATGTGTCAGACACCATGAATATCCACAGAAACTTTTAAATCTGTATTAATATGGCTATTGTTTGCAGAACAAAAAGTAATACCATTCTGCTTGCATTGGAATAGCAGCATATAAAACCAGCATTTACAACATAGCCAAAGCTACTGAATATCTCAGTTTTGCAGATTGAACTTTGTCCAGCCATGAAACCTGGGGTAAGAGATTTAAGCAGTGAGTTCACTGCCAAAGTGTAAGAATGAAAGTAGGAAACTGATGCTTTTTAATTGGTCAGGGAGCTGAAGAAAGCAGTATATGTTAATTAATTCAATTCTCCTTAACATTTGCTGCAGTTAGGAGCCATTCTTTCAAGCACCATGAAGCTGTCATGTGGCAAATGCCTTAGCCAGGGAATGGGACTGACAACCTGTGACAGCAGCCCACTGTCGTGGATCACTGTCTTCATCTAGGAGAAGTACCTGGATCAGATCTCTAGGTGCATGCTTCACACTCTATTTATTCACAGGACATTTTGCCATGTGATTCCCACGTGTGACACTGACTGTAGTCAAATGTCTATAGTTTACTCAACAACACAACATAATCTTATTAAAATGAATGTAAACTTTTTTTTTTTTTTTTTTTTTTTAACTTTACACTGATGATGTGCATTGCTTCTTACCATTTGTAGAAATCATTGCATAGTTAAGGCATACAGAGGAGAGATTATTTGGATCATTGAGGTTTTTGAATATCTTATGTGTTTTTTTTCTTTTTTTTTAATGATTTTTTGTAAAGATTTAATTTATTTTTAAGAGAAAATGCTACCATGCCGAGGATACGTTCATCCTGTCATTGCAATGTTTTTCCATTCATTCATCTTTTAGGTATATCTCTTTACTTGGGTATTTTCTTATTTTTTTCTATTTTCATCTCTATTATTTAAGTTCTTCTGACACCTTACTAGTTATTTTATGAATTTACATCTGAAAGATTTTACTAAGACTTTTTATCACTTTCTTCTCTCTCTCTCTCTTTTTTTTTTTTTTTTTTTTTTTTTTTTAACATGAATTAAATCCATATTGGCATTGCTGCAAGTATGCAAACTGTTACACCTTGTAGTACTGTCACAGTACACAAGACCTGCCATCTTTAGGCACTAACAGAAGTCTCTAGTGAAGAAAAGCTCCATTGAATTAAATGGGACTTGTCTATTTTAACTAAAGACAGTTTTGCTGACAATAATATTTCAGCCACTGCACATTTCCTGTGAACAAATACAGCCTGTGTTAAGCTGAAGCTTTGGAGAGTCTTGTCCTTCAAAATGTCACTTTTAATTAAAGGTTTGCTAAAACATATTGTTTTGTAACCATTTTATTGATCTGAAATTATATTATGAAGAACAAAAAGAATTATATGCTATTTTCATGTCAAAACAACATTTTCAGAAGCTTGAGTTTATAACAAAAGTCAGATGCATCTCACTGCTGGCAGTTATTTTTTTGTTTGTTTTGATATTTTTTCCTGCTGTTTTATAGACAAAAAAGAATATACACAATAAAACATTTTTTAATTATAAATTCTATGGTTATAAAATTGCTTTAAACAAAATATAAATAATATAAATCATTGTAAGATATATTAAGATACATTATTGTTCCTATTGACCTTACGTTGGACTATGTGTATTTGCCAAGTTTTTTGTGCATTTATAGTCTTTTAACTGTCTAGCTAACTGTCTTAGGTAACTCGTTGAAGTGCAGAACATAAGAACCAGAAAAGCCTGTTGTTCCATCATTTGACATGTAATTTTGAGGAATGCTGTAGAAAATAAAAGTGGCTATTCTGAGTTAACAATAGTTATTCTGAAAAATGGAAAATTATTGAAGCTGGCTAAAAATGCCAGGCTTTGAATACTTTAATTGAAGAATGATTTGAAGAGCACTTTAGCACCTGTTTTTAAATCTAACAAATAATGTAATTTCTATTTTTGTGTTCTGTTAGATACACTTATGTTTTCCTGAAGAATTTACCTGCCACAAAATTTTTTAAGAATGCTTTAGTGTTTATCCCCCCTCCCACCCCCCGTTTCTTTTTTTAAGAAATTGAAAAAAATGTGCCTTTTATCATTTATTCTTTTATTGTTTATTATTTTTAGATGCATGGGTATTCTTACAAAAAGTGAAGATGATGATTCTTGATGAAGATTTCTTTTTCTTACGTAGAAGGGTTAAGGGACTTGGAAAATGAAGCAGAGCCTGAGCTTCCCTGAGTAAGCTAACATAGGCAAAGGCTGCCTGTTGGGGACACAAACAAGTTGAGATCTTGATTTTTTCTGCTAAGGTGATATCACCTCAAGACGTGGAGCTTTGATGCCCCAAGCTGACAAGCTGTCTTGTGGGGATTTGGCCTATTTCAGTGCTGCAAGCACATCTCTCTTTTTTTTTTTTTTTTATATATATATTACAGGAGGACATGAATTCATCAGGTACCATCATAGTGCTGGAGACAGTAGAAACACAGGGTAAAAAATCAGCACCTGCTGTCACAGCTTTGCAATTTGAACTCACAAACACTGAGAGACACAGAAGTGGAAATCCACATCCAAGGTGATGCAGCTATGTCTCTATTGCAGGTTGAGCTCACGCCCTAGCCAATGGCTGTGGCTTATTTGTTTTTCTACCTCTCGATGAGCAAGTCCAAATTTGTGAAAAATTAAGCATTCATCTCAGCTACCAAACACTGAATAGAAACTGAAAAGTGTGCAGAATAATTTTCTACATCATTAGCTTTACAACAGTGGTTTAAATCAACTTTGGAAAGTTTACAACAAAATCATGGTTACAGCAGAGATCCGGAGCAGCTGTTGCTCACTGCCTCTTAACTCAGAGCTTGCTTACTCTCATGCAGGCTTTGTGAATAACTAACCACCATTCCAATCATTTAATCATGGTATAAAACTGTCACATCCTTTTTGCATTTTACCTGAAGTCCCAAGTCCTTCTACAAGGCATCACAACTCAGATTAAGAAAATTAACAGTAAGGATCATTTATGATTGAAACTGCAGTACAAACTTAGCCATTCTGTCTGTGGAGCTGGAAAACACTCTACATTTGTCACATCCCTCTATTTTCACCTTAGAGTTTTATATTCTGAGTATTTTAAGCAGCAGATCTAGTAGCAGATCTGTATTAGCACCATTAATAGCTGTCCATATTCACTGCTGTCTGTGGAAGCAGTGTAGGATGGGCAGTATTTTGGACCAGGTTAGAAATAAGCTACAAACACATACAGAGGTCCTCATGTCGGTAAAAAAGAAAACCTTGAATTCAGTTTATTTATGATTATAATCTGAGATTATAAAGATGAACTCAGGGTCAATAGCACAAGCGCATTTTAACTCAGATATATTATCTCTGGAGAGCTGTGCAGGGTTTGTAAGATTGTGCACAAGAATGGCACAGTCTGAATGTTCTCCCAGCTGATAAAAAAATCTGTTACTCTCTTCCATAGGATATATACTGGCTGTACTTTACTAGTTTGTGTAGCATGGTCTTGAGGCAAGAATGGATTGAATAAATCATCTCCAGTCAATGCTTCCTGTTCATGTGTGTTTCATACTTACATTTCATTCTTTCATTTTCCTGTTTCTTTTGTATTTTTGCCCAGTGTTACTTCACAGTGTTTTGATTTTAGCAATACTTTGCCAATCTATCTTGTTATTGTATGCTATTACATGTTTCTGCTTTTCCTTTATGAAACTTATATATCAAAATAATTTAACGTGCTCTGTGAAGATATGAGCATACACTGCAAGAATGGATATTAAGATATCTGTCTTAATAGGTGTCGGGTACCACATGCAGCATGATCTGAGCAACTAAGAGCAGGTTAGAAGCCAAAATAACCTAGCATAGTGGTTCTGTCTTGATCTTTCATCACCATATAAAAGCATCCTGTATGGACTTGAGATCCTGATTCTGGTTGCAGTGTGATCTGGTCAGGAGTCAGTGATAACCATTCCATTCTAAAAGGATGTTCTTTAGTTTGATTTAAATCCTAAATCCTTTGAGACCTCAGCCTCATAGTTGTGCACAGATAGGAGGGCTTCACTACATTCAACATGGACAGTTCTGGAAACCTGTTGTTGAGGAAATTAATAGAAAATACCTATAGCAGATATAGTTTGCCTGGTCTCATTAGCAGTGCCAGCATCCAGCTACACTGCTGAAAGGCAGAAAAAAATTACTGTGCTTGTGTCAGGCAATTAATAGTTCATAGAGCTAATAGAGCTCCTTGTGCCATTATAGCAAGTGGACAGAAGTGTTCCAGTAACCTGTGCTCCCCGTGCCATTTATACAAATGAACTGACATTGTCTTTGTGGAGAGCTAGGGGCTCACTGACTGCATTACAAAATGTACTGTACTGGAAGAAAAAGAATGTTTCAAGAAAGCTGAAACATAGGCACGTGTTGAAAAGAAGACTGCTGCCTGGAGGGCTGGCAGCTGTGTCAGAAGAGGAGTGGGCATGCAGTCGGTGTCATTCAGCTGCTGCCCTGCACAGGGCTGACCCACTCCTGTAGGGACAGGCGTAGACAGGCTGGGGTGAACCCTGAGCCCAATGGAGGTTGCTTGTGGGAAGCAGACCCTGCAGCATTCATTCTCAGCTACAGCTGCAGTTTATGCCTGAAATCCTGAGCTCCTTTCCTGAGTATCAAATCTTTTATCCTGTTTTGCCATCTGTGTATTTAAGGGTGGGGTTTTGGCTTTCTGTCATCCTTGACCAGCCTTCACCAGGCTTCGGTTATTTCTCTTTACTGGTCCACTTGAGGCATCTCATTCAAAACTCATCCAGATTGTTTCACTATTTTATCTTTTCTTATGCTTCATTCTGAATAATTTTAAAGTATTTGGTATCAGTAAATCAGTACTTGGCATACAGTACTTCAGTAAAATTCTAAGTTTAAGGGGTGATATTTCATTTGAAATTAGGAAACAAATGAAATAGACGTGAGTTAAAACTGAGATTTTCAAGTAAATTAGGTCCCCTGATCTTGCTAAGTTGCGTTTTAGTGTGGCATTTTAGTTTAAAATCTAAAAACTTGGACGTTTTAGTTTAAAATCCCAGACTAAAAATACACTCATGTGACCTCTGAGAAACTGCTTAAGGCCAGTGATAAGAATTTATTTTGGCAGAAGAACAACATCTTTCTATAGTATGTAAGGGAGCTTGCTCTCTTCTAAGCTAAATGTTAATTCAGACTGTGAATTAGGAAAAAAAAAAAAAAAAGTAGGAGAATACAGATATTTAAAATGGCATAAGTGGTCAGGAGATATTTTTAGTGAATAAATATGTTTAGCTGCAGGTCCTAATGCTGAGACATTGCAATGCTCAAAGAATTACTGCTAAGAAAGGCATTTCTTTTAAATTTAACGTAGCATATAGCTGTTATGTACAGTTTCAGTGGAAAAAATAAGTCTTGAGGGAGATGCACTAGTTTTAAGAATTTTTACTTGTATCAAAAGCTTTTGCTGTAAGCCAGAGGCAACATCCTATTGCAAATAAATAAATAAATAAATCCTAGTGAGTAGAGTTTTTGTGTTAGCTCAGATTTCTCTTCTGCCTATTTCTTGTGGCTGTTCTGAGACAGGTACTTTCTCTTGTACTTTTTGGAAAAAACACCATATTTGAAAATGGTGTGTTTTAAAATTCACAACTATTTTCCCAGGAGAGGAATACTATTTTTTGACTAATAATGACTATAGAAATACTCTTGGTCTATCTACTTCTCTCTTCATGTACCCATAATTTCAATACCCAACATACTGTATTTGGTTCAGTATTTTACATAATTTGTTCAGGTACTCAAACAGTTGTCATTACATGAAAACATATTTATAATATTTACGGTCTTTCTTAAAGTACAGCTCAATTAACTTATAAGATGTGCAAACGACAGAAAATATGATAGCATATGCTTTTATGAGGACCATTTGACATTTCTTCAAGAAGAAATTTGGCAATTTCTTCTTGGACTAAAAGAAAAGGTATGTGAATATACCTGGAATAATTTGAATAGTTATTGTGTTATTACAGTAGACTTCTCATATTTTGCTTTAATTTTTTATTTTTTTTTTGTAATTCCTATACTACATAGATACATTTTTTTTTTCTTTTTCTCTTTAGAAATTTTCCCAAGAGATTCCAGTCTAAAAGACAAGTTCATAAAACATTTTACAGGTAAGGCAAGTTGTTTGCACTTTATTTTACCCACAGATGTATATTCTAAGATGCCACCAAAAAAAAAAAAAAAAAAAAAAAAAAAAAAGTCATGCTGTTAACTTTTTTGAGGTTATGCACTAAGTTTAACATTTTTGAAGTTATATTTCCATCATTTAGGGCTAGAATGTTTTAAAGAACTCTAATCACATTTTTAATCTTAAATGTATATGTATTTCTCCATAAACTTTGTCAGTCCTTTCATATCAATTTTTAAATCTGCCAATTTTAACTACTCATTAGACTACATATATCTTTCAGAATCAGATACATGTGACTGTAAATTTTCACTCTATCAGCAAAACACTTTGTTCTATCTCATGATATATATGTGGGCTTGCTTTTTTTAACACAGCAAACAAAGCAAGAAAGGATTTAAACCAAGAAAGGGTGTTAAATCAGTGTAAATGAATCAGAAAAATCATTTGATATTTTAGATATGGAAACTTAATATGATTGCAGTCAAATACTTGTACTTGAAAACAGATGTAGTTATATCATACACTTGTTTATTGCATTTTGTTTTGTAACTACTGGGAAAATTATTGTACTGACTGTAAGCAAAATGAGCTGTCAGCAAAAATATCAACGTGCTTGTGCTGATTCTTTACTTTTTTATTCCAAATGTTCTGAAATTCAGAAAAATTAAGGTCTGAAAGTACGACACTGCAAATGTCTTGGTGATTTTAAGTATTATTGGGATTAGTGAAACTAAAACCTAGAGAAATACATAGCAGCAAAATAGAATTTGAGATAATTATGTCTTACCTCTTTGGAAATTTTGTACAGTCATTGGCAAGAAAGGAAAGGATTTGTTGTGTCCTTTGTATGTCAGGGGAGTCCTCAAACCTTTAGAATAAGCACGACAGTAAGGGTCTTTCTGCCAACAGCTAACTCCAGTCTAACAACACCTACAGGAGAAATGCTACACCCAGCTGCCTCTTCACTCCCACAGTAAACAAGAATAATTATGAACCTTATTAATGTCAATTCATGTGAAAAAGTAATGCAAGGTACAACTGTGTTATTCCATGTACCACAGGAATACTAGAAATTAACTTTCTGGGGAGGACAGACAAGAAAGAGTTGCTTATATTAATAATTTAACCGTTTCCTTTTCATATTTAAATCTGGAAACTTCTCAGCCATCATAACAAGATCAACATAAGAATCTGAGTAGGATAGATGATGAATACATAGCAAGTTTCATTACTCAGAAACAGTAGTGAAAAACAGCCATGAGTTTTACATAAGTTATTTTGAGAATACTAAATCACAGAAAGGAAAAAGATCAAAAAGTATTTAAAAACTTGTTTCTGGAGACATTTATTAAATTAATAGTTTTTTCCTGCATGGGTAGTTGCTATCAAAATTGCTGAAATTACTTGTTTAAGAATAGCTGGAATGAATAAGGAAAGCAGGTTCATTCCAAAATTCTTGGAAGTTTATTTCTTTATTGGCTCAGAATTACTTCCTACATTTTTTTTTCCTTTTTAATTATGCTCTTAAGATCTTCAGTGATGGGGTTTTCTGCCTGATTTTTCTTTTCCAGAGCTTTATTAGATCCTGTAATACACAGTCTTTTTCCTAAAATACAACCTAAATGTATTTTTCTTGATTCTGTTCAAATCATAATCCTTTTTCTATGAACCTTATTTAAGTAAACTATTCCAATATAGTCCTTGCTAGTGCAAGAATTTGGACATCCTGAGTTAATGGAGTTGAGGAAAAGAGGAGAGGGAAGGGAAATCAACACTACCTTCACAGTCCATTATCTGTAGAGTTTCAGGATTAAGAGATTTTTTCTACGCTTGTACTTTGCCAAGATTAGTAGACTTTTTAAAACCAAATAAGATCTGTATGTAACAATTCTTGACTGTAGAAACAATCATAAATAATATCTTGAGTCATAAAGCTGTCTATCAATTCAGCTTGAAAAACCAGCTGACACAGATTGCTTTATAAGGCACAAATAAAATTAACAGCCTATTTTTGATGGCAAGAAGGAAAGTTCGAAAATCATATATTATCTGAAAGGACATAAAATTTATTTAGTGACAAAGCTGATGTTATCTCCATATATCTTGGATAATTTTAAATTGCATACTTTCTTGAGAGCCTAATTACATACTCAGATAAAAAATAGCAGCAATCTTCCAGTTCAAAGTTGCAAAGGCTGCTTTGTCAGTTTATTCAAAAGCTTACTTGTGGCTGAAAAATCTCATGAAATCTACGTATTAC
Source organism: Netta rufina (assembly GCF_964035555.1). NCBI lineage: Eukaryota > Metazoa > Chordata > Aves > Anseriformes > Anatidae > Netta > Netta rufina. Next base: position 110,876,436 of record NC_140124.1, read on the forward strand.
TGTAAAATATACCCAATGTTCAAGTCAGTTCACTGTCATAGGGAGAAATCTTCTTGCAAGCCTGTGGTAGTTGACCTCCACTATCAGGGAGCCAGGGAGTATTGTCTCCCTGTATTTTTTGAGGCTGCTAAACCACCTTTCAAGTGGTGAGATAAATAACTGTTGCCCAGAAATATATAGTATTTTTCTTTGACTAGAAAGTTAGTCAAAGCAGTGTTGCATGTCAGCCATGGTTTGGGGACCAGTAGCTGTATATTCTTACGAAATACTGTTATGGGTCGATGACACTGAATTTCCAGAAAAAAGGGAGACTGGAAGAGCAGACACATAGCATACAACACCTTGGGCACACAGGGATTTGCCTCATCCAAACGTTTAAAACACATGCTGCCCTCTGCAGGTGTGCACCCTTTCTTGCTAGGACTGCTTCAACGAGAGATAAGGTTGTTAGATACTTTTTGGCTCTATTTTTCTCCTCAACTCCCACATCATATTCATACAGAGCTTCTAAATGATGTGCAAATTAGAAGCATTAGTAGATCAAACTACTTCATCTTTGCAGGGCTTAGAAACTCATATTTCCTTAAAATATTGCTTTTATCTGTCTTCAGAAATAATATCTGCATTCCTTCTACATTATTCCTACATTATAATACTGACTACTGAACTAACGTTGTAGTTGCAACATTCTATTTTTCACCACAAACTGTACCATTAACTTGGAATTAATAGAATTTCAAGGGTAAGGCAGTCTATCACTTCAATTTTTCTGTTACTTGGATCATAAGCATTATAGTGTAGTAATAAGATTGTTTTCTGTTATTTTAGTAGTATTGTTATAGTTGTGTTGCATCATAGTTGTTTAAGGTGTAGCATAAAGTTAAGCATAATTTTATCAAAACACCTTGATGTTAATTCTATATGATGACATGATTAATTGAAGCTGCGAAATCATGACATTGAAAGGTTGTGGTTAACTCCTGCTTACTCTCGAACAGGGCCAGTCACATTTTCATCAGAGTGTAGCAAGCACTTTCATCGGCTGTATCACAACACAAGGGACTGCTCAACGCCAGCTTGTAAGTTGTAACTAAAGTCAGTTAAAATCCAGCTGTGATACTTGTTTAGAAGCAACTTGCTTTTCCTGCTCAGTGTTTGGTGTGCTGATTCTTCTGTATCGTTTTCTCTTCACTGTAGCAATATTCTACAGAATACATTGAAGGTCTTCTAATGCACACATTAATTTCTGTTAATTAATGCAGTTACAGTCAACTGCTTAAAACAGAGATCCTTCTAAGTGAGACTAACATAAATGAAATGAAAACTCTGGGACAAAAATAAAAGAATAAAAAAAAACAGGTATGCCTATACAGACGTGGGATATGAAGCCATTCTTTCCCACTCTCCTTAGCTCTACTCATGCAATAAGATGAAATCTGAAAAACTCCCTACCTTCTGTTAACCATCAATTGCATGTTTATATGTTGTTTTTGACTATACACCTGCTTCTGATGGCAATTATCCAAATATGCCCACTGTTAAAGAACAAAAAAGCAATTTGTTCATCATTTCTGTTATTGACCTATGAATTTCTTATCAAGTAGTATTCCACTATGAGATCAACAGAAGTTTTGCTGTAACACAGACTAAACGCAAATGTGTCAGAAAGATTTACTGAAAAAGAAAACTATTCTATTGTGTTATTAAATGAATAAAACAAAGAAAAATTGAACAAATAAACAAACAAACCAAAAAAGTCCATTACAATTAAGTTAACATTCTCTATTCTAGAATAAACTATGTCATTTCATTAGCAAATGTGGATCTCAGTGATGTGTAAGCACATACTATGGAATGGCACACTTTGGAAATTTTTCAGGACTTAACATAAAAAAATGACACAGTCATAACATTTCTATTCTAATTAAACAACTTTTCTCTAAACAAGATTGCAGTTTGAACTGTGAGGAACTAATTTTTAAGTTTAACTATCAGCATAGATACTAAAAATGTGATTAAAGACAAAGCAGATTTTATTTATCCTTTTCTTCAATCAGACCCAAAGCAGACAATGACTTTCATTCAACCTTAAACGTTCTGTAGATCTAAAAGAGTTGAACACTCACCTGTCTGCAATTTATCCAGCATTCAAGATAGTTATCAAGGCTGATCACAGCCAGAATCTTTTCCAGTCTCTTTAGAGGAGTTTGCTGTTTTGTTTCAGGGAAACCGTAGCTACCATAGGACTTCTGAGGATGGGTTACTTCCTGTCCTACTGGCACAGTTAAGTTCTTTATAAACATTCCCTGAAGCACTGATCCCAGGTTAGCATTCAGTCCCTTGTTGTTTGACACAATTTCTGTTAAGTTTCACCAAGAAACTTATCAAACAAGACAAGAAGATTGTACTTAGTATTCCTTGTTACTAAATGCTTTGGTCTTTCCATCAGAAAGCCATTTGAACAGAGGACACTAGAGAAAGAGCAAGTAGGTCACTAGTAACTGTAATCTGATAGCTAAGATTTATTTAGACATGGAAAATATGGATTCCTATTAATGTTAACAGTAAGTGGAACAATAAAAAAGTTTGAAAGGGCCTGACCTCAGTACCTCATAGTCTGTGTGTAGGAATACATGTAACATCCCAAGTAATGAGTTAAGTTCCTTCAGGTAAAGTTGGGAATTGAACTTGGTCTTCTACCTCTTAGGAGGGAATTATGTAGTAGAAAATGAACTGCTTACATCTCTCACATTTCCTCTAGGGCCTCAGCTAGGATAAGGTATAATTTTGCATTTTGTGCTCATAATTTCATGAATTTCCATCAGGGAATGTTTTCATTGTGTAGACAGCCTGAAATTCTAGTACAAGTTCTACATTTAATTTGGTACAGTTTTTGAGGGTATCTGGCAGATGAGATTCATTATTGCTGTTGGTAATTTTGTTTTACAGATTATAAAAGGTGTGCAAGGTTGCTAACAAGATTAGCAATGAGCCCTTTGTGTACACAGTCCTAGGATGTTTGTTATGTAAGTATCATTTTTTTCCCACTTGTGTTTTTTATTTATTTAATGGTCTAATGATTTACTCCACATTTGTACCTTGTTATCAGGTGTGTATATAGAAATGTTGTATTAACAGTGCATCAACGTGCAGTTCTGGGATTGCTCTAAGAACTGCCTACTACCTCATGGTAATACACAGAAGCACAGATGTCTCTGATACATGCCTCAGTCATAGGTGGCACTACAGAGCAAAATTGTGCTCTGGATCACATCTTGCTACCAAAATTTTGAGAAGACTAACTGGTGAAGATGAAAAGTGTGTAAGGACTTACATTTGTAACAAGCTTTCAGTGAGAGAGCTTTGCTGTTAATGCATGGAAGAAACAGAAAGCCTTGGTCTCAGGTCTGAAGTCATAACAGACATGCTATCACTTTATTCATCTTCAGGATCACTTGTCATTCCCAAATTGTCTCCTGAAAATTTGCCTAAAGTTAATACCATAGATGGCAATAGGAGTAAACTGAATATAAAGATGTGACAAAGCTGAAGTCTTTCAGTAACAAGCTGTGGAAGGTACCAGTTCACTAGCATATTAAATATGCTAATTAAACATCAGTGTCACTGACAAAAGGAACATCTCCAAGTGAGCTGTTTTTCCTAGCAGCTTGAATATCACCAAATATTGTTTACAGTTCTCACACTAATTTGAAAAAACACACTAGTTATTATGGGTCAAGAAAATATATAAAATCAGTGAAAAATAATTTATTTAAATTTTTTCAAAGATGGTTTCCTCTTGCCACCTCCTTCTGACAAGTGCTGCCTGGAGTTTGGGGGAGTAGTGTATGTCACTTCTTCCTGCATCAAGACTTCAATTCATACTAATCAAGAATAAGAAAGGAAGAGTAGGATATGAGTCAGTGTTAGCTGATTTGATTCCCAAGTGGAGGTGGGTTTCATTCTGGTGGATGTGTGAAAATGCTTAGAAAAATATGGCAATATTTCAGTGCTGAGAATAAATGACATAATTCCTTTTGCCTCTTCATTTCTTTTCTTTTCAGTCTGTTTGGCCTCTTGCCTTCTGGGTCTTGCAGATGGTCTTGAATATATCAGGGACACTAAACGTGAGACTGACTAAGGGATGTTGTTACTTTACCAGGATCTTCTTTTTGTAACTGAAGGCAGGAATCCTTTCCTGAATGCCTTTTCTTTTTTTTCCTTTGTTTTTTCTTTTTTTTTTTCCTTTTTCTTTTTTTTTCTTTTTTTTTTTCTTTTTCTTTTTTTTCTCTTTCTTTTTCTTTTTCTTTTTCTTTTTCTTTTTCTTTTTCTTTTTCTTTTTCTTTTTCTTTTTCTTTTTCTTTTTCTTTTTCTTTTTCTTTTTCTTTTTCTTTTTCTTTTTCTTTTTCTTTTTTCTACTTCCATATCCTCAGTACAGAAGCCTCTATCATATCCTATTTCCAGCTTTATAAAAGGATCAGAAGTTGCTCCTGATTTGCAAATCTAGCTGTTCTAAGTGGCCTGCCAAAAATACACTCAGAGGTGATGTGTGAGGAAGGAAATATAAGCCATGTGCACTGTGTTCACATAAAATTGTTCCTAGGCTGACTTACTCCCTACAATGTTAAATATAGGGAGAACATTATAAGAAAAACTAGAGCTATGATCTGAGTGTTTCCCAGCTGCCCCTGTGCTCCCTTGCTCTGTTCTTCCACCAGGTAGATAGAGTAGTGCGTGGCAGTGGGAGCTGAAGGGGAGCTGCTGCAGGCTGCGTTTCAGGACCATGGAGAAGGCCACAGAAGGGCTGCAGCTTTTTTTTTTTTTACTATTATTATTATTATTATTACTACTACTATTTTTCATTCAGATGATTTCAAATGGATGTGAAACATTTAATGGAATCCAAAATCTAGAAATGCACATGACTACATGTATGGGAAACTGGTGAGATGTGTAGTGTGGACTGCTATGAGTTAAACATCTCAGCATCAGATCTGATGATTTGCCACTGCAAAATTCCTTGGTATTCACAGGAGGGAAAGACCCACTGACATTCTGGAGTTAAGATTTGTGCAACCCAAAGGAAAATGATTTACAAACAGAATTATACCGAATTATTAAGCAGCCTTCCTCTGTGTTTTGAAATTAGTTATAAAATGTCATGTCCTTTTCTCTTGCAGACTTTCTACTAAGGAGAGAATTCTGATTTGCCAAGAAAGTGCCTTGAAATCTTCCAAGACAGAGAAGACATCTTTTACCTTTTTGATTTACAACATTTTGTTACTAGATGCATTTTATTTTCATATATTTGTTGGACATTCCATATTTGTGTGAAACATTTTATTTTAATTTGTAAATTTGTTGCCTATAGTTCAGACAAGACAATTATTTAAATACATTGTATATAAAGAATACTAATAATATACTGATTAAATGTTATAACCACATGCAGGGAGTTGGTAAAAAAAATGGTGTTTCTCTTGTTCCATTGTATTTACATCATTTTGCTCAGGCTCTTACTTTCATTATTTGCACTAACTTGAAATGCTGAAGTCTATGTAACTGAAATCTGAATAAGCTGTGGGGAAGTTTTACTTGCCATGGAAGATATTTTATATTATGAAGCTTTGTTAATATATACATATATATTATTGCGCATCAGAAAAAAAAAATGCTCAGAAATGCACCTTGCTTTCAGGAACATTTGTATGACTATTTGGGATTATCATCAGTTACATTTGTACTGGCACTTATGGAAAGAGTTGCAAATAATGTAAATATAAAGACTGGAAAACTGCAATGCAGTTTTGGTGGAATAAAGAACATAAAAAGAAACCATTTTCAAGGGTGGGTATTTAAATTTATTAAGGGGTTACTTATTTAATACACATCTTTAATTTACTTGGTGAAGTCAAAATAATTTTCCGCTGAGAACTACAAACTCGTGGGTTTACCTTTTTTGCATTTTTTTTTTAAGTAAATTTTATTCAGGCATTTATTCTTCAGCTAAATGGGGTGCCAACAAAAACACATCATGCACCCACTGTGAACAACAGAAACCTTCTGTGAGTGTGAAAAGAGCATAATAGCCCTATAGAAGAGAAAATACTGAGGGAAAATAGTATCATAAAATAGTATCATAAACTGAAGGGCATAATGAAAGTATTTGGCTGGTAACACATCAAACAAACATTTGGGAAGATTCCAAAGCACAATTACTTTCTTATTTAAACTTAAATTGTGGTGTTAACAGTTGCTACCCATTTGTCTCAGTTCTATTATTCCGAGCATTTTTGATTGATTTTCAAAGAATCTGGTATGAAGTAAGAAGCGAGAATTTTATGGTCAGGCATACAGTAATTGACAACACATGTTCACTGTGCCCGGATCACAATTCTTGTGATTAATTGACCATTGAAAAGCACTGCCCCAGATTGGTTATGCTATCCTTTCCCTCAGTGTAGGCTTGGTGATCCTGATAAATTCTATGGCCACTTATGAGGAAAGACTAAGTGAGCTGGGCCTGTTTAGCCTAGAGAAGAAGAGATGGAGAGGGGACCTTATCAACCTTTATAAATACCTTTGGGGACAACGTAAAGAGGATGAGGCCAAACTCTTCTCAGTGGTGTCCAGTGACAGGACAAGGGGTAATGAGTATAAATTGAAGTACAGGAAGTTTCATTGCTGTATATGTAAGAACTTTATGGTTCAGGTGACAGAGTGCTGGAAGAAGCTGCCCAGAGATGTTGTGGAGTCTCCTTCTTTGGAGATATTCAAAACCCACCTGGATGTGATCCTGTGTAACGTGCTTTAGGTGAGCAGGGGGCTTGGGCTAGATGATCTCTGGAGGTAACTCCCAACCTCAACCATTCTGTGATTCTGTGATTACTTCTCCCTCTACAGAATAGCAGGGAAATGTTGCTCTGAGATTCCTTGTCAAATAGTGTACAGCTGCCTTATTCTTACATTCAAAGGGGTTTAGTTTCTTCTTTCTAAATTGCAGTCTTTTAGCATCAAAGCTGGGCTGGGTCCTATCACGCACCAGTCAGACCAGCTCATACCTTCTCCAGGTACTGTTACATTCTGCCTGGGCAATAATATATTAAACTATTTGTTTCTAAACAGCTCGTTACTCACAGCTGTTTACTTTGTTACTCCCTCTGTAGTCCTGGCTAGAATGTTGAAGTCCTGTGCTGTTTGTATTTATTCTTTATATGATTATTTCTAAACCTTTTTGCCATTGTATTTTTTTGATGAGAGCAAAGATTTCAAGCTACATTCTAATCTATGTTGAAGGCAGTATTCATACTGAAAATAGAGAAATGTATCTGTAATCCAGTGTCAGAATGGTGAGATAGGTAACCATGTTTCTCTGTGAGTTACGTATTTCATAGAAGTTTGGCCATATTTCATTGGCCAAAACAAGTCTGTGGGTGGCTCAGAAACACTGCAGCTAGAAGAGAAAGGATGAGGTGAGAGAAGCCCAGAGTAGAGATTAGAGGTTCTGAGAAAATCTTCATTTTTAAGTCTTGATTTTGCATTTTCCATTCTGATTTGTTTTCATCTCAGTTTCTCAAGTTAGAAAAAAAAAAAAAAAAAAAAAAAAAAAAGTCTCTCATAACTTCTTTCACTCCTCAAGGGACTGAAGATAATGAAAGGAGAAACAGAAAAAAAATGCCCTTTTCTGAAAAGGAGTGAGAATTTCTGAAAAGGGAAATAAGAATTCCAATGAGAAAACCTCATCTGGTTTGTTTAATGTAGTTCTGGGTCTCCAGTCTAATATGCTAAATCAAGAGCTTCATCTTACTTTGTGAGAATAAAGACATCTTCTTCCTATTGAGTGCTCAGCTCCCTACCTTTGGGAAGTTATAAACAGATGTTATAAAGACACTAAGCAGAGATTAAAACACAGAGTTAAAATGTTGGCAAAGGGGAAAAATAATATGTGAAATAAATTAGAGAAGACAAACCCGCCATTCTAATTTGGAAGAAGTCATAAAGCTTAGTGTTTTTTTTGTTTGTTTTTTGTTTTTTGTTGTTAGCAAGATATTCTTTGAGGCAGCTGTGGCATGGATTCCTTCTTTCTTTTCGGCCCTAGAGGCTTTTAGATGCTCAATATGCTCTGAATGGCTGGAATTAAAACCAGATTTTCTGTACCCTCCCTCTATTATTACATCTGTCACCATTCATCACCATAGCGCCTAGATCCAAAGTTAGTAGTATAGAAATTACAAAATAGTGTAACATAGTCACTGTACTATTTAACCTGAAACATGTGATGTTCTTCTTTTGTTTTAAAACTTGTCAATAGGCCTAGATTGTAGGGACCAAATCTGGAAGGTGATTATTTGAAAATAAATAAATAAATAAAATAAAAAACTGCAGGCCATAGAAGCTGAGAGGCGATGGTATGCTTTAAAGTAAGGTTTGTAGACAATGTGACAGTATAAAAAATTGTAAGCATCAGAAACAGAATTTTCAGCATAGAACAAGACATTAGTTTTAAGGAAGAAATAACCACAGAAAGCCTGGAAAATGAAGAGAGGCAGAAATATAGAAAACAAAAATTTGCTAACTCACTTTTTGGACATAGACTGGAAGGTACCCTTTTTGAAGTCTTGTAAAAGTGATGGTGGAGTAACTGGGATATAAAAAAAACAAACCAGCATGAATACACATTCAGTTCATATCATAAAGATTTTATAAATGGCTATAGATATTTTCAGGCACAGGAAACCTCCCTGATGTAGAGACCTAAATTATTTCAATCTGGACAAAGAAGTCAGCACCCTTTGGATCCCACATGATCCTATTAATAACCTGTGGGATCCCTAACTCACTTGGGTCCAAACGTTCCATTGGTCAACAAAAGTGAAGACATTTCTCCCACATATGTCACAACAACCTAGCACAGGGAGGTTTAGAGTGAGAGACTGAATTACATCTGATTGGTGTGGAAGGCTAAGATGAGTGGCTGTGATTCTGGGGAAGCAAGAATCCAGCCCAACCACCCTTTTCATCCTATGGCCAGGTGCTACCTGCACTGGAGATGAGTTGGGAAAATAAATAAAAGAGAGGTACAAATAAGAGGAATAAGGATAGTTAGCACAACTACTACTGCACTGGAGTATGGGATTGAACTCCCTACACAATTTGTTACTGGCCTACGTATCATTTCGTCTCTCCTCCATTAACTGTCTTAACAGCTGTGTTTAACCCCAGTCTTGGACACTTACCCGCTCATTGCCTCTGTGAATATACAAGCCTTATCACCTACTCACAGGCAGGTGTTCATAAAATCAAATGTAAGTTATCATTATTCAAAAGCTGCCATGTCAATATTTATGACGACATAAAAGAGATGAATCCAGTGGCAAAACAGGATAAAAAAAATTTGCAAAGCTCTGATGTAGTTTCACTGTTAGAAAATGATACTAAAATTTTGACAGATTATGCCATTTGATAGCATGACATTTACTCTTTGACCCAGGGATATTGTTTTCAACAGTTCACATCATACCAGTATCAATTTACCATCCATGTAGGCTGATTTTACCATGTCTGAGTGCAATCAGTTTAGCTTTGATTTTCGTTTGTCCTTATAATACCCATAATTATATGGAAGTGCTACAATTCTGCCCTTTGCTATTGTATTTGATCCATTGACCTACTTGCAGTATCAGAAAATTTCTGTGCAGTGCCCTTTTATTAAAGATGTTTCTGCTAAGGACATTTGCTGAAAATACTCATTGAAACTACTCTCCACTTTTACACAGAATATGTTGGCTTTTGTACTTTTTATATGAAGCAACAAATTCAAGAAATGATTACTGTATCAGTTGCTAAAAGCTAAATTGGTATTTTATATTTGAAATGTTCCCTGATGACCATACACTTTTACTTACAAAGCACATTTTTTCAATAGTCTTCTGGTCTCTGCTATATATATATATATTAAGAGATTATAATTTATGTAATTATTATTCCTTTCCTAGTTAACATTCTCATTGGCTATTTGACTACTGCAGAGCAATGACCTGATGTTTTCACTGAAATACATAGATTACAGATCTCAGTCTTTGGTAGTAAGTGTCAGCTCAAAGCCTATCATTGTGTATGTGCATAAATAAACAATATGACTTTTCTCTTGTGCATTGCGTTATGGTTGTGCACACCAAATTTAATTTTCTTGTTGTGCCCTGTCACTCAGTATCGTAAGGTCTGTTGATAAGCTTTTACAGGCCCGCTTCCATTTTTTAAAACCAAGTGACTTTTTAATCAGCATCAAAAACATTTAAGACTGTTCAGTTTTTTGATCCTTTCATTGTAGAAGGTCATTTTATGCACTTGGTCTTAAGAGAGGGCTAACAGAGAGAGCAAACCACAGACTTTTATTTCTTCTCCCTTTTGAAGCCTACTTCTTTCATTAAATATGCCTCTGCCTTATGGTATTTTTCCTGATCCTGCTGGAAGGTATGAAGATCCATATAACTCATGCATTTTCTTCATGGCATCTTGAATAGGCATAAAGTTCCCTCAGAGATTGCTCAGATGAAGAGATATGAACATAAATATTAATTTCTTCCAAGCATGCTTTTGACTACATCAAACAAGCTGATGTGTTTTTGTGTTTTTTTGTTGTTTGTTTGCTTGTTTGTTTTTGTTTGTTGTTGTTGTTGTTTTGTTGTTGTTGTTGTTGTTTTTTATTTGTTTGTTTGTTTGTTTTTGGTTGTTTTTGTTTTTTTGTTTTCATATCACCTTTCATATCACTTTACATGAGAGTAGCCTCTTCTGTCAATTCATTGCATCCTGTATTGTGAAGACACTAATCCATTCAGCAGAAGTGTGTATTTATTGATTATGATTTCCTGGGCACCTCTGGTGCTTTCTTTTTGCACCTGTCTCATCTTTCCTTATTTAAATTATCAACTGATATTTTCACAATTAAGATCCTGTATTCCTATGAATTTAAATATTTGAAGATGAAAGCTCTGTCCCTGAAGGCTCATAAACATGCTGATACCTATATCCAGTGGAAATTTCTGCTGTGACAGTTCCTAGCAGCAAAGTTTAATTTGATTTGAATGTCTATTTATTTATTTGTTTAACTGGAGGATTTAAAAATTAAAGAAGCAAAAAGCTTGAAGCAGACAAATGTGGGGGTAAAACTTTCACTTCACCTCATAAATCTGTGCTGACTGCCATTTGGAGATCTGTCAGTTGTGCACAGTCACTACAACCCTAAAGCTGCAAAAATCACTTGGAAGTTAACCCTCTCTCAGAGCTTCTATATGTCTGATATACAGTGACAGATAAAGCTATCTCTGTCTAGGTACAACAGCATTACTTCACAGTTAAGACTATTTCCAATCACAGTAAAACAAAACCTGTTCCCATTCCTATATTTTGTCATTTCCACCTAAACTATCCTTTAGTAGCAAAATTGGCAATATCTGTTTTATAACACTGTAATCAGGAGAAAGAAAGGAAAAAAAAAAAAGAGAGAAGGAAAAAAAAAAAGACATCTTGTTTCATTTTATTTATTTATTTATTTATTTATTTTAATGTTTGTTGTTTGCTTTTCCCAAAATATCTCTGTTTGGATTGCTGAATACCTTGTTTCCAAATACCGAGAGGAAATACTTTCAGAAGTGAATAAAAGAACTTTTAAAGAGAATTTTACTTCTCTTCAAAGTAAAATGCTGAGCAAATAAAGTTACGTGAACTGACTCAGTCTTGAGGGTAGTGTATACTTAAGAATATTTTTAAATCAAAGTGTCTTTATCCTTCTTTTCATCTGCTACATATATAAACTTTTACTAACCTTATATATGTGTACCTTAAATCTGATAGTGTTGTTCTATTAAGTTCTACTAAGTATAGCACATTGTCCTCTAACTTTTACCTTTATCTTTTTAGTCAACATACTGATATAATTATTTTCTCTTACTTTGTAAGTTGCTTCTAAGGTTTTATTAGATACTATTTTTCAACTATCAGCTATTACTGCTTTGTCTTTAATGATCTCCTTATCTTTCATTGGACACAATAAACTTATGTTATAGTGCTGTCCTCAAAGTGCTTTAAGCAGATTTTTAGTCTTTCCTCATGTTCCTGGATGACGCAATTCAATGTGCTATATGAAAATGCTGTTTAATGTTTTTGTATCTCTAAACCTCTGTGAACTTGATATATTTAGCACCTTGCATAGGAATGATGATTTGTCCTACTTCCAAACAAATTAACTCACAGTGAAAGGCAGGGAGAACCTTATTTCAACTTTCCTATATTTATAATAAAGATGGAGAGCAACATTTTGTTTGGGCATACAATGACAGAACAAGGAGAGATGGTTTTAAACTAAAAGAGGGGAGATTTAGATTAGAAGTTAGGAGGAAATTCTTCACTCAGAGAGTGGTGAGACACTGGAACAGGTTGCCAAGAGAAATTGTGGATGCCCCAACCCTGGAGGTGTTCAAGGCCAGGCTGGACAAGGCCCTTGGTAATCCGGTCTAGTGGGTGTCATCCCTTCCTTTAAGCATCATAACATGATGCTTAAAACTAGGTGAGCTTTATAGTTCCTTCCAACCCAAGAAGTTCTATGATTCTATGATTCTTTCAATTCAATGTAACTGGGATGAAAAAGGAGTCGTTTCTACTAAAATGGATGTATCTTCTCTGGAGTGCTTTGGTCAGCTCTCCTAATTATTCTTTTCTTGCATTCATAATAGTTATTTGGTAACACTGAGAATTTTGTATTGAGTTGAACTGATTTTTTTTTTCCTTAGAAAAATGCAGAACAGCAGCTAAATCTGTTCTATAAAAATGAGGAAGCTCTTCAGTAAACACCATCTTAAATAGTTTTAACACTCCAAAGTTCTGTTTTTCTTTCTTAGCTAGGGTTCCATATAGAAGTTTCTCTTTCTTCTATACAGAAGTTATTCATCATCTGAACACCTTTTCTTCTATTGACACAAGAATTAAATTTTAGTATCAATATATTAAAATGTGCACTGAAAAAAAAAAAAAAAAGGAAGAAATGATTCCATATACCTTAATTCTATGGTCCTTCAGGGCTTATTTAAATTGTATTCTTATTAGCATGAGGCAAAACAATGTATTTCAGGCCTGTCTTCTAGTTGATTACACTAGAACTGAACTAGAATGTCTCTAGACTCAAGATATCCCGGAGACCTCACAGTATGGTGAAGACTAACGTTCTGTGAAAGAGAAGTAAGCTGTGTTGTCATGTGTTAAATACTATTAGAAAGAAGAGGGAGAAATTCCAGACTGGTTTGTGCTTAAAAGGAGAGAATGATGCTTATTACTCCCCACATTATATTATTTGCCTTTAAATTTGTAGACAGAAATTAAATGCAAATGCCAATGGAAGAGCTACTTCAAATAAGTCAGGGATATGGAAAGAAACATATATTCTTGAAAGAACAAGTGATCATGGAAAAAACAGAAATTCCAGGAGATTACTCAAACATAAAATTTCAATGGAAGAAATCCTAGAGCACTGGGGAGAGAACCAACAAATATAGGACAAATTATATTAGGCCAAAAACAGGTCTAAAATAATATGAAAGAGTGCCAAAAATGTATCAGTGAAGTATGCAGATACAAAATTTAGAGCAAATGAACCTCTATCTTATTTAAAAAGGGAAATAAACAAGACTGTAAAAGTTTTTCCAGATATTCAAGGCAAGATCACATGTAAGCTGTCAGGTTACTGCTGTCTCAGGTGTAAGCTTGGTAACATGTATCCTATTTTAGTGAGTAAAACAGTCTTCTTGGTTTGCTTTAATTTTAATATGTAGACCATAAAATAGTGAACTATGTTATTTTTTAATGTTGATAATATATGTGATGCATGGGGAAGGAAGAGAAGAAAAAGTATGTGATGTTTTTGGTAGTCTCTTGGGTGGAATAGGGAGTACATATTCCAAGGGAAAAAAAAAAAAAAAAAAAAAAAAAAAAAAAAAAAAAACACTAGACTTTCACAATATGTGAAACTGCTTCAATAAATCTGGCTTACACAAGTATTTAAGTTTATTAAGACTTCAGCATCTGAAAGCTACTTAGAATTATTGCTACAGCTGGATTATAACATTCTCTCACTGGTCCAGTATTCTATCCTCCATGGAAATCTCATCACTTATGTCTACTTCATCATGATGATTGATAACTTTGAGCTAGGGAAGACACATGTACCATAATATTCTTGTCATGTGGATTTTCTATTTTTAAAACAACATAAGGTCTAATAATTGTTTGCAACATGATATTTGCAAAATATCTCAAGAAGGATGAGAAATAGTCAAAACTTCCAGTAGAAGAAGCTGCATATTCTCTTCATCTATCATTCCTAAATAGAATTCCTGTATCTTCTTAACTACAGAAAATCCAACAGTAACAAAAAGAGTTGGATGTAATGTTGAGATTTAACTCACTCTCTCCATGGTTTAGCTCTCTCACTGATAAAAGCAAGTTTAGTTTATTTTTATCTTCTGGCATCTATTCACAGGAAAGAAGGGACCTGAAGTATGGAGAGAAAAAGTGATAAGACTTGAAAACGCACAACCAAATCACAAACATCATAGCTTTTACCCATTGTATTCCAATCTCTTCAAATATCCAGGAAAATATATTCTGGTATTACCCTGCACTGTGTTTCTGTGTTTGTAGCCTTTGCTAAAAACCATATGCTCTTTAACCATCTCACCATCTACCAGTGCAAACTCAAGTATTTCAACAAGGAGGGAAGTTCAGTATGTTTTGTACCTGAAGGGAGGGTGCAACAGAGCCAGGATCTTTACAGTGGTGCTCAGTGACAGGATAAAAGGCAATGGGCAAAAAGGCAATTGGCACAGGAAGATCCATACTGTGCAGGTGACAGAGATCTTCAAGAACTGCCTGTACACAGTCCTGGGCAATCTGCTCTGAGTGGTCCTGCTAGAGCAGGGGGTTGAACCAAATAGCCTCCAGGGGTCCTTTCCAAACTCAGTCATTCTGAGATTCTGTAATAAATTGCCAGTCTGTACAAATAGATTAGAAGTTGTGGGAGAACATGTTTATCCACTTCATTGTCTCAGTCTGTAAGATCCTATCTGGCAAGGACTATGTTAGGGGCACAGCATGAAGAATTTTCACTATTTTTCCCCAATTCTAAACGTTATCTACATAAGTTACATGTGATTGATAGATTGGGTGAATCCAATCACCTGTTCTTGAAGGTGGCAGTATGGGGTCTTTTCTCATTTTAACAAACTTTATCAGTGCAATGATCACACTTTTATTATTTTTTTTTCTTCCATGTTCTATATATTCTATGTTTTCTATGTGTACCTTCCAAAGGCACATTTAATCAAGTTACAAGCAGCTAACAAGCTGATTCTAAAGGAATTGTCAGCAATGCCTTGTTACTAATTAGGAGTGTTGTTGACAAGGGTCTACACAGAAATTAATGTTTTTAAAGCATATTAAATAATTTTGCTTTATATTTGGAAGTTTGAAGTTGTTGCTGGTAAAAGTCTTGTTAAGTAATCACTGAAATCTGGTCATTATATGGATTATCAGATGACCAGACTGATTTATATCACAGATGTGTTTTAATGCTGCTTTAATATTAGCAAAAGCAGGGCTACACATCTAGGAGTATAGAATAGAGACCATATATACAGAATGAAGGATTGTATCCCAGAAATTCTGAGGAGTTCAAGGTTCTTATTAGATGTGCTTAAAAACATTTTACAGGCAAAAGTGGTGCTGCTTTTGTAACATGTTGCATTGCACTGTGCCTTCTCTGCACTGCTCTGTAGCTGCATCTTAACTATGCCTTATCTGTACAGCCCCAAGTTAAGAATGTTTTTTGCATAAGTGAAGAAAGTGCAGGGAAAGAATACCAATGTCTGGAAGTTGGAAAATATATGCTAGAATGAGACAATTAAAAGGCTCAGCCTGCCTAGTTGATTTTTAAAGGCTACAGAGTAATGAATAGATTTCCATGTTTAATTACTTTCCCAACAGAAAGACACAAAGGGACTTCATAAATCTGTAGGGAGAGGTAAAACGCAGACCAAAAGCTGGAAGCTGGTTTTATGCAGATTCAAATCTGGAATGGCTCTAAATCACTAATAATCTCTTCATAAAGTTAATTGTATCAAAAGTGCAGGTGGAGTCTCTAGAAACATCAAGAAATAATTAAGGATGGAGGTTTTTCTAGAAAAATATACTATAATTAGCCTATATTATTAGGCTACACAGATAAAGATGTGTTGGCCTCCAAAATATAAAAAATTGAATAATCTAACAATCCTTTCTGTCCTTAAGTACTATGCCTTTTTTTTTCTGCCCATTTCTTACTAAATAGGACTTTAGCAGGAGACTGGCAACAGCTATACTCTATAATTAGGTACAGTTTTGTAAAACATGATAGACTGATTTTTCTTTTCAGCAAGAAAATGCAGTTATATATATACTGTACTTGTACTATACAAATAACCTTGATGTATGTGAAATTTCAGGTGCAAAGGCATTTCTATCTGAAGGAACTGCATTATACCAGGTTAAAGAATAAAAATTATTTTGATTTACACTTTTCCTCTCCTACTCCCTAAGTTTTACATTTCCTTAAAATTAATGATATTTCTTGACAACTTTGTTCTAGGCACAGGACAGACATGAACAAAACAAATACCTCTGTTATATGGCTGAGTTAATAAGTAATGACACAATATATAATTTTGATTTTCCCTCTTAGTGGTTGATTATGTGATAGGAGATCAGATAGAGGAAACAACTGTTGTATGTAACTTAAGTTTTCCTGAAGTTGAAATAACACAGTGACTTTTATTTAGTTTAAAAATATTTAAAACACTTCCATGCTTTCCCATCATTATTTAATGATATATTTGATGTGCATTTTGTGGCTGACTATAAGTAGCTATGTGACGCCTGTACAATTGCTAAGGAAAAAGAAATGGAAAAGACAATGTCTCTCCAGAGTAATTCAAACTACCAGATATCCAGGAATTTTTGCTGTACTATGACATTTCATTATACGAGGCCATCCTAAACCAGGTTATGATTAAAAACTGTAAACTGAACAGAATCCTAGAATCGTTACAGTTGGAAAAGAGGTTCAGGATCATCTGGTCCAACCATTACACTATCACCAATGTCACCCACTAAACCATGTCCCTAAGCATCACGTCCAACCTTTGCTTGAACACCCCAGGGATGGTGACTCCACCACTTCCCTGGGCAACCTGTTCCAATTCCTGACTACTCTTTCTAGGAAATGTCTCCTGATTTCCAATGTAAACCTCCACTGGTGCAACTTGAGGCCATTCCCTCTTGTCCTAGCACTAGTTACCTGTGAGAAGATGCTGATCCCCAGCTCCCCACCACTTCCTTTCAGGTACCTGTAGAGAGCAATAAGGTCTCCCCTGAGCCTTCTCTTCTCCAGACTGAATAACCTCAGTTCCCTCAGCCACTTCTCACAGGACTTGTGTTCCAGGCCCTTCACCAGTTTTGTAGCCCTTCTCTGAACATGTTCCAGGACCTCGATGTCTGTCTTGTACTGAGGGGTCCAAAACTGAACACAGTCCTTGAGGTGCAGCCTCACCAGAGCAGAGTAGAGGGGGACAATCTCCATGGTCCTGCTGGCTACACTGATACACTACACTACATCCTGATACAAGCCAGGATGCCATTGGCCTTCTTGGCCACCTGGGCACATTGCCAGCTCATACAAAATAGTAAAGGTCTTCTGGTATTTTAGATTTTATTTTTTTTTTAATTATTGTTATTATTTTTATTTTCTCTACTTGCCTTCCCCTAATATTACATACCTAAAAAAGAAACATATGAGAGTCTTTGGCCTAACCGGTCACTACAAGAAAGGATTGCTGACATTGAAATATTGCAAATGAATAGTGATGTGGTATTTTATGCGCTGAAGTATTTCACCATCACACAGGCAAATGTTTCTGATGTCTCATACAAAAATAGAGAAATAAGGAAGTCCTGCTAGGAATGTTTACTTTGGCAGTAATGGCATAGGCTATGCATCTTCTTCCATGTTGAATTTCTACATAAAGGTCTGCTAATGTCTAGAACAGTTCCCACAGTCTTGGCTTGTGATGAAAGTGACCCTCTCTCTGTGTCCTGCATGGCCTGTTTCCCATTTGGCCAGATCTCAGTCTGTGAATGCCAGATATCTGCTCCATATATCCTTTGTATATCTGAGTCATGACAAGGATCAGCTGATATAAGACATGAGGAAAGACATAAAGAAAGGCCATCCATGTTCACAAGAGCCTTGTGACTGCAGGGGGCAGTTTTGCACTAATTCACATCAGTGGTGTGTGTCTTCAAAGAATGTGAGGTTACGGTTATATGCAGAAGAAGATCACATTAGCATTACATTTATTCCATCTGGCATTCAGCAACACTTGTCCACCATGTTTGATGTGACAGACCTATTCTGCAATAATAATACATTTGTCTTTACCATTTGATCTTAAGAATAATTGTACAGATAATCATTTAGGAAAACACATTTTGTAGCATAGATGTGATTTGGAAATGAGTTACTTCAGTTACACAGATAACCTTGGTGTTCTGGGTCATCAGTGTAGATTGCTAAGCTTTATGAAGCTTATTGACATCTCATAAAACTGCAAGAAAAGGTAGGTAGTCTGAACATAATAGTGTAGTGTGGATTTCAGCATAACATTAAACAATCCTGTATTTAATATAAGAGCAATTACGTGCACCTTTTTTAGTAATTCATACAGAACTTGTGCTTTTCTGTTGCACTTGTGCCTTTTTTGTGTTTGGTCAACTATCTGAACACACTATGCAGTGATACTTTTATGAAAGGATCACCATTGTCTTTTGCTAACAACAGTTCATATCATTGTAAATTGTTTACTCAGAACAAACAAATGAAATGTTAGTGAGCTGCCTGAAAGAATATATAGTACATAAATTGGAGTCCTGTGTTTTCTTAGCTATTCCAACATATTTTTAAAGGAAGGATTTTCTCATTCTGGTGTAACAAGAGCAATATTAAATGTTGTAGCTGCTATTGCCAAATAAAATTCCCTCATCAGGTACCACTTGTCCATCAAAGTAGTATCTGAACTACTTTCCTGTTGTATCTTAGCAGAGATGGAAAGATTAGAGCCTATTTTAAAAATGATAGGAAAATGAAAGGAAAAATAAAACTAGTACAGGAGACAAATCAACATAGAGACTTTGTCACCAGATATCTTTAACTATATGTAGGACAGCTGAGTTCTAAATCTTTGTAGGATAATTACTGTCCTGTACCAAAAAGATACCAGAATAGTGTACAAATATCTTATCTGTCAGTGTACCTAGAAATCATTGGCAATGTAGTCCACACAGCGGTTCCTCAAAAGGAAGCCAATTCTTTTGTAACTGATTTTCTGAAAAAAAAAAAAAAAATATATATATATATATATATATATATATATATATATATATATATATATTCTAGTGAAAAACAAATGGTAGCCTTTGTTTCTTGTTTCTGTTACTCTATATCCTTCATTTTACATATTTGATAGTTCTCTATACAATCTTTGAAATCACAACTTCAGTTACAAATTACTTTTTTCTACACTCAGGTCTAAGAAATTGAAAGCTTATGCAATTTAACTGCTTACTCTTATTCTGGTAAGCGTTACTTGTTGAATAATTCATGGTGATTTTTAAGACAGTAAAATTACTGTTTCTGATGTCCCAAGGTGGTTTAGGTTAAAATTACAGTAGTGACACTTGTCCATCTTGAGAAAGCTGTAAATTCTGACTGCTTTTGTGCTTATGTCACCAGCTGCTTTGCTCAGATTCAGCTAGGAAGACTGGAAAAATAATTTGGGCAGTGCCTCTTATGTTTATATATCTACTGCCAAAGCAATTCTTCAAATTCTATACACCAATATTCATAAATATTCTCTAGTAGAAGCATTTCTGGATAGTGTTGAGTTTACTCTTGAGATTTGGTCATGTGGTTAATGCTGAATGTATCCTATCTAAATTAAGAATAAAGTTGTCTGATTTCCCTACACATTAAAAGGAGAGATGGAGGCATTCAGTGACTCCGCATAAAACTAAACTCTACAATCTAACTCTAACTGAAAAATCTTTTCTACATTAATAGGTAAATTGTCTATAGTGAAAGCACTGTTCTCCCAAAGTGATGAAATTAGAAATATAAATGCTGGTGGTAGGTTAAAAAAGATGAGAAATTGCTGGTATCATGAGGAAGATAAGAAAAGAGGAGAAAGAACGATATTTTGTGGGCTGCTGGGAAAGTGCTTCTCCCATGTGAAGGGAGTAGGGGACAATATCAGATGTTGTAAAATAGGGATTAGTGGAGCAAAATACTTCCATTGGTAAGGAGAGTGTTATGTTAATATTTCCATGTGATGCAGGGAATGTATTTGTAAGACACAGACAATTTTATTTTATTTTATTTTATTTTATTTTATTTTATTTTATTTTATTTTATTTTATTTTATTTTATTTTATTTTATTTTATTTTATTTTATTTTATTTTATTTTATTTTATTTTATTTTTTCCAATGAATTGAAGAGCAGTTTTCAACAGATGAGGAAGGGAATGATGTGTTCAAAGACTGCATTGGTAGTGTGATCAGAGATGGGGCAAGGAGAAACTCTTTGGGATAGAACTGAGGCTAGATGATGCACAAGTAAAGAGGACAATGCCCGTGGACTTTGTTGAACTCACCTGCAAGTCCAGCCTGTAAGACAGAAAATAGTCTTGCAATCCATTGTACAGAGGCATTTTTGATGTGTATTTTTGGGTGAACAATTCAGAAAAGGAATCACTATCTGTTCTCAGGCAAAACTTTTTACTGAAAAGTGAACATTTATCTACATTATAATTAGCACTAACAGTATCAATGTGTACTAGTTCAGTTGGTAAAATAGAAATAAATGATAGTGTATGGCTGCTCTGGCTAAGCGGGTAAGAGAAACACACAGAATTTGATGTATCCAGCATCCAAGGGATGTTATGTGGTGTTTCTGGGGCTACGTGGTGCTACATCTTTCAGTCAGTTTAGTTCCGAATCTCTAAGTCTGGGTAAATCTGCCCAAGCCAGAAGATTAATCTTCCCTTAAAGATAGAGTAGATTTAAAATAATATATATATATATATATATATATATATATTTCCCCAAACTTTAGCAACAGAAGAGATTAATGCCATTCTTATATCTGTCTGAAATTTAGTATTGATTTATGTCATGCTACTCATAAGTCTCCATCTATTTCTTCATGCATTTTTTAACGTAGTGGTGTTTGTTTGTTTAAATAAAATGAGTTATTTTTTTTCTTTCTGTACTAAACAACCAACTTTACTATTTCCCAAAGGCAAGCACTTTATTTTATTATTTTATTTTATTTTATTTTATTTTATTTTATTTCATTTCATTTCATTTCATTTCATTTCATTTCATTTCATTTTTTAAAATGAGGCCACTGCAGTAAACCTTGGACAAGTTTGGTCTTTCTTAAATCACGGTGATCTGCTGTACTCAGTTTATATAACAGTTTCTGGGTTCTCTGCAGACCAGCAGATCATCACTACATCACTATAACCTTTTCTAATCTGCACCTTCAGCAGAGAAATTTAAATCAGGTCCCTGGGTTTGATTACACGCTGTTAAGGCTGCAGGAAAGTGACTAGGTTTCTGCCTAGGCCCTGGCTAGAAGTAAAGCCAGCTGAACAGGGTGAAGGAAACCTCTAATGGCCATTAGAGGCAAGGTGACAAGATGAGGAAACTGCTGTCAGTACCATGAGGAAGGGCTGGGTTTCACAGGTAGTGAGGGGCCAGCTGAACCTATGGAGCGTGGAATGGAAAGGCTTGTGATCTTCTGGCAGTAGCAACAGGCAAGGCCCCAGTAGCCGGGGCCCAGCTCCAGGAACTGGGCACCTCCCTGGGGACAGGATGAGGCCAAGCCAGGATGTAGGCCCCTGGGTCGGTGTGAGTCCCAGATCAGGATTGCCATGGTCAATTACAGACCTGGCTTTGGGACATCAGGAGCTGTGGCTGCTGGAGGCCGAAGGCAGAGTCTCAACCAAGATCTCCCAGGGACTGGGACTGTCTCCTTTGTATGCTGCTCACACAGAAATGCAGTTAATGTTCTTTGTGTGAACAAACATTCTTGCTCAAGGTGCTCATTCATTCCTGATTTTATGAATCAAGTTAAATGGAGAAGACACAACTAAATCTACTAGCAGCACATTTACACATCCTTTTACTACAGCTTTTGAGTGCTTGCCAGTTTTTAATTTATTCATCCTCACAATTAAATTTTGGAGGTAGGAATCACAGAATCACAGAACCAATACATGTCAATTGTATTATACTTCTAAAAAAGACATGGAGAGATAATGAGGACTTAGGTACCTATACTTCATCCTTAGATACTTAAAGCCATGTTTTAGCTGCTGCCAACCCTGGAAATAACTATTTTTCTCAGGTATATAAAATATCACCTTACAGTATTTTCATAGTCAACAAGAACCTATATTATCTGTTCCATGAAATAAACCATGTGGTTTAGTTATTTATTTATAATGAGTCATCTAAGCCTAGAAAAGGCCAAAATCCTAATATAATAAATGTAGCAAGTAATGATACTACTACTCCCTTCTGCATACCTCAAATGTGGATCTGATGTGGAAACAGATCTGAGTCTACCCCTCCCATCTTCATAGACACACATTTTTGTCTCTAAGCTCTGCAATAGCTTGTGTACGAAATTATTGTTAATGGAAGGATTCTGACTATTGGTTATTCTTGTAATTTCCTTTCTGTATCCCAAGGAACTATTTTAGTTTACTATGTACTGAATTAACTTCAGAAAGAGAGAATACTTCCCTAAAGTGAAGGATCCCTGTGAGCAATAATTACAGATTCAAATCTAGTAAGAAAAAGTGAATCTTCTATATAGATATTTGAAGGGGTGTGCGTGTATAAAATAAAACATTTCAACTACTAGTGTTTATTAAAATTACTTCCTTTTCTTACTGCCATGTCTCTTGTAAAGGGAAGGAATGAGTTGGTGGCAGAATCTGATTCCAGGAAAGGGCTTGTGTTTTTGAGTCACAGGTTCAGCGTGGTGCCCAAGTCTCCTTTCTCAGCTATGTTAAGTATGTGTGTGTGTGTATGGTTGGGTATTGTTTTGTTTGTTTGCTTGTTGTTTTTGTTTGTTTTTATTTGTTTGTTTCATGAAATCCAGTTCAGCAGTCCTTACCTTTACCACTGTTTTGTAGGAAGCTGATAGGGAGTTTTCCTACTTCTTAACATGTAGTTCAAATGCTGTTTTAGAACACAGATTCTCTCCATTTACTGTATAGGACGTGTGAGTAGACTAGCTTATTAAATTATCTGCCTAAATTTGTGAAGTAAATCACTTGTGCATCTAAATGACTTGAGAGGCATCAGGAAATTTGCTATAGACAGCAATGACTGATAGAAGCTGAATATTTACCCAGATAATATTAAAAAAGTTTCGAAACTTCTACTCTAAAAATGATTTTTAAAATATGTATATTACATAGTTCAGGGATAAAAATAGCATATTTATTTAAATTTTGCACTTATGACTTTCTGTGATGAATTTCAGTGGGTCAATAAGATGGCAAAGCATGATGCTTCACAGGAAACAGAGACTGAACTCTGCTCAAATAGAGGTACATGTATGAAACACTTGAACTCTAACACCCAATATGAAGCCTATTTGAAGCTCCTATTTTCAGCAGAACTGGATGCTGCTGTATGTGTGGGTGGTCATGGAGCCATGTAATTGTTCTTCTCATATAACTGAACCATATCACATGGTAAGGAAAGAGAGGGAAAAAAGAGGGAAGCCATCATGCAAGTAGCTGTTCTTGGTAAACATTGCCCTTGACAAAATCTCTCTGCTTCAGCTGGCTGTTTTAGCCACATGCTACTGTTTGTTTCATGAGGAAAACCTATTTTAATTTTGACTTTTGTCATCTCTTTTCCTTGGGTGTAATTTCTATCTCTAGCCTGAACTAAAAATTCCTACCTAAAAAAAAAGTTGGTTTGCCACTCCAGGTATTTGACCTTTATTTGAGCTTTGTTCCTGCCAGGTCCGGGAAGCCCAGATCAGCCAAGCCCTAATTAGCTATTGAGAACAGAAGCCTTATTGAAAAAGCATTTAGCTCCGTGAAAAAACAGTTACGATATACTGAAGATCTCTGAATCTCATAATAATGAGATTCATAAATAATGAGAATTAATAAATATGACTGGTGTGTTTTTTGTTTTGTTTTGTTTTCCCTTCTCCTTAAATTGAGTAACCACATATTTTGAGATGCTATCTCTTCGGGAAAAGTTCCAGGCAAATTATCTATTTCTTGGAGGCAGGAAAGCACACAGAGGGAGAGTTCAATTGGCAGCATGCCTTCTCCTTGAAGGAACTGTATGGCAGCTTGGCCTGGCACAAATCTCAAAAAAGAAGGAAATGGTCAGACTTACATGTCATTGTACACAAACACTAGTATTGATAATGTGCTTTGTCAGTAGGTAGATAACTGTGGTTCAAATAATTCCTTACTAAACAAGAGCTGCTTGACTGCATTATTAGAGAGCAACAGAGTGAAATAGAGTGAAATTTCTTAGTTTGGAGACTAAAAGGGATCTTTTTTTTTTCTTTTTTTTTCTTTTTTTTTCTTTTTTTTTTTTTTTTTGTGTGTGTCTCAATTTAAAGTTTACATGTAAGTACTGAAAGGACATTTAAGTACTATTTTGTTTTCTTTTCTTTTTAATTTTGAGGATAAACAGTTTTGAATCTGGTCCCTTAGATTTCAGAATGAAATTGAAATATAAAAAAAAAAATGTGTAAGGACGCAATTATATTTATTTGTTTGTTTTTACAGAGGAAAACAATATAGACTTTGATGCAAAATACAGTCTATGTGTATCTCAAGACTGATTTGAACCACAAGTCACTGGTTGTTTTCTCTTCCAGTTCAGTCATGGAAAGCAGGCTTTGAATTAATACAGTTATAATTACTTTGGCAAGGATATAAATCTGCCTAAATGCTGTAGTTTAATACTGTGGCTTTACTTACTTCTCAGAGGATTAATTATACTACAAACATTTGCTTATAAAATATGTTAATAAGATGAAAATAGGGTGACAGCAATATTTTAAAATATAATAAAAATATGTTTTTTAATTTTCTTCTGTGGAAAACAGGTTACTTTTTTAAAGGTATTTAAAAGGCATAAAATATAATTCAAAACAAATACAATGAACCTGGATAAACAGTTACGCAGCAAAGGTACTTGTCTATCATTCATTTTCCAACCCTTCTATGGATATTTATTGGTGACTAAACCTATGAGTGTTTTTCTACATTTGCTGTCTTTAATATAGAGTCACCAGTTAATAAACAGAACTCTAAACAGGATCTTCTGAATAGGCCTTTTGTATGTAACTGATTTTGATTATGGAAATTTCTAAAACAATTTCTATATACTATGATGAACAGTAGAAAAATATAATGCCAGCAGCTTTGGTAGTGGTCTTTGCAGAATATGCTGTGTTGGCCACCAAAAGGAACTGGGAAATGACAACCTTACTAGGTGAAATGAGTATTGCTGAAAAAGTAGAGATAAATACACTCACTTTATTCTTCCTTTTCTGTTTTAATGTAGCTTTTATTTTGCACATACACAGAGATGATAAGCAAGAGCATATGCTGAAAGAAACATAATTGTTTCACTGTGAATAGGGAGGATTTGATGTTGCATATTTTTCTATAGGGAGTGAATATTTGGATGATTTAGCTAAGGTCAACCTATCTTCTGGCCTTTATTTCAGTCTTTTTTTAGCTTTCCAGCTTCTCTTCTTGTTCTATAACTTTTCTAATTTAGGACTTTTACTCATTTCTTTCTCATTTCTTATGCAGATGAATGTGTCTGCATATGTATCTGCACAAGAAATTTTACTATGTCGGAGACCAACTTTCTAGGAAGAGCCAAGTACCAAATCTGGCCCTAGAAATTTTGAGAAGAAGGTATAAAGAAGCCAAGAGCATCTTCTCTGTTTGGCACTCTTCAGCCCCTTATTTTTCTTGCTTTTCCTCTCTCTTCAGAAGCTGACTTGGAGCTACAGGAAAAAGTGAAGGGATTTAAGAACAATATACTTAAACCACAGCTGCCTCCTAAATTTTTTAGGATTTGTATTAGCATCTTTCATTTCAAATTAGGAAATGAGGAGAAACGTAAAAACTAACAGAAAATAATGAGCTAAGTTAATTCAAATTTTGATTTTTTTTTTTTGTAGAAAAATTTCCCAGTAAATACAGTGTAAAACTAACTGTTTGAATACAGATATGTTAATTGAACAAATATTTAGAGAAATATAGAGAACATTCCTGTTATCAAAAAATGGGGACCATGACCAAAAACCAAAGTTCTGAGTTAGATACTGTTCTCAGAGGCTCTCATTATCAAAAAAATTCTTCAGAGCTTATCTCTGTTTGCTCTACCTAGTCTGTGCAATGGACATGAGTTGAGTATGAGTCTGTCATCACAATGTTATTCATAACAGGGGGGCATTGATATAATATGTAGTATACAAAAGTTTGTATGTGTATTTATAAGGGGTTCAATGACCTGTCCATTGATTTGCCTTCATTTAAATGTCTTTATTTTCTGCAAGATATTCAAAGGTTAAATACTACAGCAGCTGACAAGTGGGTGACATGCAATGTCAAAAAATAATCAAAAATAACACAGGGATCAGTGAACCTAGAACTTGAAAGGATAAATATTATTAGTATATTTATGATTTAAAGACAGATGGTGCAGATACGAGGTGAGAGAGACTGGAAAAACACAGTTGGCAAGAAATGTCTCTATTTTGGTTAATAAGACATTCAGAATGGCAAGTGCTATTGCAGAGCTCTGTTTAATTACACAAGAAATATAGAAGTTAGATAAGGTTTAGTTTTTGCACACACGGGCCCTCAGCTCTCTCCACTGGGGTCTGGAGATAGATGCTTTCTCTTCCTTGGTGCAGTTGCTTGTCCAGTCTCTCTTCCTAATCTGCATCAGAATTTGAAACTAAAGAGTGATCCACTTGCATTCATTTGCTTAAAAGTAAGCTGATGGGACCACAGGACTTCTTCTGGATTTCCTGGTCACGGCATGTTTCCTCTCCAAACTGCATGCCCATGAAGGCATTTCTGGCAGTAATGGCAGGAAAAGGAAACTGCTGCTGACTGCTCTGGAGTGTTATTTCAGTCCTTGGATCACTTAATTTGGTTTCTGTTGTGTCTTAAGGCTGGTGCATTGCCTAGAATTGTTGTTATTCCTTTTGTTCTAGACTCAAAGCTGTCATTTCTACAGTGCTGGGTGGTAGTACAAATACTTAAAATATCCAAAATATTTGGATCTTTAAAAATATGTCCTTTTAACCTCAAGATAGTACGGGGATCTAAGTAATGGGAGAGGTTCAGCTTTGCGTGGTTCAGTAGGAATTTGGTCTTTAAGATTAAAGATAAAGGTTCCGTTCTGAATCTAAGTAGTAGATTATTTTTGATTATATTTCACTGATCTTCAAAATCATTGTCATATTTATTTTCTTAGACTGCTGAGCAACTCTATCATTTCAACATCCAGTAGTCAAAACCCTTGGACTAGGTATGTGAGAGCTTTTAGCCAGCTTGATAAAATGTTGAAACTGTATTTATATCCACAAATATTTATATTATATTAAGTTTATTTGACTGGAATAAAACCAACTGTAGTCCAGAAACTTGATCACTAATATGAGAGACATATGAAAGCAGAGTAACAGTGGGAAAATGCTGTTAGGAAGTACCTGATAATATACATTATGATTGGATATATCATATGGAGGACCCCAGTTGGTTAGGAGGCTGGCAGCAGATAAAGTTATAGAATAATGTGTTTGTATTATTTGTGGCACACATATAATTAAGGATTATTAAAATTAAAGAAGGATTAACACTTTAATTGAGATTGTGACAGAGATTCAAACACAAACAGTGGCAAAGCTGAAGTTAAGCTAGTTACAATGTACACTAAATTTTCCTGATGAAGCTGTCTTTTTATGCATATTATCAGGGGCAGCAAAATATTCATATACTTCCACATATGATGAATAAAGAATTTATTCATTTATTCATCAGAATTTGTTTTTCAGATTATATCTTTACCAAAGCTACATTAGCAAGTCAAAAGCAACCAGCAAGATCTAAGTAGCTTTTTTTTTTTTTGCTTTTTTTTTTCTCTCCCATCAATGTAATGAGTATTTGGACCAATCTCTTAGTTTTTGAGGTATAATGGTTTCTATTGGTGATGTATTTAAGTACGATCTCCATTAGAGACAATTAGGGAGTCAACTTAAACATAGGAATCTCATGCCATTCTAGATACCTTTTGTTATTGTCCCTGATCCTGAAATTAGAAACATGTTCCCTTTCGGTCCTCTTTCATATTTCCTAGCCCAATGTATATCAGATACCCGTGGGAGTCTAAAATGGTACTACTCTTATTGTTAAAACATTTGCTTCTTATTGGTACTAAGTTTGGATTAAAATCTGATTCACTTACATAGATTTAGTTTAGTGGAATGACTTGTATTTAGCTTTACATATCCAAGATCAGTTTTGGACCACTATATCTATTGCAGATTACCAAAGTCTATTGAAATTATATTGTATAGCTAAAACGAATTACATTTATTTTTCTGTTATTCAAAATTATTTTATAAGCAAATTGCATTTCATATTTGAGCAGCTTACTAGTACAGTAAAAGTGTTTTATGATTTTATTGTTTTTGCATGTATATAGAAGTCAAATCTCAGAGCTCTACATATATTTCTATGGCTAAATTATCCTGTATAGTATTAAATAATCCATATTCATAAGCAACAAAATGAAAATATTTTTATGAAAAATTAACAAAATTCTTTGCACAAAATCTTTGGCTGTTATGAATAGACTGTTCACATTTCTCCATATAATTCAATATTTAATTTGCATTTTTAATGATTTTATCCTAAAGGAATGAACAAATTGTTATACAGGGCAGTATTTTCTGTTGAAAACCTGTGCTGTTTCAGGTAGTGTGCACAAATATGATGCTTATATACATATCATAGAATCACAGAATGGTTTAGGTTGGAAGGGACCTTAAAGATCATCTAATTCCAATCCTGCCATGGGTAGAGACACTAGATACCACTAGACCATGTTGCTCAAATCCCCATCCAACCTGGTCTTGAACACTTCCAGGGATGGGGCATCCACAACTTTTCAATATGACTATTCATAAGACATACCAATTAAAAAAAAAAAAAAAGATGAAAAAGATGAAAAAAATGAAAAAAAAGATAAAGATCAGTGAACTCCATTGAATAATCCATATCATAGTGAATAGGAAATAGTGAATTTGCAAATAGATCACATGTTAACTCACACCTGAGTGGTGTTTGTGCATGTATAGAGATTTTTAAATGCTTATTTAGAATGATCATTCTGTCCCATCTGGTTTGCCTGCCTCTTCGTACATGAAATAAAAAGTATCTGGATTCTTTGCAATGGCATCCCTAGAGGTTACTCAAAACGGCAAAACAATGTCAACAATAGTTAATAAATTAATGATAGTGCAATAGTAATTAGTCTTAATATTTTCCTCAAACACATCACTAAGAATGTCACGTGCACAGCTTGAATTAATTATGTTGTCTACTCAGATCTATGAGATGTTTTGATGCTCAACCAGGCTTTAGTCATGCTACACTCTTGCTACTAAATAATATACGTCTGCAATTTATTTCATTGTTGTCTGATTAATATAATATACCAAGTGAGAATGCTTGATCACATTCATGATATATATCCGGGCTGCATCTCCATATAGGCAAACAGCATTCCAGCAGTAATGTAAGGCATATATGAAATGCACATGATCTATTATGTAATTCCACTATCCTGCAAATATCAACAGACATTGCGGTTTTTTTTTTTTGTTTTTTTTTTTGTTTTCATTAATCCACCTAAACTATAAACAAATGATCTAATACTTAATATGGTCACTGGCAGATTTGAATCTGAAACTTGCAATTAAAATTCCAAAATACACAGAAGAATCGTCCCAGACAAAACAAACAGGCATTCAATTCTTGTCAGTAGTTTGACTAGGAAAGTGGGTTTCATGTAATATATTTTTTTTAATCAAAAGAGAATTTCCCCCGCCCCCCTCCTCCCCCCCCCAAGAAACAACCAAAAACCAAACAAAACCAAACAAAACCAAACAAAACCAAACTAACCAACCAAACAAGACTGTATTCAGAATTATTCAGACCATGTATTGGAAATGTCAGCCTGTCTTGTCTGGGTAACGCAAGAACATTTCTACCACATGTAGTCTCTGAAGTATATGCAGCAGTTGTGCACAAATTCAGTGGAAATAAAACAGTTTTTGTTTTGTCTAACAATTTGACATTTTCTGTAAATTTGCATCATTAATAACCTAATTAGACTGAGTAGAATACACTAGTTTATACACTTTGTAAACAGAATATTTAACCTAAGTACTATCCAAGGTTACAATTCATTAATGTCTTTTAGCTAAGGTTATTCATCTGCTTCACAAGACTATGAACTAAAGGTAAAAAGGAGGTAAAGATTCTCTCGTCTTGACCTGGAACCCTAAATCTTTTCCATGCCTGGAGAAGACTCAATTGCTGTAAGTGTTAAAAGTTTTCTGCAGACAATTCCCATGGTTGCCTGTCTCTCTATTGCTTGACATGTATGGCACTGTTGAAATCTTGACAGAAAAAGGAAACTCCATAAACCTAATTAGCTGTGGGACTTGCAAATAGAATTATGTCTGAAGGAAACACATAGGCAAGTGATCTTGTGCTGCCTGTAGTGCAACTGGCCATGTTTACCAGCTGCTGTCCAGAAGCCATCTAGTCATTAACACAGCTCCGCTGAAGCAAGATGTTTAGTTTGGGCACAAGGCCATACTAAAATGCATCTATAGCTTCCAGACCACAGCTGGCTTGTGTCTGTGAGCTCAGAGAGCTGGCAGAAGAACTCTCAGATGTCTTAGGCAAATGTGTGGGGTAGATTTATGTGTGTTTCTCTGGACCCTGCAGAGGAGACAGGCATCCTGTTAGATAAGCATATAATGCTTAACCCCAACTAAAACACAGTAGGGGAAAAAAATACAACCTCTTAGGTCAGTTCTGATCACTCCAAGGCCTAGTCTGAAATCCCTCAATTCCTTGGGTGATTCATATTCCTCACTCCAATTTAGAGGGCAAAGTTGTATGTGAACAGGGTCTCTTGGCTCTTTTGCTTGAATTCAATTATGGGTTCAACTTATGGGTGGGCTAATTGCGGAGAAAACCAAGCTCATTCAATTATGTAAAATTTCGAGTTGCTGGTGTAGTGTTTCAAGTGTTTCACACAAAGTGGGACAGCTTTACTTAGAGATAATTAATAGGTACTGATTTGGAATAGCTGTAGCTTTTAATAATCTGCAGCTTTCTTCATATAATGTGCAAGAGTTGCAGACAGGAATTTAATGGAAGGTGGTAGAAATTTATCTGTAATCTGTCTATGTTAGTATACAGAATACCTAACCTTCCTTTAATTTTAATGAAACAAAATACTGTGTAAAATTTTAGGAGCAATATTAAGAAGAAGAAACATTCAGCCGTTATTTATTTGCCTGCCATAGGTTTGTATAGCTGAGTAGTAAATCTGTTTCTTTTCGTTATGCCAACTCTAGTTGAGTATCCAGGGTTAAATCCTGCAATAGATGTTTTAACCTATATTCAGCATTTGGCCCTAAGGCTCTCATGCAAATTTTCAGTATTTTAAGAACTGAAAGCTCAATGTGGCTTTTATTAAACAATTTAATAGCAAATACCTACAGGAATGTTTGCCTTAGAACACTTCAATAGAGAAAGCTCTCTAGCAGCCATTGTGACAGGCCCAATTCTACAAAGTCTTTAAACTGGTAACCATGCCATTCCTGTTGGCTTTCATAACATAAGGACAGCATGACCAACTCCTTTGTGAAATTGTCCTTGAATATAAAGTACCTGACACTTCTGACGTGCAAACTGTTCTATGGAGCTCAATACCCTGCAGCACCACTTAAACCTTGAGAGCTGTTATTCTTCTAATGTCTTTCCCACCATCAGGAAACTGTCCTAAACATGACAGTGTGGCTAATTCCATAAATTTAAAATGCAGCTTTGCATTTGAAACACAGTAGTTTGGGCCAAAATATAATAGTGAATGCTGAATGTACATGGAGGAAAAAATATATTTACTTTTGTTTTATTTTTAAAAAATGGAAAGAAAAAAAAAAAAAAAAAAAAAAAAGAACCATAGCTTCACACAAAAATGATGTTGGGTGCTGTTTGATCACAGACTCCAGGTACTGTTGCAAAGTGATGTAAAGGTATTTCAGACAAAAGGGTATGTGCATCTGGTTGCACATTTACACCTAAGAGAAAGGGAAGTGTTAGTAAAACAAAAATTGCTTAGCTTCACATTATGCAGCTTTACTAAAACATATTTCACTGGCATGAATCCAAGCAGTCCTTTTCTTCTACGACATGCATTTTTAAATTTTTAGACATGGGGCAGTCATCTATTTATGCTAAGCAGACATGACACTGAAAGACCACCATCCTCTGTTTATAAAATGTATTGTTAATTAAGCATCTGTTAAAGCAGGAAATGTGCAGGAAGAAATTGAAGAGTTCTGGTTAGAAGAAAGTGATTTTTTCCTTTCTGTCATAGTGTGTGGTGGTTGTCTGCTCTTGATCAAGTAGATAAGGCCAGCAGGTTCCAATAAAACAGACATTAAAAAAAAAATATTAATTCCTGGAATCCTAAAAGACTAGATTCTAAAGTTTTTACTTCAAGACATGCAAAAGCTTGGATAAAGTCTGCCTGTCAGGTTTAAGTGGTGGTGGTGGAGGAAAAATAGAATCTGGCTCAAGCTTTGTATCTACAGCCCTGAGTAATGAGATTGGCAAAAGGGGTAGTCCAGCCACTAAAGAAAAAGAGTCCATGTTTCTTTATGTAAATTTGAGCTATATCTTCTTGATGCAGGGTCTGAATAGACACCATGTGTCAGTGCTGCAGTTTATAGCTGACTTTTGTAAAAGTCTGTAGTTCAGAGGAAATGGACATTCATAACACTGTGCATACAGGTGAAACTGCCCCGGAATCCCAAAACAGTGCAATTGGATTGTAAATCTACAAAGTAAAACTTTAACTGAATATTCAGGGTTAGAAGAATAATTTATGATACAAATAAAGTTAATAACTGAGTTTTGATTCATGGAAAGAAAAAAAAAAAAAAAACAGAAAAAAGAAAAAACAGAATATGTACTATATTGTAGGAAAAATAATATTTTATTACTTACTTATATGAAGTGTGAAGTTACATGCATATTTGGACAATTTTTTTATGAGCATACAATTTGGCTTCACAATTCTACAGGAAAGATAGGATTACTAAACTCTAGGAGGATAAGCACACTGTTTTTTCATACTGAAAGAAATTTCTGTCGAATGGTAAAGTGTAGCCTGGCTACAAAATTTGTATATAGAGGAATGTATAATTGCAGATCCCTAGAGATAGATTGGTTTAATTGGCAAATTGGTTTAATTCACTCATAATACTTTTGATTTTCTGTTTCCTCAGGGAAACAAATTTGATAAGAGATATAACTGTCCATGGGGACAGGTGAACTTGGGACAAACAGCATATCCATAAATGAAATAAGCCAGTCATTGGTGGGTTCAATAACTCAAATAATAAATCAAACAAAATGCTTGCTGGACTCATATTTAGAATTTCAGTTTCAGCTGAAAACTGTTATGCAACAGGGACTTAGTTAATATGTAATTTTTCCATAGTTTGGAGTTTAATAATGTGATTGTTCTTCAAGGTGCGAAATTTATTGATGTTTTCAGAATAGCTGAAGTTGGAAGGGACTTCTGTATGTCATCTAGTCCAACCCATGATTCTTCACTAAGTGGTTATGGAAACAGCAGGCAAGCAGGAAGCAATGGTTTGTTATACAAATGCAATAGAAATATTAGTTCTGTTTGAGAGTAGAAAATTAACAAATCACTTGAAGTATCAATTTGCAATAATCCTATTTCTTAAAAGTGGATAAGTGGTAAGCAAAGTTTGAACGATAAAAAAGCACAGCTCTCTACAAGAGGAAAATCCATCTTCTAATAGAAGGAAAAGGAAATAAGTAGCTTTAAGAGATTTTTGTGTCACAAGAGAAGTTGTAAATTGTAAGAGAGGAAAGGCTAGTAGTCCAGATTAGCCAAGATCATGAGGCCCATCAGATAGCTGTGAATTGATAAACATAGTCTAGAACTGTGTTTTCTTTTATTGGGCTTTTACAGGAAACAAATTTCTCTTACAGGAAATAACATCATTAGAACCAAACTCTTTTATATTGTATCCAGATGAATATTTAAAACATCTCAGTAACCTGACAACATGTAGTGTTATTCCCAGGGCAGTAGAGCAAGGTCAGCTCAAATTAATGAGAAAAATAAGCTTAAATTAACTTGGAAAAATTTGCCTGAAGAGATTACAGAGAGATCACACAATGCCTTCCAGCAGTACATTGTATGTTGTAAAGGAGGGTTGGGACTTGGGGAAGAAGAGAGAAGCACCAAGCTTCTGTTGCTTTATCCAAGCAACACAATTGGACCTCCGAGAGGATGAGTCTACAATATGCTGGCTGTGTCTGTGTGTGGCACATCCAGCAACAGCTGTTACAGGTGCAACTACTGCCAGATGACACTACGGTCTAAGGAAATTAGATGAATCGGGTAGGGGAATTACTGCAGGAGGGAAGCAAAACTGAGCAGCAGGAGAGAAGCTGTTTCTCTACCCTGTTCCAGGAATAAATATTGTTGTTAATGAGCTCATTCCTATGTCACTATTCCAGGGAATTAAGTGCTAATCCACCAGCAATTGACCTTCAACTGCACAATATTTTTGTATATTTTTATTTTGAGAATTGTAATACATTCTTGGAGAGAGACAACTATGTCCGGTCTGAGTGCCATTCTCTGCCCCTCCCCATTGCCTGCTTCTATGTGCTGACCAGAGAGATTTTTACAAATTTGAGTGTGTAATTGATAGGCCAGTCAGGTAAAGATGGCCTAAATGGACCACTCCAAACCCTCACAGCCAGTGGCTCATTTACATGGGAACATGTAGATTAGCAGTGAATTTGTGTGTATTTTTTTTTTTTTTTCAGGTGCTATGGGGGCTCACACAATGATAGACTCTGAAGAACATTCCATGCCTGGAGTGTTGTAAATAACACCTCAGTTTGCACCCTTTATAGTTTATCCTGTAACTCCCTCCTGTGATTTTAAGAAAAGTCTGCAGATGAAATCCTGACCCTTGTGAAATGCATGATCATTTGCCCGTTGGCTGTGGTGAGGTCAGGTTTTCATCTCTGAAGTCTGAAAAATTAGTTGCAATAAAGGAAAAAAATATTAAAATTATTCTCATTGATTTTAAATCTAGATGTGAGTTTAATTATAACATTATTTTACAAATCTGTTTGTACAAGCATTCAATTATATATCTTTAATGTTACCACTCCCGTTTCTACTATAAAATAATTCAAAATTTAACTTTTTTTTTTTTTTTTTTTTTTTTTTGGGGTGGGGTGTGTGATCAGATTATACCTTGCAACAAAGTGTACTGAGAAAAGTTAGCAATATGAGAAAGAACACCTCCACTATATTAGATGTGGAATCAGTTTAGGAACTGAAATCTAGTTAATAATTAGCCAAGATAACTATTCCTTATGGTAGCAAAGGACTTTAACATAAGTAGTTTTCCTTAAATAAAAAGTTTCTTTTCTCAGTTCAAATATGAATGCAGATAAGCAATTTCCTTTACTGCCCCCCAAAAAATCTGGAAAGGAACTTATCTTTTATTTGATCAGTGGGGAGAAAATCTATACCTAAGAGAATGTACATTACAAGTTGTTCTTCAGGTTATCTGTTCTTCAGATAGCAAGAGAGTAGAATTTGCAATTCAGCTACATTCATCAAGACTTTTTTTTTCTTTTCTGGGTGTTATTGTTAAATACGTTGATTAATGACTAGGAGCATAACATGCTGCTAGTTTGTTTTCACGTATTCTTTACATTCTGTCATTATAGCTTAAATTATTCAGATTCCCAAATGATAACATTCTCATATATTTACTCCAAAACCCCAGATAGAATAAACTTTTCTCTCTCTCTTTCTCTCTCTCTCTCTTTTTTTTTTTTTTTTCCTCTTTGAATAAAATCATGTTGTTCTTAATTTAGTTTATTAAGGACTGTAGTTTGAATGATTCAAGAAGCAAACTCCAGTGACTGGTGGAAAATTATGTATTTGATGAGAGGTTGTCATGTGAAGTTTGCTGTCTGACTGAAAAAGAAGCCATGAGGAATACCATGATGTTCACTTGGCAGGCCTGTTTTCAAAAGATTTCCTTTGTATCTTAACTGAATGAAATCTAACTTCCAATAACATGATTATTTTA
The DNA here is from genome assembly GCF_964035555.1 of Netta rufina. Taxonomy (NCBI): domain Eukaryota; kingdom Metazoa; phylum Chordata; class Aves; order Anseriformes; family Anatidae; genus Netta; species Netta rufina. The sequence continues at coordinate 110,913,132 of NC_140124.1, forward strand.
TTTAAAAGAGAAATAGAACTTAACCACTACTTGAAAGTGGGAGAAATCAAAATTCTGCCTCATCACACCTATTACTAAAACCAGTAAGTACTGATTTTCCAAGCAAAGTAATCATTAGAATGAAAAATTATAAATAAGCAGCTAGGGAAGTTCCTGGATTATTTGTTTGTGCTAAATCCAAATCCTTTGAGACATTTATATAGAGAAGCTAAACCGACAATATTAAGCTTGTGCATGGATTTCAACACTAGTAGGCCTTAGAAGAGAACCAGTATTAAGGAACTTTATCAGCTTTACTGGGAACTCTTTGGTAAATCATGGAGATGTTTTAGCACTTCTGACTGAAATCTGATGGGAAAGCAGCATCTGGTGTGAGCCGGCCTACAGCATAGAACCATCTGTAAGTAATTCTAAGGTAGAATCAGTAAAGCTCATAAAGATGGAAACTGCAGGGATAAATGAATTTGTTTTTTTGTGCTAAAATTTACAACAGTCAAAACTTTGGACCTGCTGTAGTGAATGGCAAGAATCGGGGTAACAAGAGTAACTAAAGGGGAATAGTTTAGAACTAAGTATAAGCAGATCTTTATTCTCAGTTTTCATGCTGCAAATGTTTTTGCCAAGAACACTGCAAATTCAGCATAACATACATCTGAAGAAACAGGGTTTTTTTTGTTGTTGTTGGTTTTTTTGGGTTTTTTTTGTTTTTTTTTTTTTTTCAGCAGAGATTAGTCACCTTGTGGCTTTAATTGTTCTCAATTTTATAAGTACCATACTTTGATTTATTACAGCAACATTATGGTTGTTTTACAGCATATTTTTCTATTTACTGTTTGACATTTAAGCCTTATACACCAGAAACCAAAGATATTATAAAACCTTTAATCACATTTCTGAGTTTTATTAATATTGCAAACATGGGTGATGATTTATCAAGGACTGGGGAAAGAAGACCCCAATATTTGTATTCAAATAGCAGCTTTAGAAGTTCTGTAGGTAGAGGGTTTCTGAAAAAAGCAATGAGGTGGAGAGAGTGTTTCTGAGTGGTGTGGACACATTCAAGATAAAATGGAAGTTACACTTTCATTTGGAAATTACTTATTCTCTCTGAATGTCACTTCAGTCAAATTCATCTCTGTGATTATCTTCAATACCTTGAAATAAATGCTCACAAGTCAGTTTTTCTTAGGTATGTGTGCCTGTGCTCCTACAGACCATTGAAACATGGTAAGTTATAGAGCAAGCCCAACACACACCTCAATGTGATTGCAAATCAGTTGTATAAATCCAATCCCTCCCCCATGTCAGTTCCATTACAAAAGTGGGATACACCAACACAGCTTTAGTCAAACTTTTCAGCAGAACTTTAGCAGAACTTCCCCAGACATAACCATAGCCATTTTTCCTTGATGTCCACATATCCAGCAGATCCCTCAAAGCAGATTATTAGCGTCTCTAGCAAAACGTTATTGAAATTGGTGGGACTGACAGACATATTTCCAAGATAATAATACTGCATATTATAGGTTATATTTCACAGCTGACTTATCAGCTCTAGTAAATTTGAGAATTGCTACATTTTTGCCTGTCAGATGAGCCATACTGACTAACACAGCATTAGTTAGCCCATCCTTCACCAAAAAGTGTAGGTAAAATGTGCCAATCTGAGTGCAAGGTGACTCCATGCAACTTCCAACCTAGTGATTTTTCTCTTCTTTTCCCATGGGCTACATATGTGTGCATAATTTAACATGCATTGGATAATGCACAGAAACATTCTTTGCCTTGGACTTGAAGCTGCTGTTGTCAAATTAAATATCTAGTGAGAATGTAAAAGCATAAATTTTAGAGTAGTTTATTTGTTTGCTTGCAAGACAACAGTTTTCTAGTGCTAATTAATAATAAAACAGGTCCCTGATGTATTCGTTTACAGACTATATCTCATGTTAATCTCATGTTTTTTAGCCAGTGAAAATGAGATATGTTCATACATACTAGTATTCAGGAATATACCTTGCAATACAATTCTTCTTTCATATATAATTATTTCAAACAAAAAGACAAGACTTTTTTAGCATTTTGTTAAAATATGATCATTCTCTATTAGGAATGCTTTGAAGTCAAGCGTTTATGCTTAGTTAGATTTACAAATGTCTAACAAAAATACATTACTTCCCAAGATGTATGTTATGCTTCAACAAAATGATTAGTTATGAAATTGTGCATTAATAAAAACAGTTGGTTCTCTTTGTAGCTCAACTCCCTTTGCCCTCATTCTATACACAATAATGTCAAATAGATCTCTGCAGTACTCTTGAAAGACTATAACTATGCTATAACCATAATATGTGAATTTATATTATGCATGAAAGGTCATAGCCTATGAGGAAGTCAGTTTCTTTTCATGCGTGTTGTCCTTAAGAGTTAGCACTTACGGAAGTGGGGCAAAAGGAAAAAAAAATAGACACTGCAAGGAGTGTGATCTAAAACCTTTATCCCATAAAAAGTATGTGTATAATAGGACATTTGGTGAATAATGAAAAACATACATAAAAGATTCTCATAGATCAAGGAAAATGCGAATTCCAACACCAAATAGTGGCCTGGATCTCATAACCCCCCCAGAAAAATAAAAAATGTGTCATACCTATAAGAGATCGCCCATGTAAGACAGGAGAATTTATCTCTTTCTTTAGTAGAGTAAGAGGTGGAAACACTTAACTTTTCATCTCTTGTTCAAAATATGTTATCATTAGAACATCATGGAACTTGGAGAGAAATAACAGACCCGGGTAGGACAGTAATTTAAATATTCTGGCATGTTGCATATGGTATGATTTTAAGAGAAGTATTACTCCTTCTGATTTGATACGTCAGCTAAAAATTCTGTACCATGGACATTTCCAGTTTGGAAGTTATAACTGAATATGCTGTTTTTTGATAGTGTTGTCTGTTTAGTAGCAATTAGTTTACAACTATTCTTAGTTTCCCCAAGCTCTGAATGAATAAAAAACAAAAATAAAAAAATGCAGAATTTCTGTCCACAGTCACAGGAATTCAGTTCAGGCAATTTTTCAGGGTCAGCTCCCCAGAGATTGTTCTTACTGCCTGTTACTTCCTAAAAGTATGCTTTACCCTTTGTTATTTACAAACTTTCGCAAAACAGCACAGAAGAAACCCTAGATTAATATGGCTCTTTCATTTACCTTTACTTTGGCAGTGACATGAGTCTGTGTTTGGAATGGGGTGTAGTGCTATTTCAAAAATTATTTGAAGTTTTGTTTATAATGATTTTTAATTACAGGGCAGAAGTTACATTCTTATACAACTACAAGTACTCCTTATCCTACTGAATCTTAAAATAACTTCCTTCCAAGATACAGTTTAAAGACCTACAGGTTTTACAGATCTCATTGACTTACGTGCATGCTTTAATGTCATCCAGAAATGTCAACCAATGTGATTTTGTTGCAGAGAGGTTTTGTAGCAGCACAGCTGCTTCTTCACAAGCCGGGAAGAAACTTTGCCAGAGGACATCCAGAGATGTGATTTTTTTGAACAATGTTCAGCCTAGAGAAAATCTGCGCAGAAGCCTGGAGAAGCCTTCCTGGCAGAAGATATCCAGGTCAAAACATTCATGTAGGCACTAAAGTGTCAGGGCAGTTGCAACTCCTTGAAAGATTATTCAAGTCTCAATTGAACTATCTGAGTGATCAAGCCTATATGTTTCCAGTTATCTTGTAAGAAGAAGCCATACTGAGGTTCTAAGACTGCAGTAGGACTTGAAACCTTGTTTATAGTGTCTTGGAGAAGACTGGGAGAGAATATCTATTACCCTTACCTGATGATGATTTGGAGTTTAACAGAGAAGAGCAGGTTGTTTGCTTTGGGCAGCTCTGCAAAATAGGAACTTACTGTGGTCTGTGGACTTGCCATAGTCTAGAAACCAACTAGAATGCAGGATGCAAGTTGCCCCTTCCTTCTGATAGCTTCCTCAATAGAGTGGTGATAGATGGCTGTCACTACTCAGCCTGCTTCCAGCTTTAATACACATCTATTTTTATTATTTTATTTTATTTTATTTTATTTTATTTTATTTTATTTTATTTTATTTTATTTTATTTTATTTATATTCTCCCTGCTTTCTCTGCTTTTGTTCCTTACACGAAGGTTTCTTTCAATGGCTTGTGAATGTGAAGTTGACAACCTCATCAAACTTCCCCTGCATGGCAAACAGCAGATCTGAGAGGCTGTTAACCTCATTCCACTGACACATACATGCTTTTCTAAATTCCTTGCAAACATCAGCTATAAAAGGAAATGTGTTTAAAAGCTGCAATGAGCACAGAATAAAAAGGGAAATAAAATTGAATCCTGAGAAGGAAAAGCCATCCATAGATTTGAAACAAACTAGCAAAATCCCCAGGCAGAAAATACATTAACACTTTCACAGAGTTAAATCATTTTCCACCTTTGTGCACACACCTCAGTCTTACACTCTTATTCTATAACTGTGCCAGTCAAACAATAGAAGAATTTGCAGCACTGTGTCCCAGGGTTCATTGAAGACTGAGAGAGGCAGAAGGTGAAGGAGTCACTTTTCTGGAGACCCAAGGACACTTCTTTTTTTCTTGACTGACAGCAGAGCTTCAGAGTGCAAAGGAAATACCATATTTCATCCTTGCTTCAGTGACTGTTAGGAAAATCCTACCTCACTGTGTTACTCAAATGGAGTATATGATATGGTGAAGAGGCTGATGGGATTTGCATTATGGTAATAAAGAAGAAGAGTTGGGTTTTGTCGGATAGAAGGAGTTTGGTAGACTTCACAGGATTGAGAGGAACCAACTGTTGGGTAGGTATGTCCTCTACCAATTCTTCTGCCGCCATTCAGTTCTTCCATTGCTTTCTTACCCCAGCCTCTTGCAAGCCCTCCCTTCTCCTCTGTGGCTTTCCTTTTTCACATCTGTCCCTAATTTTCACTCACTTTCTTCAGCTGGCCTTGCACTCTTTGAGGTGGTGATGTCACCGTCCCTGCAGGTGTTTAAGGAAAGGTTGGACTTGGTGCTTAGGGACATGGTTTAGTGTGTGACATTGGTAATAGGAGGATGGTTGAATCAGATGATCTTGAAGGTCTTTTCAAACCTTAATATTCTGTGATAATACCCATACTGAGAAAAAGCCTGCGTCAGCCAGCATTGGTGAGGAGTGCTGTTACTGAAAGACATCACTCCCTATAAGGGTGGCTTCTGCAATCTTGGAAGTAGCTTTGTGGGATAGGAAGAGTCTGTTAGAGAGATCTGTGCTACCTAACAGCTGATTATGTTCTTCCTGGGCATAGGCAGGGCAGCTTCCAGTCACTTGGGTACTGAAGTAAACAATGTTCTCTCTAATCCACATGATGCCTTCCTTCCTCTCTACACTGTGTTGGTGGGAGCTAGACTGCAGGGTCTCCACTGAACCTGGCAGAACCATCCCAGGTATCACCCTTTTGATACCACTAGAAGTAAATGCCCTGCTGCACAGGTAGCTACATACTTCATCTATGCCTACATCTAGTCCTGTTAGTTTTATTCTTCAAAAACATTTCAATACTATGATTATGTACTTGTAACATTAAGAAACAATGAACTTTGTGTTTTCTATTAAACAAAGACCTTATTTTAATTGACACTGGTGTTTTTTATTTAGCAATCTCAAAAGCGTATTGCATTTCATTTTCTAGAAATACAAATTATTTTGCAAATTACCAGGATAAGAATACATGCATTAAAGCTACGGAAAAGTCCTTTTCACATTATATAAAGATACATGACTTTTTGATATGTTGAATATCCAGGTCATGAAGTTTTCAATTCAAGCAATAAATTCTCTGGCACTTTCACTAATGTTTTAAGCAAAACCATTAAAGTCAGGAAATAAATAAATGAAGGAAGGAAGCAATCATATTTTTACAGGCAAATACACATAGGTGCCAATTCCACAAAAATTAACTAGCAGATTTTGGGTCTCACTGTGACTGGAAATGTGCCAGACAGTTTGGCAGATAATGAGTAGGAGCAACACATCCTGCTAAGGAATAGGTAAGTGATAGTCATTGGTGAAGGAACAGAAAATTCAGCTTGTAGGTAGTGTAAAAACTTACAATGAAATGCATTTTTAAAATCATAGTTAAAAAAAAAAAAAAATTGCAAAATCTCTAATGTGTATATGCATGCACATTTGTGTGCATGCATGGATAATTAATATTATTTTATAATATTATTATAGCTATTCAGTTATAGTTGCAAACTTTGCATTTCTGGTTAGATAAGAAAACATGGCAATTTAAAATATTAAAAATAGTGTCTCAGAGAAACTTTAAATGTTCTTCCACTGAGAAGTTTAAGAAAAGTAACACAGAGAAATAACTGAATGATAGTGTTAACTAGATAATACATTTGCTGAACACAGTAGTTTTGTTGTTTTTTTGTTTGTTTGTTTGCTAGCTTTTTTATTATTAAGCAATATGCACTTGGATATTATTAAGCAATATCATGGATATTATTCATGACCTCAGTTTCTTAAAGGATCCACAACAAATTATCCTTATAAATTTTACTAGAAAGAAGTATAATATTTATTTTTATTTACAAATAAGCATTGATAATGTATTCCATTGGAAAATCTAAGCAGATGCTCTTTAAATACTATATTCCTTAATCATCACATCATTTAAATTATCTCCTTAGCTCTCAACTACCCTTCTTTCAGAAAATGATCATTTGTTTTCTTTTTCTTTGCTGTAATGAACATAATACTTTAACTTCCTCTTTACTGTTCTGATAAAATAGCTTCTCTTCTGAAAGACAAAAGTAATGATCAATTCTTAAAATTTTATTTAAAATTTAGGTGAGGCCTGTAGCTTCTTGGACCATCCTTCTTATTCTTCATTATAGATGTGATGTCTGCCTTTTCAGTCATCAGGAATGACTTCCAATTGTCCCGACCTCTCAAAGATGACAGAATATGGTTTTACAGTGTCATCAGCCAGCTCCTCTAACACCCTCAGATGTATGCTCATCTGGGGCTCATGGACGTGTGTGTGCTCAGGTAGGTCAAGCAATTACTTTCTTCCTGTACTGTGGGTACATTTAATTCCCACAGGGAGCTATGAAGTTGGGCTTCTAGCATATAGTCATCAAGGTACTACATGTATAGTTATGCTGTTTTAACATAGATATTTTCTTTATTACATGAGTGCATGTTAATTTATTTATTTATTGATTTATTGGATAGTTCGTTTAGAATTAAGAAAATTTAATAGGTGTGATTTGAAACTATGTAGAAAAATGACTACCATTTTTGAGGGACGGTATGCTGCATGGTAAGCAGGTGAAAATAAATAGAAATGTGAGGGCAAACAAGCCTCAGTTCATGGACAGGAAGTTTGAGAAGAGAAGCCCATCATGCTTTCATGCTCGTATTTTCTCCCCTAATGACTTCATTGCTAGAAGGGAGACCACCACACTGTCATGGGTGACTGCAAGAAGGGTTAGCTCTTCAAATATATCCAAATACCATACTTGTGATTAATTTTTCTTTTTGGAGAAAACCAAACAAGTCTCCTCCTCACCCCCCTCACCTTCTCCACCCCCCAAAATTAATAGTTGGGATATTGTCTAGTTTCTCAGTAGTATCTTGGTAGACCAGGAAGGTGAAATTTACATCATATTCTTAATGTCCAGCTAGTGTTTCAGTCTGAATGAGATATGTGGCGTTGTTGAAACTACCTGAACATAGTATGTTATGTATCATTCAGAAGGTGGAACTGATATGCATATTGATGTGGTTTTGTTGGGCTTTTCCAAGCGTAGGATCTCTTCTTTCTTTTTTTCACACAAATCAAATAATATGCAAAATGAATTATGACCCAAATGAGGATGGGTTATTTAGGAATGTATAAGGAAAAAGTACATTAAATTTAATTAAGTCCAGCAAAAGAAATTTTAATACTCAAGATCAAGAATTTAACCAAGCAGAAATACTTTTCTAAAGGAGGTTACACAACTTAAGAATATAGCAACTGCAGCATATTTCACTGAAGCTTAATTATTCTTCCATGGACACGTAATTTAATGAAAATGATAGCCCATAACAATATGAGCTAATCTGTGCAGTCTAAGTGCACTTTTTTTTTTTTCTGTATATGATTTTCGCATATATGTGAATTTCAAGTTCACATATGGCACAAGATAAAACATATTTGCTATCACGCTAAAAAGAATTACTGATTTTGTCTCAATAAAATATTAATATTACTTTCACACTACCTACAAACACCGTTCTCTTCTTTACAGGGTCATAAGGGGGAGGAAGAGTAGAAATCCTTTCTTGGGGGCTGAAATCTTTACTTAGGTCATATCAACCTACTTCTTCTTATTCCCTTAAGGAATGACTTGTCTAGCTTGATTAAAAACCATTACAGAATCACAGAATCACAGAATTTCTAGGTTGGAAGAGACCTCAAGATCATCGAGTCCAACCTCTGACCTAACGCTAGCAGTCCCCACTAAACCATATCCCTAAGCTATATCCCTAAGCTCTACATCTAAACATCTTTTGAAGACTTCCAGGGATGGTGACTCCACCACTTCCCTGGGCAGCCTGTTCCAATGCCTAACAACCCTTTCAGTAAAGAAGTTCTTCTTAACATCTAACCTAAAACTCCCCTGGCGCAACTTAAGCCCATTCCCCCTCGTCCTGTCACCAGGCACGTGGGAGAACAGGCCAACCCCCACCTCGCTACAGCCTCCCTTGAGGTACCTATAGAGAGCGATAAGGTCGCCCCTGAGCCTCCTCTTCTCCAGGCTGAACAAGCCCAGCTCCCTCAGCCGCTCCTCGTAGGACTTGTTCTCCAGGCCCCTCACCAGCTTCGTCGCCCTTCTCTGCACCCGCTCAAGCACCTCGATGTCCTTCTTGTAGCGAGGGGCCCAAAACTGAACACAGTACTCGAGGTGCGGCCTCACCAGAGCCAAGTACAGGGGGACGATCACCTCCCTAGCCCTGCTGGTCACACTGTTTCTGATACAAGCCAGGATGCTGTTGGCCTTCTTGTCCACCTGAGCACACTGCTGGCTCATATTCAGCTGACTATCCACCATCACTCCCAGGTCCTTCTCTGCCAGGCAGCTCTCCAACCATTCCTCTCCCAGCCTGTAGCTCTGCTTGGGGTTATTGTGCCCCAGGTGCAGGACCCGGCACTTGGCCTTGTTGAACTTCATACAGTTGACCTCAGCCCATCGGTGCAGCCTATCCAGATCCTCCTGCAGAGCCTTCCTACCCTCAAGCAGATTGACACACGTACCTAACTTGGTGTCATCTGCGAACTTACTGAGGGTGCATTCGATGCCCTCGTCCAGATCATCGATGAAGATATTAAAGAGGAGAAAAAGTGTTACCCAAAAGTGTTTGTGCAATTGACAAGTTATGACTATGACAAGTAATTGAGTATGATTTGTTTAATTAGCTAATGTAGTTAAAACATCTTATGGTTACTTTATTTCTCCTTAATCATAGTAGTACTCTACTCCACCCAATCTCCACTTGCTCCATTTATTCACTAAATTTTATCTTTAGACTACATGACTGCAAACACGTTGTATATGCCCGATCTTCAAGTTATCATTGTGCTTGGGCTTGTGTATTTGTCCACAGAAGCGGCTGAGGGAACTGGGATTGTTTAGTCTAGAGAAGAGGAGTCTCAGGGGAGACCTTATTGCTCGCTACAACTACCTGAAAGGAAATGGTGGGGAGCTGGGGGTCGGCCTCTTCTCAGACATAACTTGAGATAGGACTAGAAGGAATGGCCTCAAGTTGCGCCAGTTTCAGGTTGGGAATCAGGAGACATTTCTTTTCAGAAACAGTAGTCAGGCATTGGAACAGGTTGCCCAGGGAGGTGGTGGAGTCACTGTCCTTGGGGATGTTTAAGGAAAGGTTGGATGTGGTGCTTAAGGACATGGTTTAGTGGGTGACGTTGGTAGTAGGGTGGTGGTTGGACCAGATGATCTTGAAGGTCTTTTCCAACCATTATGATTCTATCTTCCACATATAAAATCTTTGCAATCTAATTCTAGGTACAAATTAACCCCCAGCTGTATTCCTGCAAGACTTTCTCCTCATCCATTCCTGGGCTAATTTACAAAATTCCTCTGGTTTGTCCGTGTCTCAACTGCAAGTAACAAAATGCAAATACAGGTAGTCTTCCACTAATATCTCCACAGCAGTCATAGGTATTATTTAGGTCTGTGTGAAGACATGGAAGAAAATGCCTGTTCATGTAAACACGTCTTTGCTTTTAAAATGGAAATTCACTAATTGTAAACCTGAAATCCTCTTTCCCTTTCCTGGTGGTGCCTTTTTTTTCTTTCTTTTTTTTATTTATTTATTTATTTATTTATTTATTTTATTTTTATTTTTTCATTTTTATCCACAGAAAACAAGCCAGCTCCTCTGGAACCAATCCATATCAGGTATATGAAGGTTTGACTAAAACAAAGTTTCTAAGCCTGTTTCTGTTTATCCGAGTGTGTTTGTCACCTCATGAAAACAGGCTGAACCTCAAAAATGCATAATTAAAAAAGGTTATCTGTATCTTCATAACAGATTTATTTATTTATTTATTTATTGTGTGAGAGAGAGTGGAAGAAAGATAAAATATGTGTATATGGCAAAGAGACAACAAATTCGCTACTTGTGAATAATAACAATTATATATATATATATATGGTTTGTTTTTTTTTCTAATCAGAGAAATTCTGTCATGGAGACAGATACTGACTCCAAACCCATGCAGCTACTTATTAGTAGCTCAGACTGAATATAACATTAGGGAAGAGGGAGAGTGGATTTCACTGAACTGTAACAATTTGCATAAACAGTCAACTGCAATTAGATCAGTGTTACCTAATAGTGCCTGAAAGGCAAAGTATATAAATTTTGGTATGCAAAAAAAATATTATAGCAAATCAGTTTTGGACCATTTTTCTATTGACTTCAGTGTTGTTTGTTTGTTTGTTTGTTTGTTTTTTAACTTAGAACAATAAGCAGCACTGAATCAGGATGAAGTGTCCAATTAAATTGGGAATAAAGAACTAAAATACCAGTAAAGTGGAGCTAGATTATAAGTTTGTACTATCTTTGACTTGTAGGAAATCTATCAAAAGCATATAACACTGTATTTTCTCACAATTCTGGCATTTTTTCCTCCAATTTATATTAAAAAGAAAAAAAAAAAAAAGATGCAACTTATACAATTTGAAAAAAATGTGGATTTGATTCTTTATAGAAATCTTAGTAATCTCATTAAAAAAACTTTGCTTAATTTTAATAATTGTTTTGTCATCATCTTCAGATTTATAAAATTTTTGAAAGTAGACTGACAATATTTATATGTCTGGAATCAGCAATGTTTTGCTACTTCTTTTTTTGCTACTAATTATTAGATTAAGTGAATTGTAATAGAATTAGTGAGGCTTCATCTTCCAGTCAGCTATTCTTTCCAGATCTGTCATACACAATAACTTTGAGATACAACCTGTGCTGTAACTCAATAATTCTTTTGATTCTTACAACTAAAAGAAAATATTTATCCATGCAAACCATCATTCAGGATCAAGATTTTAATTGTGATATGATATCTCTTATATGAACCTTATCAAATAAGAATTAAACTTCTCATAACTGTTACTCATTTATGCACTATTTCTTCCTAGAAGCAAGTACTTGTCAGAGTGACCTAATTTACCAGCAAGAGTGTTATGCTTTTAGTTGTGCCCTGCATTTTGAATTAAGTACTCTATATAGCCCAGCTACAGTTGTATGGGATGCAGACTGAGGATGATGAAACATACATCACAAAGGACTTGATACACCTTTAGAAGCTGTCCTGACATTGCTTCAGTTTAGAGGGAAGTATGGTGCCTGGTAGGTCAGAATTCACACCTCTTCCATTCATGTTTTCTTACTATAGACCACCTTCAAAAACTGAGGTAAATACTTAATAATAATAACAAAAAATAACTTTTTTTTTTTTTTTAAATGGCTTCTCTTTAGATTAACACACAAACAAAAACAACTGTTGACAAAAAAGATTACTTGCTGTTTTTCTTTCCATAAAGAAATTCCTTCCTCTGATATGGGGAGTAGAACAGATGTGATATATAACCAGCCAGAGACCATGATACTGATAAGTATGAGCTGTAAAATGAGGTGATCTCCCATCAGTTATGAATCATTTAGAATAATTAGAAAACGTGCATTTACAAAAATTATAACTGGTTTGCAAGAACTGGACACATTCTTGAAACATTGCACTCAGAACAAACAAAAATTCACACATCTACATATGCAACTACTTTTACAAAAAATGAGTAAAAAAAATATAATAGTTTTCACACTTACTCTCTAGTTTCTCTGTTCAATTTCAGGATGTTAGGTAGAATAGTGTGTGATTATTATTTTATTTGGATGCTTAGGAACAGTAGGTCAAATTAACCTTGTGAACTACTCCAAAAGTTTATAGCAATGAAATAGAGAAAACTAGCAGTGAAAGACCAAAACTTACATCCTCTTTACAAAATACAGTTGGCTAGCACCTCCACTAGTCAAACAATTCATACAGCTTAGTGTGTCTTTTGAACAACTCCTACAGCTTAATGTCTCTTTTGAACTAGGTTCTGAGCCTTGAGGTCTCTTCCAACCTAGAAATTCTGTGTGTGTGTGTGTGTGAATGACCTTCTCTTTCTCCATTAACTAGAGAGAAGCCTAACAAAGTTCTCTCTCTCTCTCTCTCAAACTATTAAATCACAACTTGCCCTTGTGAATACCTCCTTAAATGAGTACAAGAAGAATTAGGCTTCCAAGGCATAAAGACCAGATCTATAGGAAAAACAAACAAAAAAAAACAAACAAACAAACAAAAAGAAAAACTGTGCTTCCACCTTAAAGCGAAGTAAACATCACATAGTAAAAATCTATAACTGCATATAAGAAATGTAGAGGTGCCAATGGGATAGAAAATAAGCTTTACAGGCACAGACTACTAAATTCCCCACTGAGCAAGCAAAATTATAATTTATAACAAAGTGGCACTTGAATTGTTTGCAATGATGAAGTTATTGTTTGCTGCAAAATTCTCTGTCAATAGAGTCCTACTGTTATTTTCAGTCTTCAGTGACTTCTTAAATTTATTTTATATTCCTTTCTGACACTACATCCTCTGTGTTGTCATTCCTGTGTGTCAATGTGATGTTTTCAAGCCTCATCTAACTCTCTAGTTTTTGAAACTATATAACTGAAACACTAGCAGCAACACAGTCTGGGGGAAAAAAAAAAATAAATCTACCTTAATTTTTTTATGAGTTATATTTTTCTTCCTTCATAATATTCCAATTCATTGTTCAGTAAGTTTTAGCTTCCAACTAGATGATATTTCAGATCTCTGAGTTGACATATTTCTTTGACTATATCTCTTTACTTAGAGCTGAGAATTAGTTCTCATGATTACTTAAATGACCTTTTGCTAAAAATTTTCTCACCTAGCGTTTTAATCTTTCATCTCTCAGTAACTCAGCTCTTTCTCTCCAACTCTTCCAGCTATGAAGCCTTTTCAGATCTTTTCATTTGAGCTCCTACCATGAACTCATCACTGTTAACTTTATTTTTATTTTCTGACCTCCTTTACTTGCCCACTATTCACTTTTTTTTCCATCAATACTAGCAGTCATATTCTCCTATAGTAAAGCACTGCAACTGTTGATCTTACAAAACCATTACAAATTCACCTCTTGTGGCTATTTCTTCCCCTTCTTCTTAACTTTGTGGAAAACTCAAATTGGGTGACCTTGCTTGGTTTGTTTTTAAATGTATTGCCAAATTCCAAGCCCTCTTTGTCCATAATACACTTGATTCTTTCAGGACATGGAGGCAGGATAAAAGACAAATTTGAAGAATGAATGTGTTTCTATCTTTGAAGAAGACCTAACCAGCTTCTACCAAGAGAAAATTGACAACACTTGAGGTAACTTTTGTCTTCCTTTTGGTTTGCCCTCTGTCTCCTCATCACAGATGCTAATCTGCTGTCCTAATCCAATCTCATGCCCTGCTGATCCCTCTACCTGATCTCTCTCATGCTCATTATCTCACATATTCCTTTCTCACCCTTTCTTTCTCTCCCTTGTCTTAAACATGCATAAAAGCATGTTTAATCTCTTTGATGTTTTTATACAAAAAAAAAAAAACACACTGAGGTGCCTCAGTGCAGATTCAACTACCAGTTCTTTTTTTCATTTCTAAACTCATAAAAAAATAATGTATAGAACACTCACCACAAATGTTAAATCCTCCAGATTCTCTGCAGTCTTCTTACTCCACCAAAACCACTCTAACCCAATGCCATCATTCTAATTAAATGACAGACCCAGGACTCTTTCATCAGTAGTGTTTGACTTTAGATCGTGTTGAGTTTACCTTTGAAATATTGGCCTCCCTTCTGCTTCCTTTTCTCCCCCTTCATTTTTTATGGTCTCAATCACCAGAAAACAGGAAAGTATAATACCTAAGAATAGAAGTAATCCTGATAAATCATAAATATATGGAAAAAAAAAAAGTCTTATTCTCAATTCATATAATAAATTACTAAGCAGGATTGTTTGTTATGCATGTTTTGCTCTGCATACCTTGTGTTGATTAATAATGTCATTATTGGGTTAAATGTTACTTATTTTTGGTCAATGCCAAATTCTCAGAGCATTGGTATATTTCTGTCAGAAAATTAGAAGGACATTTAATACCCAACTCTGTTTGAAAACTTTCTAAGAATCCATATCAGTCTACTTGGTTATATAATCTGTATACTAAATTGCTCTTACAAATCAGTCTTGGAAGAATCAAAAAATTATGTTAGCAAATAGATTTTTACATATTTTCATACATTTGTTTAATATATTATGTGCATTATATATGTTCAAAATTAGAGAAGTATTCTCACGTGCATGTTGTGAGGCAACTATTATTTAAAATCTATCTCCTCCATCCCTCTCAAGACTTATCTCATAACTGCTCTGTTTCCTTAGAAATGCTTCAAGTTGGGATGAAGCTTGTTAGCTTGCACTCATTTCCCCATCACTTTAACAAGGCATTCGTGGGGAAAATCCACTGACATAATTAACAATCTCACATCACACTCACATCACAAAAGATGAAGCCAAATACTGACAAGGGATGGTGCCAGTGCTCATTAGTAAGTCCCTTGTATCTGTTTGTATCTCCTCCATCTTGTCTCATCTTGTCTTTTCCTTCCTTCCTTCCTTCCTTCTGCCTTTCTCTTTCTCTCTTTCTCTCTCTCCCTCTTTCTTTCTCTCTCTTTCTCTCTTTCATTCTTTCTTTCTCTATTTCTTTCCTTCTCTCTTTCTTTCTAGTAATTGTTCATATACTAATTTATTGCAAGCAGTAATGGAAAATAAAAAACTAGAGAAATCTTGTAAACTAGCTAAACCTATCTCCATGTACTCATTGGCAGGAAGGTTTTTACTATAAAATTATAATACTTTGTTCTATTTCTTTTAAAAGATGAGTGGAGAAGTATATGGAGATATTATCTTCATCGTTTCACTATCTTGTGCTCAAATGAACAATAGCATACCTTTATAAAAAAGTTCCAAAAGAACTGTAGACAATAAATTAAAGATTTAAAATTTACTTTCAAGGGACAGCCATACTGTTTACAGAAGAACTCTTTAGATGATAAGGTCAACTTCCAAACAAGTTTTTTTGTTTGTTTGTTTGTTTGTTTTTTGTGACATGTATACTCATATACTGTTTTTGCAACTCGTATGCTGTTTTTGATTTTTGATGGTGCAAACATTAGTAAAATATTTTAACCCTAGTTAACTTTGTTTGTTTGGTTTTTTGTTTGTTTGATTGTTTTGTTGTTGTTGTTTTGTTTTGTTTTGTTGTTGTTTTTGTGTGTTTGTTTTTCTTCAAAAGAGACCACATTTCTAAAGTCTTTCTCATTACATGTGTAAGTATGCCGAGACCTGGGTAACTAATGCCACATATACATAAAAAAACCCTGCATTGATGAATAACATCTGTCTTGTTCAATACTGCTGAAAAACTTTATAGGTCAGGCAGCCAGACAGTCCTCTTGTCCAGGGATCACAGACTTTCCTGAAGTCTTTTTACTGTAGTTCATTCAAACATAAAAGTTTTAGCTTAGGTTTCATTACATATTGTTTCCACTACATGCTATATTCTAATTCTCCTTAGTTATCTGCTTGCTGATCTAGTGGTCTTGTTTGTAAGTTTGCTATGGCTTACACTGCAGACAGATGTGGCCTTCTTTGCTGCACAGGATGCCTAGGTCCTTTTCTGCAAAGCTGCTTTCCCTCCGGTCAGCCCCCACACTGTACAGTGTCTAGGGTTATTCCTCCCTAGGAATAACCTAGGTGCAGGAATTTGCAATCCCTTCTGTTGAACTTCCCAACATTCCTGTCAGCCTATTTCTTCAACTTGTTGAGTTTCTTCTGAATGGCAACACAACCTGTCAGCCACTTCTCCCAGTTTTGTATATTCTGCAACCTTGATCCAGGTCATTAATGAAGGTGTTAAATAGTGTTGGGCCCAGTTTAAAGCCTTGTTGGACACTACTAATGCTTGGCTTCCAACTTGACTTTGTGCTGCTGATTACAACCCTTTCAAGCAACAGTTTTCAGTCCGCCTCACTATCCTCTTATGGGTTATGGGAAATTGTTGATAGACTTACTAAAGTTGAGATAAGCAACAATTACTGCTTTCCTACCATACACCAAATCCCAAGTCAGCAGTCTTGTTTAAGAAGAGAGAAAGTGTTTTGGGACAACTGGTTGTGGGTGTACAACAGCAGATTAGAAATCATCAGGTAAGTATTTTGAATCCCTTTTGTGTTGTGTCTTTTTCAAAAATGTGTGTCAAGAAAAAAAGCTATTTGAAGAAATGTTCATTTATGTGATTTAACTATGTGTATAACTGAATAATTAGAAAAAAAATGTTTGCTGAATTCAGCAAAATAATGCAAATTATTCTGTTATTAAATTGGCTTTAAGTCTCCTTAGCAAGCTCTGGTTTTGTATTTTTAAGACCTTTTTCTATTCACTGTTGAGAAATAGGATATTGACTACTACTAGTCTTTTTCTTCAGAGCACACTTAGCAGTATTTATTCCAAAGACTTTATACATGGAAAAAGAAGAGAAACTATAAAGTTCTGTTTTGTTTTGTTTTGTATTTTTCCCCCACACGTGGCTTCTGATGCAGTAGCACAGCATTTGCAGAGAAATTACATGACTTTGCAAAGTTTTGTTTCACGTGTTTGGAAACCACTCATTTAGAAAGGCACTTTTAGAATGTTTTCCTTCTGTGCTTGTCCACAGAGGTATTTTACAACCTTTCTAAGGAATGTATTTTTCCAAGAGGCAGGAAATTTGAATCTTGCAATGCTTATGGTGAAAAAAATGATTCTGTGGAAGTCATTGGCTGAAAATGATATGTTATTTGGCGGTTAAAACGGGACCACTTAGAAAAACATTAAAAGGAGATATGATGAGAAAAGGATAAAGGTAAATAATTAAATGAGTTAAAAACAAACAAAAAAAAAGTGTTCAGAGATCTATCTGCATTAAAAATTCACATATCAAATTGGAGAATCAGATGCTAAAGGTTTTTATTTATCAATCACACCTAATGCTTGGCAATGACCCTGAGTAATGCTTAGAAGTGCTGCAAATACTCTCTTGCCCTGTTCTTCCTACACTCTTATTTACAGACTGGAATACAAAGATGAAGCTATCAGAGCATCTGGTAATTTGATGGCTGGCTTGTCCATGTGCATTCTCTGATTGAATATATTTTGGCAGTCACAATCCGATCAGGAATGGATGAGCCATGGATGAGTATGTGTTGTTAAAAGGTGTCCCTGCCAAGCCATGTGTTATGCAGGCTTGGCTGTTTTCATGAAGAACAGAGATCCTATTAAAAACCTGGTGTTAATAACTATCCTCCTTTCTGAATTTGTTTATTGCTGTGGATTCTGGAAATATGCTAAGGTCCAGAATGTTAGGCATAGTATTTTATTGAATTGGGTCAAATGTCCATTGGAACTGGGTATATAAAATTGCTCATTTCAAGATCCCAATAATATCCCAAAAGTTGCAGGAGAAATCTCTGCCTGCATAGAGACTTGCTGATGTCGTAATGTGGTGGTTTTACTCAGGTGGGCAGCTGAGCTCCACCATAGCTTCTCTCTAACTCCCCCTCCTGAAAGGGAAAAGGAGAGAAAACAGAATGAAAAGGACTCAAGGGCTGAGATAAGGATGAGGAGATCGCCACTAAACAATTATGATGGGCAAAAAAGACTCAGAGTAGGGAGATAGTAAGATTTACTGCCTATTACTAACTATTACTAGAGAAGTGAGAAACAAAGGAAAGAAACATAAAAATACCTTCCCCCCACCCACCCTATTCCACCTCCTCCCCCTGAGTGGTGCAGGGGAACAGGGGAATGGGGGTTTTGGTCACTCTACAGCACTTCTTCATTGTTCCGTCTCAGTCATTCTCTTCCCCTGCTCTAACCCCCTATGGGGTCCTCCCATAGGATTCCGTCCTTCCCAAACTGATCCTGCATGGACATCCCAAAGGCAGCAGTTCTTTAAGAACTGCTCCAGATATGGGTCTGTACCTTGCAGTCCATCTGTCAGGAGCACACTGCTCCAACCTGGGTCCACCACAGGCAGCAGTTCCTGCCAGGTCACCTGCTCCTGCATGGGCTCCTCTCCATGGGCCACAGGTGTGTCCTGGAATTTGTTCTGGCAGGAGTTCTCCACAGGCCGCAGCCTCCTTCAGGGCACATCCACCTGCTCCACCATGATCTCTTCCACAGGCTTCAGCATGGAGATCTGCTCCATGGTGGTACACCATGGGCTGCAGGGGGACAACCTGCTTCATCATGGTCCTCTCCACAGGCCACAGGGGAATTTCTGCCTTGGAGCCTGAAGCACCTCCAGCACCTCCTCCCCCCCCTTCTTCACTGACCTTGGTGTCTGCAAGGCTGCTTCTCACTCCTCTCTCAGCTGTTGTTCCTCAGCAGTTTTGTTGTTGTTGTTGTTGTTTTGTTTTGTTTTTGTTTTTGTTTTTGTTTTTTCTTTCTTAAATATGCACTCATGGAGGTGCAAACAGCTTATTAGCTTGGCTTTAGCCAGCAGCAGGCACATTAGCTAACATGGGGCAGCTTCTGGACTTTTTTCTCAGAAGCCATCCCTATTGCATCCTGCTACCCAAACTTTTCCATGTTAAACCCACTACATTCCACCCCTCGCCTCTGTGAAAAGCATATTTAAGAATAATCACAATATAGTCTTACTTCACAACCATCACAGTCCAAGTAGGACTACTCTCCAAGTAGGAATTTTGTGCAGAATTGAAGATTCCCTTAGACAGGAGAGATGTGGAGAGTCTCGTAAAGTCCAGCTGAAGACTAAGTTGTGACTATCCTTGAAAAAGAAGCTTTCCAAAACTGATCATTCACTATTTATTCATCTGCTGATGGTGATTCTCAAGGAATCAATGTGATTATAAGGGTAAAATATCCTTTGCTGTTGCTTGTGAAGTACCTGCCAAAACAGTGATATTTGACACATCCAGTTTTTAATCAAATCAGCACTTCCTCCAGTATTTACAAGCAGATATATTGTTCCAAGATCATGCAAAATAAATCAGCAATTACCTACACATTGCTGATTTGACTGCCAAAGCATTTATTTTTAGACACTGAATAAAGCTTCTCTGGTATTTACCACCTATAAGGACCTAAAGCAAGATTAATCTCATGGATAGCATAACTGAAAAGACTTCTCTCATCTGTTTGCAGTTTAGTTTCTTCCTTGACCCCTTTTTCTGAAAATAATTGAGTTTCCAGGTAGTAGCTGCTATTCCAATTTCCTGCTGCTGATGACATTGTAAGTTATCTTTACTGGTTTTCCTGGAGAACCTTGTTCCAGTCTTTGAGAAAGCGCCACAGGTTATTCAGGGTTCAAATTGTCTCTAATTTTCAATTAAATAGCTTCATTTTTTCATATGGCCAAGTTATTTTACCTGCATATTATCTTTTCTATCTTCATTTCTCACTCTAACATAAGTGACTTTTCAATAACTTAAGGATTTCTTTTTCAATTATTTGAACAAAACTAAGAAAGTGAAAGACGTGAAATAGCTTGCTGTCAGAGCAGTAAGAAATACTTAAAGATCTGTCATTTTTCACAATCTGAAAAAGAGAACTACATAATTTTCCTGGTAATTACATTATTAAATACTTGTTAGTCCTAATATTGCTTTTCTTTGTAGACAAACCACTTCAGTATTAGTTCCAGTGATCTGGATGAGGGGATTGAGAGCACCCTGTAGTTTGTGCTTGAGAGCACCATGTAGGTTTGAAGATGACACCAAGTTAGGTGCAAGTGTTGATCTGCTCGAGGGGAGTAGGACTCTGCAGAAGGACCTGGACAGGCTGGACCAATGGGCAGACACCATCTGTATGAAGTTCAATGAGGTTAAGTGCCGGGTCCTGAACTTGGGATATAACCCCATGCAATGCTACAGGCTGGGGAAGAGTGGCTGGAAAGCTGCCAGTTGGGAAGGGGCCTGGGAGGTTTTGTGGATAGTTGGCTGAGTATGAGCCAGCAGTATGCCCAGGTGATCAAGAAGGCCAACAGGCCATCAGAAATACTGTGGTCAGAAGAACTAGTGAAGTCGTTTTCCCTCTGTACTCATCTCTCTAGGCTGAATGATTCCATTATTCTAATATAGGTTTCTTAAACTGATGATCCATAAGCAATTTTCAGTCTTCAATAATCAGTCTGGCTAACTGTAAAGGAACTGAAACAAAAGCTCTGTGTATGTGCTGTTGCATGTACATCCTTGGAGAGTTGGCTAGTGTAGCAGCAAATGCAGGCATAACCTTTTTATATGTTCATTACTACAGTATAGAAACATATTCATAGAAATCTAGCCAATATTTATAGACATGTTTTCAAGACTCAGCTGACATACAGATACTTCTAAGCCCTTTCTATTGCTTTTCTTACTGTCAATTTTTGATCTATAATATTTTATTTGCTGTTTTGAGAACTGGACTAATGCGTCTAAAAGACTGGTTGTGATGACTCCAAGGTCTTCTTTTCAGTAGTTACATGTCTAAGGAAGTTGCTCCATATCAGGTGGTATTGAGTCTATACTTGGGAAGTAGCATTTTTAGGTTTCTTTTTTTTCTTTCCTTTTTCTCATTTCTGTGAGAAACTGACAGTCTCCGTTACTCTCGTTTTACAAACCAGATCCTTTATCCATTGACTTTAGTAGGGTTAAGTTTCTTAGAAAGACACAAAACAAAAGTAATTCAGATTAATATATACATGAAAATACTTTCATGTGAAGATAGGTGAAAGTGAACATTTTCAATAAAATTATTGAACAGAAACTTATAAAAAGGCAACAGTTTAATAAATGACTAGTTTTCAAATTATAAGAAAGAACTCATATGAAAGCTAATAGTCCAGGAAATTATTTGAACTATTGTACCTTCTTGTTTTATCAATAAAATCATACCCACGCCCCCACACCCTCCAAAAATAGAATTGGTTGGGTACAAATCTACCTTCCTCTTTATTTTTAGGGATGAAGTATATTCCTTATTATATATGTACAGTAGCTATTGGAGCTCTGGCACTGAGAAATATCAGAAGGCAGCAAGCTATAATTGTGCTTGCCTTTAGCTCAAACATACCTGGATTCTTCTGCATCCTCACTGCTAATGAAATGCTATTTCAGAGATTCATGGTGTATCTCTGTTTAAAGTTATCTTTCTATCTCATTGAGCAGGGTCCCTGTTTAGCATTGCCCAAGGCAGTGCAGTCATGTGAATACATTGATGAGAATGCATAATATATGTTAATTGATAGAGTAACTGTCAGTATATCGTGTGCCAAGGCCAGCCTTGTCAAAACCAACCCTAATTATGGCATTGATGATATAAGTATTAAAATAGCTAATGAATGCCGTAGGCTGCCCTGTTGGGATGTTTTCCATTTTGTAAATAAAATACAATAATAGGATGAGTGTCAAGTAAACTATTTATTTATTTATTTATTGGCTGAACTAATAATTTGTCTTCAACAAAAGCAACATGGTTTATATCAGAATGTTTAAACATTTATTTAGGCAGAGCATTAGCTTTTATGCAGACCTTCTCACCTGTTTATTCCTGATGCAGATTTTGGGAGTCTCAACCATTCTGAGGTGTTTTAGGACATCCTATATCACAGTAAAGTGAAATTAGTTGATGTGTGTGGGCATACATTATGAAGGCAGTGGCCACTACTTCAACAACTGGGGCTATGATCCTAACCCTGCAGTTTGCAGATCTACTAAGCTTTTGATAAACTCACTTAACTCACTTGTAATATGCATTTCAGGTCAGATGCATCCTGTGGCAGAGTGGTGAAACTGTCTCCTCTTTCCTGCATGCTCTCTATGAAAGTAAGAGAAGATCCTAGATAAAGAAAACAGAGGTAATTTCACTCTATAGCACTAGCATAGAGAACTTTTTGATTATAGCCGCCGTTCTTAGGTTGAAAGTTTAAAGTATGGTGTGGCTATACATGCAAAGACTGTATCTCAGAGAAACACCTGCTTCAGGTAAGTCAATTCCTAATCTTTAATCTAGTTTCTGGAAACAGTCCAAGTTTAGCTGTTTTCAGACAGATTTATGGAGCATATATTCTCACATGATTAATGTTACCTTACTTGGGATGCTAGGATTGGAAGATGCTTCTTACACTTCTAGTATTGATAATAAATGGCTTATCTCAACTGTAGTTTTAGTGTCAGTGATCAAAATGAAAGTTTGTAAATTCCAAATATGGAACTTATTTCTTCTTCAGGCAACCAACTTTAATAAGTATTAGTGTATAGTTTAGATATATCTCCATGTTCTATGTTTTAACACCTCTAAGGTGCTGGGCTATCTTTCCAAGAATAATATCTATATTAAGCATAAGAAATTTAGTGTGAATGCTTAAGTTGAATGATAAAAAGGTTGACTTTTTTTCTTTTTTTTCTTTTTTTTTATTTTATTTCCCCAGCTTGTTAACATCAAAAGATGCTTGAGTGGGCTTATAGCCTTGAATATCTCGTACAATTGTGTTCAGAGTAAATAATTTAGTTTTTAGATGGTATATTCAAGTTAATAATAGAGATGCATGATTTACACAGTGTCTTTATAAGACAGTAACTAAGCTTTAGAATTGCATCAGATTGTGTTATTGCTTCTTTAATTGCAATGAATATAAACAGCTTCTGAGGATAAGACAGAAAAGAGCCATATAATGTATACCACCTATAGTTTTTGTATGTATTGAAAATGTGAATATGTGTGGGTTTTTGTTTTGTTTTGTTTTTAACTATGTATTCATTATCTACCTGAGCTACTTATTAAGGAGAGAAGCTTTTCAAGCCAATCAAGTTTAATGACCTCTTGGATAAACTACAAAATTTGCTTTTGTTTAAATAAGTATTTTATGGGCTATTGACAATCTATACATACAGAGACTGATAAATGGGTAGAATTAAATTTACATGTTTTCTTCCAAAGGAGTAACTTTGTGTCTATAGTTGCCTTATACGATAATCATACTCTGTGGATATTTTCTGCAGTTTTGTAGTTATATATCTATAGTCATATAGACTATAGACTGTCCTTTAGTTTTAAAGGGTTACGCTTCTAAGTTTATATTAAAGGACTGTTTCAATAGATGTATAGCATACATTTGTGTGAATAAGATACAAAATATGCCACATATAGAGAAATCTGATCAGATTTATGAACAGAAACCATGAAAAATGTTTCTCCAAGCCCTACAGAGCATCTCTAGATTCTTGTGAGCAGTTAAAAACTGTTTTCAACTGTTTAATAGAATTTTAAAGGAACGATGAGAAAATTCTCTCAGACAAATTGTTACATTTAATCCTTTTTGACTGACTATTTGTCTTAACACTATGAATTTTTACAGTACAGTATTGTTTCCAGAACTGTACTCATGAAAATCCTTTTGAAACTTCTCCAAACCAAAAATCCTGTGATTTAGCAAACTCTAATTGAAGATCTGCCCTTAATATCAAGCTTTATTCTTCTTTGTTGTAAATTTGGTAAATTATTGCTTGCCCTGTCCTTGGCAAGCATGGACAACAGTTGATCATTCTCCTCTATAGAGAGATCTTTGTACACATTCGAAGATTGTGATCATGTCCCAGTTCAGCCTTTACTCTTCTAGACTAAACAAGCTCCATTATTTCAACCTTCCCTCATAGGTCATTTTCTGCACCTCTTATCATTTTTATTACTCTTCTCTGGACTCTATCCAGTTTGTTTACATCTTTTGTAATGACTCAAGCCTGGTCTATGTCCACTAACAGAACCACATTCTTCCTAATGTGGTTAAGACACAGTTTTAAAACAAACAATTAAGACTAAATGGTTTGATCACAAAGTGACTCAAGTGTAAAACATGTTTTTGTGAGATCTATCTCTTCCTTACTAGGTCTATGCAATTCTCATACAACATTGTTAGCCAAGCCAAAAAAAAAAAAAAAAAAAAAAAAAAGGAAGAAAATAAAAGAAAATAAAAGAAAGAAAGAAAGAAAGAAAAAAAAAAAAAAGCTTGGTTAGTAAAATGTGGAAGTGCTTAAACTATTTTGGTCAAGATCATGAGGATCATCCTGTCATTTCTGACTACTTCAGTCAGGCAGGAGATGTCTACAAAATTTTTCTTCTTTTGTGAAAAATGATAAGCTTGACCAACTGCTTATGATATGCTGCTTAAATGCAGACAGAAGCATTCCTTTTCCAAATGTTATAGCAGTCACTTTTTCCATAGTTGTTGAAAGTTATGCCTTGTTTTTAAATAAAATAAATATATAACTTTTTTTTAATACATATATAGAAAAAAAAAAAAAAAACTATCAATCAATAGAATCAATTTAGAATAAAACTTCAGAGTAAAATTGAAAGCTCCACTGCCTTGTGAACTTAAACATTGCCTTTGATCTTATATGATAAGCAAATGACCTGGATCTGTCATTCAGTGTCTGTTCAGAAAGAATAAATCACGAGCTAAGGTAACTCATGGCTTGAATATCATATTGCTGGTTCTCAAGAATAAACAAGATTTCTGTTTTGTTTTTCTTTGAAATCAGGAGGTGCTCTTCAACTTCATGTGTTATATTGTCTATACTACTTTTAATTTTTTTCTCCTCCATCTCTTGCCTGAAATTCAGTTCTAGATGGAAATATATTTTTTTTATTCTTTTTTTTCCCCATTGGTGTTATCCATTTGGTTTATAGCTTCTTACAGAAGCAGAAGTAGACTTCAGAACTTTACTAGATTCTACTTGTGTGATAGTTAGGATTTAAATTGCATTAAGCTTGTCTCAAACATATACTCATGATGCAGAACTCCAAATAATTCCAATGTTTCAGTTTACCAGAAGTGAGCATACCTGTGCAAGTATGCAGTAGGTATTGATGGGTACTGTATAGCATAACTATTTTTGAACAAGAAGCTACTTTGGTTTTGATGTGCTGCTGTAATGTATGCAATTTCGTGTTGGTAATCAGAGCAGCTAATGGTTACAAATGTATTTGTCAACTTTCCCGTGTTGGTGACTGCTTTTTAAGGGCTGCTTGTAACAGCTGATAACAGACGGTGAATTTCTATCCAGGAAGAGTTTGGATTAAGAAATTGTTATGTCATCTCTTCTTTAGCCCCAGATTCCCTGGTCCCTGACTCCTCTTAGTTCCTTCCTCCACACTGGAGTATCTATATACCCCTAATACTTTCACTAACTTGGCTATGTGCTGAGTGCTATTCAACTACCAGTGTCCTCCTTCCCAAATATATGCTCACTCCCAAGCCTTTTCAAGATTCCCCCAAATGTCCTTTTTCTTCAGAAGGCCTTTGTGCACATGAAGGTGCAGAGTACATCTCCGTACCCACAACCCTGAAGAGCTGATATGATGGATTGTCTTCTACAGGTTGTTCAGAATTACAGCCTGACTCTCTCCCAGGCATTGAATCAATCTGTGCAAGCTGGGTGGGTAGCTTAGGGGGTATCTACCCCTCGATTATCTGTCTCAAGAAGGTGCTTCTCTTCTTTTGGTTATATTAGAATACTCATTTCTGAAATGGCAATACAGGATCAATTTTCCATAGGACATAAAAGACATGTAGCAGACCCACTCAGAAGGGATAAATGATTAGCAGTACCAATAAAAATCATAGGGAAGGAAAGAAGGGAAGAGATCTGGGCATTGAAATGTGTTGTTTGTTTGTTTGTTTGTTTCTAATAATTACTTATTGTTTCTTGTTCAATAATGCTGGCCTCATTTTGCAGATTCTTGAATCCGTGCCACTGCTTTTCATACAGATGTAAGTATTTAACTTTCAGCTGCCTGCTAGTAATAAATATGTATAAGCTTTGAGATGCATATGTATGTTTTTGGATTTTCTTCCTTAAGCAGTCATTTGAGAACTGGAAGGCATGGCTATGGCAGGAGGTCAAAGGGATATTTTACAAACACATCTCAGTGTTTGTAAATATTTGAAAAAGGCTAGTTCTCCTCTTAGCTTCCAAGGCTCGGCTTTTGACCATTTGAGTCTGGTATTCCACTGAAAACTAGATTTAGGGTTTTACATCATCATCCCTACCTTACGTTCATACTTGCCTGTGCCAGATTTAATATGCAAATTCAACTGAATACAAATACTTCAGTAGCATGTCCTTTTTTTCTCTTTGATCACAGATCATACCCAACTCTGGTTCTGTATTAGTCTGGTGAATTTTTGCTGATCTTTAATCTCTGTGGCTGAACTACTGTACACAGAATCTCTGTGTACAGAACTAACAGTTACTTAACAAATAACACATATTTTTCTCTATGTCCAGTATAGCATGGGATTCAGCTTGAGCCTGACAGCTGAATTTAGCTTTCTGAAGTATGATAGTTACCTAGCTTTCCAGTGGTATGGAGATGTAGTCACTATCAACGTGGTTGTAAACTGGGGCTGAATCTTAACCCTAGTTATATTCTAGTTTTGATTTTTTTCATCTGTATTTCTGAGACTTTAATTAGCTTAAGAATGGCTTTCAAATTAATATTTTCACTAGAAAAAATATTAAACTGATCGAGAAAACTTTGGAATTGCTTTGGAATTCAGATTAAGGATCCAGAGGTCAGATACCCAACCAAAACTTCCACCTCTCTCAAACTGATGAAATTAGAATAAGAAACTCCTGACAAGTTCTCAGAACACTTTGACTTTTCCCTCCTCGGTCAAATATTTAAAGGTAAGGGTTGTTTGGTTGGTTTTAATGGTTTTTTTTGTCTGTTTGTTTGTTTGTTTTGTTTTCTGTTCTTTTGTAACATACAGCCTCCTTTCCGTTTCATGTCCACATTTATTCTTTGCATTGCCTAGCAGCTTGGAATGGAGTATGCTATATTTTTACAACTTTAAAAACTAACAAGTGGCCTGAAACAGAGGGAATAGATTTGGTGACCCTGTGTACAGAATGAAAAGACAGGAAAGGGACCTGAGAAGAAATGTTTTGTATAAAACTGTTGACCTCGGTTCCTGTGGAAAAAGGCTATATAGGTTTCATAAAGTTCAACTTTTCATTTGGCTCGTAACTCAGTTCTGCCTTGTTATTTGAAATAAAGCACAAGGTTTTCCTTGAATCTGTCACTCAGGAAAGATTTAAATAAAGTGTATAAGGGGATGTATTCAAATGTAGTCAGACAGCTTAATGATCAGACAGATTTTTTCCATTACTGTTAATCAGGAGGTAGTGATGAGGGCCAGTGATACAACCAGGCAAGCTCACATGTCTTGTAAGCATGCTTTTTAGTCATGCTCTAACCCTTAAAATAATCTTGAATCCTCTCCATTTTTAGCAAAGCAATGTGTGTGGAGGGGGGAGCTGTGGGGGGTTGTGGTGGTGGTAGTGGTAGGGGAGTGTAGATAAACCCTCAGACTCTTCAAGATTTTTCTGTCCTTTCCCGTTCTTCATCTCTCAGAATTTTGGAAAGAGACCTACCACCTGCCTGCCAGGTAACATGTAGAGGGACCCTTATCATTTTTCTGTCTGCCTGACAGGAGCTGGGTTAACAGTCTTGTAAGACTGCCAGTAAGGTGCTGAACAACCAAAGGCATTCTCAGCCACCCTGGGCTCTGCACACTGCCTGCACACAGAGCTTAGTTCCTGTACATCATATATGTTTTACCTATGTATCTCTTTTCTCAAAAGCTTATCCTCTGCAATGCTTTTTATCCATAAATACATGACAGCTGTGTATATGACCTAGTCAGCTTTAAAAGAAGCAGGCACTACATGTACTCGTTTACTCAATGTGAGCAATATTTAGGTTAGGTACAAAGAGTCCTTTCGTAGTACTACCGGCAGTCCACCAGATGTCATGCTATCACAAAAATGGCGATTTATGTGTATCTGGAAAGTACTGCAGTTGTAACTCTCCAGAAACTGCACGATCTGTTCAGGCAGCTTCAGTGTAAGGTGTTCAGGCAAGCAGAAACATTGAGCAAAAATGTTCCTAGGTCTACATAAAATGTAAAAAAATGCACCCTCAAGCTTTAATCCCTAGTTCTACACAAGTTGCCGATTCTCAGTGGAAGGGAAAGGAATTGCACCAGGTCGTTTGTCCATCAAAAAAAAAAAAAAAAGTCCTGTTGTGTATTTTTATCTTGTGATCAGCAAGACCAGATCATAAATGTATCAAAACCAGGAAAGCTTATTGCAACACTCAAAACTCTCACTTTATGCAATCAATACTCATCTGAATGCTTCTAGAAGTTGTTGTTCTTTTTAAATTAAAGTACTGCAGAAGTTACTCTTCAGAGAAGGAATCATCCTTCCTCTATTGTGTAGGGAAAGAGGGAGAAAATTTCAAAGTGGAGTTGCCAGATACTCAAGTTGTAGAAGTGCTAAATGAAGCAGGTTAAATAGTTAACCTCGTTAAATAATAGTTAAACTCGTTAAATAGTAGGTCTAAATGGACATGTAAAAAGAGACAAAAAAACTTGTGATGCTGTCAACACAATGCCCATAAACATATGTCTACACAAACACTCAAAGTCTGACTGCACTTCGGAAAATCTGATCTTCCAAACAGCAACAACTGTCATACACTAACACCAGAGGCTTTAGGTAAGATTCATGCCAGTTGCATGGAGCAGTCTGTGAGTGTGATGGCAAAGGAAATGAATGCAGGACCAATGGCATGAGACTATGAAAAGATGCCTGCTGCTATGTTTTGCCCCATACATACCAGTTTCATACTCGTCCGTACTCAAGATGTACCACACCTGTACAGATCAGAGTGGGACAATCACTTCCCTCAACTGGTCTCACAGACTTTGCAAATTTTGTTATATTCTGTAGTTTCTTGTATCTATGCTCAGTGATTTTTTAAGGTTAAGAATGTAGAACATGATCATGAAATATGAAAGGAAATAAGTAGAATAAAATCTGAATTCTGTGTTGGGATAAGACACACTTTAAAATGGGTACCAACAAAAGAATATTTTAAGTGTTTTTGTTTGTTTTCCCTTATAGAGAAATTTTGAGTGTTGTTGAGTTTTAATAAAACCAGATACCAAGTAAGAAAAGAAAGCATGCTTCAACATAACTCCTTCTTTCTTCTTTCTATTGGAAATTATTTTCACTGAAAAATTCCTTCTTTATCTGAAAACAGCAAGTACATCACCATCACCAAGAGTTCAAGAACTGCCAATCAGTTTGGCAATAGGCTAGAACCTAGTTGTGAAAACATGCAGCTGTTTTGGAATTTTTTGGAAAAAAAATAAATGAATCAGGCATAGCTGAACTATGCTATTGGAGAACTATTAGGATGAAGAAGGGAAGAGATCTAAATCTTCTTGTTTGACCAGAGGGAGAATAGTATGAGATAAGGCACAACAGGCACAGCAGTAAATATGTATAGGCTCATCAAAAACTAATTTAGCCTGAAAACTAGAAAGCACTAGTAGTTATCAAAGCAGTGAGGTTCCAAAACAATCTTCCCTTACAAATAATGACAGAGAGACACTGTTTTTTTTTTAAGAATAGGACTTAGTGAGTGTTGCGGATTAACCCCAGTAGGCAGCTCGGCACCACACAGATGATCTCTTGCACCCCCAGAATGGGATGGGAGAAAGAATCAGGAAGGTAAAAGTATGAGAACTCATAGAGGTAAAGACAGTTTAATGCTAAAACAAAAGCTGCAGAAGTACACAAAGCAAAACAAGGAATCCATTCACTGCTTCACAATGGCAGACAGATGTTCAGCCATTTCTATGAAAGGAAGGTCCATCACCTGTAATGGTGTCTTGGGAAGACAAACACCATCATTCCAACAATCCCCTCCTCTTCCTACTTTCCTCCCTCCTCCCCTCTCCCCCGCCTTTTTCCATCCCATCTTATATTACCGAGCATGATGTCATATGGAATGGGACATCCCTTTTATCATTTTGTGAGAGCTGTCTTGATTGTGTCCACTCCCAGATTCTTGTGCACCCCCAGCCTCTTCTCAGCACAAGAAGCTGAAAAGTCATTGACTCCATTAAAGCACTGCTCTGCAACAACTAAAACATTTCTGTATTATCACCACTAATCAAAATATCAAATATCCAAAACATAGCATCATAGGAGTCTCTATGAAGAAAATTAACACTATCCCAGACAAAATCAAGACAGTAAGGAGTAAGGTAAATGTGAAGTAAGAAATCAATGCTAAAGGGATTTCTATAGGTATTGTAAACTAATCAGGACTGAGACAGAATGGCTCTGGAAGATTGAAGGGATTTCTATAGATATTGCGAACTAATCAGGACAGGACTGAGACAATGGAAATGATTTCCTGGAACTCATTGTAATAAAGATCACCCTTTCAGGAATATTTATAGAAAATCCCTTACCTGTGTAACCCCTTCTGTATAAATACAAGATGAACTACTATGGTGGGTGTGCATGATTGTGGTGGGACTAGCCCCCGTGCTGCCCACCTACTTTAAACATACCTACTTTACAGGTTGTGGAATCTGTTTTCCGCAAGTCAATTGGCAGTAACTATGAAGTCATTTTGGTGATCTGAAAGGTAACTTCTTTATTCCAGTGTTTTTTAACAAAGGTTGTTGTGTTATTATGCATTCTTTTGAATCATGCAGACATATTAATGTATCTCTAAATTAATAGAATAGTTCACTTGGAAGAGACCTACAAAGATCATCTAGTTCAACTGCCTGACTACTTCAGGGCTAACCAAAAGTTAAAGCATTAACCAAGTTAAGGGCATTAACCAAATGTCTTGTACACTAACAGGCATGAGGCATCAATCACCTCTCTAGAAAGTCTGTTCCAGTGTTTGACCATCCTCACAGTAAAGACGTTTTTCCTTATGTCCAGTCTCACCCTTCCCTGGTGCATAATTATGTTGTTCCCACATGTCTTATCATTGGTTCCCAGTGAGCAAAAACAGGCACCTCCCTCTCCATTTAGCCTCCCTGAGAAGGTGTAGAAAGCAATAAGGCCACATCTTGGCCTCCCTGTTTTCCAAACTAGACAACCCAAGTGTCCTCAGACTCTCCTCATTGGACATGCCTCCCAACCCTTTTACCACCTTTGTTGCTCTCCTCTGGATGCATTGAAGGATCTTAGGAGGTTTTGTTTGTTTGTTTGTTTGTTTTGTTTTGTTTTGTTTGTTGGTGTGTTTTGTTTGTTTTTGTTTTGTTTTTATTGTGGAGCCAAAAACTACTGTACACAATATTCAAGGTTAGGTCACACTGAAACTAAACATAATGGGAGAATAACCTCTTTTGACTGTATGGTTATGTTCTTATGATCTTAGTTTTTATGTATTTCAGACTCCTTAAGAAGTGTCCTGTACAGAAGACTAAGCAAAAGATTAATTGCAACATGCTTTTTCTCACAAGCAGAAAGACACAGCAGATATTGGGAAATGCGTATCTTAAGTGAGCAAATATTCTTTCAAGTCAGAGAACACAAGGAAATAGAGTATGTGACTCATAGTTTATAGTTTACTATGCAGTGAACAGAATTACAAGATCAATGACTACAATACTTTTCACTGGCATATGCAAATTCCTATGGGTTTGTTTTTCTGCCTCTACAATCAGGTAGTACTACTGAATGATGAAAGGGCTTAATTTAATTTCAGGTCTCTAATCTCTCAGGTGAAAATCCAAAATCAGAGATTTTAAACAGTATTCTGAAGTATTATCTAAGATCCTTCATTATTTCATCTTGTTATTTATTTTATTAACACAGGACAACCTATTAACTATTTTGATGGGTCAGGAAACAAATAGGACAAACAGGAAGCAAATTACTTCAGCCCAGATACAGGTAGAAAAAAAAAAAAAAATTGATTATACAGAAAGAATAACAGACTAGAATGAAATATTCCATTCTTATTGTTTATTACCTGCCAGTCTCTGAATGATGTTGAATTGGAAGAATTTGACTTTTTATAAATAGCTTAATTATTTCAAAGAGGGCAAATAAGGCTATACTTCAGTACCTATAGGAAAGTCTTAATCTATATGGCTGTTGGAAGGAAGATTTTTGAAGGAAACTTTCCATCTTTAGAAATATGTTACTGAATTTAGGAATACCACAGTCATTTTAATTTCCCGTTTTAAAAAGAAAACAGTTTTTGTTTTTTCTTCTCAGCATTTTCTACAGAGAACTGGCAATAAAAGTGAAATGGGTTGAAACACTGCTGAATTTCTTATGAACACTAGAAATTTGAAGAAAATTCAGACCAAAGGTTTGGAGCACAAAATCCATAAAAGATCTCATTAAATGAATGTTATGTAAGTGGGTGTAATGGTGTATTTTGTATTATAAAGCATGTCTTTTTTATAAGAATTCATAGAATAAATTCCAGTTTTATATAATATTCTTTAATAATTCTGTATATTGTATTGTGGAAAAATTGACTGAGATCAGTCTATTTTTTATGTTTAAATAAAAGTTGCAGTGTTGTTTGTTTTTTTGGGGGGTCTACTTAGAGCTAAAATGACTACATGTGTTACAGCAGTTGAACTTGACAATATCTGTAAGCAGTTCTTTCTTGCAGGTATTCAAGTCATAATGGATGACATTATATGAACATCAACATGCATAACCTCCTTTGTGAAGGATCTCTTTTAACAGATATAGCTGTCTGCCACTCACCTGCATTTTGTGTACCTGCGTGAAGCTTTTACCTCCTCTGTGCTCAGTGATATGAAGCTCTTCTGTAACAAAAGACTGAAAACTTTTTTGCTGGAACATGAGTGAGTCAGAAACGTATGTGTAGAAGTTAATTTTTGCAGTAACTGCAAGGCATGTATCAGCTTTTCCTCTAATGCAGTAACTTATATCACATACACCAGGTTAAGTTAACCACCTGCTGAACTATTCTGAAGAGACTGACAGCTTTCTCTCCACATCCTTCCCCTGCTCCCCAGTACTACTCTGTAGACTATCTGACTTTTGAACAGTCTTTTCAAGTGTTTAAAACATTCTGCTGCTCCTTGGCCCATCTGTTCCTTGCTGGTCTGATGGTCTGACCCCCCTCTGTTCACTCCATTGTCTATGGTTAAAATAATGCCCAAACTGGCAAAAACATGTTACTGTGGTCTCCTCTTTATCTTCCCCTTGTTTATCATTCTCTAAATTAGAAAGCAAAATCTTTGCTTCAGAGGCAGCCAAATCCATCACTGATCCTACTAATAATAGGGAAAAAAAAGTAATAAGGGTGGTATTTCAGTAAACATAGATTGTCATAGTGCTTTCCAAACCAATTTTGGAATCTCTTCAGCAGAAAGGTTTAGTTTTCCCAAGGGCTGATATCACAGTAGGCCAGAAGTATAATACACAATAATATAAATAAAACATGAAATTTCAAAGGCATATGAATGCTATCAACTCTTGCCTTTCTGGAATAAGATTACAGAAGGCACCCTCAAAATCTCCTGAAATAGTGGTAACATGAAGAGAGAATTCTTCTGACTAGTCCTGGGTTTTAATAGGAAGGATATACAAATACAACATTTTATTTTGGATTAGCTTTAGGTTTACATTTTTGAGTCAGTTTAAGGCTGAATTGGACAAGATCTGTTTTGGCTTTGGCTGAGCCAAAAATCTCCTGAGCTCTTTTCAGTAGATTTTGGCCATCTTGAAAAGACAAAATGAAAAAGAGATTATTGTTTACCAGAAATAAATGTTGGCATTTGGGGCTTCAGCAGGACTTTGACAGCAGCATGGTGGCATGGCGGTTTTTTGTTTGTTTGCTTTATTCATGTCTTTCATCTATAATGGCTGAATACAGGGATGCTGTTCGTGTTTGTAGGGAGAAAGTTCGAGTGGCCAAAGCACAGCTAGAGTTGAAGCTGGCTGTGTCTGTGAGAGAAAATAAAAAGGGTTTTTTTAGATATGTAAATGGAAAAAGGAGAACTAAAGAATACATAGGGCCGCTCCTTGATAGGGAAGGTCTCCTCACAGACGATGACATAGGCAAAGCAGAGACGCTTAACGCCTTCTTTGCCTCTGTCTTCAATGCCGATGATGGGCTTCGGGACCGAGGGTGCCCTGAGCTGGAGGACCGGGACGGTGGGGATGACAAACTCCCAACTGACCCTGAACGTGTGCGGGATTTGCTACTCCACCTGGATCCCTACAAGTCCATGGGTCCGGATGGGATTCATCCCCGGGTGCTGAAAGAGCTGGCGGATGTCATCGCGGAACCTCTTTCAATTATTTTTCAACGATCCTGGGAATTTGGAGAGGTCCCGGTAGACTGGAAGCTGGCAAATGTTGTGCCAATTTTCAAGAAGGGTCAGAAAGAAGACCCTAGCAATTACAGGCCTGTCAGTCTCACGTCAGTGCCTGGTAAAATCATGGAGAAGTTGGTTCTCGGACTTATTGAGGCGCACCTGGGGGACAGAGCAGTCATTGGTCCCAGCCAGCATGGGTTTGTGAAGGGTAGGTCCTGCCTAACTAACCTGATTTCCTTTTATGATAAGATCACCCGTATGGTGGACCAAGGGAAACCAGCTGATGTGATTTTTTTGGACTTCAGCAAGGCTTTTGACACGGTTTCCCATAGGATCCTACTGGACAAAATGTCCACCATACAGCTAAATAAAAACATCATACGATGGGTGAGCAATTGGCTAACGGGCAGGGCCCAAAGGGTTATGGTAAATGGGGCTGCGTCAGGCTGGCGGGCGGTCACCAGTGGGGTCCCTCAAGGCTCCATTTTAGGGCCGGTACTTTTCAATATTTTTATAAACGATCTGGATGTAGGAATAGAGGGTATTTTGAGCAAGTTTGCTGATGACACCAAACTTGGAGGAGTTGTGGACTCAAATGAGGGCGTAAAGGCCTTACAGAGGGATCTGGACAGGTTGGAGAGCTGGGCGATCACCAACCGCATGAAGTTCAATAAGAGCAAGTGCCGGGTCCTGCACCTGGGACGGGGAAACCCTGGCTGCATGTACAGACTGGGCGATGAGACGCTGGAGAGCAGCCTGGAAGAGAGGGATCTGGGGGTCGTGGTAGACAGCAAGTTGAATATGAGCCAGCAGTGTGCCCTGGCAGCCAGGAGGGCCAACCGTGTCCTGGGGTGCATCAAGCATGGCATCGCTAGTAGGTCAAGGGAGGTGATTGTCCCGCTCTACTCTGCGCTGGTGCGGCCTCACCTCGAGTACTGTGTGCAGTTCTGGGCACCACAGTATAAAAAGGACATGAAACTGTTGGAAAGTGTCCAGAGGAGGGCTACGAAGATGGTGAAAGGCCTGGAGGGGAAGACGTACGAGGAACGGCTGAGGTCACTGGGCCTGTTCAGCCTGGAGAAGAGGAGACTGAGGGGAGACCTCATCACAGTCTACAACTTCCTCGTAAGGGGGTGTCGAGAGGCAGGAGACCTTTTCTCCATTAACACTAGTGACAGGACCCGCGGGAACGGGGTTAAGCTGAGGCAGGGGAAATTTAGGCTGGACGTCAGGAGGGGGTTCTTCACAGAGAGGGTGGTTGCACACTGGAACAGGCTCCCCAGGGAAGTGGTCACTGCACCGAGCCTGGCTGAATTTAAGAAGAGATTGGACTGTGCACTTAGTCACATGGTCTGAACTTTTGGGTAGACCTGTGCGGTGTCAAGAGTTGGACTTGATGATCCTTAAGGGTCCCTTCCAACTCAGGATATTCTATGATTCTATGATTCTATGAATACAATTTTAAGTGCACAAGGTTTGATAGCTAGCTAGGGAATGAGTATGATTTTAATTCTAAATATCAAAAAGTATTCATCACTGTTTCCTGATCTGTTGGACTGCTTCCTGAATATCTCGATGTCATTAACTTCTTTGTGACCTTAAGGAGAGTGAGTGGCTGGAGTGGCTGTTTAAATATTCTTCCTCCATTAGGAATTGTAATTTAATCTTTTTTTTTTTTTTTTTTTTTTTTTTTTTTTTTTTCCTTCACCTCCTGGTGGTGAATTTCCACCAAAACTGTTGCTTCTCACACGCAAGTTTCAGCTGTACCCTAAGATCAACGAGATACTGACTGCTGTAGTTTTCACTGTCAGGGAGGCGCTAGTCCTCTTGTACCACCCTTTAGAAAATAACAAGCTTTTTTCCTGAAAAATAATAGCAAGAAGTATTCCTCAGGCATATGCTGGATGGAAAGGGAAAAATCATCCCTTTGCCTGCTAAGG
Source organism: Netta rufina (assembly GCF_964035555.1). Classification (NCBI taxonomy): domain Eukaryota; kingdom Metazoa; phylum Chordata; class Aves; order Anseriformes; family Anatidae; genus Netta; species Netta rufina. The sequence continues at coordinate 110,950,046 of NC_140124.1, forward strand.
ATCTTTTCCACTACTCAGCCAGTTAACATGTTGTCAGAAGCAGAAGTAAAAACACCATTGTGTATATGGAAATAATAGATAAGAGAATATTTATTTAAGTTAGGTGTTTTCAGATCACATGACCTGATGAGACAAATTTCAGTTTCAAATAGCAATGCCAGAAAAAGCCTGGGAAACATTAAAAATGTGGACTGGAATTTGAGATTTTGGGGGTATTTGGAAATAAATATTCAAAAATTTGAATTATGGTTAATTTTCAAGTCATTTCCTGGAAAAAAACATGCTGAATAAAATAATTGTCAGGCACCTAGGAAATGAAAACATGAATTCGTCAGGAACAAAGTAAGTTAAACTAAGCTAGTTTCCCTCCAAAATGAAGTAATAGGTCTTTTGCATAGTGGAGAAGCTAATGTTACGGTACTTTAAGAAGCATTTCAATGCAGTTTCTGAAAGCAGTCTCTTAAGGAATGAATACCTGATATTTAAAAACTGACATTTATCATGCAAATACATAAAATGGTAGGGAGAACACTTCTAAAATTACTCATTAAATTTGACTCTGAAAGGGTCTCTTCTGCTTCTAGTCAATGCTTGGAGACTGAGTTGAAAGCAGTATTTACTAAATATAAAGTTATCATTACATTAAGAGTTTAGGGTCCCTAAAAAATAACACTTATATTAACTCTCCAGTAGTAAACAGTACTTCTACCCCCAAAACTACAACTCATGTTAGTCAAATACATGGAATCACATCCCTGTGACAACAATCAGTAGTCTCTATAAAGATTGCTGTCTGCATTTCACAGACAGAATCACACAGAATTTCTAGGTTGGAAGAGACCTCAAGATCATCAAGTCCAACCTCTGACCTAACGTTAAGAGTCCCCACTAAACCATATCCCTAAGCTCTACATCTAAACGTCTTTTAAAGACTTCCAGGGATGGTGACTCCACCACTTCCCTGGGCAGCCTGTTCCAGTGTCTAACAACCCTTTCGGTAAAGAAGTTCTTCCTAACATCTAACCTAAAACTCCCCTGGCGCAACTTAAGCCCATTCCCCCTCGTCCTGTCACCAGGCACGTGGGAGAACAGGCCAACCCCACTTCTCTACAGCCTCCTTTAATGTACTTATAAAGAGCAATAAGGTCGCCCCTGAGCCTCCTCTTCTCCAGGCTGAACAAGCCCAGCTCCCTCAGCCGCTCCTCGTGGGACTTGTTCTCCAGGCCCCTCACCAGCTTCGTCGCCCTTCTCTGCACCCGCTCAAGCACCTCGATGTCCTTCTTGTAGCGAGGGGCCCAAAACTGAACACAGTACTCGAGGTGCGGTCTCACCAGAGCCGAGTACAGGAGGACGATCACCTCCCTAGCCCTGCTGGTCACACTGTTTCTGATACAAGCCAGGATGCCGTTGGCCTTCTTGTCCACCTGAGCACACTGCTGGCTCATATTCAGCCGACTATCCACCATCACTCCCAGGTTCTTCTCTGCCTGGCAGCTCTCCAACCACTCATCTCCCAGCCTGTAGCTCTGCTTGGGGTTATTGTGCCCCAGGTGCAGGACCCGGCACTTGGCCTTGTTGAACTTCATGCAGTTAGAGGCATGCAGGTTAAGAACAATGTTGATTGCTAGAGAAGGTTGAGAAGAGAAGCAAAAAGATCTTTCAGGGGTGTGGCAAAAGCCATGTGAGAGGGCCTGTTGCAGGAATCAGGATGGTTTATGTAATAAATGACTGAGTCCCAAATAAGATTGCAATTAAAGTTTACAATTTATTAAATGAATAGAGGCAAACAAACAGCACTGGGTGTGCCAGGAGTCTCCGCTCCACCAAGACGCACACAAGTTACATCAGGCAGCTGGTTTTTATGCTCCTAGGCTAATATATATTCATTACTACGTAGAAAAGGCAGGGTTATTATAATTAGTTCCCAGAGTCCAAAACCTCCCACTGGCACATGAGTATCAGTCTCCGGTGGTCTCTCTGGGGGTCTCTTGTGCTGAAGGCTCGTAGTCTTCCTCCCAGGCTTTGTCCTTCAGTTGTCCTTCAGCTTATACCTCTCCTCATTTAGTAGTCTCTGGGCCATATGTCAGAGACTTGTGCAGCATCTCGTGCAATAGTCAGCAGTTATCTCAAAACCCTTCTTTCTTTTATCTCCTAGACCCAGACCTGGGCCTCAATGTTAACCCTTCAAATTCCCTACTGACATGAATTGCTGGACAATTCCTTTGCAAGATACAAGAACTACATACATTAATCACTCTGTTTTTCTTAGACTTGTTGTTATACAAGGATATGATTTCATCATATCATGCGGCCCTAGCATTGTTCCATATTGACACGAATCAGATGAACATATTTCACAATACCCCATCTCCTTTTCCATGGTATTGATTCATGTTTTCCTTTCCAATTGAGTCAATACTTGCTGAATTGGTATCAATTTTGGATCTTCTTTTGTTTTTATTATCATCAGGGAATGGGCTTTCTCTTTCTCTGGTTCTGGGTCAACAGGTACCACAGATATTTGCATTCCTTGTATAACCGAGTGTATTAGTCTGGTTTTAAAGGTATTAAACATGGAATTATTAACAATCCTCCACATATCCCCAATACAACGATCCTTATTTTAGCAAACCAATCACTGCCCATAAAGCCCCTCCCATAATCCTCCTAGATCAATTCCATTCCAAGTTTGAACTGGGACATGTGCAATTTTCTTCATTTCTTTTACAAGTTCATTTACAGCTTTTCCTTCTGTTGTGGTTTAACCTGGCCAGCAGCTAAACACCACACAGCCGTTCTCTCACCCTCCCCGCTCCCTCTCTGGGATGGGGAGAGAAATGGGAAAGTGAAGCCTGTGAGTTGAGATAAAGACAGGTAAATAATAACAATAATAATAAAGACAATAATGATGATAATAGTACTACTAATGATAATGTGTATGAAACAAGTGATGCACAATGCAATTGCTCACCACCTGCTGACCAATGCCCAGCCTAACCCTGAGCAGTCCAGACCTCCTCCTTCTTGTGCTAGTAAATAATTCAAAGCTAAGCAAATTTGTTACAAAGCAGTTCTCATCTTGGTATTTTGCTTTGCAATTAATCCGAGTGCATCTCCGGTTTTATTTACTGCCATTTCTACTACAGCTTGTAACTTAATTAAGCATATATATTGGGGTCCTATAGCCCCAGGATCCATCTTCTGCCCACTTAGGTGGATCATAATAGGCAAATGCCTTCAATCAAGGGATTGTGCCTGCTTTCAGGGTTGATTTGGGCTTGTGTTACTGTTCAGCCTGTCGGGGTGATCCAGCTCCCGGAAAACTAATCACAATTTTATATGGGTTTAAAAAAAAGTTCTTATGGTATTTTCTCGGGACAACCTGACCTTAGTGAGGGAGAAGTCCAGTTGAGGCCCTCTCACTCGGCAGTCCCATACCCATATACCCATAGGGGTTGCCTTGGTAGACCATGCACACTGCAGTGGAGGGTCCTGTCCTGGTCTTGCCTTCTCCTTTTCCTCCCTTCAGGCTTGTCCCCTTTATCTGGTGCCCTTAATTCATGAAAAGCCTTGTTGCCAGAATATTAGTCCCTCTTTAGCCTTAGTTTCAGTTCCCCAGAAGTGGGCTCAACCCTCCAAGCTTTGGTAGTTATTGGTCCCTTTACTCTGGATGCATGGGTCCAACCCCTTTCTGCTGTTCTCGCAGTTGTTTCAGTAGTAAGTAGAACAAGGTACAGTTCCTCCCATTGGGGGTTCAATGATTTTTTCCTTCCAGATTTTTATTAAGACCTTGTCTCCTGGTTGTATCTTATGAATAGCCCCATGAAAACCACAGTGGGGTGTTTTGTGTTAAAATTCCATTTTCCCTTAATTGTTGTAGTTGTTTCCCTGTCATGATCACATATTTCTGGCTTTCATAATTCTCTATCAAAGAATAATCCAATGAAATTTCTTGGGAATACAGTATTCCATATAATATCTCATAAGGTGAGATACCTGTTTCACTATGGGGCATAGTCCTAATATTCAATAATGCCAATGGCAAACATTTTATCCAAGACATTTTCATAGACATATTTCACAATTTATATTGGAGAAGACTGAGGTGAGATCTTCTAATGCCTTTAAAAACTAGAAGTTTCTAACAAAAAGAGAGAGAAGTATAAAATCTTCTCCATAGACACTGTGGAAAAGATGAAGAGGAGTCTTGAGCTTGAATTACACATGGAATGTTTAGATTAATAGGAAAAAGAAATCTTTCCAGTAGAGAGGAATATTAAACAGTGAAATAGACTCCTGTGGTCTCCAAACCATGTTCTGTCCGAAACCTCCTGTCTTTGATGCTGGCCTTCTTTGGAATAGCTCAACAGATACTTGCCAGGAGTAACATAAATGTATCTGGTTTTGCTAATACTTTGTGGAAAATCTGAATGGCTTCTTTAAAGTTCCTTCACTTTTGCCTCCATCATTCTCCTAAAAGTTTAATGAAATCCAGACTTAAGATACATTTTTATCATTTTTATTATTTTGAGTCTGGAGTTCAAGGTGGTTTTTTTGCCCTCTTCTCCCAATTCTAGCCAGCACTACCACTGAGCAGCATGTGGCTTAATAGTTTTAATAAATATGGTTGGCTCTCCCTCTAGTGGCTTCGCTCAGTTGGGATTCATTTAGGAGCAAGAGATCAAGGACCAGTACACACAGATGGACAAATGTTCAGTAACCTTATATGATATTTCGGATTTCCTATCAAAATTACAATTGACCTTTATACCACTGCTGTGATCACAATTAGAGATATATCTGTGACTTCTGTTGGAAACAGGCAGCTGGGAGTTGGCTGCTTTATGCTTCAGGTTTCCATAAGCTCACTTAGCCCTTGTAACAACAGATAGTATCTCATGTTTTCTGCCCCAATCTTTTTAATTTTAAATAAGCCATAGACATTCAATACATTTCTAAAAAGTAGGCACATTAGTTCAAGGCAAGGTAGGCTTTTAAAAGACTACAAAAAAAAAAAAAAAAAAAAAAAAAAAAAAAGGCAATGTTAGTCCAAAACAGTGGAAATTGCAGATGGTCTCCAGATCCTGAAATTTAGTTTGCAAGTTGATATTAGGTATTAAAACGGTTTGGCAAACTACACTACTCAGCTCTCCAGCCACGATTTCTGTGGCCACCTCAGGTGCCTTGCCAGTTGCTGGCTCCTCCTGGCACCCCTGACCTTAGAGGGGAGTGATGGGCCTTGTTACACTGGGCAAGGGGACTCTAATGCCATGTGTACTGATGGAATTAGCTCGCCATGCACACATATTCACCATAAAGACATATACACCTTTCTACTTCTTGGTTTGCTCTTGAGAGGGAGAGGAGATATCTAATTATCTTCTGTGTGGCTTTTATATCCTGTAATTCATCTTTCTAACCTACTCCATTCCATGGGTTGTAAGACCAACTAGCTTCATAGTTTGGCTCTCTTTTTGCTCACTAAAAGTGTAGCATTGTACTTTTAAAGTTTTACAATATTATACACTAAAGGAATTGTATGCAGTACAGAGGCTTTGACCTGTATGCCCTGATCTGAAGACCCATGTTCATGCTTCACTCGTAGTACTGATCTAGCATTTGTCTTGCTGTGGTTTACTTTGTACTTCTATTCAGAAAATTTCATACAGATTTCTAATTTTAAAGGTCTAGAACATAAGCATGTTCATGCATATTTTGTTTTTGGTAACAAATTATGGTGAAGAATATTACACTGATGCAGAAATATATAACTAAAGAACTGTTTATTTTAATGTGAGAATGTAGATTGTTACTTAAAATGTATTTATTACATTGCTCTAAAAGTGTAAAAAGTGTACTCTGAACAGCAATATTGCTTTATTTTCAATCAATTTTTCTGACTCTTTCTCTCTCTCCCTCTCTTTTGGCAACAGCAAGTAAAGTTAGTCTTGGAGAAAACAAAAACTTGAGAAGGAAGTGGAAGATTTAATAAAGTGAATAATTAAGTAGCTCAGACATTACAAAAAAAATATTGAGTTTCACAATGAAGTTGAATAATTTTATATTTTTAATTTTATAGAGCACTATTACTGTGCAGAGATTTCAACTAGAATGTATTGTTGTTTACTAAGGTTTTTTGTTTTTACTGGAATAATGTTGAATATTAAAAACAGTTGAAATATATAATTTCTGAAGAGATATGAAGTGAAATTGTAACAGCCTACATGTAGTTTGATAGCCTATTAATATTATAAATTACTATTAAAAGTCCTTAATAAATAATGCTTAGAAGATGTTAAAAATATCTGTTATAGACTCAGATTTTTTTTTATATACGAAGCTTATTTCTGATTAAAGTAGTTGATAATTATAAATGATATTGCATATGAATGCTGAATGAGAGAAGAAGTAAAATGTTACTTTCTTGTGGCTGATTATATTAGTCATTCAGACTATAAATTACTGATGATTAACGTGTGCATGTTTTGAATAAAATACAGCAGCGTTTTATGAACACTTGCTAAATCTTCTATTAGAAATATGGAAACATCCTTCTTCATTCTCAAAGTGTTCTTTTTATCACACTTTATTTCATTTTTTAAAGCATTCCTAACTGTTTCACAATGATAGAATATCTTTCAGTAATTACAGTGAAATATACTTTAAAAATGAGGTTGAAATAACATTATCCATATTTTTGCTGATGTACCAATTTATGGTGCTGGCAAACAGCAGTTTGATATGTGTTTCTTTATATTTTGTTTGAGTTACACATTTATCAAGGTGTTACACATTCAATGCAAAGTTCAGAACTATTGTAAAAGGGCAGAATGTCCACGAACTGTGTTTCAGGATTGTATGTACTCATAAGTGGGTAAAAAAGGTGTGATGGAATGTTTTTTTGTCTATGTTTTGCTGTGTTTGTCTATGATTTAACCATGCTTTCCAATTTTTTATCTCTTGTTTAAAATTGAATTTTCAGCAATAGCAGAAAAGTCTGTTATCAATTTCTATACTTCATGATTGCAGGAAGAAGTTTTAAATCATGACCTAATGGTTCAAAAAGATGAACAAAAGAAAGGCTGAGTTCTTCCTCTGTTCTTAAACTGTGGATTTTAGAAGAAGATGGGAATTCTTCTAACCTCAATTGTCTAAAAGTTGTGTGTCTAGGCTGTAGGCTATGTGCTTATGTTCTGTATTAGAAAATAAAGTGTAAATAAAGTGTAAAATAAAGAGTAAAACAGACAGAAATCTAGTTTGAATTTATATTTCTAGTAAATACCCATAACTGAATTTAGATTCATGAATACAACACAGCTGGAAGTCCTTATGACATTTTCATTGTGATCCTCAGGTCATTTTGTTGAATGTAAGGAATCTTCCAGTGCCACTAGCAGTTACTGGAAGATGCTCCTGCTTGCTTTGTCCCTTGTGGTGCCAGTCTATCTTGTCTTTGCCTGGCTCAGGATAGCACTGTTAGATGGAATGGAACGCACTCTGAGCACTTGTGTTGCAGGCCAGGGACTCACCATGGCCTTGGATGAAGAACAGGCTTTGTTTTCTAAATTGAAAAATAGCACTTTGTCCAAGTCAGCTTAAAAATAAGTTAATAAATTAATTAATGAAAAAGTAAAAATGCATTTATAAGCACTTATTTGCAACAACTGGAAGAGGCAACACAGTAACAAATGTTTGTATCTTTGCAAGGTGGTGCAGGTGAAAACTGTGTTTAATTTGCTTATACCAGGTATAGTCTCGTTTTCTCCCCCTCATCTGTCTCTTTCCCTCCTGGTTCAGTGTTGGTCTCAGTCTCTGCATTTCTCATTTTTCTTGGAGGATATCCTAGCATTGTAACTAGTCTCCCCTTATAAGTCTTCTAGAGGGTTGCTGCTGCTTCCTGCTGCTTGCATAGGAGGCAGGTGTTTCTCTTAGAGAGAGAGTCATCTTATTATTTTCTTGGCTAATAATGATGTCTTTGCTTTATTAGGTGACTATTTGGTTTTCTGAACTGAAGGGTGCATCTTTCATTGGCCCTTACATAATGTATCAGTGTGTATGTTAAAAATATACATGTCAGGAATAGTTGGCTTATAGCTTGATGCTCCCTGCCCTTTCCTGGTTAGATATACTGTAATATAAAACCAGGAAGAAACTGCTATTTCCAGTTTTATCAAACCATATTCTTTACCAACAGGTCTAATTATTGAGGTTTGCTACCTTGCTTTTCTCTATTTTCAGCATATAAAATAGCAATAGCTAACAAAGAGCATTTTCTAAAGACTTTTCATGTCTTTTTCATTTGTACTTTCTTATGTATAAAAGTTAAGCGTATAAGGAAGCTATAGGAAAATATATATCTGCCTACTTTAGAAATCAAGGAAAAGACTCCAGAAAAAAAAGAACTGACTTCAGTATAAAGCAAAATGAATCTTTTCCATCAATAAGAATAGAAATTTCATGTGTAGTATTAAAACTTCATTATCATTAAGTTTAAAGATACTGTGAAAAATGTCCACAATAGATAATTTAAGATGTCTGATAAGTGTTGCTCCTAGCTCTTAATGGAGCCGGATATGCAAAACTGGTGAAAAACTGAGCTCTTAGGTTTTGCATATAGGCAAAAGCAAAACGTTTGCATGAAAAGCAACATCATGTACTCAAAGTGAACTACCTGTGCAAGGATGAAAAAATGGCTTGTAATCTTCTTAATATGCTTCCTACAGGGTATAAATTCAACTATAAAAGATTACTTAATTTTTAATTTACTATTCTCAGGGCTGAGAGTGTATCTGTAAAGAGTGTATCTGAAACTGTTCAGATAAACTACATTCAGAAGAAAAAAAAAATGTTCTATTGCAAGGCAAACAAACAAAAATGAAAACAAAACAAAACTGAGCTGTGCAGAAGGAGTTTCCTGGAAAAAAAAAATAATCTTGAGCTGATGTCAGGATTATGTTATGAGAATCCTGATGGAGAATTTTGTTGCTGAGGCATAATTTGAGTAACTCTAAGATGCAAATCATCCACATGATGGAAACATTTCTTCTGTTGTAAATTCACTTCAGAAGAAAACTTGAACTTTAATATCATCTCAGGTATTACACTAAACATTAATGCTTGCTTCATAGAGTAATTTAGTGATCTACACAAGGTGTAACAGAAAATCAAAGATAAAATTAGACAAAAAACTTTTAACAATTATATTATATTTTCGTTTCTTTTACATTAAACAATAAGGATGTGAAATATTTTCTTCTCACACATACCATTCCTTTAATATTAATTATAAATGGTGTTTAACCACAAAAAATGCCAAGAAACTCCTGAAAAAAAAAAAAAAGTTACAATTCAATTTAAAAAAAAAAAAGTAAAAATCTATGTGTTTGCAGCTACAAATGAATATTGGATTTTCTCCCTAAATCAAAATCAAAACTCATCAAAATCAAAATTATACTCAAAATTAAACTCAGTTCTTGTGGCTTCCTTCCATCCAAGCCGTTTCTGACACCAATGGAAATATTTCTATATTGATTTTCAAGGATCAAGTACAAATGACAGTCTACCTAGAAAAAGTTTGATCTAGCAAGATATACATACACTTAAGTTATGTGTTATTCATCAAGTTATTACATCAAGTTATTACAATGCATAATTTCCAACAGTAGTACATTACACTAATTTCTTAGCCAAGAAAATACCAATTAGCAGAGTATGTTGAAGGCCTGATAACAGTTCATAGAAACATTGATGATTGCTCAGACAGGGCTGTTTATGTTTAATGTTTAATCTTAGTTTCTCCTTTCTCATTATTAATAGTCTCCATATAAAGAATGCATTCATTGTGCTTCCTGTGGTGCTTGTATTCCCACCCATACTTTGATTTATTATCATGAAAGCACTTAGGTCACACACATACAATTATGATTTCAAAAAGGAATACTTGACCTCAATAACCAAATTAAAAAACAAATTCCCAGCTGGCATTTCTAAAACTTTGGTTAAATGTAAACATCCAAATTATTTAAATCACTTCCAGCTACATTGACTAATATTTTAGTATATCTCAAAATGAAGAAATTGTCAGAGTGCTTTGCACAGCATAACTTTTTAAATTGTTTTAGAGATTGGTTTCCTACTATGAAAGCACACTGTTGCTTGAATGCAGGAAGCCAGGACAGCCAATATGAAATTATAGGACTGTTCAGAAATTATTCAATATTTAGCAGCTTTGGGGGTTCCAGTTGATTACCTTCACTGCTTAAAGAGACTGGACCACAACTCAGGAGATTAAAAAGTAGCATAGTTTGATCTTTCTTTTGTATTTCCCTTGCTTGCTATAAATGCATGTGTATGAATGGAAGAGCTTCCAAATTCTGCAGATCTTTCTTCATTTGTATTTTGTCCTACTCAGATGTAGTTTTGTGGCTAGCATGTGACATAGAGGAGAGACATAGGTTTCAGGCTTTTTCCACATGTATTATTATCTTGATGTTGAAAAAGAGTCTAGAGTGTGGTCATCAATGTACTCATTTGGAAGATGACATTTCAAATCTTCTCAGGCTGAACAGGCAATTGAATCTTGGTTTTACCTGGTTTTAAATGTGCTGTTAAGTCATTTTTGAGTGATTCAGATTACAAGTACTTGTCACTGTAAAAAAAAAATTATCATGAAAAAAAAAAAAAGATGGTGAATAAATATAAGCTTTTCTTTTTTTTCTTTTCTTTTTTTTCTTTCTTTTTTTTCTTTCTTTTTTTTTTCAGGGGAGTAAGAAGATGTTGAGAGAGAGCAGGATTAGAATTTGATATTCCATGATCATTCCTGTAAGAGAAACCATCACCTTCCCACCTGTATACTTACTGCAAGTGGGATATGAAGACCAGAAAAACGAATGATAGCTTTTTAGGAGCTGTTAGAATACAAAAATAACCTTCACTCTGAAACTATTACTTTAACTCCCTTCCATTTTCCAGATGAGTTGTTTTCTGTAGTTCTGCCTGTTTTTCTCTTGCATGATAATCATTACAGTATATATGATGTCTCTTCATACAGTTGATCATAAACAACTATTAAATTTAAACTGTAGTTTCAATTTCTTTTACTGTGCAAGTCATTAAGGAGTATATTACAGAGAGCACAAGGATACAGTTAGGTGAAAAGAAACATATTTCTAATGTTGGTCTGCTGAAGTCCTCAAAAACACATGAATCAAAACATTATTCTAGACCACAATTTTCTTTGCATCTTCAACCTGCATGCCAACTCTACCAGTGTTTGATTCCAACTCCAAAGATGATGATAGGAGTCAAGTGCCTCGCTGTTTATTATAGCTGGCCCACTAGCACTGCAGAAATTTGTTAGAAGGCCTAATAGTGTCTGGAGAAAAAAGAACTTACAATGACCTATGTAATGGCACTCTCTAGTGACACTGGTGTCTAACTAAATATATTCTGAACATTCAAAGAGGAGGGACTGAACATAACTGAAAGTCTCCCTTCTCTGTTAGAGAGGTAAAGAAATAGACTTTTAATTTCAGAAGTGTGCAGCTCAGCAGATACAGGCTACAATTACTCAATCATGTAATTAATTTACCAAACTTATTGCATATTTTCAAACTAGGCATTGGTCCTCTTTAAAAACAAAAGTTGAATTTCCTCAATGTGACTTAGTTATGTTACCTTTCTTAAACATCATTCTGCTGTTTAAGTAATACAATCTGTATCATGAGAGGCTTGTGGTGCCCTTAAGAGGGTTAAAAAATTTGGTGCTCAGTATCTAAAGGTTTATGATCTAATTTCTTCTCTGACAGCAGAAAATGCAAAATTCCTTAATTCTAAAAGCAAAAACAATTATATCAACTCAATTAGAATAGGATAATTTGTTAGGTGAAAGTTGTCAGTGAAACCTTAACTTCATCCTGCTTTAAACACAAGAAAAAAAAAAATATATCTGCTTTTCGGTATTATAAATGTTGTATTATCCTGATTAGTTTTCTAGCTAACAACTTTATGTTTCCTGCATGTTTTTTTTTTCCTCATTACTCATGAATGTCTAGTATTTAGTTTCTATCTGACTAGTAAAGGAAGGAACTCTCACACATCCTCTTTCCTTTTTCTTTTTTTTTTTCTTTTTTTTTTCTTTTTTCCTTTTCTTTTTCTTTTTCTTTTTCTTTTTCTTTTTCTTTTTCTTTTTCTTTTTCTTTTTCTTTTTCTTTTTCTTTTCCTTTTTCTTTTTCTTTTCCTTTTCCTTTTTCTCTTTTCCTTTTCCTTTTTCTTTTTTTTTTTGTGTCATTTTCTATCCATGTTATTCATAAGAATTTATTAAATATTTTAAGAAATCCTTCAGGAAAGTTGTTGGAGCTTTTTGCGGTATACTGTTGTTCATAAGATTAACTTAGGCTGTATTAAATTGATATAGACATGTCATATTTTTAAGAGCAGGAAAGTCCTGCTCTTTCCTCCTGATGGGTGACCAGGAAGGTCAGGAGAAGGAGAAGGAAGGCAGGAAGGAGGAGAACAGGTTGGGGGGTGGTTTTTGGATCAAGGCTTTGGATCAAGGCTTTTGAGCTGGGGCAGGCCTTTGAGAAGCTGGGCATGTGGGCTGCTGACGGCTCAGCAAGTGGGGCACAAGCATATTGGGGAGCAAGCTCTCTGGACTTATTATAATTTTTTGAGTACTGTGTTCTGGGATCCCCAGTACAAAAAAGACAGGGATCTCCTGGAAAGAGTCCAGTGGACAGCCACAAAGATGATACAGGGCCTGGATCATCACCTCTATGAGGAAAAGCTAAGAGACCTGGGTCTGTTCAGCCTTGTGAAGATAAGACTGAGAAGGCATCTTATTAATGTTTACAAATACCTTAAGCATGAGAGAGAGAGGGATTTGGCCAACCTCTTTTCAGTGGTTTGTAGGGGACAGGACAAGGGGCAATGGCCACAAAATGGGTCACAAGAAGTTCTGCACCAACATGCGAAAGAACTTCATGGTGAGGGTGACAGAGCACTGGAACAGGCTGCCCAGGGAGGTTGTAGAGTCTCTTTCTCTGGAGATATTTAAGGCCTGTCTGGATGTCTACCTGGGCAACCTGCTGTAGGGAATCTACTTTGGCAGAGGGGTTGGACTCGATGATCTCTTGAGGTTGCTTCCAACTCCTACAATTCTGTGATTCTGTAATTCTGTGAAAGCTGCTAACTATATTCAACTCTTTTGTTCTGCTCCAAGTTTCTTCCAGGCACAGTGATCCTTAAATTGAAAGCAATAATTTGTATACAAGAGGAGAACAAATTAAAATGTGATTCTCAAAATCACACTATAAGATACTTGTCAAAATTTTTCCGTCTCTCAATCTAAAATCAGGATCCTCAGAGTACTTTATCATTAAATAAAATTAAGGAATTCTGTGTGATATTTCACTGAGCTAAACAATTCAGAATTACAGGTAAGAGAAGAACATATATCTCTGAGAAGATCTGCATCTTTGCCCTTCTTCCGTAAGCAACTCAGATAAACATGCCACAAATTAGAACAGCAAAAAGGCTAAGAGCTCCACAGATTCTCCAGGCAAGCAAAAATTTTTCAGCACAATAGTGGCATAAAGTTGTGCTTTCCTTGCTGCGTTAAATCTATTTTGTGTTGAAGAAGTTGCCTTGTTTCAAAGTGCAGTAGAGCAAAGTAACAGAATGGTGTTTCCTTTGGTTCTTTTGTTGTCTGATAATATCTGAATTGTATGTCTTCCTGAAGTTGGAGATTATGCAACCATGAGGGGGAAGGCATGGCCAATGGCATATCTCATGGCCTCATTTTCCTGTCTACTTCATGGTCTCTCATGGGCACAGGCTGTTTGAACCCCTCTGACCGGAAAGTTGAGGTAATAGCCTCTCCACTTCAAACCACCAGTGGAAACCCCAGCCTTTCAGGAGAGAGAGTGGAGGTCATATTTGAAAAGGTTAATTCCAAATGTGTACTTAGAAGAGGAGGAGGTGGCTGATGTTTCTCCCATCTAAATGTTGGAATAGGTCTGGCCAGACAGCAAGCCCATCGCAGTGCTGTCATCAGATGGGGAAGTGAAGGAATGAATCCCTCCTCTCTCCTTGTAAAGCATAATAATTAGAGATTGTGAAGAAGATTGTGTGTTAATTTTAGGTACAAGAAATAAAACATTTTATCTCCTCTAGTAAATTTTATTTTCATTTTAATAGTTTTTATGGATAAAATTGATTTTTAAATGTATAATTAATTTTTCTAATTAGTATTTTGGAGAGTTATGTAAATGAAATTGAAGAATCTGAAAATCTTGTCATTTATTTGACCTTTCCAAGTATATGGAATATTGACAGCTACCCCCCTTCCAAAAAAAAAAAAAAAAAAAAAAAAAAAAAAAAAAAAAGAACGTAACTGCAAGAAAGGGAAGAAATTAAGAAATTATATAAGGTTAATGTTGCTAAAATGTCCTGTGGTGTTTCAATTTGGATATTCAATAATGTGTGCTTGATTCCAAATACTATGATTTCAGCATGTTCAGTTGTAAAGAGCAAACTCTGGGTTGCTATTTTGAAATCAGCGGAGTCTATGTCTAAATCCATTCGATTATCAGCAGTTCTATTTTCTGCTCTTTATTGGATAATATACCATCAGCAAAGATGGGGATTTATGCCAGTGTACTTCTGCTTTCTTCTCTCTTCAGGGTGACTACCTGACACTTGCTGGTTCTGATCTCTGACACTTTGATTCCTGGGCAATACCTAAAAGACTTTGCAGTGGAAGCACTTGTTCTATGGTCCCAGGGTGCCTTTTGTAAGTCCATGCAGTCTGTTAAAGCATTTTTATTTATTTATTTTTTAAGTGATGGGAAAGAATGATCATATTTCTTTCCTCACTTATGAAACATGCTTTCTTTTGTGGTTTTTGAGAAGCAGTTCTGAAGTAGCCTTAACAGGCTGGAGAATCTGATCCACAATTCTGAGGTTTTGTTTTGCATAGCTTAGCATAGGTAGTGAGGGTAAGAATCCAACTTGCTGCTGACAAAGGCCATTTCCTCCCAATATAGCATTTCACTTCCTTCTTTCTCTGACTCCCACAAAAGCTTAGACATTTCAGAAGCTGTCAGTTGCTTTCACAGAAATGTTCTAGTTCACCGCAATAAAAGTTCTATGTGAACATCAGAGGAGAACAGAAATAATAAAGAAATCAGAACTGTTGGTTATCTCACAGTTTTAAAGTCTGTTTTGTTTTTTGTTGTTTGTTGTTTTTTTGTTTGTTTGTTTCTTTGTTTCTCTAAACAAATTTAAGTTATTTTAATGACATTTGTATATATGGCCTTTATGTTCAGTGGATCTGCTTTTGAATTCAAAAGTTGCTTAATTGTTACAGCTTGCATTCATCTTCTCATGCACATGCACCTGAGTTGCACAGTATTATTAGTAATGATTGATTGTAAAAACCTTGTAAAAATACCAGTACATGTACAGGCTGCCTACTAAACCAAAAGAATTCAGTCTAATTCCATTTCAATAGGTATATACTGTGCATTAAAAAAAAAAAAAAAAAAAAAAAAAAAAAAAAAGGGGGTTTAAATGCTAATCTCCATCATACTGATAATCATTCCTTTCTCCCATGTCTTTTCTAAAAGCAAAATCCACAATTGATTTACATTTATTCTTTTTTCCACATTTTTATCTTTCACTACTGCATGAGCATGCTCTAACTACATTACAATGCTTGCTCCTGTTCTTTCTCACTCTCATTTCACTCACCTAGGACTGCTCAACATTTTCTGTTCATTTATTTTTGCAGCCGTGGCCACTGTTACTTTTAAGTGTCTCTCAGGTAACTTCTTAGTACAGATTTTCATTTAAAATTCCACTGTCTTTTATTCAGTGACTTCTAACACCCTCATTAGGTGGTTATTATTATATTGTGCTCATTATATATATGGCCTGTCATTCCTGTTTTTATTTATCATTTCAGGATAGTCACTGCATGTGACACAGGGTAATCACAGTGATATATGCCAACACTAATACCCATAGTATAAATCTGCAAAGACCTGGGAATTTTGGTTGGTGAAGGTTATAAGAGTAATCAGACTACTTCCTTTCTGCCAATAGCGTGCATAAGTCTTACTCTGTCAGTAATTCCTAGTAGCATTACTCAGAAAGTTGAGTTTTTCTCCCCACAATTATTTCCACTGAGTGTTATGTTAGTGATCATTTGGTCATGGCCAGAGCTATGCCAGGACTTCAATCATTCTATACAAGATGATTTTTGAATGAGGTCTGCGGAAGCAAACATAGAGCAGATCATCTCCATCAATGCAAAACTCTTCATGCAAATATTCTAAAAGGCAGATAGATGCTTTGGCTGTTATATAAAAGAATATTTCCTAATTTCTGACTTCCTTTCACTTTATCGTATGCCAAGTCTGTTTTCCAAACTTCCCGAGTGCATGTATCTTAGTAAATTCATTGACCAACTCTGGGTCAATAGATACACAGACCCACTCAGATCCTGGTGTCCAGACTTCCAAAATGTTCCTCTCATTCCCTGATATCTTGATCTCCCATTATAAAAAAAACTCCAAAACAAAGTGTAGGAAGTTTGACCACTTTCCTCCCAGTTGCTTGTGAGTGTGCGTACTTGGCAGAACAGAACAGTGTTGCATAACTGTTCCTCAAATTAATTAGGCCCCCACAGTTTTAACTAGTCTCCCATTATTGTCAACATTAGTATATTTTAATACTTTACTGCCTGGTAGGAAATTAGAAGACTTTAGATTAAAAGACATTGTAGTTTTTGGTATTTCTCAGCTGAAACTTTATATATTTATATGTTAACTAACAGAGTGATTGAAGTGTGTATATGCGATTGAGGTGTATATGCTAAGGTGTGTTTGTAGGATTGTCTGTGGCTTTGTCAAGAACTCTGTGAAAAGCCTCTAACATGACCCTTAATTTGTGACATCTTTTATTTTTACTTGACATAAGCAAACACAGAGATGTTTCCCTGAGATAAGCACCAAAGTCCAAGCTACTGGTAGCCTAGAGCTTTTACCAAAGCAGATAGAGCTATAAGATGACTTTATTTTCATGTGTTATTGTTTGCATTAAATTTCATTTTAAAGTATGCTCAGAAGAGCATATTTTAACATTGGGATATGTTTGGCCTCACAGGTTCACCTAAATATTTGCTTTTATAGACTAAAGGTTGCTTCCCATATTTTATCTCTATGAAATCACTTTAAATGAAATATTTTTGGGTTGGGAAAGAGGGAGTGCATAGAAAGCTTTTAAATGTACTATTCTTTGTTTGACATTTGTTCCCAAATTTACCCAAAACAAAAACAAGTAACCCTAATTGTTCTCTATGTGTAAAATATATTGTCTTTGTCCAATGTGACTGATAATGCATTAAATATAAACACAGTGTTGGAGTGAGGAGGAAGTAGGATATAATTTCAAATGCTACTCTTTAAATTCTGCTTCTTCATATATGTCACTTTCTGGAAATGAAATGTTATAATTTTAATTCTTCTATGACAATTTACATTATTTGTGTAAACAGAGTGTGGAAGATATATAAAGTCAAAGTGTTGAAACTTGTTTCTGTGTTCTCTTTAACATAGCAGTGAAGTTTTTGGTATGGAAAATTCTTCACATGGAGAACATTCCAACATTGTCAATGGAGAAATTCCCACTTCTGTAGATTTTATATCAAACTGTAACAGATAAGCCTCTTGTAAATCATTCTGAGCATTTGAGGATAGTGTAGAAAATTTTAGACTAAATTATTAAATGTAACACTGTGTTAGATAAACTACGACTAATTTTAGCCATGGCTTAATGAAAAATGTCTCATGGAGGTAATTTCAGCTGGTGATTATGAATAAGAATGTATGGATCTATGTCTCTCTCTATATATATATTTCCCTCTAGTTATGTTACTGTATACCAACAAGATACGCTGTGCTGGCATTTAAATTTTTATGTAGACCAGTTTGTACACAAGAAAAAAAAGTTCCCCATGTGAAAATAAACAGTTATAGTGTACACAGGAATTTTGTGAAAATTGCTACACCTTTTGTCAGATGCATGTTTCTCTGGAGAGTGTAAGATATGCAAGATGGGCCTGACAAATAAATAAGTAGTGGAAGGAAGTTTTGAAAAATGTAAAAAGAGATTTTTATTTTATTTTTTTTTAAAGAAGATTCATATCTTGCATAGAACAACTCTAAAATCAAGTATTGACTGAGCTATTAAATTGACAATTTCTATAACATATTCAATATTGAAGTTAAGATAATATCAAGGAAACATTTACATTAGATTTTCAAATTTCCAAGTCCACCTTTAAGGCAGCTTACAAGGAAATTATTCGCAAAAGATGTCTTGGATTTTATATTCTATTTTGCCTGGACTATTTTAATAAAATGAAAAATCAGTTTTGAATTAAGTAATAGAAATTTCAGTAGTGTTGCTTCTACTTTCCTAAGATGTAATGCCCCCAAAGCACGATTATTTGGAAGAAAATGTTAGAACACATATATGTAAGTGGAGGACTAGAAGTGATAAAGATCACATGGAAGAAGTAAATGCAAAGTAATGTGCATGCATTAAGTAAATCTGTGTGCATTGAGGTGGAAGTTTTGAATATGAATACATGAGAAAAGGAGAAGTGGCTGCTGAGGATAAAGTTGGTCACATGATTTCAAAGTTTGTGGAAACTTTGTGTGTGTCTGTGTCTGTGTAAGGGTCAGGTTTTAAGATTAGAGTTCTTCAAAAATTTGTCACTATAAACTTCCCTTCCACACAGTATTACCGTGCACTTGGAGCTGTTTTTCTAACTTCTAACAAGTAAGGCTTTTTTTTTTTCTTTCTTCTACCCTCCCCCCCCCACCCTTTTTTTTTTTTTTTTTAAAGGAAAAGAACTGTAGTGTAAAATTGTGTTGTTATGGGACTTTAAAAGAAGGTCAGAGTCAGGGAAAACTGTTAAAGAATGAAGAGAAAAAGTTAATGTGAAGCACTGTGACCTGCTGATTTTATGGTTACATCAGGAACTTTAACACCATCTTTGGCATTTGCAGGCAATTTTAACTATTGTGTAGATGTCAATAGGAAATTCTATGTTTTCACAATGAATGGGATCTGTTTTTCTCTTAGGTAATAAAACTATGTAAAGAACATATGACCTATGGTACTGGAGTGGTAACATCCCCTTGATTATAAATGAAGGAAATATGGATTTGTTTTAATTTTTAAGTTTCATGGGTGACTTCAGAAACCTTTGTCTTGGAATTAAAGTTTTTCAGATGGTGTGTGCAGCCTGTTGTTACAGAAATTAAATAAAAAAGAAGGATTTTCAAAAGTGAAATGAATGGCCCTCCTTTTGAAAAGCTGATTTATTTATTTTTTTTACTATGCCTCAGTTCTACACAAAAAGCTGTTGGGGTGGGGGGAGGCGGAGGGGAGGGGGAAAGAGGAGCAGTGTCTACTTCTTTGAATTAGTTTGACAAATTGTGAATATTTTTCTCACACTCAGGATACACATAAAGAAGATTTATGGATTGCACTCCCCTAGAATTTTCATAGACTTTAACTCCTTATTGAGGAGGTTCGTTTGTATTATCACATGTACAAAACACAAAGATCATGAATTTTCTTAGGAATGACTTAGAAGCTTGTCTTAAAATTCATTCATTTAAATTCTTCTATTACAAGAACGTGTCCAAATCACTTGTATTTCATAACTGGTTGGAGATCCCACTCTTGAAAATTAGTGGGCCAAGTGATTACTGGGCATCATTAAAAAGCAGGCTTGGGTTATATTCAGTTGTCTCCAATATGTGCAGTTTAGTTACACAGGCAAAACTTCAAGTCCAGACAAAATGAGATCAGAGATACCTGGTCGGGGTTTTGCATGGCAACATTATTTTGCAAAGCAAAATAGCACTGTTTATTTTTAATCAATTCTGAGTTACTGACTGTCCTCTCAATGAAAGAGATGGAATGATGTTCCAATACTTTGGCAAGGGCAGTTTACTGTTTTTCCATCATTACAACAAAATCCCAGCTGCAACACTGTTAAATACGTGTTCAGTATGGCTCCTTCCCTGTTCAAGATGCTTTTAGAAAAATAGGCTGAGTGCAAGTCTGTCAGTCTTTTAGTAGTGCCCAGAGAGGCAATACCTGAACAAAGTAAAGGGATAAGGAGAGACAAATCCTGTGAGGATAGAAGCACTACCATGCTCTACCACCTGCACCTATTAACTTTTTGCCTTGGAAAATCTTCCTCATCAGATGGTGAAGAATCTCAAAAATGTTAATTTCACTTGCCAATTAATAATTCTTCAGAACCCTTGAATTGCAATAATGGGTACTGCTTGATGATTTTAAAATTGTAATTCTAATGTGAATCATGTCTTCCCTCCCCTCCCCCCCCGCCCCCCGTCTTCCACCTAGATCCAATTTTTTAATCACTTTACCTTTGGTAAAGACCAAAACAGGAAAGTAGCTGAAATAAAAGGGCATCTAATATGATCGTGTTTGAGAAGTAGGAGGGTTATTATATTTGTAATTATACCTTAAACAGAATGTTCAACTCTGTTACGTTTTCTCTCATGGTATGATCCCACTCACACACCAGCCATTTATGTACAGCATTCTCTCTGCTTCACGTTTTGTTACACCATGGTCTTAATGAGTGCACCAACAAAACGCTAGTGGCCAGAATTTATTCTAAATACTACCAAACCTGTTAATATCTGTGTTGAAAATCAACACCCTTGGAAAGTTTAGTCTTTCTAAATAATCCTATAAAACAACAACATTATTAGAAATAGCCCATGTAGAATTTCATCCTATTTTTCATCCTATTAATAAGGAATTTCTTGTTGTATGTTCTCTTTCCTAACTCCCACTCTACTAAGAGTACCATCTGTTAAGATGGAGTAGAGTCAGCTGAAATCAATCAGTATCTTCCCGCAAGGACCCACTACCATTTTCTGGAATATACGATTTTGAGACATTAGCCTCCCATGTTATGAGTGGCTCCACCTTTTCTGCCCAAGGTGAATTCCCAAAATGGTTTAATTAAACTCACTGAGCTTTTAACAGAGGATTGTCAGTATCTGTCCTGCCTCTTTGTGAAAGTGTAGGTTACAACAGCTTGTATCTGTGACTGTAGGCAGCTAAGAGGTGATATTAATAACCATTTTTCTTAGTGAGTGAAGGGAGCAATGAGGAAATTCAGTTTCCCCTGACATCAGACAGAAGCAGAATGAGGTATTAAAATTACCAGCTAAGTCAGAAATGTGAATGACTCAAATTTGTATTCTGGGAAAGTAGCAGCTGCCTCAGCTCAAGGTCACCACAGTGAATAACACTTTGGAACCACCTGCCTCCTAAGCCTGAGCTTTGCTTTTCTTCTCATGCATGTATTTGTATCAATAATGTCCATTGCTTCATCCAATCACCGAGATTCGCTTTCCTTTTTGGTTTGCAATTTGCCTTCACTGTAAGAACAAGCGTTTAAAACATCTCACTAATCTAATTTAAGCTTAACTATATTCTACTTCGGAGTTTCATTCCTCAAAACTACCCTCTTTCTCCAAACTTTAAATAATTTTCTTAGATATCTCAGTGTGACCGTTGCAGTTATTTTGGCTTCTGCATATTCCTATTATTTGACTTTTACATATGTTACTGTCTTTTAGGCCTGGGTAAAAAGTATTTAATGTGAAACACATAACTTTAACCTTGCTTCAGTGTTTGTTTGTTTTTGTTTTGTTTTGTTTTGTCTGTTTTTTAATATGGCATTGGATCTCTTCATACATTACAATATGTTTTGGTAGGCTTAAAAAAAAAAAAAAAAAAAAAAGAGAGAGAGAGACTCTGCTGCCTCTGAGGACTTTCTTGAGAACTCAAAATGAAGCTGATGAGATTCCAGGTACAATCAAGATCCTTCAGTGCAACATTGTGCCTCTTATTTCAAAACTCCCATCTGTCACTTCAGAATCACCCTTTTGGGCGTAATCCTGGTTGTGTTGACAAGTTCCTTTGGAAATGGGTTCAACTGTTGAGATTGGAAAATAAATGTCAAGACATGGTTGTTTATACTTTGCATGGACTTAAATGCATGCTACAGTATCAAATTTTATTATTTCTAAATGTGTTGAATTATTTTTTAAATAGTTCAGTTCTCCTTCAGTTTGTTGGGCCAGGATATCCAGACATAGCTGAGAACTGTTGTTTTGCATTAGTATTTGTAAGGTATCTTTGTAAGGTCCAAACTATTGGCATCCCTTGTACAATGCCTATGCATATACACAGCTTTGGCGATGTGCACTGCATCTTTAAGATGGTTTGCATTCTTATCTCCCACATGTTATGCTGGAGAAAAGGCAGTGAACTTGAATGATAGAAACTTCTGCAGAGGTCAGAAGACACAGAAGTGTTCTGTCTCAGTGTTCAATATTATATTGCTTTTATTTCTCAGTAGTAATAAGACAGCAAGAATAATGACAGGACAGAAAATGGAATGATCTTGTTTTGCCATGATTGTTTCAAGTCTTTCCTGTACAGAAACTTTCATGCTTAATTTTCTGTCTTGCCATTGCTTATAGCTCTATAACATCCTCTTTATGGAGGCACGATAGTCAGTGCTTTGTTTAGGACTAATATATTGCAAGTGATTGCTTTTACATCATTCCTGAGAGAAACATTGCTTTTTGTATGGCATCTAAGTAAAGCTGGGGAACTACATAACTGCTGAGATAAACTCGGTACACCTGACAAGGCAAGCACAGTAGATTACTTTTTGTGGAGCGTAGAACCATGTGAAATGAAAACTGTTCAGTGTAAAGAAAAGGTCAGGTTTGTTGCTTCTATGGGACCATCTTACTATGAAACGGGTAGACAATCACTTCAGTTAATCACATAGCAAAATTTAACAATGGTGTGTGTTTGCTTGGTTTGGTTTGGTTGTTGTTTTCAATATATATATAAATATATATCTTTATTACACAGTCTAGGTGTTTCTAGAATCAATATCAATTGATTCCTGCCAGTGGTCTTAAAAGAAGATACAATTTTGAAATATTTTCATAGTGCCTTTATCTTCCACTGTACATAAAAGATCCCTTAGTATAACTGAGAATTGGCACCTATGAATCTGCAAGAATAAGCTCCAACATGATGTAATTTTTTTCCATCAGGGACAGACAGAAGAGTTGCAGTCCAAATGCACAAGCCAAGAGATGCACTCATGCATCTTACAAACCACCCATTTCTGTAGCCCAGAAGCCAAAGTTTGTTAATTCCACCCACATCAATTACAGAGAAATAATGCTAAGTGACTCATCATGGGAAAGTCACAATTGATGTATCTTGTTAAACACACTCTCCTAGATGAAAAATACAAGTTAAAATGAAATTGCACTTATTGACAATGTAAATAATATGCATACAGCAGTCATTGCATGCTTGCAGTCCTCATTATAGTTCAGAATCTATTTGAGAACCCAGAATAAATCCATAATTTCAGGTGCTGTAAATATCTGCTTTGAACCTTGGCCCAAAAATATTTTAGCAAGGAATTAACATTTCAAGAGGAAAATTAAATTAGGTTTTACAGTTAAGGGAGGCAAAAGTAAATCACATTATAAATGAAAGGATTTATGTTTGCACATATTCAGTAGAGTGACCTATCTTTTCAGTTCAAAGGTGCTTCATCATTAAAGTCTAACATTTACAGTAACTAGCCATTTGTGCTTTGCTAGGAACAACATTCTGTTTCTCTTCCTGAGAACTAATTCTGCCTTAAAAAAATTCCACCACTATTTTTTTTTCCTTCGTGACAAACAGATAATCAGGATAGGAGGAGTAGAGCAGAATCACATGGAATGTGATTATGTCTGCAGTTTATTTTGTCAAAAGATACCTATCTATATAGTCTGAATACAAACAAGCTTTCTGGATTGTCTATCATCAATTAGAGAAGTTATTTTTCTCTGGGTCTTTTCGGATCTGCCTTTTGTTCCCTGGAGATATTTCCTCTTCATTTTGTTGTAAGTTCTGTCTGAGAACACACAAGGTGTTGGTTTCTTTTAAGTATTTTATTGTGAGCAGCAGTAATTACAGTCAATGCATTCTCCAAACAGTATCTACCATCACTACTCTGTAATTTGCCTTACCATTACTCCTTTGTGAATTAATTTAGTGAGGTTCAAATTAAAACTTTTTTCTAAATATGTCATTAATACTTGGCTTTAATATATACTAGGTGCGTTTATATATGTAATTCTAATATGAACTGCATATAGCAATAATTTCCACATAGCTAGCTAAAGAGTAAATTTCTGAAAGCTTGTGAATATGAAGGGATATGTATACAAATATGTACTGTCTTTTGATAGCTGACTAAACCAAACTCCCTCATCATCAGAGTCAGTTACTCAAGGTGACTGTGACACAAACTGTAAACTATGGCATAAACACAGCATTCTTTGCAGAGAAAGCATTACTTTTAAACAAAAATGGCTACTTCATACACTGATCATCCATGTTTTTGGATGATTTAGTTGTATGCTTTCACAAATCATTTGTACACACAGAGTCCTAGCACATGACACAATGAACACAATACTTATGGGTCTGATGTGTCTACTGCCTTCAGAAACCCTGCTTAGGTGTATAAGAGTACAAGGGACCTGAGTTGACAGGAAAAAAATCACTGATATTTTGCTTTAAGAAATACAACTTGACCTGAAAAATACTGACTAAAGTGATGTCATGTAGAAATGTGTTCCGTAATTAAGAGGCAGAAGTCTCGTTTGAATGAGTAATCTGTAATTTTCAAAGGAAAATTAAAATTCACAAATAAAGGAAAAAATTATAAAAATATCCACTATATCTGAGGACCTGATGTTATGTGGTCTGTTGTGTATGTATGTGTCTGTTCGTAAAAATATCACAGAATCACAGAATTGTCTAGGTTGGAAGAGACCTCAAGATCATCGACTCCAACCTCTGACCTAACACTAACGAGTCCTCCACTAAACTACATCACTAAGACATCTAAATGTCTTTTAAAGACCTCCAGGGATGGTGACTCCACCACTTCCCTGGGCAGTCCATTCCAATGCCCCACAACCCTCTCAGTAAAGAAGTTCTTCCTAATATTCAACCTAAAACAACCCTGGCGCAACTTTGGCCCGTTCCCCCTCGTTCTGTCACCAGGCACGTGGGAGAATAGACCAACCCCAAGCTCGCTACAGCCTCCTTTAATGTACTTATAAAGAGCGATAAGGTCGCCCCCGAGCCTCCTTTTCTCAAGGCTGAATAAACCCAGCTCCCTCAGCCACTCCTCGTAGGACTTGTTCTCCAGACCCCTCACCAGCTTCATCGCCCTTCTCTGGACTCGCTCGAGCACCTTGATGTTCTTCTTGTAGCAAGGGGCCCAAGAAAATATGCCAAAGAAAAAATCCTATATATTTATGAAAGCACTGAACATGCTTGTGTATCAAGCCACCGCTGTCTCCAGTGTGTTTCTTTGTTTCTTAATATATTCTCAGTGGCAGAAATGGTGTTATTACATGGTCATCATAATGTAAATCTTCTTTCTAATGTCTCAACCTCAGACATGTTCAACATAAGAAAAGAAATGCTAGAAATTAATAACTACTGTTATAAATTCCAGAAATCATTTCTGGTTCCTTTGAGGGTGAAATGTAAAGTAGCCACATTTAGCACCAGGTGTTGTGTTAGAGGATACCATTTGTCTTGAGATGTAATTGGGGTCATGATTAAAAGGATTCTAATTCCCTGCCTCAGCTATTATTCTTGGGTTCAGCATTAACCCCCTTCATCATATGCTGGCTCTATTACCTTCACTGACAATAGTTTGCCTGCTGGGGGTTATTTAGTCATCATCAGAGACTGCTAGCTCACAATCACACTGAATCCCACATTTGCAGGGCTTGCAACAGATATGCATGCCTCCATATTTATCCTCCAGTAAATTTTGAAACTGCAAGTAGATTTATTAAAATATATTAGTAGATTGGCTCACTGCTCTGTAAAAAAGGGAAAGATCTACCTTCCTCTCTATCCCCAGAGTGCAATTTGCTCACCTGAATCATGTGGTTCTGTTTTGTTGCTGATAGTGTAAGTCCAAGTGCTTTCACTTTGTTGCTACGGAGTAAGGTGGATAAGAATTCAACTGATTTTTTGGAGCACTTCCCCAGATTTAAAAGTGCTGCTAGCCATCACATAGGAGGGAGGAGTATCAACAGAAGTTACATGAGTCTGCTCCATCCTACAGTCTTTCCGTACCTCAAGTGGATTTTCTATATATGGAGCATGTATTCCTTTTGGATTTTAAATTTGTGTGCATATGTACTTATTGGACCTGAATAATCTGAGAAATGATTTCTAAATTTTTTGTGATATCTGACATGTTTCATTCATAGAAAATTACTTTATCTAGAAATAAAAATCCTGCTATTTTTCCCCCCTCTGTGTTGTTCTGTCATTGAGATTTGCTTTTGCTTTTGATACCCATTTTCTGCATTCAAAACTTTTGGAGGCTAGGAGGGCAAGGGCTAAGAGTTTTGCTGCATATCCTGAAGATGGCAAGGTTCTGCTGAGGGAGTGTTCAGAACTGGCAGTCTTCTGATAAGAAGTTAAAACAGAGCTAATACCTGCAGACAAGGTCAAGTTCAGGTTTTATGTTTGATCTTTGAATGATTATTGTTTGGGTATTCCATTTTGGTTATTCCATTTGGATTCATCTCTTACCCTCACATCCTATCATGTAGTCTTACACAGCCTATGTTTCCAAAGAAGGGCTGAGTAAATTCCTCCATAAGAAGTAATAATATTTCAGTATAATGCAAATTAACATAATAAACTCCACTTTTCAAAGTTTGTTATAAATATTATGATTATGCTGCAATATATAGTTAGGTAAGAGTGCCCTAAGAAGCTGCACAGGATTTTGAGATATCAGTGGAGATGTATGTTCTTCCAGTTATTAGATTGATTGAACTTTTAAGCAAAGATTTAGTTAGAGAATTTGTTACCTTTAAAGAGTTACTTGCTTAATACTGTCTTTTAAAATAGCATTTCAGGAACCCTCTAAGTATGTTGATTAAAACCTCTAAAGGTGTGTCCTGCAAACAATTTCATTGTGGATGCCAGAAAAGCCTGGAAATCTATTAGTTTCCATACTGCAATTTCTATGCTACCACTGAGTTGCTGTGCATTTGTAGACTGAAAGGAAAGAAGACTGGATCATAGACAGGAACATGGAATCCTGCATCATACAAGTAATGATTTTGACTGCCATATTTTTCTTAAATGAGACCCTGATTGTGGTGGGCTGATCTGGTGTGGCTGCCAGATGCTCACCCAGCCACTCTCTTGCTTCCCTTCTTCAACAGGATGGAGGTGGAAATCAGATGAAAAAACTGTGAATTTAGATAAAGACAGACAGACCCCTTACCAATTCCTGTTACAGAGTTGACCTGGGGGAAATAAATTTACTGCCAATGCAAACAAATTTGACTCCGTCACTCCTTCCTCTTCACACTCTTCTACTGCTCCAGCATTGGGTCCTCCCTGGACTGCAGTGATAACTACTGCAGAGCCTGGAGCACCTACTCCCTCTTCTTCTCTGACCCTGGGGTCTGCAGGACTGTTTCTGGAACCTTTTCTTCCTCACTGTCATGGAATGTTTCTCCTTTTCTTAAGCATGCTACCAGCTTCACTGATGGGCCCAGCTGGGCCCTGTAGAGCCAGCTGGAACTGGTTGTGGCTGTCGAGGGACTGCCTTGGCCTCCCCCCACAGAGGCCACCCTGTGGCCAACATCCAATAAAGTGATTAAAAGAAGTAAGAACTCTTTTCCTGCCCATGTAGTTAATAACATTACAACATGGGTTAGTGTAACAGAGGGGAGACTCCAAAGCTTTTACTTAGAATAGAGATCTCATTTTGAAATTTCTGTTTTGTTCTATTGGTTTGAAATGGCTCATTTGTGGAATGTGTTTTAATGTGAAATGACAGTATTGTTACAGATTTTCTTGGAATGTCTTGGTTTGTTGTATTCTGCATGTACTGATGTAAAAAAAAAATAATAATAATAAAATAAAGTAACTGTTTTCCTAATGGCACTTTATTATATAATGTTTGTATATTTATATTTTGTAGAGGATCTAAATTTGTGAGTTAGAGGTAATCAGCACAGAATCATAGGATGGTTTGGGTTGGAAGGGACCTTAAAGTGTTTGTTTATTTGTTTGTTTGTTTTTTTTTTGTTGGGTTAAAAACTGGCTGGATAGCTGGACCCAAAGAGTTGTGGTGAATGAAGTTAAATACAGTTGGAGGCCAGTCACTACAGGAGTCCCCCAGGGATTAGTATTAAGGCCTGTTCTCTTTAATGTCTTTATCGATGATCTGGATGAGGGGATTGAGTGCACCATCAGTAAGTTTGCAGATGACACCAAGTTAAGTTCATGTGTCGATCTGCTCAAGGGTAGGAAAGCTCTGCAGGAGGATCTAGATAGGCTTGACCGATGGGCTGAGGCCAACTGTATGAAGTTCAACAAGGCCAAGTGCCGGGTCCTGTACCTGGGGCACAACAGCCCCAAGCAGCACTACAGGCTTGGAGATGAGTGGTTGGAAAGCTGCCTGGCAGAGAAAGACCTGGAAGTAGTGGTTGATAGTGGGCTGAATATGAGCCAGCAGTGTGCTCAGGTGGCCAAGAAGGCCAACAGCATCCTGGCTTGCATAAGAAACAGTGTGGCCAGCAGGGTGAGGGAAGTGAGGGAAGTCTCCCTGTACTTGGCTCTGGTGAGGCCACACCTCAAGAACTGTGTTCAGTTTTGGGCCCCTCACTACAACAAGGACATCGAGGTGCTCGAGCTTGTCCAGAGAAGGGCAGCAAAGCTGGTGAGGAGTCCGTAGAACAAGTCTTATGAGGAACAGCTGAGGGAGTTGGGGTTGGTTAGCCTGGAGGAGGCTCAGGGGCAACCTTCTCACTCTCTACAGGTACCAAAAAGGAGGCTGTAGTGAGGTGGGAATTCATCTATTCTCCCATGTGCCTGGAGATAGGATGAGGGGGAATGGGCTAAAGTTGCTCCAGGGGAGCCTTAGGTTGGATATTAGGAAAAACTTATTTACCAAAAAGGTTGTTAGGCATTGGAATGGGCTGCCCAGGAAAGTGGTTGAGAAACCATCCCTGAAAGTCTTTAAAAAGACATTTAGATGTAGAGTTTAGTGATATGGTTTAGAGGAGGACTTGTTAGTGTTAGGTCAGAGGTTGGACTAGGTGATCTTGGAGGTCTCTTCCAACCTAGATGATTCTGTGATTCTGTGATTTAAAGATCACTCAGTTCCAACCATCCTGTCGTGGGCAGGGACACCTCCCACTAGACCAGGCTGCCCAAAGCCCCATCCAACCTGGCCTTGAACACTTCCTAAAAGTGTTCCTTTACTAAAAGGTATCCCCAGAGCCTTCTCTTCTACAGGCTACAGAGAAGAGCTCAGGCTAACGATCAACTCACGTGTGATTGAAAATCAATTTTTAGTGTTTTTTAAAGTGTTCTGATCCCTACCCTCCAGCTGGATGTAGCATCTCTAATATCCCAGTATTAACAGTCTGGTATCAATATAGCAAAAGCTGCTGATAGAATAAAAATAAATCTTTGTTTCCGCATCTAGTTTCTACTGATTTCTCCTTCACATTTAGTACTAAAATTTCTGAGTCTTTTTTTTTAATTCATGATGCTGATTTCATGGCAAGATGCCAACTGCCATTTTCTGGCACTGTACCAAAAAGCCCAAACTGATCTTAAACCTTAACCATTGTTCCAAAGATATCATATCCATTTGTCTGAAAAATGTGCCTATTCTGATATCATCAGTCTAGCGTGAAAGCAGTATTATAAATGTTCTATTCTGATTTATGTTCTCTCAGAGCCAGATTTTAGAGAGAGACATTTCAAAGAGGCCCTGTGAAACTTCAAGCTTGGTGGAAGAGGAAGGAAACAAATAGCAGCCATGGAATGGAAGCCTGGAATCTTGGGTCTAAAATACAGGTAAGTTTGGGCACCACATTAATAACTAGTTTATATATACAAACAAATATTTTCAGCATTCAGTATGTCTTTCTCTGCTTTTCTAATACATTTCTTGTGTATTGTGACTTAGCTGAGCACATGCTGGGTAGCTTCTTGGCCATAAATTGATATACAGTTCCAGTTATGCTGATGATATGGTAAGGAGGCTTTATGGGTCAGCACTTAATTCCAGGTTGAAGGATAGCTAACTTTGTGCCTTTTCAGGTGGCAGGGAAAGGCTCAGAGATTTTGTTAGATGAGGAGTAAAGCAACTACAGATGGAAATAAATATGAAGTGTCTCTGGTGAAATGGACAATCGATCTATTGAAGGGTGATCCATGAATCTGAAAAAACATTTTGGAGAGCATGAACAACCTACCATGGAAAACAGTTCATGGAAAGAAATTTGGGTTCTTTACAAGCAAACAAAGGGCATATCAAGGGTCAGAAGGAGACTGATGCTATACATATGGGATGTTGTCTCTTTTATAGAATGGTTTGTGTTGGAAGGGACGTTAAAGATCATCCATTTCCAACCCCTCTGCCATAGGCACAGATGCCATCCACTAGATCAGATTCTCCAAGCCCCAACCAACCTGGCCTTCAACACTGCCAGAGATGGGGTATCCACAACTCCTCTGAGCAATGTGTCCCATTGCTTCAACACCCTCATAGCAAAGAATTTATTCTGAATATCTTTTGTAAACCTACCCTCTTTCAGTTTAAAGTCATTACCCTTTGACCTATTAATATACTCCCTGATAAAAAAGTCCCTTTCCAGCTTTCTTGTTCACCCCCTTTAGGTACTGGTAGGAGAGACTTCTTTTTCCAGGAAAGTGCTGCTATTTATGTATTCATTGTTCCTCAGTGCTTTTTGTCACATCTTGGAGACACTGTAAGAGCTACACTGAAGTGTGAATGCTCCTTGGTAGTAAGCCAGGAAGAAAAGAAAATGGTAATTAAGGATTACAGTTATAACTTGTATGATATTTATGCTGATAAAAGGAAAGACCTGAAATTATTTTTCAATTTATTATGAACTAATCATGCTTTAAAAGTGAGAATGGTGGCTCCCATTAAGTAAAATTACACTGAAAATAAATACTAGATTCAAGCTCTATCTTATCGCATTGTTAATTACTGTCAGGTGTAAAAATATGTATGGTTTACAGAGGCAGAATCATCCATGAAGGAGATGATTTAATAGAAATTATACAAATGATGAGACAGGGAGATGCCAGCCTTACTTTCAGTTTCTGTTGCCTTCTTCAGCTTGTGGTATATAGAGCAAAAAAAAAAACAAGTGGGACATGTTTTCTGCTGAGTTTCATCGTGTGTATTTTAGAGGGACATCTGGATATGCAGATGAATAATCAACAAGGTGCATAAAACCTGATTTTCCTGTGCTGGAACATATAGTAAATTAGATTTGGTCATTGTTTTAATAACTACTAAGTTTAAAAACATGCTATGAAAAATAAGAAAAAATAGCTAAATTTTCTGTAATGCTGTTATTTGGTTCTATCTTTTCCCCTCAGTCTTTATTCTCTAAAGCTTTAGATTGGCTGTCTTTTCAACACCTATATTTCAGTGTTATATCATAGTATAGGCTACTGGGTGTAATATGTGCTGCAGCCTGTTCAGTATAGCTCCTCAAGGAAAAATGTGCTGATGTTGATAAGCATCTGTGACTGAATGTATTTTTTTGTTTGTTTGTCTGATTTTTCTGATTTCTGAGATAGTTAATGGCTAAGTAGGGGTGGAGGTGGAGGTCGGATGCCTCAGAATCTGATGCCATATGATAGTATGAATAAAGAAACAGATGAATAGTGACATTACATATGTCTGTGAAACTGTGTTTTTAATCCTCAGCTAGTTTGTGGTTGCAATGCCAGACTGAGTCATGCTTTATTCTTGGTTGCTTTAAGAATATTTATTTGAAAAATAAGCATGATACTCTTGTTCTTTGCAAAAACTGACTTGATTAAGTAGAATTCCACATTATTCTGGTAGGCTTACTATTGTTACCAATTTAGTTCATCCCATTTTTTCTTCTCTAAATTGAAGGGTCTTACTAGACTTTGGTTGAAGTTCAATTTATAATCTAGATATAGACCCCAAATCCACTTCTAAATTTTCTCGGCTTTTCTTGGGTTAAAATGTTCTAAATGCCAAAATGATTTATTTTTTTATTGTATTTTATTTCCTTTTAATAGGAAGGGTGTATTTGTGAACCTCACACTCAAGTTTGGGTTGTGAAGACATGCTTTTGGTCATGACCTATCTTCTCTTCTTCTTTTATTTTTTTTTTTTTTTTTTTTAATCGGATTTTTGAGCCTCTATGATTTTCACTGGATTATACACTTTTGTAGTGTTTCTTTCTTACAAAGCTTTTGTAATCATTTTACTGTTTGCACCACAGTGTACTACTACCTTATTTGTCAGGTTCTCTGTTTAGCATGAAGACATTATCAGTGAATGCTTTCAAAAGTCGTGTAGAGTTTGGCTGAAATAATTTTTCTCATCACAGCAGTATTGCAAGTTTATAATGAAAAAAGCTTCACTACAAAAGGAGATCTTAACAATTTAAATTAGGCAAAGCAGTTCTCTATGCACTGTTTTAATATTACTGGCTTTAATTTTGAAATAAAATGTTTTAGTGATTTGAAAGCCAACTATTCCCATTAAAAATGCTAGTTCTGATGGGACTGCATTATTTGTTTTCCTCTCCTTCCCCTTAATATGTTTCTGTCAAGACAAAGGATATCTTTTCATTCAGTCCTCTGAGCAACCAAAATTTTGCTTTCAATAAGTATTGGCGTCTTTGAAATGCACTGCAATAATGCTACAAATCCTGGTGTGGAAATAAAAGAAAAATCTGCTAGGATTTCTTTCAAGAGCCTAATTTATTTCACTCTTAAAAAATGTTCTTGCAAGGCTGAACAAATAATTATTTTAAGAGCCTTTGAGAACAAGTTGTATAACTCCAGAGTTTACATCTCTTTTAACAGAAACACAGGTCTCTTGCATTTGACCTATAAAATGAAGGGGGGAAGGAGGTGGGGGGCTGTATTAAATAATATACAAGATTATTTAAAATTGTTAAACATAATTCAGTGTTAATGATGTTCTGATTTTTATACAGAATCAATCCACTGAAGAATAGGGGAATACAAGATAATTTCATTTTTATTAAGCTCAATGTGATGACCACAGGGAAGGGACCACTTTAGTTTCTGAATAACTCTCATTAGCAGCAATTTTTTTGCCTTATACCTGTTCTGCTTTCTGCCTTGTATTCCTCTTTCTTTGCTTAACCTGATTAAGTTTTAGAAATTACACAGATCTGAGTTTCAACAAATGCCAGAACAAGTCAAGTACCTTGCAAAGTACCAGCACTGAATTAATTGTTTGAATTAATGCATTTCTATCAACACAGCTGTCCAATACCCTACGGCTTCCATAACCTCAGTTTATATCACTGTTGATACTGTAAATGCTTTGAGACACTAAGTGCATTTTTTAATGTTTTGTAGATAACAACACCAATATACAATGAAGTGCTTGGAAATGGATAATTCTAAATTTCGTTTGAATGGCAGCTCACAGAGCAACCTGTCTACAAAACTGGTGGAGACATTCATTTCAAGCTGGTAAACCAGCTTCAGAGATATCCACATGTTGAATGGTTCTGTATTCTTGAAGGCTGTGGGCTTTTATAACAGAACTGAAATTTGATACTTGTATTGCGGTGTATTAAGGTAAAATAGTATCGTCCTAGCTGTTGTTGTTGTTGTTTTCTCTTACAGTTCTAGCAGCATAAAATACTGGTCCTGTAACTAGTATGCTTTATACAACAGCAATATCAGTTTAGTGGGATCTAACTCATCTCTCCAACATCTAAATTCTTAGGAGAAACTATCCTTCTCATAGAAAAGCTTACAAGCTCAGCTTTTGCATTATTTCTTTAACAGTATTGCTTACAGTTTTCTTACATAATGCCATTCTTATTGCCTCAGTGGAAGTTCAATGTCACAGAATCACACAGAATCACAGAATTTCTAGGTTGCTGAGTTTTAATTCTGTTTTCTCTAATTTGCTCGTGTGGAGCAGAAACTCCTCTATGCCAGCCTCTTCACATCTGAGACTGTGTTGATTACAGAGCAAACGGGCCAGACAACTTTCCTGGTAAATGTCATTTACAGGAGGATGTCGTGTTTGCTTCATTTTTGACGAAATTATGTGCCTGTGTCTCCCTCTTGTGGCATGAAAATATTTCGACCAGAAACTGTTAATCGTAACAACCATTGGAAAACAGTACAACCTTTCCTGATTTCACACTGCTACTAACTTTTTAATGCTCTTTTAATGCTCGGTTTCTATGATGTTTTAATGGATTTGCTAGGGATTCTCCGACAGGTGCAGTGAAAGCTTCGAGGTAAAATTTTGAACAGAGAGAAACTCTACAAGTTTGTATTGTCCCTCAAAAACAAATGTACTGCTTTTGTAGTACACAATGGTAACAATGGTAAATTTCAATTTCTTGTTTTGTCATGTTGTACTCAGTCCCAGTTTTTAAGGCACAGTTAATATGAAGACCTCCATTTCCTTACAGAAAGAAGAGTCTATGAACTCTGTGTCATACCTGACAAACCCAGCTGTCCTGTTTCTGGAGTAGGTGGTTTGTACACTGCTTACTTGTCTCTGCAGTGTCCCTCCCAGAACTTCTGTTTCCAGCTTTCTGTTTCCACGATCTCCATGACAAATACTCAGGTCGGGTGTCTCTGCTCTGCACGTGCAGCAGAGAAACAGCCAAGCCATCCCAGATAGCTAATCAAGACTCTTGAAAGTCTGTTTTGTTTTGGTTTTAAACCTTATGATTTTTTTTTTATTTTTTTTTTACTATTATTTTGATTTTGGCTTCTGATTTTGAAATCCTGTGGATTTAATAGTCTAGATGGGACATCAAGACACATCAGTTTTATGTTTTATGTATGATTTTTAAACACTGTGTACTGCGAAGTGCTTGCCTGTGGAGGAGTATAATGTTTCTCAGTAGAAGCAGGCATCACCTCAGAGCTTAAAGAGCTTTCAGAAAACCAGGGACCTTACCTCAGGGCATAGTGATATATAGAGACAGTCTTTAATCAGGATACAGGATTGTAAAAAGCTATATAAGGAAATAATAATTAGCTTTATTTATTTATTTATTTATTATTAAAACCCATGGTATACAGAATGCTAAATGTTTTCAATTGTATGCACATTCATTGCGTTGCACAAACTGACCATTAAAGGATACATCCTAGCAGCATTAGTTTGGTAAACCAGATTATTGAATGTGGCTACCTAAACACAAATCCCCAGGTGAGCAGGACTGAGAGTTACTAAATATGTATCACACCTCCTAAGAGACTGCAGATCAACACAAAACACATGAAAGACAAAAAGCAATATAGTTGTCTCTGCTCAAAGTGTGTGTCTTTAAGCATAAACTGCCTTTGGAAAAACAACAACAACAAAATCACTGTTGTGTAACTGAATATAAATTGTGGCCAAAAGTAATAAAATGTTTGCAAGTGTGAAGTCTATTGAAGCTGTTGTACAAGCAGGAAGTATAATTCAGAAGGAAGTGAAGGCATAGACCTGTCTTTCAAACATGAGGCCAATCAGCATGCAGAATTCAGCAGCAGCAAACCCTTAGACCACTGGATAACATCTGTACTTCCTCATGAAAAATAAAAAGTGAGGCTTTTCCTTGTGGTAAGTGATTAGGATTTATAACTACATATCCAGAATTGCCAACACAGCCATGGAGTTTTATTTGCCAGTTTCAGAATAGCAAAGACAGTCATTACAGTGCTGTTTTATTCCAGGTTCTAAAACAACATAGCAAACAAAGAAAAATTACCTTTGACTTTGGGCCAAAGTTTTCTGTCTCAGATTGTCTAGCTGCGGTCCTAAGGACTCAGTTAGACCTCTTTTCTTATCATGGTCTAAGAAAAGATGTTATATGACCCAGAACTGATGATATTCTTGGGAACCTTTTCTGGGTTTGTGGTTTCTTTTAAACTATATGAGATAAGGCGCATCCCCTGAAAGACTGGGAGATGTGCTTCAAAACACTCTCCTGTTTTCTCACAGAAGAGGCCAGAGTCTCAAGTTTCTATCCCAGGTGAATTCCTTAATGAAACAACTATAAAGTGGACAAATGCCTTGTCTGTTGAAGAATTATCCAAAGTAAAATAGCTTTTAACAGAATAGGTTGCTAATAAGCAAGTGCAGGAATCCTAGTCTAGTGGTTAAGGGCATTTCAGAAATTTAAGCATCACTTGCTTTAAGCCAGATAAAGTGGAGATTTGAAAGCAAGACTAGTGCCTAGAAGGAAAATGATCTTATTTTTAGTCAGACATAAAGGATTTGCACACCTGTCAACCAATGAGGAGAAAAATAATCCCTGTTACTGACAGCATTCTGTAAAATCTGATACACCTTGTCTAAGAATTGGGATTTCCAAGAGTGGGTCCTGCAGGCTGAAGAGAGATAATAATATCTTAGTTAGCATGAGGCCTTGTACTAGGTGTGGACTAGGCTATGAACACATTTTTTGTGTTCTAGAGATCAGAAATTTTAAAATATGCTAGAAAAAAAAATAAAAAGAATTACGAGAAGAGAAAACATGAGCAGTATTTAATGTCTTGTGTTAAAAGTTTTTGATTTCTTTTTAAATTATTTTGATTTCTTTTTAAATTATTTTTGAATTGTCACTTGTTCCCTATTTTTCACAGCTGCTTAATCAGTTTATTTTATTGTCCCTGGTAAGCTCCATTTTCTGTTTCTTTTACACAAGAAGGATGTTCTAAATACTACTTGAAATGTAGTAAAAGACACCTAAAAAGAAAAACAGCTAGGAAGTGGGTTTATGGCAATTATTAGAGCAGGGCAGTATGCCAGATGCAAGTTAATAAAGAGTAATAAAAAAAATGATGTATCATCTCTCTATACATCAGTCTATATGCTGCACTGTGTCTAATTTTTCCTTAATTGTCAATACATTGGGATTATCATTTCTTTCTCATCTGTCCTGGCTGTATTTCAACTTTTATTTAGTTGTTTTATAGGAATATCCTATGTTCTTTCTGTATAATTCCATAAGGCAGTGCATTTTTTTTCCTAGTAAAATGACAGTGCAGCTGACCCTATCTGTGTAAAAGTCATGCATTAGGTCATAAATAGAATCTTAGAATGCCAAAGAACATGTAGAAGAAAATCAGTTTAACATGTTGAAAATAAAATATAACAAGTATATCGACAGTATTTGTTTAGGGAGTTTATTCAAGTCTAATTCTGTTCTGTGGAAACTATTAGTTCAGATATTCAAGATAGAGTTTCAATCTGACTATTATCATTTAAAATATTAATATTTGAACATCTAAATGGATTATGTTGATCCACAATAATTGATGTGCATGAAGTAATAACACAATTAAGGCATAGCTTTTGTTTGTGATTGCTTGGAGAGCTACAGAACAGGCTTTCTAACTGCGACTGAGAAACTGGCACCTGTCTCCACTGGGTGGCAGGCAAACCTCTCGTCGAGCCGAAGTGATGTCTTTTTATTAAACTGAAAAAAAAAAAAAAACAAAAACAAAAACAAACCAAAAAAAAAAAAAACACTAGCATTACCCTTGCATCCCAGCACTTTGTAAAACTCATGAGACTTTTCTGTACATCCAGAAAGTGAGTGAGGTGGTGTCCCCTTTATCCTTAGGGACTCTCTTAGCAAGATTAGCTCTCTTCTGTTAATGGCACTTCAATATGCAGTCCCCGTACCGTGTTTTAATTAGATAGTGATTAGTTCAAGCATACCACTTTTTAAAATTAGGATTCCTGAAATGAACACCTTCACCATCAATACGTGCTACTGACAAAATTCACTGGAGACATCTAATGATTTTAAGTTGCCTAGCTGGAAATTAAGAACAGTGGAAAACAATGTACTGAGTATTATGTGTAGCCTCATAACAAGCTGAAGCACCACTGAAGAAATTGAGTCTTCACAGTGGTGAGAGATAACACTTTTGATCCTCTGCTCTAGGGAATTCACACCTGTAGCTGCAGTCATTACAGTTTTCTGTTTGGCTGTAGTCGTTCCAAATCCCATATGCAGGGTCAGTGGTTGGATGGGGAGCACTGCTCCATCCAAGCAGCAGAGGGACCTCCTCACCTCATGTGACATTAGCATGGCATGCACTGCTGGAATTCGTTCCTTCATGTACAACAAAGATCACAACTGCTTCAGGTTTTAAGGATCCCATAGAATCATAGAATGTCTTAGGTTGGAAAGGACCTTAATGATTATCTAGTTCCAACCCCCCAGTGGTCTTTTCAGGATGGTAAAGAGAAATTGAGGTGTCCTGGTCACACTGCATAAAGAGTAAATTTCCTTCAGGTATATGAAGCCTTTCTGTACTTTCCTGTTGGTCAGTTTGTCTTTCTTCCCTTTCTGGTAAGTAATGTATTCTGATAATGGATTTTACAAAGAATCGCTTAACCTCACAGTATATATCACATTTTAGCTATTGTCTTAGCAGGATAATACAAGACAGAAAAATTCATGGGACTCTGGTGTATAAGAAATACTCTGTTTAATAGTATTCTGTTAGTTTATTCTATGATATATAACCTTTAGGTTATAGGCCTCTTCAGAGATTCCTTTAGGAAAGATTGCACTATTTGGCTCCAGAGCATAAATAAAGTAATGGATCCTTTTTCTATGGACAGTCCAGTCCATGGATACCAGTAAAGTATGCATCACTGAAATAAGATACTAGCTTTGGAGTTTGGTCTGGTTTGATCTCAGAACTGTGGATCAGTGTACTAGCAGCTTCAGAACTCTTGTCATGCAGAAGAGGCACTGTATGTACACTGCTTCTCAAAGTCTTTTCCATCACCTCTACTCAAACTCAACACCTGAGGGTTTTACAAAATCAAATCTAGGCAACAATAGGGTAAAAGATAATCTCCAAAGAATTTATCTGCACCTTAATCTAGAGCATTTATAGCAAAGTAGTGAGTCAGGTTGAGAACCTAACAGTCCTTGAAATGTTTTCAGTAGAGTTTCTTTGGAGAGTTCCACTGAAACAGTTGTTTCACATTAGAAACATCAACAGAAATTAAAGTTAACTTTAGTTTCATGTGATGAAATATCTGCTCTGAAATATAAGTGATTCTTATCTAGCTGTCCTCAGGAGGGTTTTTTTAATACTGTTGCAGCCAAGCTACGAGGAGAAAATTCTCTTGTACAAATTTCTTCTTTGCTCTTCACAGATGGTAATTATCAAAGGCTTCTTGCATCACCTTTGCAGGCTGCCCTCAGTCCAATGGCCGATAGTTTAAACTGATGTCGCCTACCAGGAAAGGAAGAACTCCTAACACTCCCTGCTTAACTGCACATGAGATTTCTTGTAGCCAGGAGAAGAACACCTTGTTCCTAATTTCTAGGAGTGGTGCCATGAGCTGTGGAAAATGTGCAACCAGTACAAACTAAAGACCATTTTTCTGGCAACAGAGGTTAACATGGACATACCACCATGATGATATGATAACTGACTCCATACTATAAATGCAGAAGCTCATTTGGTGTCATTTTCTCAGCTTTGCACAAGTTTTCTGACAGTTTGTGATCACATCTATGAAGATTGCTTACAGCATTTTGTGGGGATAGAGTCTCAAACAATAGGAATATTGTGGAGCAGTTTTCCTAAGAATGAGACCTAGACTATAATATGTACTTCTAAAAGAAAAGAGAGTCAACACAGACCTCAGATTTATCGCCGGATATTTCAATCACACACTTCTTCCACCCAGACATGCCCCATTATACCTGCAGTGACATAGCACAGGAATAGCCTTTCTTTACCTTTTGCTTTCTAACATGGTGTACTGTCAAAGAGTCTTCTGTTCTTCTCTGGAAGCCGGCTGTACAACCTGATGTATGCTTGCATGCGAATGCATCTCCGTTCCTTACCTACCATATGAAAGAGGGCTGTCAGAGTTAATTTTTGTGAAACAATTCACAGTAACTACTTGACAGATGTCTAAATATGAAGCATGGTTAGTGTAATAATGTAACGAAGGACCTTAACAAAACCATATTGCTTTAAAAATTTCTCTCTCAGCACTCTCTGTTTTAATGAGACAATCTTCTTCCCTTTTATTCCTCATCTCATACCTTTTGTTTCTCTTCATTGGCCCTTCTGGACAACTGTTTTTGGGAAAGCTTTTTTACATATGTCTCTTTCCCTTTCTCTCTAATAGATACCATCGTCTTTTAAAGAGCAGACACTCCCTCCCTCAGCTAAGTACTATCTTGGCAGGCAAAGGGGAGGAGGAGTCTTCTTTAAAAGGCTTTGAAATTGTGTTGTTAAAAAATATATAAATAAAGCAACAAACCTTTTAATAGGGCTTTGAACAATCATCCCTTTCATTCCCTTATGGCCTATTGAGCTGCTGGCTTTTTTATTATTTAGTGTGTTTCAAAAAAAGTCCAAATGTTTTATGTTAAGCCATTAGGAGTT
Organism: Netta rufina; assembly: GCF_964035555.1. NCBI lineage: Eukaryota > Metazoa > Chordata > Aves > Anseriformes > Anatidae > Netta > Netta rufina. The sequence continues at coordinate 110,990,735 of NC_140124.1, forward strand.
TATTTGGGTTGAAAATAAATAAATAAATGTGGTACTAGCAGTTGGTACTGTGAGCACATGCACAGTTGCCTGGCAGAGGCAACCTATAGGACACACGTCAGAAGGCCAGAATAAGCTCCAGTGAAAGACCAGAACAAAAGCATCAGCAGCATTTGTTTCTGGTTAAGTACTTTTGCATGAGGCTGACTACTGGAGTGGTTTACCCAGCTTTTTTCTGTTTCAAATTCACCTCACTCCCTCACCCCTCTTTGCAACATCACCCCCAGCTGCAACTCATGGTAATTTCATGGAATAGGTGAAAGCATGGGATTTTTTAAATCTGCTTTTTTTTTTATTTTTTTTTAAACCACGTAATGGGAGCATGTGATTGGTTGGTATCCAACATTGTTCTTGGAGTTACTATACACCTAACTAGGTTTATTATTTTTTTTTTTGTTTGGTTTACCTGATTTTTTTTTTTTTGGTAGGTTGTGTGTGTTTGGGGGAGGAGGAGGGGGTATTCTCTTTTTCAGTGCTGGCTATATTTTGTGAATAGTGAAAAAAAGCACTCCATTTCTTTCTTTCTACCCCTTCCACTTTTGTTTGCCAACTCAGTCTGCCGTTCACCAAGAATTCAGCAGCAGGCTGGCAATTGCAGCAGGGGCTCCTCTCTGTGCATAATTAGTATCATCTTGCTTGGTCTCATTTCTCTAGTGAGGCTGATGGGGACAGAGAAAATAATTTTGCCATTAAATACATTACTAGGTTCACATCTTGGTTCCCATGTGACCTACATTTAGCAAATCGACATCAAAACTTAAACTTTCTAGCTCTCTTTCTCCATGAGACTGAAGTATATAGTAATTTTTGAAAAGCACATATATACTTATACATATATATTGTTAGTATTGTTAAAGAACTAATCAGTTGGAAGATGTGGTTAGGAGGAACACCCCAGAATCTGAGCTTGACTTGAAATTTCATTACAGGATCAGTAAAGAGAAGAGAAAATTAGTCGAATTTAGGAGGCCTCATGTTTTGTAGACATTACATATACCCTTCTTGCATGATGGCTCTGGCCTATTTAAAAATAGGTACTGGAGCTCAGAAAAAGGATTAAGAGGAATATCTAACTGAGCTAATAGATATGTACAGAACCTTCTTGACCCAGGCCTGGCAAGGAGTCTTGGGAAAGATTTGTTTCTGGGAACCAGTGACAGACATTAAACATGAGAGGAAGGCTGTGAGAGAGGAACACGAATAGTTTGAAAGCTGAACCTAAACCTGTGTTTATGTTGGATTTTTGACTCTAATGTTATGGACGTGTTAAATATTTCAGTAGCATCACAGACAGCTGAGCTGCAGCCATACTGAAGTCGAATAATGACTACACTGCAGGTATTAATACTGTTGCCATATTTGTGGACGCTGTGAAGAGACACTGTCATGGCCAAATTTCTATTGGTTCTGCTTTGTTATAGATTTCTCGTGTGAGCCAGAGCAGTTTTCTTTGTGCTTCAGTTCTCAGTTCATAAAATGGATTATAAACATGTCCTCAGGTGATGCTGTGAAAGTAACCACCCAAATCAATATTTACAATATCTACAATATTTAAGTAAACAGGAATCTGAAATACAGATAATTAAGTGGAACAGTTAGGTGCTTGGGAAAGAAGAATATATGTATACTATATATATGTACTATGGTATATTACTAATTTTAATTAGATTAGAAGATCTTAAAATGTTAACTTGGAAAAAAATAAAGAAAATAAAAGAAATCAGTGGACAACTTGTGTTTTTCAAAGTCTACATGAAAATGCAAAGACAGGTTGCAGGTCTCTTTCAGTGATTTTTTTGGATCATGCTTGACAAGGCACAATTATAGATTCTGCCCTGAGACTGGGTGTCTGTTGAGTCCTGAGAAAAAATCACATTTGCTTTAAAAATCCTGAGAGGTACTTAGACAATTCTATTTGCAAAATCAGTCACCATTCGTATTTTACAAGCATTGTTCTCAGGTATTGATAAAATAAATACAACTAGGTAACTTACAGTTTTGTGTATTTCTAGAAAGCCTTTGCATTTTTAAAAGTTATATTATTGTCATACAATTAATGTTCATGAGTCATTCAATTTTTAAATTGTATTTACAACTGAATATCTTTTATATCTTCCTTTTAATGACCCTTATTCCTGGAATAAAGCTTTGGAAGAACCCGTGGCGTAAACTTGTAAAAGCTTATAGAGGTATTCATTGTTACTCCCATAGCCTGATGGGATGGGATCAGAATACACATGTACACTGCAGAATCAGACCTCACAAAAGGAAAAGCAGAGTACTGGTTATTTTACAACATAATGTCACTGAGTCGCACATTGTGCTCTCACAAACATACACATGACAGGTGTTTTATAATCCCTATGTTTTAGACCCTTTGAAAGCATAAGAAAAAACATTTACTAGGAAGTTGTAAAAAAAAAAAATAAAACTTCCAAATATGGCAATGGCTGCTGGATGGTTTATATTGGGTGCCAGAAAGAGCATTCCAATGCTGATTGGGTTGTTAAAGAATGAAACTGCAAAGAGATCAATGAGAACAATTTTTTACCTTTCCATATCTTGAAATAGATGTTGCCTGTGATTTATTGCAAGTATAAAGAAAAGCATTGGACTGGTTTGTGTGGGTGGAGGCCAGTAGGCTGTACTGGAAGCACTGGGTCTATAAGGTACTTTTCTTCATACAGTGGTCTGAAAATAATATTTCTGTTGTCTGGAAAAATGTGGCTTTCTGGCTAGCAGTTTCCAAAGAAGAGATGGGTTTAAAATAACAAAAAACATTCGTGGAGTTTTATGATTTTAAGGATACTCAAAATTACCAAACTAGAATCCAAAATGTAAACATTCTATGTTTCTTAGAACAGCCTGAAAGAATTAATTTGCTTAGTAAGGCAAAGTCACCATGTGGGTTCAGAATCCATATTTTGAGTTTTGGTAATACTGAACAAATAAATTTGAGTATGGCTTTTATAACTGAGGGCTGTTTCTTTAATGGATTAAAATATTTTCAACAATTGTCTTGAACTTTGCTGGATGTGATATAAGGTAAACTATTGAATTTCCTTTTCTCTTTCTGTAATGGGTTTGGAAGAATCTGAATTAGTTACTGCTGGTTATCCTGGCTCTATGTTTCCAAGGCTAGATCCTAAGGTAATTCCAGATATTCCTTTCAGATCCCTTCTGGAAAAAAAAAAAAAAAAAAAAAAAAAAGTTAGAAAGAGGAAAAGATCATCAAAGTACTAGACCAAACGCAGTCAATAGGCAAAGCAAGTCTGAAGTTTTGCTTAGAGATGATAAAGCAAATGCAGCATAACCTTAAGATAGAGAAAAAGTGACACCCGCCTCCTCCTCCTCTTTCTCTGTGCGCGCGCACACACACACACACACACACACACACACACACAAGTTGTTTACAGAAGTGCCTTGTAGTGAGTACTGGTGGTGTCACTCCGTCCCATGCCCCAGAGCTATCACCGGGCCTCATGGGAGATGTGACTACAGCATCGGACATGGGACTGTTTGTTCACTCACTTTCTGTGAAGAGAGTTTTGAACTCTGTTTTGAATAGACAGCATTTTCTTTGTGTGGTTGGTAAATAACACAGAGCAAAGTTAGTCAGCAAGTTACATAGCTTCTGCATTCTGATTCTTTGGAGCCCTTTTGTACCAAGCTTGACAGGATGTTTTTAACAGAATGTGACCTCACTGGGATACCAGAGGTAAGGAAAAAAGTTATTGGGGCTGTTGTGGAATATTTTGCACAGAACTGACTGAAAATACTGCTTTAGAATGCCTCTTGAAAAGAAGATGGTTTCACTGTGATACAGCCAACATTTTTTTTCAGTGAAAATCAATGTCTTTCACTCCTTTGTAAGTTATAATAAATCTTAGATTTTCTATTTCCCACTTGTGGAAAAAGACACTTATTTGCAAATCTCAGAACGATTATGTATTTGCTCTGATGCATTGAGCAAAGGCCCAGTTCCAGAGATAGAACATCAAATTGTTTTCTTTCTAACACAGAAGAGAATAGGCGGATCAGGTCCAGTTCTTCACCCAGGTCCTAGAAACAGCAGCACGAGAACCGGAGCGGTGGTAAACCCAGCAAGACCAAGAGACAGCAGCCCTCTGGACACCTGCACTGACTCCCTAGGTAAAGGTAAGATGGAAAAAAAAAAAAAAAAAGAAAAAAAAAAACTACTGCATTTTCTGGGCAAGATCATGCGGGTTTTCATAACAGACATTACAACTGGGATGCACTGCTGTTTGTAGTTTTGTTTGGACGCACAGAAAAGGGGTTCCTGGGTGGTGTAGCTCGGGGGATTAGTGGCTGTGTGGTTACCCCCTCTCCTCCCTCTGCTGGCCAGTGTGGGGCAAACGCGGGTGCTGGCATCCCACGTTCCCCCGGCATCGAGAGGAAAGCACTGCTTGATTGCAGTGTTTCTTGATTTCTCTGATTTGTTGCTCTTGTTACCAAGTACCGACAGCTTTAGGGTGCTGCGATGTGAGGTTTAGCAGCGATAGAGGAAGGGAGATAGATCTGAGAGTTCAAGAAGTCATGAAGATTTTATTTCATTTTGTTTTATGCTTTTTAAAAACAGATGTAGTTTAGCTATTTATTTATAATAGGCTCAGGCTCAATGATCTGAGTGATCTGTTTATGTTTAGGATCTAAAAGGGTTTTATGAAAAAAGGAAGAAAAGTGCATTATTACATGAAATAGCTTCATGAATAATAGCCATCTTGCTGTTCTGAAATTGAATTAACAATATGTGATATGCTTTAGTGTGTATATCAACAGAACAACAAAGCTTCATTGTTTTTGTACTGAACAATCACATTTTCTTTCATTTTTTTTTCAGCCAGAACAGGTGACTTACCAAAAACAAACAAAAAAAAATTGTTTGGAGTCACTGATAGAGTAGTGAAAGGAAATGAAGTTCTCATGATATATAAAGCTGTTAGTCATACTTGAATACTTGCATAACAAAGAAATCTAAAAATAAGTTGTTAAAATTGGAAAGTTTTGCACCATGAGTGCTGCTGACAATGAAAGTGTTCTTTGATAAATGAGCATGGAAAAACTTGCTAATTACTTATGACTAACCTGAGTTGCTTTTTACTGTAAAGCACATAAAGAACCAAGGCTTTTTTCTTGTAAAAAGTTAGAATGTAGATTGATCAGACTTGACTTAGTAGTATAAAAGATAAGGTGACCATGTCACTGCTCCCAGTAAGACAGGGAAATGAGTTGGGTTTGACAAAGCATTCATAGTGACACTTTTATAATGTCAAACTTGCTACTGTACTTTGATCCACTGGTGTGCAGTAGGTAAGCTGCCAGCGCTGTCCTAATTAGAGCAAATGTTTTCTCTGAAAAGACTTCTAGAGACAAGCATGTTCTCTGAAGCAGAAGTCTGTAAAATGAGGATGATTGAAGATGATGAATTTATATTCACAACTTTGTTATTTTTGTTGCAGTAATACTTCTGGTCCTAGTCATGGGTCAGATGCTGGGTACTGTATGAAAAAAATACAGACTTTATGCTGAACAGCTAATGATACAGACATGGGACAGCAAATAAAACAAATGTGATGAATTATTCAATCATAAAAAATACAACCAAAGTGTTAACATGGAGTTTTCTGATTTTAGTATCTTTCTACACCTGTTCTGTTGTTCTTAATGATGATTCTCCGTAGTGTCTCATCTCCTACGTATAAGCTGCCACAAATAGTTGGAAGCTTGATCTTTTTTGAATTTCTGTCAGAGAGAAGTTGGCAGGGTGGGGGATAACAGTTTATTTTATCCCTGAAGTTAAACAAAAGACTGCAAAATTTTGATAGAAGTAAACTGATTAATATTTATGACAGTTACAGAGGATTAACCAGTAGAGGTCAGTACAGAGTGCTGAAATGGAAGTGGAGCACTATGTGAAAAAGCTTTGTGTATTTATACTCTGTACTTCTGATTTTTAACTTTTCCGTTAAAAAAAAAAAAAATGGTAAAGGTCTACAGTCATTCAGTCATCCTCTTCAAAACGACAGTTTAAAAATACTTGGGACAGTACAGTAATGACAGACTGCTTCAGCAGAGGAATATAAGCCAAATGGTGCATTTTGTAGCATGGTATAGCTCGTGGAAAGTTGCTTATTTTGTGTAATTATCATAGAAACTAATGTGTAATACGTATTATACATTTTGCAGTAATGAATGCATTTAGCTGACAGCAGTGTAGCAAATTACGAGAAAGGATTATTTCCAGGAATCAAGTTTTTAAATACTTGAATTTAAATATATATATATATATATATATATATATATATATTTCTCATTTTAGGTAGCAAATTTTGATAATTAAAATTAAGTGTTGGTTTTAAAGTTTCTATCTTCCTTTCCTTGTATATACATAAAGGTGTGTGTGTGTGTAACACAGAGAGAGTAAGGGAGACAGACAGACCTTGTACATAAAGTTGAATTATCTTTTGTTTCACTTTTTAAAGCCATTGTTTGTTTGTGGTTTCCTTTTGTGATTTAAAGCAAGGAAAAGAATCAACTTGTATAGTCTGTGCATGAAAACATCCTTCAACACGTATTAGCTGCAAAAGCTCATCTCTGAAAAGCTTCTGCTCAGAATTGCTTTTTGTGGATCTAAAAAGAGAAACTTTCATGTTCCCATTCTGTTTCCTTGCAGAATGTACTAAGTACTTTGAAAACTACCTTGCTATTAAATTGTAATTGTTGAATATAGATATATATTAAAAAAAAAAAATCCTAAGAATTTTATCACCAGATAAAAGTAATGTTCTATTTTGGTTTCAATGCTGACTTACATCTGCTGTCTATGAGCTTAGGGAGAGTTTTCCCAATTCCTTCAGAGAGAATAGAGAATAGAACTATATGAATGGTAAACATTTTTGAAAATTCTCTTCACTTGTTCTGCTTACCTTCCATGCTCTTCTTTAAAATGATTACAGAGGCATTGGAAAGTATCCAGCATCTTTGAAAAACAGCTTTTACTTTATGCCTTTTCTCAAGCACTTAAAGGTGACAAGTTCTACACAGCAACCCTTTCTCACAGGGTGTTCTGTTGTATGCTACTGGAGTCAAATGGCATAAGTGTGAATGTAGTTTGGAGAGCTGTAAGAATTCATTACTGCAGGGAACGAATTCCCTTATAACTTTAAAGCAGCAACAGCATAAACTGAGGTGGGAAGGAGATAGAGATAAATGACTCTTGCATATCTGGCCTGTGACATATTTTTCCCCCACTTTTGTTACCATAGCTTTACACACAGGTCTTACAATCCAGTACAGTTGAATTTCTTATGAAAGAGCACCCTTTACAGATGTTCTTTGGTAACAGAAGGCCCAATCTAACAGGAGACATATGAGTGATGGGGTGTTAAATGATGATTTCCACTTTAAGCCTAAAATTTTTACCAAAGGCTTGGTTTTGATTCAGTTCAATTCCCTTCATTTGAAGGGGAGTGGAGAAACAATATTTACTACAGTTTTCACTATTGGCTTTGGTTGTGTTTTAAGTAGATAAATTTGAATGTAAAAGTCAAAATCAGCTTCCTTCCCCAGATAAATTTCTGACGTTCATACTATTTTGGCACATAATATTTTCCTATAGACTTTTTCACATACATCTGAGTTTCTTCTGGGTGTAAATGTTGTGAGAAATTGTATTTTGCTGAGCCACAGTGGAAGTATTCGTTTACAGTAACTGATACTCTTCATTAGCACTTGGGGGGGGAACGGGCAGGGGGAACAACTCTTCCCGTCAAATGCTTTTCCCCAAAAGTAGTGCAAAGATTGAGGTGGTTCATATAATATTAAATAATCTGGTTTTAGCCAGTTTATGTTGAAATCCAAATGTCCAAGTATTTGTATTTCTCCAATTAAGTTTGTTTACATGTTCAATTTCATGAACATCTGGTCGGGCTTTTTCTGTAGCATATGGGATATAAAACCCCAAAATTCAGGGACCAAAACAATGTTGCTGGAAACATGTATTTCAATAAAATATATTGTTATGGTGGAAGTTTGCTATTCTTATCTATATCCAGACCAAATATAAAAGATTACCGCAGAGCTGTTCATGATTAATGAACAGAAGGTCTATCTTATCATTGAAGTTCTTAGTCTCTTGCTAGATTAATGTTTAGTATTTTCTTGATTGTGATACGACTCTCATACAATCTTACAGGTATAGTAACATTATATTCTCATTTTGCCCCTCTTTTCTGATGTCTGTGATTTTTTATTTTTTAATTCTTCTCTGTAAAGTAGCTGTGCAATTATCCTATCACCATATAGCTAAGTTTTATGGTGGGTGTTCATTTGTTTCCAAGTCTGGGACAGATTTCTCCATCCTTGTGTGTGTGTGTGTGTAGTGGTGACTAATATTTTTGCACTACCCTATATGGAAAAAACTGTCACTGAACTATAAAGCTGTGTGTTTTGCTTAAGCGTGTATCAAAAAATTGTGATCTTGTGCCCAGATGAAAATAGCACTAATTCAATTCAGTCAGTGTGATCTGTAATTGAGATAGCTTCACTAGTGAAAAATCTCTGCATATAAATAAGGACACTGTGGCATTTGCACTAGAAATTGAGTTAATTAAGGTTCCTTACTTGTAATTACGTTATCAATCTGCAGATTGCAAAATAACCTAAAATAAATTAGAGCCAATAAATTAGAATGATAAACATTGTCAAAGAAATTGTAACTTCAAAATTCCCCAAAGAGAAAGAAGATATTATTCACCCATATGAAGAACAAAGTACCAGCCTAAAAGATTGGTATAATTCTGAAAAATGTATTATATATCAATATCATGGTTTCACTTTTGGTGGATCAACCATTTTAGTGATGCATATGTATGTACAGTCAATTTTGTTTTGAAGCTACTTAATTAATCCATAATAGTGCTTCTCCCTGATCTTATGAGGCTGGACAGCATAGCTGTTTGTTGTATTTTGTTTTTGTTTTTGTTTTTGTTTTTGTTTTGTTTTGTTTTTCATTTTGTCATAACGTTCTGTTCAGAATTTATTATCTGTCCTTTTTGCTATGTAGCTCAAATAAATATTAGGTTTTTGGTTTTTATTTTGTCACTTTATCATATGTCAGGAATCAACTTTATACTGTGATGTCCTCTTGATATTCTTCACCTCCCACTGATATCAATAGGATGCTCAACCCAAGACATAGTGCCTTATATATCCCAATACCAGAAAAAAAAATATTGTACATGGTGACCTGAGGGTGAGGACCTTTATAATTTCAACATTAAAACTGAGGTATAGAAGGAATTAAAGCTTTCTAGAAACCCTGAAAATCACTTCCTTTCCATAGACAACTTCTGGATTATTTCTCTCATAACTATGCATTTCTAAGAGGTCAAAATTCACTCTGTCAGCTTAACTGTAAAACAGATATGTAAGAAATATATATATATGTATATTTGTAGAACATATCCATGATCTTGGTTACAAGCTAAGAAATTTTTGAACACCTTTATGTTTTTAACATGTCTATTCTGAAAGTGGATCTTATATTTGACCCTAACTATAGAATTTGGCCCTAACTGTAAAATAACGATTTTATCACAAAAGAAGCTCCCATAGTCTATGTATATTATTGCTCAATATACTGTCAGGGGACATTAATAATAGGCTTTGCAATATTTAACAAGTACACAGCCTTACTTTTTCCTTTTGTACTTTAACGGCATACCTCAAATTGAGTTGTATGTACTAGGTTTTCCCAACACTGTAGAAATGCAATTTTTTTGTTGGTCAAAAAAAAAAAAAAAAAAAAAAAAAGTGTGCCTTTCTGAAAACTTTTAATCTATGTCTATACATAGTGACTTTTTATCAGAATACTTATGATTTGCATAAGAGTATATATATATATGAATGTATACACAACATATTACACAGTTTCTCTGGACAATTCTTGGCAGCTCATTCATATTTTTGGAGGTATCAACAAGTTCATATTGACATGCATTTTGTTTAAGAAATTAAGACATTAAAATTTAAGAAAATATGTAATTAATATTGAATTAATATTGAATATGGTCCTAAAAATACTATCTGCTTTATACAGCATGTCATTTCCTGTGAACCTGATTCACAGAAATACTGCATTTTTTTTTCCTTGAAAATAATTTTATTAGTAGTGCTCCTAAAGAAGTGTTGATCACATGATTGGATGTGTCAAACAATATTCCACTTTCGTTGCAGATTTACACTGTTTCAAAGAAAATGTATGAGTAAAGATTTTCTGGTGGTTTATTGCTGGTGGTAACGATGACCACAGAAAATGTGAATACTTATACGTAGTATGCAACAAAATAGAACAGTTTTGGAATCAAACTACAGACAAGGTTTTCAGTAATTTATGTTGCCAAGATGGTGCAGTTTATAGACTTTGGTTCAGCAAGATCTCATTCAGAGCTCATGTTGCAATTGTGGACAGCATCATTTTGCAGGGTCATATGTTACTTTGAAGACAGGCAGGTTTTGATAGCCTGAGTACAACAGGTTTTATAATCTTTCTTCCATGTCCAGTGAAAACAACACCTCCATCATACCTAAATTTTTAATGGTCTTTGGTGGCACTTGAATTTGAACACATCAGATCTCCTAACATTTGATCTGAGCAGTGAATAAATCTGGCAGATCTACACAGCTTAGGAGAAAGGTAGCAAGGATTTTCATGCTGGGAATCGGGAAGTGTCAGGAATAAAGTCAGTGTATACTGTGTAAAACCACCTGATGTAATATGGCTCAGTTCTGTGAGATCCAGAACATCCCTTTTTGTCCTTGGAATAATAAGTGGCTAAGAATGATCTGAATCTGGCAGGATGAGAGTAGATGTATCACAAGATCAGACTGGCTAAACAGGGAATCTGTGATGCATCTCCAGAACAAAGAGGCAGTATACAGAAGATGGAGACATGTTCAAGCTGCAAAAGAGGAATATAGAAATGACATGTCAGTATGGTATTAGGTAAGCAAAAGCTCATCAGGAATTGACACTTGCAAGGCACATCAAGTGCAACAGGAAGAGCTGCTACCACTAAATGGATAGGAAAAAGCTGAAGAAGCAGAATGTGTGCCTGCTGCTTGAATGGGACAGGCAATTTAGTGAGAGCAAAACCAGGTAAGGCTGAAATACTCAAAACTTCTTCACTTCAGTCATCATCAGCTGGCTCTATGTATAAAGGCAGGATTCAAAAAAGAGGGGAACAACCAACAGGAGATGAGGATTGATTGAGGATTTATTTACAAGAACTTGGCACATCCAGTTCCCTGATGGGCTGCACAAAGAGTCTTGAAAGAACTGGATGATGTCTTTGCAAGGCCACTACCATCTTTGAAAAGTTGTAGAATTTGCTGAAGGTACCAAGTGATAAGAGACAGATTGTACCCATCTTCAAAAAAGGCCATACAGATGAAACAGTGAAGACTCACTTGCTGGTAAGATTCACTTCATCCTTGGGGAAATCATGGAGCTGGTTTTCTTGGAAGCCGTTTCTGAGAAAATGAATGGAGAAAAGAGTGATTGGGAGTAGCAGTTTTTAATTCTTGAACAACTCTATTGCATTACATGATGACATAACTAGATTCATGGTTAAGGAGAGCAGGGGATGTTATCTGCTTTGAATTTAGTAAGTTTTTCAGCACAATCTCCCACAACATTTTCAAGTTCAAGGTCTAGTGTTAAAGAGTAGATGGATGGACTACTAGATGAGCATAAAACTGGAGAGATCAGAAGACTGAAAGGGTAGTAGCTAATGGTTTATACTCTGTCTCTGTGCCTATGATATGGAATTTCTTGGGGATCTGTCCTGGAACCTGTCCTGTTTAATAAGTGTCCTGGTGTACAGTGGGCTAAACACTGTATGCTGGCAGTGATGAAGGCCGATGGAGCACTGTACTGTATTAACAGAAAAATAGCTAGTTGATTTAAGGAAGTTATTATTTCCCTTAAGTTGGTACTAATTAGGCCACATCTAGAATATTACATCCTGTTCTGGGTACACCCAGACAAGACAGAATGTTCATCAATAGGTATGAATGGAATGAGTTTGGTGGAGGGCTTAACCAAGTTGATCAGAGTACTATATGCCTTGTGAAGAGACTCTGAGAAAGCAGGGCTTGTTTAATCTGAAGAAGAAAAACAAATAAAGAAACAACAACAAAAACACACGTTTAGGTAGAGCAATACTGAGGAAATTTTGAAATAACATTTTTCTTGCAAGTGAATACTACCTTCTGCCTCCTAAGTGAGCTCACCTATTTCAATGTATCAGATGAGACTGGTATATTGAGAAGATCTGATGAATCTCTAAATATAAGAGATTGTCTTGCAGTTAGGCAGTAGGGATACTGCTGCACATTTTAATAAAGGCACAGTATTGTTTTCACATAGGTTATAATGAAAAAACATCAAATTTGGCTTACCCAGGTCTCTGACCCTCCTGTGCATGCTGGGATGATCTCTCCGGTGGAGGGGTTCTTGTCATATCTCCTCACGTGTAGGAAATTTGCTGAGTACAGGTATTCTGCCAGGATATTGAATGCTGTTGGTAGGGAATGGATGGCTTATGGATTCTGAACCATGCCTTGGTTTAATCTGATGCTGTTTATGTTCTGTTTTTTTTTCTTTTCCTCTGAAGTTTGATGTAAACATTTTTGCTGAGGAAGAAAGAAGCGAAGTGTGTCAAAGAAATCAAAAATTCTGATGCATTTTTGTTTGGAAGTGAAAATATTAGAACAAAGGGAATGATAAGCAGGTATTTTTAAGCCTATCTTTTTTAAATGCAAAATTAATGCATGATCTTTATTAGGTCATCAGTACGAAATCATAAGTATGCTTGGAAATATATAATTCACTGTAATCGATCTTGGATTCGATCTTGCATGGATTTATACTCTGGGAGACATTAGGAATTGGATGGGAGAATGCTGGTAAGGCCTGGAATGGACACTGACACATATGTGATTCTGTGAACTTTATTTTTACAAAAATGGTAAAACATTGATATGAGTTTTCAGTTTTAAACATTAAATTTAAAAATTAGCATTGCAGTAGGATAGCCATACTCTATATATGTGACTTCCATGACTATCATCAACCTGCACCACATTTTGGACAGGATGTAGCCTTGAACTGAACGGAAGTGGGTATGTGTTCCCTCTGATGTGTTCAGTCATTGCTGACCCTCCCTGCCTCAGATCATGATGATACCATGATGCAGATCTGCAGATGGTATGAGAACTCAACACAGTCTTGGAGGAGTTCAGCATAGTCAGGAGCACGTGTTGCCAATAACATAGTGAAGGGAATGGGACATAAGGGCATGGATAATGAAGGCTAGTGATAAATCATTAGAACTTGTTTAGGTTGCACCCATGCATCCCGACACAGGAACCTGTCTTTCAAGGAAGTACTACTTGATAGTTACAGTACATGAACAGAAATGGAAGCAAACTCAACTTAAGTATTGAGTTTAGGTGATCTAACACTGGGTGAACAGGCATCACAACAGTGACTGTGATAAGTAAGCCTTGCTACAAGGCTGGGCTTGGAGTCATATTTATTTATTTCTGTAGAGGATGTATGAGAGCTGGTTGGCTTGCATATGGCAGAGCAAAGCCTTATCTCCTTGCAATTTAACAAGCAGTCCTACTCAATTAGAGAAGAAACTTTATTGTGGTTGTTCCTGGTCATGGAGGACAGGGGGAAGCAGAGCAAGTAGGAGCAGCTGAAGTCACAGCTATTGATGCAACAACAGGTCAGGAATAAACACCTGTAAAGATACTGGGTTATTTACCCATGGAACAGCAAAATAATGGAGACTTTGTCTAGTCCTCTGTTAATCAAAATAGGAGTGTGTTCAGGCTATGGGAAACTGGATGATACCAGAGCTAGAATGCAAAAACGATAACCAGAATACTATAATCCTCTGGTATTAGGTAGAGAAATAGGTCTTAGAAATCAATGTTTATACATTGAGATCTTTTTGTTTATTTATTTTAACATTCTCTTAAATGCTTTCTATTTGAGACTTTGGGAAAACGAGACTGATGCTCTTCACCATTATCTCTTTTAAAGAATTAATTCATCATATTCAAATCAAACACTTTCTAGTATCACATTAACATATTCACCTCTTAAAATCTGAAAACTATAGGACTTTGAGTTCCTGAATGCTACTTCAATATTTTTGAAATAACATCCAGTTGACACCTTTCGTAGAATCATATTGGAAGGGATCATGTTGGAAGGGATGTTCAAGAATATCTAGTCCCTGCCATGGAATGCCTTCCACTAGTCCAGGTTGCTCAAAGTCCCATCCCAGGTTGTGTGTCACGAGAGCAGAGTAGAGAAGGCAGAATCACTTCCCTATACCTTGCTTCTTTTGATGCTGAACAGGATATGGTTTCTGTAATGTTAAATCTTTACAATATTTGGCTGCAAGTACAATAAAAAGTCTGGCCAGAAGAAGGAGAAAATGCAGGACATCCTGTTCACCTGTTTATATAATCTTATGGCTAGTGCTATCACAAAGGTTTCAGGTTTATTCAGTAATTTGTGGAGGCCAGATTTCACCAGTGAAGTTAATGAGGTAAAATGTGTGATAATGTGTGATGCTGACTAAATATGGATAGCTAATACCTGTTCTCATGGAGGAAAAAGTTCCAGAGATTTTGCATGAATAAAACTACTTATAAAACTACTTTTTTTTTTTTTTTTTTTCATTACAGCAATAGGATTGCCAAGAATTTAAATGGAATTATGCAGTTCAGTTAGAATATGATGACATTCTTGCATGGCTTTTGTTTGTTTATTAAACCAGGAGTCTAGTGCTATCTGACACTCCATCAAAGATGTGTTGCTTTTGGTTGAAATTTTAAAATTCTGTGCTGCTAGAGAATTGGCATTTCATTTAAACATCTGACAACATAATAAGTACTTATTCAGCACCTTACACTTTGTTCCTACAGAAGGACAAACTTGAAATTCTGATTTCCACTGGTTTGATATACAGTTTGTTTGGAAACTAAACAAAATGGAGCGTCACTGTTTTATGTGGGGACTCATTTCACTTGGGTAGACTGTACATAGAGCTCTTTTTCATTAGCCTGCTCCCTTTTAGCCCTGATTGTTTGGTTACTAGCCTGTGATTTTTCTGGAATAAGAAGACTAGGGCAGATAAAACCTTCTACAAGGACTTTCTTTGGTGTGTAGACATGTAGAGAGCATTAGATAAATAATCTACAGAGTTACAGAGAACATATTCAAGATGCTTCACTGTAAGAGATCAGTGTCATCCAAACTATACCTGGAGTCTAATAGATTCTGCTTCCAAAGGGAAAACACATCCTCTTCTCAACACGCTAAAAGACTGAATCTCACTTTAAATTATCTGTGCCTTTGCCCAAATATCAAGTAGATTTATTTAACTGAATTAAAAATGGTCTTGAATACTCAAAGCACTTTTGTGAAATAAAATATATGTTATGTATGTACACAGACAGAGGGAAAGAAAGAAGTAGAAATCGCCAAGGACAGACAAGGTTGTTCTAAGAACATTTATTGATTAGAAACAAATCATGTTTGGTTTGGTTTGCCTTTTTTTTCTTTTTTTTTTTTTTTTCCTTTTTACTTCTCCATATTACATGAAGTGGTCTCTGTCTGGGTGTAATTTTTACTTTTTAGTGCAATCTGCACCTGTGGCCTTTGGACTTAATGTTTATGACAGATGGACTGGACTGTGTTTGCACCATTTAGTGTATAATCCTTCTGTATGTATCTATGCCATGCTAGGCAGTGGCACTGGCCCAATGGGCATATTTATTAGTGCAGACTTCCTGTCTGCTTCCATTGTTCTGTTGCAGTGTCCTTTGAGCCTAATGGACCTTGCTTTGTACTGGGCCCACCTACAAAATATTGTTCCTGATTCATGCCAGATTATCTGCTGCAGACTCCAGTCTCCCTCCCCCAGCACCCCCCCACCCCCACCCTGCTTTTTATTTTTAAGTACTTCAGCACATTTGCCAACTAGAATGCTTAAAATGGATCAATTCCATATTGTAAATGTTCTTCCTCTCAGCCTGCGAGCTTCATTTTGGAACATGCTTGCTAGCTGTGTTTGCTAGCATCAAGATGCTTGATAGAAAAGAGAACTGCTTTCTCTGAATAGGACATATCTCCTGCTACCTGAGCTCCCACTCCGTGGGAAGCAGAAGTTATTCCCAGCAAAGTGATGGCCACTGTACAACAGGGTGTAGTAAATGCAGCCCTGGCTGCAGGAGCCTGCTGGCCCATGGCTGGCAGCCTGGAGCTGTGCAGTGCGTTCCATTCCTGCTGACTTCATCGGTGCTGTGTGACAGGTGTGAAGCCTACTACTGCACAAGATATGTTTCCTTCTCTATCAGTAGAATAGCAAAACAAATGCTAAGCAATGGAAAATGAACAACACTTAGGCACTTTCAGTTTTTAATTTTTGAAGGGAAGAAATAGATTTGTGAAATGAACAGAAGACAGAAATGATATACTAACACTTGGAAATTCAAAGGATAATTTAGTATTGTACCTTGTTAATTTATTACATGAAATCATGACTTCACCTATATTATTATTCTGTGCCTGTTATAGATATGCGTGAAATAAACCTCTCAGTTTAATTGTATTCATATCAAGTTAGTGGCAAATTTCAATCAGGTGTTTGAGAACCAAAAGCATCCTTTTCCAAACAGCAACGTCTATGTTAAAGTTAAATAGTTAAAATTTTAACTTAAAGTTAGAAAGATAAAAGTATTTTTAAAATATTTTGATAAGAAGTAATAATGGAATTGTAAATGCTCTGTGGAAAGATAGATCACAATTTATCACACTACTCAGGAAGACTATGCATTTAGTGCTTATAGTATCATAACCACAATGAAACAAAACATATTCTGTATAATGGTAGCGATAATTTCTGGAGTGTGTGTACTTGCTAATAAAATTTCTGTAGGATAGGAATGAAGACCTTGGAGGAAGAATTTCTTATTTTATGAATTAAAAAAGGCAGTATCAACAACATCTTCATATCTGAGTTAATAAGGACTTGTGAATAAAATATGTTCAAGTCCATTTACAAATACTCAGGTATAGCTTGAGTACCATCCTTCTTCATTCACTTTCAATGCTGTTGAATAGTTAACAGTTTTGAAGATCATGTACTCAAACTGCAATGATGAACATTTATATATTTATATACATTTATAAATGATTAATATTTATATATATATACATTTTTGTGGAGGACTGTATGTGTTTTCAACACTGAACTTAATTTTAAAATTTATGATTGAATTTTAAAATCTCATGGTTGTATAAACATCATTTTTCATGCCCCATATACTTGTACTTTTATCATTCCTTTACTGATAACTGAAATATTTTCACCAGCTTTGCAAATTTTGAAGGAATATATTTCAGAATACAGAGTAGAAAATGTGCAAGCTCGTTCTGGTCAAATCCTGTTTAACACCCTTCAATTTGAATCAGCTGTGTGATGGTTCTGAAATTTTTCTTTCTGCATTTGCTGTGGCATTATCACATTTTTTTCTGTTACAATATTGCTCACATACTCCTTGAAAAAGCAGTTTCCTAAGTTGCTTTTCCCTGCTGCCAGTCAGTGTGATGATGAAGTCTCTTTTCAAAACAACCATAAAAGCTTCAGAATCTCTTTCTTGTAAAAGCCATTTGTAAATTTTAAGGTGAGAGCAGCCTGGAACAGGATATACCACAGGGGAGGCAATGTTATTAAATGCTTTGCTGTTGGTTGGTTGGTTGGTTGTTGTTGTTGTTGTTTGTTTTTCTTTCCTTTTCTTTTTAGAGTTCATAGCCACCATTAAGTACAACAATAGAGATATCATCCAAGTTTGCCAGGACAAATAACTAACCATCTGCCATAAAAGTCTCTTTGTTAGGTGAGAATATTAGCTTTAAGGACATTATAACGTCTGATTTCCTGATTGGAGCTCTCTACAAATAATGACTTTAGGGATTGTGTCATCCTGTAGACAAACTACATGACCATTCACCTGTGATTATTTTAACTTCAGTGCCAGTAATAGTACAGTGCCCCAGAAGTGAAGAGCTGGGTATCATGTCCTGCAAATGGAATTATTCATCTGTTCTCTAAACAGCCTGGGGACTGAGCTGATGGAAGCAAGTAACAGCAAGGTTGTGTCTAGCAAGGTTGTGTCTATTAAGAATACGCAACCTAAATCTTCCAGCTGGGAGGCACAGTAGTGAAAAGTGCTATGTGATGGTCCTCCTTTGTGGACCATGGACCATCATCATGTGACTTCTATAGATGTCACCTGATTACTAGCCATGCAGGTATACCCTGCTACCATGCACTACCCTGGCATCTGGACCCTTCCATCTAGTTATTATGGCATGTAGATTGTTGATTGTAAATTAATATTATTGTATTTATATTATTGTATTATTGTATGTAGCATAGCCTAGCTAGTACCATTTTCTGTCCCTGTCTCTTCTGTTAGGTCTTTGGTACTGTGGAACTCTTTTTGTAAGGTCTACTTCTTTGTCCTACTAGTACAATTTCTTAATAGCTGCAGTTTCTTTCTGATTTGTCTAAACTATAGCAAAAAACAATTAATTTTCTGGTGGAACAGAAATCCACAGTTGTGGTCCTACAGGAGGCTCTTAAAAACAGTTTTTAAAAGCCATTTTCCTCCAAGGCCTTGATAAATTTTCCATCTAGTTTTGTAATCTGCATTTGCAAAGAGATTTGATGGTGCCCTTGGAATTTTCTGTCCTAGATAACATTTCCATACTGGAAGCACACTGACTTGGTTTTCCAGAGTGCAAACAATGGATTTAGCTATTAGCTTTTAATGTCTGTAGAATTATTTAACCCTGATCCTTGGAAAGACACAATCATGCTGCCCCTAAGGTGCCATGGGGTTCCACTAATGTCATTCATCTGAAGAGTCATTAAGCTAACCAGCTGCTTCTTTGGTGTGCTGTAGTATTTAGTATGCATTTAGGTGATCTAGTAGTAACAAATGCTACTAGATCACCTGTGACTTCTAAATGCCCAACAGGCAAAAGAGGCTGCAGGTTATTCTGTGGCACTGGCTGTTCCTAGAGTGTTTCTGAGCGGTAACTTACTGAAGTTCTGTAACTTTCTGTTTTTCACCAATTTTCTTTCCTAATATGTCCACACAGATTATTTAATGCAGTTACATTGTTCTGTCTTCGCTATAATCCAGCCTTGATGTTTCATATGTACAAATTAGGAGCAACTTTGTCCCATTTGTATTGCAATTGAATTATTAGTTATATCTACTACTTGTAAAACCAAACAACTTCTTCAATTTTAAACGTTAAATATCAGAATGTGATGATAGATTTGTCAAATGTGGTGTTCACATTACAGCTTGAATAGTCACATTTAAGTGCTTGTATGAGGATTTTTACAAATATAACAGTGTTGCTTCCTCTAGTCTCTTTGCACACTTAGGAAGCATACTTCTGAATAATTTTTCCTATACTTCTGAATAATTGTTCCTAGTTGAATCTGGTGGAAAAAAGAACACATTTCATTTAGGAATAAACAGTATAAGACAATGTCATTTGTTCCTTATATATAGAGAGAGATTAGAAATATCTTTTTTCCTTTAAACATTTTTTTTTCCTATTCTTATGGACTAATATATCCAAATGACAACAAATGTAAAAATATTCATATAATAATAAATTTATTTGAAAAAATAGAAAAAGCAAGTGCCAGAAAATGGCCAATACTGGAACAACAAATGTTAAGAGTGTATAATGAGTGTATTTGTGGAATGCTGTGGTTGTTGCATTGGTTCTTTTTGTTTTCTTTTGTTGTGTGTTGTTTTTTCTTTTTCAGAGTTCTCCTACAATATCCATTTGTTTTAATTAAAGGTCTTTTTGTTTGAAGACATCCAATTTTCATTGGTTCTACTTCTTTATTTTGTTAGATACTATTGGATCCTGCCCACAGCCTGTACAACACTTCTGTGTTCACTTTACCCCTTCATTAATGGGGGAAGTTCAAGCTGCTGCCTGGGTAAAATGGTAAAAGCATCATTGACTTCACTGTCACAGGAAAAAGAGAATTAGAGATTATTAACTGCTAATTTTCACTCCTTTTAATGGGGTTGAAGTCCTAAATTAAAATACATCATATATTGATTTTAATGATGACATGTAATATTACACATGAAGAGGTCCTGTGCTATTGAGGTGTTCTCTGGATGCTGAACAAGAAAAGCACTTAGAGGAAATGTAGGATTTTAGCACAGGATAATGTGAAAGGGGAAACTGGGAACTGGTTGTAATCAGTTGTTCCCTTGTACAAGAACCAGTATAGACAGAACATTGATTAGACTCTAGCCAAACCCAATAAGCAGTCAGATTACTGATTTTAAAATCTGCCACTGTGGTTGTCTTCAGTGGTAGAAAAAAATAGTTTTTCATATAGGTCATAGCTTCACATGTGAACCTCACAGCACAACCTCATCATGTGCCTGTGATCAGTTTGTCCAGCAATGGGCTTTGTGTGGTATTATTTCATATGCCCCCCTCACTGTGCTGAATCCTTTTCTTCTGTCTCTTAGTTGCATTTCCATTCCACCAGTTAATGCTGTGATAAGTGAGGATGAGAGAGTAATCCATCCTTTGTGCAGGTCTTATGTCTATCTTCCGTCTACCTACATGTTTTCCTTAAATCCTGTGATTGTTGGGTAAGTGGCAACAGAGACAGATGGAGGATGTCACACCTACATACAAATGATGAAGAAATGATGGCTGTTGGCCATTGACTCAAAGTGACAGAGGCATCCTTAACTTGCACATCAAAGGAGCTGTTTTTAAGGGTGGTGTCAATATCACTGGTTGCTGAAAATGGAAAAGCAGATCCTCAGCTGTCATGTACTCTATCTTTGATTCACTGTGCTAAAACAACAAGCCTGTTACACAGCAAAACTTCCACGTAAAACAAGCTAAGCCAAAAAATGTGAGAGACTAAGGAGGCGTGTAGTACATACTGAAAGTGTCTTGTAAAATGTAATATACAGAAATCTGAAATAAAACATATATTTTTCAGGTGAGATCAATTTTAAGGCAGCCATTGGTGTATATATGTATTACCAGAAATCTGAATCTGAGGATAAGTGACTACCTAATGTTACCTTAACTGGAGCTGACATCAAAATTAGCTTCTTTATAGCAACACTTATGAATTTTATGAAGAACTAGGTAACTCTGTAAAGGTGTCTATAGAAAATGATAGGCTAAACTTGTATATAAAAACTTAACCATATTTATGTAACACAGGAAAAGATAGCTGATGAGGTTGATGTGAGAAAGAACAACTCAAAGGATGACTATAAAATCTACTGTGTTGACAGCTCATGATTAAGTTAAGTAGCATATTCCAGGTGAATAGTTTTTTTCCATTTAAAATAGTATACATAATTTTCTATAATTTTCTGTTCATCAGTGGGCAAAAAAGGTATACATGGAAGGAGTTGGGGGAGGGGTGGGGAGGAGAAGTTAGGGGGAGGAGAGCAGGAAGGAAGGAAAGGTCTAATGCTTAGAATTTCCTTTAATTAATTAACTTCATAATGCACAAATAATGGGTGAAATAAGATTTTTATTGTGTGTGATTGTGAAATAAATGCACATGCATTAAAAGGCTGATTAATGCCAGGTTCCTAGTAAATAAAACTACCTTGTCTTTTCCACTACTGTGATATTTAACTTTACTGAATGTACATTCCCTTGCTTCTGACTATTCTGTAGTTATTTCTATTAGTTATCTTCTGAAAGACTATATTGTCCACTTACTCACATAAAAATGCAGTAACTGTCAGGAATTGTCCCACTGATGCCTATGAAGCTATTTGCAAGAGAAACTGCTGGGCAGAGTGGAACTCCATTAAAGGGTTCAAATGAATGATAAAGTTAAATTTATTATTTTACTTGATATATTTCTATCCTCTAACATTGTTCATATTTAATTCCTTTTTTTTTTTTTTTTTACTTATATTTCTAACTCCTCATAGCTCTTTCTGTCTCTTGCTTGTTTTTATTTTTCTCTTTCCTCCTCCTAATATTCCTTTTTAACAAGATTTTGTGAGTCACACTGATTCCAGGCAAACAAGCTGCTGTACTGTAAAATAAATAGCCTTGAAATGCTACAAAGTAAATCACTTGCCTTCAAGATTAAGCTAAAATGTTTGCTTGAGCTTCATGTCTGAACATCCTTCCACTTAACCAGATGATAGCAGAGTTTTTGCCAACAAAACATATCTTTACTAAACCAGGGCCATCTTTCAATGAGAACAGAGCAGTATGCTGCCCTCTGCCATCAAAACATGCCTCTAGCCCTATTTATTTATGAGAAGCTTTGTACTGGATACAAACTGATCATGAATGTTATCCAGCTTTATATAAGACATCACATGGTATTGGTAATCTGATACAGGGTTTTAAATGGATAGCTACACTGCCAGTTTTAAGTGCCAGCAGTTGTTTTTTGCTTATTTATTTTTATTTTTGCTTTTGCTATCAAATGATATAGCAGGTACTGCTAGGAAATATACTAACCTTCATTGAGTGTATGCTTCCTGCAGAAGAATTGATATTACTAAACACCTTCATTTTACCTTCTAATTTTAATCTTCTGAACAAAATAAACTATTTTGTATCCTTGAATGCAGCTTCCTAGAAATAGATTGATGTAGGAAGAATAATATACATTTTACTCCCTCATCCCAAACATATTTTTTCACAAGCTTGTGCTTTCAGCATCTTTTCGCTGTGTGATTATTAAAATACTTATGCTTTACAGTTATAGGCCTGGATAATCTTAAAAATAGATAAGGTTTCAAACATGAAATACTGACTTTTCTTGGTATTTATTCATGTAAGATCCAATTTGATCACCTATATTTGTATTTGTAAACCTAGAGAATCAGCTTTATTTGTGGATTAGGTATATAATTGACATTCACTCCATGCAGACATGGAAGAATCTAACCTGGTGTGAGAAACCTGAAGTGTGACTAACATCCTGAATTTTTGATTTGCAACATAATCTAGAGGATGGATGAGCATTAACATGGAAAATCTAGTCTCTCTTTCCCAGAGGGCACCTTTGTATTATTGTAGCTGGAATGCTTCATGTGCTATATCACTTTGATCAGATAGCTAAAATCTGAACACTCAAGTATTGTAAAGGTAAGGGTAGTAGATTTGATCAATCCCTGGGACTGCTAGTTTCTTAAATCATCTTAGGATAAGTTAAACTAAGCTTTTGGAATTGTTCTATGTGTGTTTAATGGAAGAAAAAATGGCTAATTTGTGCTTGCCTTACTAGAAAGCAGATGGGTAAGGGAAAGAATATTTCAGAGGGAATATTTAAAAATACAAAGACAACCTAACTGAAAATTTTGTAAGCAATTAGATGGTAGTACAGGTAAAGGCATCTCAAACTGGCGTTTCAGTATCCAATTCTTTATCAAAAATTCATTTGCAATTGAAATAGCTCATGAAGAGATGTGACTTGGAGCAAGGAGCAGAGGCATGACAGAACTGGTAAGGTGAATAGTACGCTAAGATTTGTTTGTATGTTTCCAGGAGAGAGAGAGATCTGTAGCTTTGTATGCTTCCCTAACTTTATGCATTAGAGAAGTTGAATAGCGTGACTGAGTTTAAAAGGGGTGACATTAATGTGAAGTCTAAGGATTCTTTATGTGCATAAAACCATGATGGTTCATTCCATGAACAGCTGCTAGCCAATAAGCCTTTCAAAAAGCCTTTTGGAGACAACACTGAAAATCTAGGGCTCCCACTCTCCCTGCAGGATTTGTACACTGAATTTCCAAAAATAGGGCACCTCCAAATGGCGATGTAAATGCTTCATAGGGACCCAATATTGTAATAAATGTGTATCACTGTATCCAACATACCACTGAACTTAGTCCCTAATAAGGAAGTTGCACAATAGGCACTTGAATGTGTTTAAACATATTTAAATGCCATGTTTTTGAAAATAGTTTCAGTCATGAATTTGATTTTCAGAAGTACATCTAGTAGTATGGCTACTAGATATTTTCACTCTGGACTTTATTTATGCAGACAGCAAAACTATCACACAGTCTGTATGAGCACTGAATGATGTACATAGTAACTGAAGCCCAGGAGTGAAGCTATGTTAAGAGAGTCTACGAACAGCCTTTATTAATATATTTTTGTTTGTTTTAATTTTGGGGGGCAGATGCTCTTTGTTTATGCTCTACTTGCACAGTGGTTCTGATTGATGTTATGTTCTAATAAATAAATAATAAAACCAATGGATTGTCTTACAGTTTGTGCAATTGCTGAAGATTCCGTACTAGCACTTCTCATTTTCTGGCAGATGGTAACATAGTTACCTCTGCCATTAGAACAACACAAGTGTCTTTTGTTGTTTTTGTTGTTATTGTTGTTTTGTTTTGTTTTGTTTTCATTGAGAGAATCTTAACAATTAAAAATGTGTCCTTGATAAGCCAGAGGAAAATAGAAACAGCTTATTTGTAATATATATAACTGAAGAAATATATTCACAATGGAAGTAAAATGCTAAAAAGCTTCCTTCTCTCTTTCTCCAAGATTTTTTTACTGTGAAATTAAGGAAGAAACTGCCGCTTGAAAACTCTGTATGTGTTGAACAGTGGTAGAACTGTCCACAAAAAAGAATATCAAATCTGAGGATTTCTCTTTGTACATCCAACACTAAGGGCTAAGGAACCAGAGCTTAATTACAGGGAGACAAGTACGAGTTGAAAAAATCCTTTGATCATCATACAAATATAAATGCAGTCAATGTTTATCTATATCTAAGGAAGATATTTTAAAATGTGTTTCATTTTTAATTAAGTTAGCACTATTTCAATTGTATGGGTTTCTGGGACTGGCGTACTGCATGTCCCAACTGGTGCATGGGAAAAAAATCATATTCCACTTTAATGAAATTACAAAACATTTCCTTGAGATTTGATCCTGATGCTTAATAGCACTGTCTCATCTTATAGACAACTTAGCTAATGCTGGTGTAATCAGAGACGCCTCTTGCACCACATGAGTTGGAAATATATCAGTTAAGAATGTAACATATGCACCTTCCACTTAAATTTTGTCATTATATTTTGAAGTATCAACATTCCAAACACATTTTAAAGGAGAATAGAAGCTACAGCTAAGTGACTTAAACCACTGAAATTGAATTAACAATAAAAATAATGATGGATATACAACTTCAATGGAACTGACATTCAATTATAACAACTTCATGCAGTGCATTATAAATTTGTCCCATTGTATCTGATTACTATAGTTAATAGAGTAAGAGGCAAAAGCTCTAATCACAATCTTAAATTGTATTTTATGCTTTCTTTTTGATTCTTGATTTGCATATTGTATACAATAATATATTTACGCAATATTTGACAAACATCTATTTTATTTTGCAAATTGACAAATTTGTCTTGTGTAAGTTATGCTGTTAGGAGGGCTTTAATGGTTCAATTAGATGGTCTGTTCACTTTTTACAGTATATTTTATTAGTCTAAGTATGGTAACCAGGCTTAAAACCAGGTACTACAAGGTACCTTTTCAGCACAGTGCTCAGGAAATCAACCATGGAGCTCTCATTAACATTAATGGATGCTTAGTGGCTAATTTACTCTGCATCATGGTTAAAACATACTCCCCAGGGTGCTCACCAGGCTGTGTGGGAGCCATACTCCCACACATGTGGGAGTATGTGGGACTCCATACTGTTGGTATTGTAATTGTATTTTATTAGCTCAAGCTACAAATGAAAGATTTCGATTCCATGACATCTCTGCTGAACTCTGATTCAAATGGAAAATATACACACCTGTATTCACTATCAATTAGCTGTGACAGCAAGATAATCTGATCAAAAATTTTTGGCAAAAACATACAGTAGAAGAAAGATGTACTATCAATACTTCTAATTTTAAATAAATCTGCAAGGTAACTGAATATTTTATTTTATAGTAAACATTAAACACTAAAAACATAAATTTTCAAATTAAATATTCAAAAATTTGTAAATGCTCTTGCAGTTTTAGTTTAGCCTTGTTATGCTTGTGTTTTTGATTAAAAAATGAAGATCATTGAGGGAAATCAAAAGGAATTATGAACTCAGGAGCTATGAAGCTAGAGTTCTTCCAGTCTTAAGTGCTATAATTCTTTAGAACTCTTCCTCCAGCCAAAAAAAAACTTGTTGGGAATGCTTCCGAATTCAGTTCTGAATAATGGATTTTAAAGGAACATTAAGTGTAAACTGGTAAACTATAAGGAACAGGGGAAAGATAGAACAAAGAATCCCATGCTTGCGTGAACAGAAAACACTGGGATAATGCAGGACTTGTCAAAATCAATTTGAATTTTGATTAAGGAAGAAGATTCTTCATTCCTTAACAGAGGACAAAGAAGGAAGAGGGTTGCTATGTACTTCAAATATTTTCCCTAGAAAATATTAAAAATTAATACCACTTTTAATATCATGTTTCAGTACTTAATGAGACTAATGCTGAGCATAAGGGCAAAGCCAGGCTTCCTGAAAGATGGGTAAGAACAAAGCACATTGAATTTAATGTATATGTGTATAAGATACAGAGAGAGATGGAGAAGATGACATGGTTCCCAGAATATTGGAATAGAAAATCATAATCAGGCAGAATGAGTTAGGAAATCAGAGTGGCACCACAAAACTGCAAAATAGTATTAACATTTAAATATAACATTTAAAACAATAAAGGAAATATATGGCTTGTGCTAATATGGACTTACCAGTATTACTCAATCAGGCAAAAACTTGAAAAATATTGAATACATAAAAGAGAAGAAAGTAAACAACATAAAAGTAAGGGCTGATGGATTATTTCAGAGCAACCACTTACCTATTTTTTGTAAGATACTTGTTTTTTTTGGATAAGAGAAATGCAAGCTGGTCTGATTTGTTGGGACTTCAGAGATACATGGGAAATTATTGGTTACACTGAAAAGTGGGATTAATATGGAACTCTAGAGTGAGTAAGGAACTGGTGAGAAGAGAAATTAGTAGATTATATATAACAGGGTTTGTAATCATCAAGGGCATTTATTAGTAGTGCATTGCTTGTGCATTGCTACCTTGATGACAGTATAGATACCAAAATGTTATTTTTCATAAAACTTCTTAGCCCCTTTTCATTTGTTTTTCAATATATTTTCCTCCAATATTGTCTGTAATGCCACACTAAAGAGCAGCTAATACAGAGTCTGTCAGTTAAACTCATGTCATGAAAGTCACAGATTCTTAGAATTCACAGCAGTGTTATTGTTCTAGTACATTATACTGTTTAGCATACTAGTCCGTGATACCTGATTTTTATTTATTTATTTATTTATTTATTACACAAATCCTCTTCCTTGTTGTACAAATACATGCTGAAAAACATGGTATTTGCCTTCTTGTAGTTTGGACTAGCATCTCACCAAAAGCATACATCAAAATCTTTGAAAAAGTATGGATAAAACTGATCTGGAGTAGCTTTGTTTAAGACAGAGAAAATAATTACCTCAAAAAATAAAATAATAAAATAAAATAAAATAAAATAAAATAAAATAAAATAAAATAAAATAAAATAAAATAAAATAAAATAAAATAAAATAAAATAAATATATATATGCATATATATATATTATTGGTTCCAGATATGTTTACAGAATGTCTTGGTAGAATCTGGCAGCATATTTTCAATGGATATCTGCCCAAGCATAACTAACAGATATATTACAATCTCCTATAGTGGATGAACCGTAACAGATGCAAGGAAGTAAGTGGTGCAGGAAACACACTGCATAAAATATGATATATCACAGTTGGAAGGCTAGTGTCTTTCATTTCATAGATATAGAGATTGAATATGTGTAGTGGTTCACAGCAAGTAGAGAAAGGTAAATGTGGTTTCACTTGGAGAAAGTGATGACAAAGCAAATTTCTGGGCTGGGAATGGGATAAAGCAGCTGTAGTCATACAGTCAGAACACGGTCATACAGGTTTTGTCTACCCTTCAGCATTTGCTGCTGTGTGATCATGGTGATCTGTGGTCTTTAAAAAAAAAAAGTGATTTAGTGCACAGTTGCAGCCATAGGTTTCTACTAAATTTTAGCTTTTTGTTATATTAATGATGAGAAAGAAAGAAACTTCCACCATGCAGTTTCAGAATGTCTGTTGTTTAAGCACTGTCAATCAATATTCATTTACAAAACTGAGCCAACTTTTTGTGCTAGGAACTAATTTAGAATGTTTGTACTGGGTCTCCTCTGTCAAGAATGTAATTTCCATCCCTATATTCTGTAGTATTAGCAGTTTCATTAATTTGTTTCTTCTTAGGTTGAGAGAAGACTGAAACTGCTTGTTGAGCAGGTGAGGAATTGAGCCTCACCCACTCAACTTATAGGAAAGTGCAGCAGGCAACAGCTTGTTCTTAAATAGCACAAGAGGAAATAAAAGTGCTGCATCTATCAGTATGATGAAGAAACCTGGAAAGAACAGGCTATCAAGAGAGTCTCTTAAAATTGTAAAATAGTTTCCTCACATCAGAAAGGATATGGTAAGATGACTAAAACTGTTTTTCCAGAAGGGTGGTCATTATAGAGTAGGCTGTGTACAAAGGAGCATCTAGAGTTCTTAGAATATGTGTGCTCCCATTTCCACGAGGTGCTACCTTTCACCATTGTAAAAATCAAGTTTTACCAATGCTCTCAGGAAGCCTTCAATGCTTCTATGAAAACTAA
Source organism: Netta rufina (assembly GCF_964035555.1). Lineage (NCBI taxonomy): Eukaryota > Metazoa > Chordata > Aves > Anseriformes > Anatidae > Netta > Netta rufina. Next base: position 111,019,710 of record NC_140124.1, read on the forward strand.
TAATTCCAAGAAAACCTGACTCTACTGAGGAAAATAGAAACCTACTCAGTGGCTGCTATAGTCTGACTTTTCTCTCTCATTAGCAATAAAATAAAATAAAGTGAAAGTATAAATAAAACATTTTGTACTTAGCAAAGATCAGGTCCATCTTCAGCCTTTTGAAAAGGTGAGCACCAAGTGCACTATTTGCAATAAGCATCAGTTTTTAACTGTGTAAAGAGATGGAAATGAGCCAGTTTAGTTAATGATAAACAGGAAAATGTATCATGAGTCAGCATGGTTTGTAAATGCACTTTGACACTGAAGAACCCTCAGGATTAAGAAGCATATAATACACCTAGCATCGTTATACTTACCAAATACAAGTCTGTGCAATATACCAAACCCCTCTATTCCCTATATTAAATAGTTTTGATGATTTGGTCTTTTAGAAAAAATCAAATATTTTTCCGTCAGAACATGCTCATCTAATGAAATTGAAGGGATGAACATAAACATACTGTCTGAATTTCCCTAAATTCAGATATTATATTGAGCTGCACATACAGTTTTTCAAAACGATGAGATACTACTTCATAAAAATAAAACTAAAATACTTTCAGTATAATTAAAAAGAATACATTAATATATTTGACATTTCCCATGTTATTATTTGCTTTATCTTTCATTTTTTCTCTTTTATTTTGTCAGAAGTTGATTTCTGTTGCTCTTTCCTCTGTGGTATTAAAAGGAAACTAGAAGTTTTCTAAGAAATCTGATACCAAGTTTTAAGAGTGTTTGGTCTCACTTCGAAGACTGTATTGAACATAATTTCTGTGGCTGCAGTCATCCAACTTATTTTCTCTTTATGGTCCTTCAGGTAGAAAATGAATAATCAGAGTATGTGTAGTGAATGTAGCATACGCAGAGGGGACAGCAGTTCTACTGCAGCTACTACATTGCACTTCCTATCTTTAACAATAGCCTTAAAAAAAAAAAAAAAAAAAAAATCTAATCTTGTCTCATCAGTGCCTGATAAATCTAGAACACAGAAATGATTGCTTAGGAAAAATTTACAGTATTAAGCTTACTTCTGTACTAGAAACAGATAAAAGTTTACTGGTTCTCTCTCCTTTTTTTTTTTTTTTTTTTTTTTTTTTTTTTTTTTTTAAAACTACATCTATGTGGTGTGCTGCTGTCCTGCCTGGACAAAGCCTTCTAATACTGGAATCTGGATTGAATATGAGATATTAGTGTGGTTGATGTACAGGCTGATAGTAAATTTATGTTGTTTCATATACTTCCTGGTCACATTCTTATTTACAATTTCCATGTCTAACTCAGGCACACTAGGGCACTGTATGGTATGAATGTTTTTAGATTGCTGCACACAGCAATCTACAAGTTGCCAGTATGCAGATAATTACATCTTAAATGCTGTACCTCAGAGCACCTTGTTTGGCTCAGGTGGTACTTTTTGAAAATCTTTGTAACTTAGACTATTGCAATCAGGAAACACAAATCTATATATAATTTTCCTTTTCTTCTTGCTCCTATTTAACCTGCTTCCCACCCAAAAATGAATAATACTACCCTGTAACACTGAAAACAATGCCTGGCAATATCATAGTATGTCTACATAGCATACATGTATGTAGCATATGTATAGTATATGGACCATAGTCTCAACAACTTTCTGCTCTCATTTCATAAACCTGTGCATCTTTTGCACATAACCACAGATTTGTAGTGTTCTTTACACTGAGCAAGTGAACCATTTTTTCTGGTTATATAAACTAAGTGATGCTGTAGCTGCATGGTATGACACAAACATATCTCTTGTATATTTACAGGGCGCAGAATACAGTCTAGTTTAATTATGCAAAAGTATTTATCTCTCCCCTATTACCATATCTGAAAAGTACATTACCCACTCCCACAGTTAAATGTGTCCTCATATCAATTTCTCCTATGTAGTGCTCAGTATAGTGCTTTACATTTTCAAAGTGTTTTACAAACATGAACTAATTAACTAATGCATGTCATTATGAGCTTGTGAATCTTAGATGTCAAAAGGAAAAAGACAAGGCAACCATAGTGGATTAAATAAGGCACAGATTAAATTGCCAGCAGAGCACAGCACCCCCTACTTAGCAAATTTCTCTACAGCATACACAACTATTTGACGTGCAGTATTGTTTCTTGCTTCTTTTTCCTGGTGAGAAATGCCATCACTTGGTGGTAATTCTTCACTTCAATTTAGGTGCCATAATTCTTGGGGCCAGTCCCAACCTCATGTCACATGTCTGCTCCTGCTTTAATCCATGTGAGCATAAGATTCTTCTGTCCTTGAGGCATGGACATGATAACATTTATTCAAAGCTGTACTCATCGCACAGTCTCAGAATAGAATTTAATATAAATGCAGTAATCAACTTCTGATTCATAAACAATACTATTTTTTCAATTTAAATCATAATCATAGTGTGAAAGTTATGAGACATAATTTTAGGAGATATTTATGTCCTGTGATACAGTTCTGATTTCTAACAGAGTATCTGTCTATAAAGGTATCTGATCTCTTTCCTGAGAGAGTGTTCCTTATGTATTGAGTGAAGACCATGACCATCATCATTTTCTTTCCTTGTATTTCTTCAGATAGGGGCAGAACAAATTGTTGTCTAGATGAATTTTTATGCCTGCTTGTCCTCCTTTTTCCAAAGCATTGTATGTGTACACCTACACATGAATATAAGGTATTTACTTTATATGAATGAGCTACAGGCCTTTGATTCAAAGAAGAGTTCCTGATATGTAAACAAAATCCTAAATATCAGGTTTTTGTGCATAGGATTGATGGATCTATGTTCATGTGACAGGTGAGAAATCTGAGCTTCCGGTGCCTCTAAAAGAGACTGTGAAGCCATTCTGCCTCAGGAAGTAGGTGGATTTTTTGGCACACTTTCACAGTGTTGTAATCCTCCTCTACAATGAGCAAAAAAGCATCAAGATATGCAAGGAGTTATATGGTAGTCTGGTTTTCATCAAGAAAATCATATTGTATATCGCTCACTAGGTTCCGCTTAGCAGAATAAAAGACTTTAAAAGCTTAACTAAAGGAGAAAGCTGCAAAGGGAAAAGGGAAAATAGTGAAACAGCTAGATTTATAGGTGTGATGATCAGGACAATCACAGCAGGCTGCTCTGCCTTTACTTATGAATAGCTGGACAGGTTTGCTGATATTTTTGTAATGTGAGCTTGTAATATAAAAGGATTGAAATCAACTTGCTGAAGTTATTCTTATTTAGCAAGTTTATAGATTTCTTTTCCAGTACTTTTATTGTCTTCTGCTCTATATTCGCAAGCCCAACTCTTCAGTACATTTTAGGGTGGGGAAAGTTGTAGGTAAAAGACATCTTAATAAATGCTGGATAATAACAAAAGTTCTGACAATTTAAATTGATTTTGTAGCTCAGTATTAATAATTGTGCAGCTATTATACAGCTATTAATGATGATACAGCTATTATAATTACAGCTATTGTAATAAATGAGGAAATGGTTTCACTGGCTTAAGCAGAAACATTATAGTATCATCTACATGAAATGGCAGTTTTCCCCCCTCCTGCAGATACTTCATTAGCACAACCGTACTTGCCTAGTAGTAGCACCTAAGAGTTGCTTGTTGGTATGAAAGCATTTCTGACAACAGTGCCAAGTTGCCTTGTACTTAATGTGAAGAGGCCTGAACTATAAATATTTTCATGACCTTTGTGAATGCAACCAGATTGCTAATTTTAAATTATAAGTATTTAAACAGGTTGGAAAAGCCACTGTACCACTAAAAATTTGCTATTAACATTTTTTTTTTCAAAAATGTATGTTTAAGTGATTAATTACTTCATGTTACACTTGTCATAAATCTCCCTGGTAAATAGTGGTCCCCCATCTGTCTATCTCATTGCCACATTGTGTCATGATTTAGGTATAAGTATAGTTCCAAATATGTTGAGAAGGCAGGGGATGTCAGAGAGGCAGGGGACAGAGGTCCACAGAATCATAGAATCATAGAATGGTTTGGATTTGAAAGGACGTTAAAGATCGTCTAATTCCAACCCCCTGCCATGGGGTAGGGACACCTTGCACTAGACCAGGTTGGTCATAGCCCCATCCAACCTGGCTTTAAACCCTTCAAGGCATGGGGCATCCACAGCTTCTCTTGGCAAACCGTTACAGTGCCTCACCACTCTCAGAATAAAGAATTTCTTCATTATATCTATTTGAAATATACCCACTTTTAGTTTAAAGCCATTTGTCCTTATCTTATTGCTACACTTGCTGACAGAATGTCCCTCCCTAACTTTCTTGTAGGCTGCCTTCAGGTACTGGGAGGCTGCTATAAGGTGTCCCCAGAGCCTTCTCTTCTCCAGGATGAACAACCCCAACTCCCTCATCCTGTCTTTGTAGGAGTGGTGCTCCAGCCCCTTCATCATTTTCAAGTCTGTCCTCTGGACTTGTTCTAATAGGTCCATGTCCTTGTTGCGCTGGGGACCCAAGAGCTGAACACAGCACTACAGTGCTCTCCACGAGAGCAGAGTAGAGGAGGAAAATCACCTCTCAGTCTGCTGGCCACACTCCTTTTGATGCAGCCCACAATATGGTTGGTTTTCTGGGTTGCAAGCACTTATTGCCAGCTCAAAGTGAGTTCATCAACACCCCCAGGTCCTTCTCATCATGGCTACTCTCAATCCATTCCCCACCCAGCCTGTATTTGTGCTTGAGGTTGCCCCTGCCCAGACACAGGACTTTGTACTTGGCCTTGTTGAACCTGCTGAGGTTCACACAGGCCCACCTCTCAAGCCTGTCCAGATCCTTCTGGCTGTCATCCCTTCCCTCCAGCATGTCAACTGCACCACACAGCTTGGTGTCATTGGAAAACTTGCACTCAATCACCCTGTCCATGTCACTGGCAAAGATGTTAATCACAGAATTAAACGGCACTGGTTCCAATACCGATCCCCAGAAAACAATGTCCATTTGTTTTTTTACACAAGTCTTTAGACAAGGAGATTGACTTTTCATTGTATGCATAGTGCCTCACAAAATGTTCTCACAGATTTCACCAACCAAAGCTCTGGTACCTGTGTCTACTACAGTGCAAATAATAACTGTATTCAGTTCATGTTGCTTATTTTGATCTATCTTTAACAAAAGGTGATGGATCAAATCATACTTTGTGGCTAATAAATAGTGCCCTAGTGCAAAGGTTCTAAATAAGATATTTTGGCTGCTAAAGTGGGGACACTTTTTCCAGAGATAATGAAACTTTTATAAAGCTGGATTAGTCCCTATCTATCTTGGGGGGAGAATTTTATAATCAAGGCTTAACGATATGAATGTCTATGGTTGGTACATTCAAGGACATCTTTCTCAGCTTTGTGAATAAAAGATATTATCACCTCATATAAAGTAGGAAGGAGAGATGAGGTGCATGAACCTGAACTGTGCATCTGGGGCTAGTTTAAGGCACAGTGCTTTGTAAAATCTGATAGTAAAACCAGACTTCCCTGGAGCTTTATTTGGCAGTTTAGAAAAAGCCTGTTTTAATTCGTCATGCAATATATCCACATCTAGTATGTATCCCTAGGCCAGGGATACATGGAGAGGTTTAATTCACTGAAAACAGTCTGAGATTCTTACAATAACTTTTATCTTAGAAGCACATGGGTAGACGTACAATTAACCACAAACCTACCTATTCAAAAATAAGAATAAACTTTTTCTTCTACTGGATATAGCTTGTGCTTTCACATTGCCTTAATATTTAAAATTAATAATTAGGCAGTAATTTTGTCCTTTCAGTCTTACACAAATCAGCAAAACTATGTCTTCCATTTATACTAATACTTGCTCATGTATACAAACACTTTCCTTGTTTCTAAAGGATGCTTGTTGTGGATCATATTTTGTATATAATTCTGTGGCAACCACTATTTTGCTGTTTATCTCTCCTAAAAGAAAAACAAAGCAAAACAAAATAGAAAATAAAAAATCTCTGGTTCAGTCTGAAGAGGGAGGTCATTTACAATCATGACAATACAGCTGCAAAGACCTCTGTGTTTCTTGAATTATATTTTTACTTTATTCAGTTGAAGGGAGCGTGCAAACATTTTTTTTCCATTTTCTCTCTGGAGCTTTTCATTTTTATTTAGCTATACAACATGTACTGAAATGAGGCATATGTATATATGTTTTAATGACAGGTCTGTTCATAAAAAGATTAAAATGAGGTACCAAATGTTTAGTCAATTGTTAGGCTCTTTGATTAGATTCAACAGATCAATAGCTTGTTATTTTCATGAATTACTGTAATTCTGGCACTTTTCTGCTTGCTTATACATATGTTGTTTGCATTTATATTGTAATTTGCCTTGCAATTTGTGATATTATCTTAAAGAAACACTGAATATTTCCTCAATATATAGGGTTCCCTACAGTTAGGTTTTCAACAGTCAAGCTCGAATAAACCATTTGAATTTGAGTTATTAATAGAAATGTTTTTAAGGAGTTTTAGAACTTTGAAAAGAAACCATTTTAAATGTGTCTGTGTTGAATATATCTACAGCTCAATATGACATCCCTAGTAATTATGTTCTTGAAGGCTGACTATGAAGCATTTAAAACAGAAAGAATTTCAGAATCTAGGGCATTGGGGCAATAAATGCAACCAACTACACTGGGGCTTAGGGGAGCCATAGTTTCTCACCATGAAGTTCATTGAACATGAGCTGATCCTTACCTAGAGACCATCAGAACTTCTTAGGAAAACATTCTCTGGAAGGCAGGGATTTTTTGTAACCAAAGCTTGTGCTGGGAGCTGAATTCAGACAATGCTTTTGTCAGGAATGACTTTGTGATGAAAGTGAAGAGAGATGCATCAGACTCACAGCCCCAGGTACCTAACAACCCAGAAATCAGGGAGTCCCTCATGAGTGTGTAGGACCAGGTTTAGGTCTACATATTGGCTGATTTTGACTGGGAATTGGAATGTGGATAGTTCTGTGTCTCAAGCATGTCTTTAACAGGGAATGTCCTCATTAAAAGGTGAAAACAGGTAAGAGCTCCTGTTCCTGTTTGCTATTGTATGAGAGAAGATATATGTTCATTCAAGAACTGTAGAGTGCTGTGGTAACAGTGAAACTCCTAAGCCATAAATTTATTGATAGAAAATACCTGGTAGAAAATACCAATATAGAAATACCCTATCTACCTTTTTCAGAAACATCTACCATACCTCTCCCAGATCCCACTAAATCTGGAGTTATAAATGTGTAAATAGTTAAACATTAAGTCACTTAAAGAGAAGCTGTTTAGGAAGTGTGTATAGTACCTGTGTTGTAAAAAGCATAATTTCAAAATTTGGGGCTGAATTAGATACCTGCTTCAGTATTTTTCTGTTCTCTTTCTCCTCTCATTTTTTATTTTTTTTTTTCCTGTTGACTCACTGGTAGAAGATAATTCCAGAATATCAGTTTGATGTGATGGAGAATTTTGATTTTCTGGATAGGTAATAGTCTTCATATTACATCATACAAGACATCCAAAGTGATCTGAGTCAACTCCTGGTGAGCAACCACTCTTCAGTGGTTGTCTGGAGAAGGATAACTCTTTTTTTGGAGTTCAAAGCACTTAACTAGTCTGGGTTAAAAAAAAAAAAAAACCTTCCTACCACAAAGTATAAAACTTGAACAGTGAAGTACAGTAGGATAATAGGATGTAGGAATAGCAATATATAGTGAGCTAGAGGAGGAATATAATAACAGAAATAAGGAAAATAGTATGATACTTAGAACACAATGATTTTTAAAGGCCAAATAAAAGCCAGATAGTATCCAAGTGCTTTCTAGGAACTGTGAAAGGAAAAATCAGTAGCTGAAACTACGGGTATTTCCATATATATTTACTGTGTGAAGAGTTTTTTCCTTTTCTATTTAAAAAAAAAATATTAAATGCATTAGCTTTACTTTATAATTTCCATTGCAGGAGCATATGTTGGATATGTGCCTACTTGTAGCTTTATTCAGACAGTTTCTTCCTATTTTACCAGCTTTTTATCATTTTTAATTGCATGATAAATAGTACAGATTACAGATTTTTCCTGATTAGTGTTGCTACTGAGGCATTCACTCTTGGAATACAATTACAAGAAAATATTTATTTACTCCATCTTTAGGATTGCTGGAATAATAATAATAAAAAAATAATCATGTCACTTTGTAAATCACTTCAAAAAAACATTTTTGTTTTGCCAGATCTTATGTTTCATACAGACGGCATGCACCATGTTAACAGTCAAAATAGTGTATCCATGTAACATCAATATTTTATATGCAACCATTCCATAAGCTATAACCTTGCAACTTAAAACAATGATTTTCTGTCATAATAAAGATAATTAGGGATGAGCATCCCCATTCTGTTCATTTTTGATCTCCTCTTAATCTCTACAAGTAAGAATATTAGACTCCAGTAATCCATAGATAATATGGTGGGAATGACTCACCACAGTTATGTACTGTGATCAGATTAGTTACCTCACATACATTCTTTTTTCATTTTCCTGCAAATGTGAAAAAAATCCAGATGGGGGGGGAGGGGGAATTATTTTGCTTTATTTTTTTTTCAGTCCATCTGAAAAGCAATTATTTGTAAGAACAAATTTAAGTGTAGTTCTGAGTGTTGGGGGCTTAAATTAATTATATCACAAATTAGAAAAAAAAAATAGAAATTTATAAGTTGAAATAGAAATTGAAAACTATTTGGGTTCTTTTCTCATTTATTGGGAAAGTAAATGGGATTTTCATGGGGGACTTTATACGTATGAAATATTAACAGCAGGGTTTTGAAGATCTGACATATATCCTTGTAAACTGTGAATCTACACTATAATTACCTTCATCGAAATTCTAAGGGTATTGTCTCACTTAAAGCCTACAAAACTTCAGCAAACAGCCTGCATTCTATGAAATTTCTCACTTGTTCAGATTAAACAAACTCAGTTTCTCCAATCTTCACATCTAAATCAGGTTTTCTAAAACCTAATTCATTGCTGTTGCTTTCCTCTGGACTCTTTCCAGTTGATCCACATCTCCCTGCCAAAAACTGCATGTGATACAGCCAGAATCAAGTAGAGTGGAAGGATGACTTCATGAATCTAACATGACATCCTATTTGTACACTGACTCTCCATCTTTGTATTTATATATCGCAGTATGTTGTTTGCTTTTTTCTTCACACCACTGAGGTGCTTTTAAAAAATGTTAATTTCTTATCCTCCAAACACTTACTCACATGCTTAAATGGACTTGAGTTCAAGGAGACAATTCATGTGTGTAGATCAATGCACATACTTAAGCATTGCAAGGGTCAAGGCCAAATATTCCTGGTAAGGAGTTGTTATTAACCAAACTGAAGAGCCAACTTGATTCAAACATACAGTAAGCCAATAGCAGAGCTCTCTGGTATAGTTAAATCTCTTCTAATCTTCACTTCAAATGTGGGATCCAAATGTACCATTGTATGACAAACTAAAAATTGTAATGCCAGTGTTCTGCATCATGGATACACTATTACCTCATGGAGAGAGGGGGAAATGATTTTCATTTCTAATCTAGATCTGGTTTGCATTTTTGATAACTGGAGTATATTTTGCTTCACTGACTTCCAATGTTTTATTAAGATACATAGCAACACTTCCAGATTCAGCATAAAAGCAGACTATCTATTAAAAATTTTACAAAAAATGATTCTGATATTCTGGTAATAGATTAAGCAGCAATATATTGCTCAAATAAAATGTGTTAGTTTCAAATAAGCTTCAGGAAAAACAATATCAAAATAATATCTAGTGCTCAGCTTCCATTGATTTTGTCACAAGGCCATTCAGTAATTAATAGTAGCTTTAATACTAATCGTTCATTTCTTGGTTCGTGCTGTCTCAGGTGTTTACATTTGTATTTTTTTTTCTTTGGAAATATCTTGTTACAATTTTTGTAGACATTGTTAAGTACCTTTTATTCTAAATATTTATTTTCTGAGTAATTTATTTAAAAATTCTTTTTAAATGGTTTTACTTCTTTTATTTAGACGTCTTTTACCTATGTGACTATGTAAATAAACATTAACTTAAAGGTACCATTACTGAACTGCTTTTAAGAATGTTTGGTACATAACAGCTGACCCATCATGATGTGATTACTCATGTTGCCTTCATTTTTATTTCAACCAGAATGCAGGGTTTTCTTGGTCCTATTGTAAGAGCAGAAAAACAATTATTTTATGCATGACTGATGATAGCGATGGAGACTCTATATGGGACACAGCAGGAAGCTGAGAACTGCTTGATGCTTCAAAATAGTGTGTACTTACAGCACATTCAAATGTTGTAAACCCTAAGTGTGCTGCTAAATTTTATTTGTAACTTTAAAGTTTGTATTCTGCTATATATTTTTAATTTTAATGACATGCTGAAAACATACTTTTCAAAAAGTGTATAATGCATCAGTTTTAAAGCAGAAATGAATTCTGACGAAGTGGATGCTTTACTAGGCAAACTGGTGTTAGAAGTTAATTGGGTTTGACTAGCAAGTCCAGTTATTGGCACAATTTATAAGCTTTTGCAGAACTGTGAGCATTCGGCTATCATACAGTAGTATGCACAACGTGAGGCCTGACAGTAAGTGCTTGCTATCTGACAGTAAATAATGAATCCTGGTTAAAAATATATATATATATATATATATCCTTATAAAATGGACTCTTTTTGAAATAAAAGATTATTTTTCAGGATGCCTGAACATTTATTACATCAGCATATAATTAACTTTTCATTGTCTTTATGTGCTGTGCCAAATCTGTTACAGGAATGGTCAGTTATTGCTTCTTTGTGAGGTAAAAACACTAGCATAGAAAAGATTTGTTAGGAAATATTGTTATAATTATAGTGATTATTCTGTAATTTAGGAAGCTTCTTCCTTCTTTGTGAAACACAATGCTATAACTTTAAATCCTAAAGTACTATTTCATAATTACACTTGTCTCTTGCATTATAATATTTTTCTTCATGTGCTTGAAGTAATTTCTACAAATGTTTAGACATACAACTGATTTAATTGCTTCAATATTTCCTTTAGGACAAAGCATCAATTTGATATCACTGACTGAAGAAAATAATGCATAAGTCAAATACTGTGTGTTGCAATTTGTTTTTATTTAGAATGTAGTGAGTTAATCTGAAGAAGCATTTAAACACCTTACATGTAACCACTGTTGTAAAGAGTGCAAAGTTTTGCAACTAAATGCAGTTTCTTCTAAGAGAAAAATCACTTAATTTGCCTTCACCTGTGTGACAATCCTTCTCATGGGCACTGTGAGCATTAGAGATTGGTAATACATCTATCCCCCTAGTATTTTTATTTAATTATTAGAAGCCTAGAGAAACCTACCTCCCTTGAAAGCTTAACTGTTGATATATTCCATTTTCCTGCAGGATAACCAACTCTTGGCAATTGCCCTGGAGCCCAGAATTTGCCTTTGCAGGCTCATGCGTGCACATCACACCACCCGTCTCTTCCCCTGACTGCCAATTCCATTCCAATGAGCTGGCAGGGTGCTCAAATTCACATCAATTCTGTTCCGTGATATTTTCATCAAATTGCCAAGCCTTAATTGCATAAGTGGGCTACATGCTTTTTGTTGGTGTTTCCTTTTTCTTTGTGAGTGTGTGTGTGTCTGTGTGTGTGTGTGTGTGTGTGTGTGTGTGCTTGCACACCGTTGTAAATGGGACTAAGCTACATGATGCTGTCTGTAGGATATTTACATTTCAATATTCTCCATCTATTATTTTTTTTCCTGGGGTATCACTTTATGTTTTTTCTCCAATATGTTGTTTTTTGGGGGTTTCTTCCTAACATTTTCACCCAATAGTGTGGTTTTACCCTTAACTTTACATCTCAAAGAGAGATGATTATGTCACTTTATCAGGGTATTCAGAAAATTCTCAAAAATTCTTTAGAAGGCCGAGTCCTTTATGTCTGTTTTCAATGGCTCTTGCTGGGTCACATGACTCAACCAAATGCTCTTATAGAGAGAATATATATATATATATAATATACACACTGTTATAGCCCTGTCCACAGCTGTACCTGGAATCATGGTCTTCTCCTATGCTATGCATGTACAAGCCTGAAATCAATTGCCAAGGTGATGCCAACAGCAGTTTCGGTACCACTTCAATGCACAGGATTTGGGAGTTGGGGAGGAGGAGATGGAGGACCTAATCACTAAATAGGAGAAACTTGGGAACCATGTTAAGGAGAAAAGCATTGGCATTAGCACTTCACATTCCCTGTTTCTTTCTGGTTTTGGACAGTTAGTTCTAATATTGGTTTTACAAAGTGATTTTGCTCTGGCAGAAGCATTCTAAAGCACTAAGGTAAGTAACTATATTGTAGTTATAGTTTAGGTGAGGGGAAAAATAGATTCTCTTATTGATGCTGAAAATGAAATCAAAATTTGTTTGCAATGCAAGTAACAAGGATGTAGTAGATCCTCAGTGTAAAGTTGTGAAGTAGAATTATTTTCAACCATCTTTAGAAAAGTACAGTCATTTATCACTCTTCCCATGAAAGTGAGGGTCTTTCTTGAATGCTGACCTAATAGCAAGGAAGAATACCCAGGAAACAGTAGTTCAAACAAAAAGCTCAAACACAAGGCCTATTTATCCAAAAGTTTTCTGATTCCAACGTCCTAAAAATATGTCATCGAAATATGGAAGTTACATATTCTTTGCAACATTTAATGACCATTTTTCTTTGAGTTTCTACATTTATCTGAGGATTGAAAAGTTCTACTGAGCACAGTTCAGTGTTTCCAGGTAAGTCATCTCTAGGCAGTTTAGTATTTCAAAGAAAGACCCAATTTAGAAACTAATACTTCACAGTATTAGACATCTCGTAAGAAAACTATGTCTCTCCCCAAACACTCCGGAACTGTAAAGAAACACTTAGTGATATCAGAGAACAATTCAGTCTTATGAAGACTGAATTCATCTCATTTTCTCATTCAATGCTTAAGAACTATTTTATGGACCATATTCCTAGCCAGTAAAAAAAAAAAAGGTTATTATTCTAATTCACATTTGTGCTCTTACGCTGAGTCCTGCACTGAGAACTCAGTGCTTCTGAACATGTTCAGAAAAGTATGTTAAAAAAAGATAAAATAAGACTGAAGGGTTCAACTAGACAGGGAGATTCTTTGTTCTTTGGCAGTTGCTGAGCAAACAATGTATGTGTGTGTGTAAACCAGGAAGTGTTCTCTTCTGTCAGGCATGTTTTAAAATAATTATTGACTTTTCTCCTTGCTGCTGTTTATGTAGAAACATGGCACTATATTTCTATAGTAGGCAAGATGTTCTTGTGAAAAATCACTGTTAACCTCTTCAGTGCCCTGAAGACTGTGTCATGACCTATCAGTGGCAGCACTTTGAACAAATTGCTCATTCATTTGGATGGAATATCAAAATGTACAGTAACCTACACATCCACCTGCATCAGAGGAATACATTTCACTTGCCCATTGAGTATATTACATAGCACTGAAAAGATCAAAGTGACAATTCCTGGCTATATCACTTGTCCTATAAGCGTAATCAGATTATTCAGTACTTTGATTTTTGGGTTCAGCTAACATATAATAAGTATATACTCATGCTATAGAAAGCATGTACTAGAAGGTACTATTTTGCACCTGTGAGGCAGTGGTCTAGTTACTGTAATTAAGGAGAGCTTTCTGACTGAAGTAAAATCATACATCTTAATACCAGCTCACAATTTAAACATTTAAAGTAAATTATGTGTCTCTTCTCTCAGTGGTTTATCATGAACATCATGAGTGCCAGCAGTACCTAAGATTTGAATGGTTCCTGCATAACTAGTCACAGAGCAGCATTTGGGGTTTTTGCAGGAGTGAAGTCCTGGCTTGTTGCCCAGCCTTCCCTCTCTTTTCCTCAGGGCTGGAACTGTCAGGGGATTCCCCAATAACAATCAATGACCTGCTGGCTCTTCTGGCAGTGTGCCACAAAGTTGTGAAACTGCTGAGAATTACATGTCCTGATTCACCCTCACATATGCCAGGGAGCTTCAAGCCCAGAGAATATTCTAACCTGTTAAACAAAGATAATGCACATAAGTCAACTTTTTTTTTTTTTTTTTTTTTTTTTTTTTTTTTTTTTAGCACAGGGTAAAATATGTGCATTGGCTAGTGGACTGTTAAACAAGCACACACTGAGGACTCATTTTGTGTTGTAGTTTACGGATACAATAGGATTTTTTTTTAATATCTTTCACACCAGTTTTTGTTTCATTTTTATGTGAATAATAAAATCTTAACTCAGGCTTCAGCTCTTTTTGTTTGTTTTAATGCTAAACAGTTCTTGGCATTTTTTAATCAAAGGCGATGATAACGATAACATCAATTTATCTCAGCCTTCATGTCTCATTTTAACTATTACCTTAAACTGTCTTCAAGATACAAATGACAGATTGCCCCACTCAGTATTCAGCTCCTCTTTACACATATCTCTCTGTTGTGAGATTTTTTGTAGTACTTTTTACAGTGAAATCTTGGGTCAAATAATTGCTATCTTGTACATGTTTAGTCCTGTTATAAGTGAAGTCTCAACTCAATCTGAATTTAGTAATATTTATAAAAGAAATATTTATAAAAGGTATAAAAGGCAAGTAAACAGCGCTGGGTGTGCGGGGAGTCTACACTCCACCAACACGCACACACGAACATCAAAATTTCTAAATATATAGAATATATATTGCTTTTACATACTAAACCCGAGTACAATATCCTATGTACAATCAGGATAGGTAACAATCCTATAAGTCCCATGACTTAACAGTCTCCATTTTCCATTCTTTTTGAACAATATGTCTTGCTTTAAGTTGTCAAGCAATTCGGTCTTTGGGCCTTACGTATCCTATTCTTCCCAGATCGAAGAAAAACATATCCATCTCCTTTTCAAGGCTAATAGGCCTGGGTCAAAAGGCACGTCCAGGTCAGCAGGGGGCGGAACAGCAAAGGCCTGCGATGGCTGTAGCAGCAGAGGGGCCGATGGCGTAGCAGTCGGATCAGTAAAGGAGCCCGCAGCTCCCTCACTATCTGGCAAACCACACGTTTCTGACTGTGGCCCCACATGGCTCTTTAAGGCCTCAGAGACTGCTCGCCAGGTGCTGAGCAATCCCACCGCAACCTTGTCGTCTTTAGTTGCAGAGTCCCACACTCCGACCTCAATTTGGTCCCGTATTTCAGGATCATAAACTGTCTGATTGTTATCAAGGAGAATAAGCTGTAAGGTTACCAGGACAGTCTTTGTTCCTAAGGACGTATGATTCCCCATAATGTGCAAGCTTTTACCAGCGAGGGCTAGTTGTGTGCGTGGGTCCGCTTCTCTCAGCTAGAGCTTCTTTCCATCTCCAGTGTGCCTATTTCCAGCGATTTTCTGTACGAGCTTCTTTGAGCAGTTTGCTGAGTCTGGCCGAACCGATCTTCATGAGGCAATCAATGTGCCTGTTCCCGTCCTGGTCTCCTTCTGCCAGCCTGTTCCTTTTCATTCCTTCTTTCTTCTTCGCTTTCGCTTTTTTTTTTTTTTTTTTTTTTTTTTTTTTTTTTTTATCTTGAGGACAGGCTCCCCTCTTATACCCTTCACCCCACAGCAGTCCTTTTCAAAACAACTTTTCATTGGTCAAACAACTTTGCATATTATCAAATAACTACAAATTACAAACAATTATAAACAACTTCAGCAACAGCAAACACCCAGAAACTTCCATGCCTTAATGGCTGGAGAACAAGCAACCCGAGACTGCATGGAGTCTCCTGAATCACCCTTCTTTGTTCCCTCTAAACTCTTTTACATTTCTGATGGCCTCATCGTTAAGAGTCTAATGTTATCATTAACCACGGGACTTTCCGACCCCCATGGCCACACTCCCACATCTCCCCCTTCTTTATTAATATCAACCATTTTCTCGACACGAATTACCACTCCATATATAACAGTCCTTTCCTGAAGAAAGTTAATTTATGGAAGTATTGCTGGATTAACCTTAATGTAAATGAGAGTTTAGTGAAATATTTTTCTGGGACTAAGACTAATATTCTTACAAAACCCGGTTTGAAACCCTTATATGGCATATGTTCCATGAAACTGTTAGAAGGCTGAGTTATAAGAGTTCATGAATATTTAACACAGCTTTCTACTATGGAAGTTAATATTGTGTCTTGGAGTTAGTTGTTTCTCATCCTTTGGGGCACAGTTAGATACTTCTTCAGGATTCCAAAATATTTTCTTTAATGAAATATTTTACAATTTGCTAGTTAAGTTATAGATATCATCAAGTCCTTTTAGGTGTAGTAGCTATAGGTCATAGATAAATCAGGATACGATGTATAAGTGGATTGATATTGTTGCCTGACACAGTCACTCAGTCACCCATATCTAGGGAAATTTTCAAGATTTTAGAATAAATGATGCTCCAAACACTTGTATTTAGTACTGTAAAATATTTCCTTGTTAAAATCCCTTAGAGTTAATTTTTTCCAAAGATTTCTAGCACGTATTTATTACAGATTCATTTGTGATAAAATTTTGCATTTTAATGCACGTCAATTTTTTTTTTATATTAATGCAAACTGCAAAAAAAGTTTTTTTGAGGCTATTCTGTAATCATCCTAGAGATTCATGTACTGGCTACCACCTTTCATCATGTAAAACAAATATTTCTATATTTTAAAAACATTGAATATCATGATAACTCTCCATTTTTATCCTGATCACAAATAAGAGATTGGAAATAGTAATACATTTAACAATATGTATGAGTAGATTATATAATTCATAGACATGGTCATTGAAATTATGAGATCATGTACAGTATTTTTTCATTTGAATCCCCTGATACCAATTGGAGTTCTGAACACTGGATCAGTTACTGAACGTGATTCAGTGGATGGTGGTAAAGTATGAGATTCTTTCCATTGTGTTTATTAAATGATGTTTTATATCTACCAGCTATTGACAAATATTTGCTTATAAAATAGCATGTAAAGCACTCTCTCTCTGTTTAAAAAGCACGGTACCAAATTTTAGAACAAATGTTTTAAAACTGGTCTAGCAATACTCAGCAGGTGATCTTATGCTTTTGATGTATGAAAGATGGTTCAGTGAAGTTAGCTTGTGCTTTTGAAGTGAAGAAATGACCTACAGGTAGATGAACAAGACGTATCACATTTTCTCCCTCTGAACCAGCAGGATAACTAATTTCCCCTTTAAATAGGGACAATACCTTGGATGAAATCTTATTGAAAAGACTGTGATGCATAAAACTAACCTATTAATTATAGTTAAAACCACTTTCTCAGATTGAAGGAAACATTTGACTAAAATTGCTCAAAAGCTTTCAAACCACTCAGGTGATTTCACTGCAAGGTGAAAAAACCTTGCAGGCTTTTTTTGTTTTGTTTTGTTTGTTTGTTTTGCTTTTATTGTTTTTTCATATTTTTTTTTGTTTTGTTTTGTTTTTTGCAAATGTCTTTAATAAAAAAGGTGGACTTAATGTAACTAATGCACCATGTATTATTCTACTTTATTCACACATACTCATTAAAAATCCAAGAAACACACAAATAAAAAATATAGCAAAACACAAACTGTCTTTCTACCTGGTGTTAAAAAACGTTGATGCAGACTCTACAAGTATTTCCTTCAAACTTTTCAGTCTCATTGTGTTAGATGTTGGCTAAATGCTTGCTTAGTTAAAGGGTAGGTTTGTATAATCCAAAACTCTTATAACTTCCTGAATCATGTTGCAGATGTCAGGCTGTGTCACGAACACAGGAGGAAGAACAAATACTGTACTCTGCACCATATGTTTTCCCACTGGCCTCACACCTTGTTCCACCCAGAAGCATTTACCTGTGAATGCATAGGTCTGTGACTTCATTCTTCCCCATATGGCAGAGTTGATCGGAAGTATATGGCAACAGGCATTTACAAGTTGCCAGCCTTTTTTTCTCCCCATACATGGATGGCTGAACAGGGAATTGTGACTCTTTCGAGTCAAATGTTCTTCCTGGTACTGTTTCTAACATCCAAATTTAACCTAGGTGGTCTCACATTCAGAAGAGGAAAAAGTTCTTAAAGATACCTGTTAGTTAATTCAGTTAATTCAAGGAAGAGAACAATATTTACTTTTTTTTTTTTTTTTTTTTTTCACTTATTATTCTGGCAAACATACACAAGTGAAATTCACATTTGAATTGAGATTTCATGTATCTGCTTTGAAACCAAAGTAAATGATTAAGATCACCTTGCAACATAGTGAAAAGAGAAACCTTAATGAAAATCTCTGACATACTGTGACATGCACTACACTGTAATAATTGGGTATGTGAACAAACTGAATGCAACTGTACTGCTGTTTCACTGTCACTAACAGAGATGGCATTAAATACTTCAGCAGCTTTACACATTGTATCTCCGTTACTAATACTAATGATATCTACACAGCAACCCAGAAGCATAATTACTTTGCCATCACCACTCCCATTATACTATATGAAAGAAGAATGAGACCATAGCTTTTCTATATTCCAAACATCATAATACCTTGAACATGAAGCATAACTGTGGAACTGAGAAAACATATTGAATAGAATACAAATCAAGAGCTCAATGACATAAGCACAGCTCCTTCATGTGCTGACAGAGAACATCCTCTGCAATGAATTGCATAAGATCTGAGCAAAATGCACTTTTATTTTCAAATGCCCTTTGTCCAGCAACATAGACGTGAACAGTCCTGACTGGTGGTTATCTGAAGGTATGTGGTATTTAGTGATGTATTGTCAATGTTGTCCATCTAGCTTGGACAATTTTTTAGCACTTTTAAAACATCAATCCTAGTATCATATACTAAATGCATGTCAGGTTATTCTGAAGATATGCAATTATCCATTCCAGAAGCACATACAAGCCTTGTGACTAACATCCTGTCACACAGCAAGGCTGTCTTGCAGTTATAATGCTGGGGCATGCACTTAGTTGTTTACAATCAGCTGTGTAATTTCTGTTGGCCTCAACAGGCATTCTGTATGCATGACCATTGATGTACATTTTACAACAATGGTAAAATACCAGATTTTCTGCTATGTAATGATACCTTTGCACTATGTGTTTGTGTATATGAGTGTGACATGTAATCTGCCTCAGCAATTCAACTATGAGTTTTGTTGTAAGCATAGGAGATAATATAGGCACAATATAGCATAATACAGAATATTGCATTGCATACTATTTCATAGTAGAACTTATCAACCAACAGCAATGTTAGAGTTCAATCTTAGTAAAACAAATTGGTTAACTGCAGTTAACTACTGTAAAGGCTCCAAAAAAAACCGACTCAAACCCATTTTTATATACATACTATACAGACACCCCAACACACACACACTTTTTTTTTTTTTTTCTTTAAGGTGAGAATAAATGATATTTCTCATACTGCTACTGCAGTGACAAGGACTGTCGAGCTTCATTTCTTCAGTTATCATGAGCCCAGGTGTTAAACATGGCACATGACACCGGTGTGCACCATGCAGTGAGGCAGGGACACTGTAAGCTGACAGAGAATCAATAATGAAGTGGAAAAGACAATGACATCCAATGACATTGTCTCTCTTCCTGACAGGTCTGTTCAGCCCCAGAAGTATTAATTCAATTGCTTCAGTAGCACCAGACTCTTTGATTTCATTCAGAAGTCAGCGCTCATGAGGAGAATTAGAGCAGCATCTATAATGCATAAATATGTTTCATGGTCATTTATTTGTAAGTATGTAGTTATCTAAATTGCTATTACAACTAGTGAAGTCACATTGGGTCTAACCTTTTCTTCATAAAGATAGCCATTTCTGCAATAGAATCTGATTTTAACTCAGAGAATCTCTTGGCCTGATTCCATGCTTGAGCATTTTAGGGATAATCTAGTGACAAATTTGATTGAAAGTTGGTAAACTCAGTTTAGACAAATGAGATAAAGGATGGTGTACAACAATGAAAAATTGAACTTTGTTACTGGTAACTAGTGACACAGCAAGTTATGTTTACTCATTTTTCTCTGTTTATTATAATGACCACTGTCAATGTACAATGCTTTCTGCATTTTGTTCACCACTGAAAATGCAGCTACACCCGATATTAATTTACTCCCACGCCCCTGTTTCCCCTAGAATGACAGCATCCATGTATAGAGAAGTCACAAATCCAAATCCAAGAAAGGCTGGTAAAAGCAATGTGAAAGCTGAAAGAGTTTACGTACCTCTACAGTGTTTACTTGCTCTATGGATAAATGGAGAACTTTTGTGTATTCTTTTTTATCTCTTACAACTTTCAGAAGCTAATGTTAGGTACTTAAGTTTTAGACCAAACTACCTATACTACACTGATTTTTATTAATTGTAATGGGCATTGCATGCCTTCAGCACTTTTTTTCTTTTATTCTAATTAAGATATTGACACAGACTACCAAATGTCTGACATTTAAGAATAATTCTCTGAATATTTAGGTCACTTTTTGTGTGTGTGTGTGTGGGGGGGGGGGGGGTAGGTGTATGAACACAGACATGAGAATGGAGAATTTAGGCTACTTCTGTATCATTAAACTCACTCAGAAAGTGTGGTCCCAATATAAGTCAAGAAATACCTGTACTGGAATTGTATATAGACCAGTACTAGGTGTACTAACAGAGGAGCTTTTAGACGTAAATTGGCTATAAATAACTTCTGAAAGAACTGTGGATGGAAGGTAAGTTTCAGCCCATCTTTAACGTTAAGTTAAAAGGAGCTTCTGAAGGCTAGTTAAGTTCCTGTCTCATTGCAATTTTAATTTGGGTTGAATATACTGAATTCCTATTCTGAAAATATATTCTAATGCGGAAAGAAAAAAAATCCACAGAGGGACCTGTCTGGAAATATTTCCTTTAAAGATATTAATTGATATTTCCTTGAGCACAATCATCTTAATGAAGCCTTGTTCTGTAAGAAATCAGAGCTTGTAAAATCTATACTTCTCTTCCTCATGCCAAATTAGGGACTATGCAAGATGTTTCAAGATAAAATGCCATTTAAAAACATGGTTGAGTATGAGTAGTGGATGTTTACACAATTTGAATGTCTCTATTTAATGGAGGAAAACAAGATCACTTTTCACATCAATAACCCCTTTTTTAAAAAACATTTTGCATATACATGTATTTACTTTTAAAGGATTCTCAAAAAATGCCTGCAACATGACACAGTCATAGGAAGGTTTAAGATGACATTGGAGACAGGGAAAAGGCTAGAAGGGAAACAGAGAAGAAGTGTATCCCACTATCATTTTACTCTTAAGTGATTCATTTTTACAATGTGTTCATATCTTTAATGCATAAACTACTGAAAATTTGAAGCCATCTTATGAGCAAGCATGTACAATCTTAATTCTTGTAATATTGAAACAAATATTGCTTACAGCAGCCAAAGGCTTGGTGTACTATGTATAGCCTCATGTTACCCTGACAAGGGTTCATGTCAAGCTGGGGAAATTACATTGTCCCAAATTTTCTCCAACAAGACATCACAGTAGATTATCTGGCTGCCACCACTCATCAGGCTGCAGCTGCTACCCTGCTCTGTTTGTCTGAACCAGCTCCCTATATCTGTGCTGAAGTCAGACGGGATGCAGACCATTCTGGGAAGCAGGTTGGATTAGCAATAATAAGGAGGCAGATTGAGCAGCCAGGAAAGAGTCAGACATGACTGGTGGTGCAAATCCAGGCTCACCCAGGCTTTTGTTTGCTGCTTCGGTGCAAGGACTAGTGGGGTTTATCCACCACAGCATAAAAAAAAAAATAATAATAATAATAATAATAAATAAATAAAAGGAAGAAAAAAGTACCTTGATGTATTTGACCTTGACCTCGGCATTATCCCTGTGGTTTAACTTTAACCTCAGGATTTTACACCAAAGGGATGTGGTCCTGCTTAGCCAAGAACTGAGAATGGAGGGAGCACTAAAAAGAATTTTGTAGCAATGTGTAGAAGCAGTGTCTTGCTGGTAAAATGCTATAGACTCTCTCTACTTCTAAAGGTTTCATAATTCCGCAGCTGTATACAAATGATCCATTTTGTTAATCTGAATTCCTAGGGTCATTAAATTTTTTTTTCTCTTCTCTCCTGAGTAGTTTATTACTTTGAGGAAAAAAAAAAAAAAAAATCAGTTTAAAGTCAGGTAAGGGAGGAAAGCTGACAAAAACATAAATTAGAGGAAGAACTTAATTTAAAAAGTGTCAAAAAGGATAGATAGTCTTAGTTCAATAATAAAGCCTGGTTCAAGAGCCTTCTATCTTTAAATAAAGCATTCAAGCACCCTATTACCTGTATACAACCAATCTTTGATTTCCAATCTAAGCCTATTTTTGCTTCTTATGTGATTAGCATACAAATGCAAAAACAAAACAAAACAAAATGTGGCTATGTGGGTGACACTTAGGTCATGTTTCTGACTTTCATGTCAGCATCAGGGAGAGATTCTGTGTGATTTTGAATGTGAGTCTTGCATAAAAAGTCCTATTTTGCTTGGATCAAAATACCATCACCACTGAGGCAGGTTATATTTATACATACTGGGATATTTCATGTCATGCCTTGTGCTGCTTTATAGGGACTATTTTAAAGGATTTGAGCTTTTCTGGGCTACCATACCATGGGCTGAGCATGAATACATAGTGAAATCACGTGTGCATACAAAGCAATTGTATCGGAAAGTAGATATACTATCTTCAGTTGCATAAAAAACTCTTGTTTTCTTTAGGATTCAATGCCTCCTTGAGTTCTCTCTGACAGAATATCCCTTGGGTGGGACCTATAATCCACAGTCTATTATGAGATTCTTATTTCAAAATACTCTATTTAAATGTGATAAAAGTAATAAACTATAACTTTGGGGAAAGAGATGTACTTTGTATTATGTTCTGAAAAACATTGTGTTGATTCTGATAGTAAAGACTAAACACAAATTTGCCTCACAAGCCATTCTGCAACAGTCTGCAGGGCCAGCAATCACTATGCCAAAACAACTTTAGAGTAAGTCTATTGGAGTAAGTTAATTTACTTTGAATTTATAGTGATTTGCAATGAGCAGAATGTGACTCAGAACATTCATCATAATCAAAATAAAACCATCCCCTTTTGTAATTCCTGAAGTAGGGAGATGAGACTTTGAGACTCAGATGTGTTGTCCGCTACTAACAGACAAAATAAGTCAGTACAGAGAGTGATAAGGGTGAATTCCTTCTTCCTGATCCATGCCATCAGCTTGCTTTTTACATAGTGGGACCAATTGTAAAGGGAGAAGGTGTGTAATTGCATCTTTGTGGTTTCTTCTGGCTTTCTACGGAGACTAAACCAAAGATGCCCTTTAATGTTAGTGATACTTGTGGGGTCTGTGACACATTGTTTGGAACTGGGCTGAGATAGGAAATATGCTTCACACAGATCATTCGTTGAAATTGCTCCTTTTCCAGTACTGAGAGCAGTGGGGTCTGAGGAGTTTGCAAATAGCTCTAATCTTCAAATCTCACAAAATAAATAAATAAATAAATAAAGTTGTTGGCTATTTGGTTATTTAATTATCTTTATAGCAACAGCTGCATCATTTGCAAACACTCAAATCTGATTAAAATTAAAGATACTGAATTTACTAGCCAAATATTTCAGACTAATGATCACTGAAATGGCGGTTGGCCAAAATATTTAACAATTTAATTTCTGGTAGTGTATACTGTTTGAATTCTCTGGGCTCCACTGCCTCATTAATATTTCATTTGTGATGAGTTCCTAAAGGCCTCTGTAGCTAAGTTACAACATCATCTAACTGGTCACTCTACATTTTTTCTCATGAAGGAAATTGTCTCTTGGGGGATGATAATTGACTGTTTGAGTTGGTCTCTGAGGAAATTCAAGATCTTCCAAGCTCTTTATCATCCATCTTTTGTGGCTGTTTGCTATTTTTGTTGGTCTAAGGCAAGCTAAATATCCAAATGGACTGGAGCTGTTAAATTTCTCAGTTACAGTGAGGTGACAGCTCCCCTGAGGGAATGCTGATACCCACTCTTCAGAAATAAATCCCTTGGTATAGGGGTGCTTGCTCACTTCATCTCTAGTCCATCTCATTAAGAAATGTAACTGAGAAAGTGAGAGCCTTTTACAAATACCTAGGTCAAAACTACTGGCATAGGCTCTGCCTAAGTTTTACTTAGATGACTGATTATGTTATTTTTGCCGTCTTTACTGTACTCCATCACTTTTTGCCACTGTTTTGTTCTTTATTTTGCTATGATTTATGCTTCATTTTTTTAGATCAGGAAATATGTATGTATTTGTGTGTGTGTGTACAGGCTTATTGAAATAGTAAGAGTTTCTCAGAAAAAGACAAGGAGGTGCTATTAATGGACAATCCTAAATAATGAGTAAGAGACCATCTAAATTCTCCTCTCGGTCCTTTTTGTTTTCTTAATTTCATACACCACTTCATTTCTCACATAGATCAGTGTTTCAGAGTATATGATTTTTAACACTGTTACTCTCTTTTATTGGTCCTGTAGCACACCTTGACAATTTTGGTTGAAGCAACTAACTGATACGAAATCATATTAAAATGTTCTATATTTGTATACCTTGAAAGCACTGTTTTTCCATGCAGTGTGTGGTGGGATAACACTAGCTGACTACCAGGTGCCCACCAAGCTACCCTCTTTCTCCCCTTCCTCAGCAGGACAAAAGAAGAGAAGAAAATAAAAAAAGCTTATTGGTTGAGGTAAGGACAGGAAGATCACTCACCAGTTACTATAGTGGGCAAAACAGACTCAATCAGATTAATCTGATTTATTGGCAATTAAAAGTAGAGTAGGTTAGTGAAAAACAAAGCCAAAACTGAGAATGCCTTCCTCCCATCCACCCCTTCTTCCTACCACACAGTGGCAGGTCCCTTTTGGAGCAGGCTGGAACTGACTCTGTCTGACATGGGGGTGACTCGTGGTCTCTTCTCACAGAGGCCATGCCTGCAGCCCCCCACAACCAACCATCATGCCACATAAACCCAATACACACTGAAAGCTTATCAAATTCTGATATGATACTTGTTTTCTGGCTGCAGGGTGTTTAACCAAAGTTTTCCTTGTATATGTGCAAATGTTATCTTCTTGTCCTTATCTTTTGATAGTCTTTGTAAACTCTATGCGAAGAGGAAGGAAGAGAAATGAAGAGAGAAGGAGTGCATATAAAGGCAGTAGAAGAAATCTTCAGATTATAACTTCTTCAGTGTGTTCCTTTCTCTCCGTTGTTTCTTGTTTGTTTTGTTTGTTTTTCCAAGATTTCAGTTATGGTGGTAGAGTTAAATGCTACCATATACCTGGTAACTTGTATGAAAAGGATAGAAAACAGTTCATCTGTGTTGTACAAGGGTGAAGACAATATTTATGCTTCGCTCTGTTTTTACTCAATTTACAGTGGACTTCATACTTGCTTTTTGCCATTGTGGTAATTGTTGTTTGGGTCTGAGAAGAAATGTTTCCCTCGGTGCTGAGCTGGGTGATGTGGATGAGTTTCCTTTTTCTCCGCAGAACTCAGTTGTGTGAGTCGCAAAGTTAGGTTCAGATTAGAAGGTAATTCCTAGCAGAGTTGCTTGCACCTCACTATCGAATATGCCATAAAATAAATAAATAAATAAATAAAAATTAAGCTGGAAAAAAAAATGCTGAAGGCCTGTAATGTTCATACAGTCAAAACGCAATCATAAACAAACTTGCTGTGGTGGGACCAAGATGACTTTACTGTTGTCCATCCATGTGACATTACCACATGCAGCAGTGAAACTCAAGTCTCCCAGTCATTGTAACCTGTATTATCTACACTTAGAAATTTCCCTCTCAGCAATATCTTATTAACTATAAGTCAAAGAAACTCTGAAAGGATTGGTTAAGGAAACAAAGTCTTGGCAGGTAAGGATGATATCTGAGTGGCTTTCTAGTGGCCTTCTTGGCCTCTAGAGGTCTTCATGGTCAGGTTTGCCCTTGCAAGTATCTTATAGGGTCCTGCATTGTTTGTGGAGACAGCAGAACATTTTACTGCACAATAGCAAGAGCTTCATCTCTCTATTCAAAAATAAAACTAAAAGTATCCATGTTCTTGGTAGTGGAGCATTTTAAGCAGCATAAGAGCCTACTTTCAATCTGAATAGCTTTCTAAGTTTTGAACTGAATGCACAGTTAATAATAGTAATTTCTACATTTACAGTAAATAAGGCAAGTTTGTAAATATAATAACCCACTGCATGAATACAATACCATCATGAATAGAATGTAGAACAGAAAGGAGGGTTAATAAGGCAGACATTATAATAAGTATAGTTTTATGTGTAAATCAAAAGATCTAAAATATAAAAAATTACCATGCCGAGAATCAGCAGTAGAAACAACAGAGCTTAAATCTAAAGTACACTAATGCAGCTCAAGTATAATCAGGGTTGAATAAATATTCATCACCTGTACTTTATTATACTGTACTCAGAAGAGGTAGGCACAGAAAAAAGTACAGACCTATATTAAAATTCAGGTTTGGGCTTTGTAAGCTAGTTCAACTCATTCATTTCTATACAGTTTTATAGCTAAGGGCTGATCAGTATTGCTGCTCAGAAAATGTACGGTTCTGTCAAAGTCAAAATGCTTCACTGAAGTGGTTAGTTACCACATTAATTATATTTGAAAAGGAAAGGTGTATGTACAAGGGGAAATTCCATTTTTGTCAGAACAAAAATGGTTAAAACATTAACTTCAAACTGCTTTTTCTTGTTGACATTTGGTATTGTGCCTTAATAGAAAATAACACAACTGCAGCTGAGTTCTATATAATCATAAATTAGCATATGAGCTTTTGGATGTGTTAGTCTTTGCTTTGATTTGGAGTAGAGCTGTACTTACACATCTCAAACTTGTTTGTATAGATTTAGTGATCTCTTCAGATTAAAGTAAGTGGTCATTTGACCCTCTTAAAAGAAAAAAAATATATATAGAAATACAAAATATTTCTTGAAGCACGAGAAAATATTCATTTTATTTTGATTATTTTACAACACTGTTGCCTTTTTCTTAATTCTAATCTCCTGCTGTGGTTCCAGTAGCTTTTTTTTTTTTTTTTTTTTTTTTGAGTTACAGCAAATACCTTGCACATTTTTCTGCTTTCTGCTTCGGAGCAGAGAACAGGAACAACAGAACTGAGGTAGCACAAGAGACTCATTCAGGAACCCTTTAGCAATCTCATCCAGCACAATGCCCTGGAAAGCCTTTCTCTTTCAAATGCTGACTAATAATAATTAGAGAAAAAATGCAGAGAGGAAAGCTTAATGCTGCTCATCCCGCGTAGAGTTGTATGCCACTTTCCAAGTACCTACAGCTTTCCAAGTACCTACAGATAACACATTATTAAATAATGAAAGTATACTGCATCTTCTGAAGTCTGAGATTTGCTCATCTCTATGGACATTGGGAATTTGGCATTTTTGATAAACTGAGATTCCTCATGGAATTGATTTTTTTCCTGCTGTTTCATCACCTCTGTTCTTGCACTGGTTTAGTAAACTCAAAGACTGCATAAAACACCAACTGAGGACAGCTTTCACAGCTTTATTTTTGTGTTTCCAACCACTTTGGTTTTATTGTGTTTCAGGCTCATCATTTTTGTAAAGTGTCAAGTAACATCACCAATCTCTAAATCTGTTCACACTTAATCATTGATTTCACTCATTGGTGAAAGCTCTCTTCACAGGAACCCTTACGGAGCTGAAGTGAGATACCTTATAAGAATATTGTTTCCTTCAAGTATTCTGTTCTTCTAAGGCTTATTTAATTATATCCTTGTTAATACAGTCTCCCTAACTCAAAGGTAGTTAAGGGTACTCAGTTATTCACTGGACTGTGAATAAAGCTCATAGCTTTTACTAAGGTGAAAGTAATTAGCCGAGAAATGAGTAATTTCCTGGTAGGGAGGTGAAAACCTGATGAAAATAATTGACAATAGGACAAGAAGTAGAAACCAGGTCATCTAGTTCTTGGTCCTATACCTAAAATATTATAATATTCTTCTTTCTGTGCTTTGAAATGTCATCCTATTCATCAAGTTAAATATACAGTGGATTAATGATATGAGTGTGCTCTAGCAAAATTATTTCCCCTTTGAGGTTCTGTCATTGCAAATGACAATATTAGTTCAGTAAGCTTTCATATTCTTTGTAACAATGACAAAAATTTTGGACAATATTACAGATATTCATCAGATCCTTTTAATGCAGGTCTAATTTACAAATTGTTTGTTTCCTTTCTTCTGTAGATAGATGAATGTATTATTGGTGAATAAATGTTTCCATTATTCAATTAGTTGTATAGATAGTCAAATAATGTTTAATTATGTGACCTATTCACATTTTTCCATCAGCTGTTACTAAAATACTCATGAGTAATTCTTTTCATTATTCAACCAGCTTTTTAAATGATCAAATAATATTAAATTAAATTCAGTTATTATCAGCAAATGAAGCAATGAGTATTAGAGTATTGTTTTTCAGTATTTGCTTCAATAAACTTAGCTAAGCCATGAACCTGCTTTGAGACATGTTCTGTAAAAGTAGAATCTTTTGTATGTTCACACACTGTTTCATCTTCTATGCATCTCTAAGAACTCAGGAATGAACCTAATGGGATGGTGAGGAAGAAAAGAAGTACTGCAGCTTTCACTTTTCCATTGTTGGTATGGTGTTGACCATTTCCTGTGAACCATGATTCTCTCAATGTTCTGTCATATGCTCTTTTTCCAATATATATGTATTGTAATGATATTAATTATATTAGTTGGAATTGCTTTTTCCATCTTTAGGCAGATTCATTTCCATGTTACAGGTTTTTTTCAAGCCAGTTTCTTACATTTTTTCACCTCCATTTTTTTTTTTTTCTTGCTTGCTTACAGTTTGGTTATAGTGTTCAAAAACACTGCTATAATTATGGAAGACTTTTAGTATAGGCATAAGAACACTACAGTGCACAGATGGAAAAGGTTTACAGTGAATCTATCATTGCCCTATGGTGGAGAACAACACTGTTCATAGATTAATGTTCATTTTATTACAGCCATATCTTACCCTCAATCTGTGTGTAGAACCCTCTCTGATGTCATTTTGATCTGTGTGCATCAATCAAGGGTAGTATATGACACTTAGGGTCACATTTTCAAATGTCGACACTTCGCATCTGGAAATCCTATGTCTTACATGCCCCAAATATTTATTTGTATGTGCAAATAAGGGTGATTGCATAATGTTTTAATAAGTATGATAGTTAAGCTGGTGGATTTGAAAAAATCACTGCTGAACTATTCAAGGTAAGTTCAGGGATAACTTAATGTGTGGTTTAAGCCAATTCTGCAAACTTTCCACTCACAACTGTAGTAATAGCCATTTCTACCTGTCTGTATGATTTTACTAGGATAGGAAAATCCTTTAGAGGAGTAGTTCATGTTCTACCTGTCTGTATGATTTTACTAGGATAGGAAAATTCTGTAGAGGAGTAGTTCATGGTTAAGAAATATTCTAATATAAATATATATGTGGATATCTGTAAAACCCAGTTAACAATACCATAGTTTTAAGTAAAGTATTTTGGCCCTGTGAAGGATGTTTATGATTATTCTTAAGAGATTTATAGAATTTAAGATTTTGAGGATTTAAGGATCTCAGAATTTGTTTCATTTACATGCAGGTAAATTCTGTTTTTCACCACTGCTGGTGACTCAGACTCAGGTAATACAGGTAGAAAAAGGCTTACTTATCTCTGATAATCTCATACTCTACAGAGTACAGCTGAAAAAAAAAAGTTTTGTCCACACTTACTCAGATGACCTCTATGCTTTATGAAATCAGCAATAATATAGAACTGTATTCTTATACATTGATATTATTAGAAAAGTCCTCTAACAGTTGAGATTTGAGACAAATAGTTTACCGTCATTATAATTTCCTGTATCTCCCTTTTTGATGCTGTAATGAAGAAGTTATTACAGTTTGGCCCTTCAGCCTATGACAAATTGAATTTTCCATGACTTGATGATGTGACAAAGTCACTGCTCAAAGGCAAAAATAGTTTGTAACAGATAAACTATTGCAAGTAAATTTATACTTCAAGTGACCTTTATAAAAAGTTCAATTTCGTATTGAAACAATCTCATAATTTAGTGGTCTCATGAAAGCAATGAGTACAATTTCTGATGTGAATGAAAGTATTAATGCAGGATTAGGGAACTTTTTGAACTTTAATCTTTTATTTTATATATTGTTGAAATATTACGATGGCCAATGTCCATTTAAAATACTTGAGCTGTATCATAGGCCCATTTAGGAATGAAGGAAGAACTGGGTGCAAAAGTAATTTTCTCTTGTCATGTTCATACAAAGAATCTGTGAATTATTACTCTCAACAACAAAAGCTTCACCCAGATTGTCAATTCACTTAGTTCATTGCCTTTAGGCCAGAACTCTGGACAAGGGTTTGGTGCTGTCACATATCCTTTTCCATCTCATTTAAGTGATCTGGCCTCTGTTTTGGGAATGCATTTTTATTGTGCTGTTAAGCCCTGTGTCCCCTACATGAATATTTCATATATCTACTAAGTGCTTTCACTGAATATATTAGCCCCTGGTTTTCTCTCTCTCTCTCTTTTTTTTTTTTTTTTTTTTTTTTGTCATGGCTGTTGCCGCAAATAAAATGGTAATTGTGGCCTAAGTATACATGAATAGTCCTTTATGGGATGGGAATTTTCAAATGCCAATAATAGCTACTTTGTCAGGTTTTGGCTAGGCTATTGAAAATGTTTAAACAAAATCTGTCCATCATATTACGTAAGCATTTTTCTATTTATATCTGCCTTTAACAGTCCACAACAAACATAATGAGCAATAAATGAAGTGGTGGCCAAAAAACCACGTTTATGAATCATGTAGATGCCAAGGGACCATCCTAATATGGGCACTGCTTGGCATTTCTGGTAGCAACAGACCAGACCGTAACTCTTATTTGACAGTGTTTTTGAAGTTTCAAGTTAAAGCCCATAGATTTTACTCATCTTAATGTGAATCAGTGTTCAGGCTTCATCTGACTTCTTCCACTGAACATTACAGGTAACAAAGGGCAGACAACCCTGGCAGTTCAAACTAACATTTTACATTCAAAGCATGGTATTTAATAAATAAATAAATAAAAATAAAAAAAATAAACAGAATTTGTCCTGTATTATGGTAGAAGGGAAATGTGTAAGTGTGCCTATTTATTACTGTTCACAGAATCACAGAACCACAGGATGGTTGAGGTTGGAAAGGACCTCTGGAGGTGATCTGGTCCAACCTCCAGACTTGATTTCAGATTTCATCTTTTCTGTTGGAACTAAATTAAATTAACTTTGGACTTAAACCACACCTATTTTCTTAGATATAAACTTGGCTATGATAGCTGCGAAGACTCATAACCTCATTTCACCCATTCTTGTGATGGTAAGAATATTTCCTAACAGTGAATCTACTGGTGATTTATGTAGATTGCTTTTGTTGAGATGAAGTGTGGAACTTCTAACTGGGATTTTGAGATGATGATTGAAATGGAGTTCCTAAAAGGTCAACAAGGAGATAGTCCGTGTTCTTCTGTCTATGTAGAAACTTCCTTCTCAGTTTTGCTAACCAACATTTAGAGAGAGTGTGCTAGCGTTATTGGAATAGTAAGCTAAACTTACACGTACTTCAGGGAATGTTCTTGGACTGAATATCTGGATGAGGAACACACAGTGGATGAAAAGTAGATTTATATAAGTTTTCTGTCCTTTTAAATATTTATTATTTTCTAAACACAATTGCATGCCATTTTACTGTTGGAAACAGTGCCAGTCTCCCTCTTCAGAAAGTACTGCTGAATCCATTTTAGCGTTATTTGGTATCATGGTAGCCTTCTCTGTAAAATTACAGCTGTAAAGGACTAACTCATAAGTGCAAGGCTTAGAAGTAATATAATGAGCTTACTAATGTACGGCTCTGAAATAACCTAATTCTTGGCTAGACAAGAAATATATGATAACCTCCCACCTCTTACTCCCACAGTATGGAAGAACTTCAGACCAAGTCAGTTGTATATTACTCCTGTCTGACAGATAAAGTGTTTTGCATAATGTCCACTTATGCTATAAACTTTTTAGTTGCTTCCCTGAATTTCCAGTCAGCCAACCCTTCTTTATACCACATGCACAGCCTCTTTAGCAATTTAGCTGTATGGTAGGATGAGCTCTTTTGTTGGCTAGGGAGTCAACTAAGAAGGGTTGTTTGACAGAGAAGAGGCCACCACCATACTTACCACCATATATGTTTGGAATTTATTGACATCTCTACTTCAGACTGGAGTTCTGAATATGCTAAAAGCTTGAAGCATGCTGAGTTCAATAGAGTTTTTTTTGTCATGTTGTTGAAACCTGAATGCTATGGATCAAGCCTTAGGTGTTCATTAGATCATTTTTCAGAAATAAATATGATTTTTAAAATGGTTTGAAGAATGAGGATACACTTTTATCTATATGTTTTATTTTGTATTTACTTTTCTATCACCTGCATATTAACATTTGATTAGCAACCACATGTTTAAGAGAGCATATCAGGTTATCTGGCTGAAGATAACAAAGCATGTTTTCCATAGAGGCTTCCAGACTAGAGGCTACACAGATGTGTCTGAGTTAAAAAGGATCTCACTGTCTACTCAAAGAAGTGTAGATGGTTTCTGTATTTAGAGAAAACTCATCTGAAGCATCATAAAATAAAATGTACGGAAAATATAATATTCTGTAATTAAGATTTCTAATGAATTGCCTTGTTAATCTATACAGTGTATGCATGTCACAAAATTTTCCTGGCTTAATTAGTGCACTTGCTGATTATGTTTATTTCCTGATGTACACACTGATTAAGCATTGTCCATACACTGAGGCTTGAAACAGGATCAGTCTACAAAATAGTACCTAGTTGTTTAACTGGAGACTCAGAATGCAAATAGATCAACTTATGTAAAATTAAATTAGTTCTAATAGAACCCATTTCAACTGAGCAGCTGGTGACACATTATAAACAGAATTCTCTTGTTATGCGAAATAAAGGGCTTCTGCTAACAGATGCTTATATACTTTTAAGCCACCAAAAAAAAAAAAAAATCATAGTGTGTTTAAGGTCTGAAGTTAAAGAAAGGGCTTGTTAGATAACACATGCTCAGCATTACTATCTGAAGAGGGTGTAAGGTCAACTAGTCCTTTGCAATGCTCCATGTAGAAACTTAAGAGTGAATAACTGTTGAATCATCAGTCTCGCAGCTAGCATATTAAATCTGGTCTTTTTAATAAGCAGTAGTTCTTTGCTCTAATGAGCTGATTTTGGGGAAAACGGTTAGGCTGTTGGCACTGTCCCCTAAAACCTCAAGTATTTTGTTCTTTTAGAAAGTGACTTTTGTCTGTATTATTCCTTGAGAACATCATTTTAGACTGGCTACAACACTCAAACTAACTGTTAAGGGTTGGTGGTGTACTATTCTTGGTCAATACTTGACAATGAACTGCACTTTTTTTTCTTGGGAATGCTGTCAGCCATGCTGAAATGTGTTAGTCTCAGTGACAGGCCTTTTCTTAGTGACAGAAGGTCTAGTGGGTTGTATGAATGAGGTAGGTGTGTTTTTAACTCCTGCATATACAGTTTATTTGTGGAAAGTTTAAACAGATCTAACAGATCTAGATTTCAACAGATCTAAG
This sequence comes from Netta rufina, assembly GCF_964035555.1. Lineage (NCBI taxonomy): Eukaryota > Metazoa > Chordata > Aves > Anseriformes > Anatidae > Netta > Netta rufina. Next base: position 111,053,715 of record NC_140124.1, read on the forward strand.
TAATTAAGAAAATGACTGACATTTAAAGCCTGGATATGCATTTTCTTCCTTTAGTGGATTAAATTCTGACCATTGATTTATCTGAAGATGACTTTTGTAAAGACATTATACTGGAACTTATGAGCTGTTTGCTTCTTTTTCTGTGTTTAAGAGTGCTTAACCCACCAGAATTTCTGTCTTTAACGGACGTTCTAAATACACCACCATGCAAATTAATGTACAGGAAAGCTTTAAAACATTATAAAACTAGTCGTATCTTCAGTAAGTGAATTAGTAAAACAATCAAATGCTCAATTTTTACTCCATTCCTGGTGCGTTTGTGATTTTATTTTGTTTCTAAATGACACCTAATATGCTGAATTAAAAATACCAGCTGATCTATCCACAACCTACAGTTTTGTGGGTTTTGTTTGTTTGTTTGTTTGTTTTTCTTTTTTTTTCTGGCCTTACTCAATTCTGATTTAATATCCATGGATTGCATGGAGGTAAAGTTCCACAGAGCTTAAACTGCGATATTTTAGACAATGCTTGCAGAACATAGTTAGATATAAATCATAAAGATTTAAATCTCTGATTCTGTTATTTGAATAAATGAGCAATAAATGTTGATTCAAAGGATTGCTTTTTACTTAATTATTTTCTTAATGAAAGGCTGAGCCATGAAGATATGGATTTTCAACAAGCTTGAGTTTTACACTACACTTGTTTGTTTTTTATTTTGTTTTGTTAAAAAAAAAAAAAAAAGGAAGCTACACTAGCTTCCCATTTAAATAATATCACCTGAATAAGTGTATATTTATTTGTTTATCCATTTCTGCATTTTGTTTGAAAAGTGAAAATGGCATTTATATTTTATTTAAAGGACAGTGTTTTACTCTCATAATTTGCATCAAGCTGTTCTTTGTATGAAAATAGGAATTGAATGTGAGAAATACATAATTATATGATGATTTTCCATTTGCTAGATAAAATTATATTTCAGATACATAAAAAGTGTTGAAACATACTGCATATAGAAATGATTTATCAAAAAAAAAAAAGTGGTCCATATATGTTTTACAGCATTATTTACAGTAAGTAGTCTTTCAGATCTTTATTTAAAGAGATTTGAAGATAAAGACAAGTTTTACTTCTCGTTCAAGACACAATACTTTTTTTTTTTTTTTTTTTGACTTTGAGTGCCTAAAACAGAAAGAAAACATTCTTCCATGCAAAAGGCATGATTCTAGTTTTCTTCTCTTGTAAGAGCACCCTTTTTAAATGCAAAATTACAAGTACTGTTTTCTGTACAATGTTCTGATCAATGATATTCCTGTTCTCAGTTTTGGAAAGTATAAGTTTAGAGTCAAAGACAGTACACATGAATACATGGTAACAAAGTGCATCTGTTACACGTTTAGGTGTAAGGAGAAATTTAACCTTGAGTCAGGTGTCCAAATGCAGTGTAGATCACTGTAGATCACCTCTTGTAAATAGCAATGGAATAATCAATAAGAATGGAATTGAATCTATATAAAAGTTTTGTAGACCAGGGCATACATCTGGTTTTATATGCACTTAAGTCTTTGCTTCATCAAATTCATCTTATCAGATCTCATCTCTTTTGAACTCTTTTGAAGACACTGAGAAAAAAACAATCTGACTTTTAAATATTTGAAAAATATTTTAAACTTATGCTTACATAATCTAATTCTTTTATTTGCTGTTTACTTTTCTTCAGCAGCCTTTAATGGTGGTGAAGTATCCAGGCACCTAAAAAACATTTAATGCTAGTTAAGCCTGTGTACAGTAGAAACAGAGGCTAATAATCTCATACCTGGGCACTGGTTATTATAATCATAGTTTACATTCCTGACACTGTCTCTGTGGTCTGGCCCATTTTATGCCCAGAAAAAGGAAAAACAGCCAGTAATCATTCCAGACTGAAATTTAAACAGCCAAAAATCATTCTACCATTAAGCAAGAAGACAATACAAAGCAAGCAAACTAAATCCAAATATGTTTAAATTGCTGCTTTAGCCTGCATGGCCTTTTCATGTGATTCATACAAAAAGAGAAAGAAAAAATAAATAAATAAATTAGGATCACAGCTCTGACACAATGCAAAGCTTCATATTTTTCCCCATTTCTAAAATGTATCAACTGCAAAATGTCGGTGTGCTAGATCAAAATTAAAGCCACATGAATATTTGGTATCAAACTTCTTGCTCAAAAGAAGTAAGAAAGTTCCCGAGACACAACCTTAATTTAAAGAAGCAAAATTACAAGAAGCCATGCAGAGCAGTATTCTCCTCCTCTCCTTGGAAATACACAGCTCTTTATTATGGAAAGGCAGTAGCCCCTCTATAGTTAGGGTTGCAATCAACTTCCATTATAAAGCCCTATTTTAGCCCCCTGTAACTTTGGCTTGAAAAATTGGAATACAAATTGCCATATTTTCTCCAAAAGAAAAGAAGAATAGATGAGGATTTTTTGTTTGTTTGGTGAGGTGGGAGGATTAGGTTTTATTTTTACTTTTCTTGTGTGAAATTGAGGAAAAATTATTTAATAGTTACAAAGTTTAAGTCGCTAAGAAAAACCTACCCTGATCCAAAATTTTTGCTTTGTCTGTTAACATACCTTCTCTTATTGTCTGAAATTGTTTACAAATAATTTAGCAAAACATTCCCATCACTTCTTACATCTGTCAGGAGGGATGGGCCTAATTTTTGTCGTGGTGGTGGGCCTATTTTTTCTCTTTGTAATGATAATAGAAATATTTTACTGGTGACTTCTACAGACATAGGATTAGGCAATCTGATCAATATTTTCAAAAGCAATTCATATCTGGTAGTAGAGTATACACCTCAAAGTGAAGTATAAAGCACATGTTGATTTACTTGCAGTTTTTGAGAATGTTTTATTTTCTGGAGTTCTCCAAATATTCTTCGTTAAAATTTCTAGCACAGAGGGAATGACTGAGAGTTAAAGACTGTTTTTGGAAAGGCCAGTTATATACTTAGTTATTCAGGGCTACTGACTGCAGTCTAGAGACTGCGTAATGACACTGTGGTGAACACTAGCCACTCCCAACATTCAGTCTTATTTATCATGCTTGGCTCATTTCCTAGGATTAGGTCCAGAATAGCCTAAGGCCAAGTAGGCTGTTCAACAAACTGTGTAAGAAAAGAAAGCAAGCATGGGCCATGGCAACATACTTCCCTCCTATTTCAGATAGTTGTTATCCCATTCTGGATCTAAGCATTTTAAATTCTTTATGATTAAAGACCTGGCATTCTATTTGATTCACTGAGGAAAAAAATAAATAAATAAAAATAAATAAATAAAAATAAAAATAAATAAATAAATAAATAAATAAATAAATAAAATGTTCTCCCTGAGTTTTGTCTTAGTTGTTTAGCAGAGGTTTCTAGTACTATTCAAATGATCTGTTCACTGTTCGAAATAATAAGATTTTTCTCCTCTGAAGGCTTAAGTGTGTTATGTATAAAAACCTGCATATATATATATAAAGTGTGAGAGTAATTTAAAAATTCTTATTTATAGTAGTTTGGACAGCCTAAAGTTTGTTGTGTACTGTGTTGTAATATTAACTATTGCAATTATTTAATGGGTTAGAATGATATTTTTCAATGCTGACAAGATGCATCAGAATGTAAATTTATATCAAATTGTAATTATATACACACAAATTGCATACAGAGTTGAATATGACTTCATTTCATGAATATGGCTACAATTCTTAAGATGTCCACGTTATAGCATAACATGACTCTTCGAACATACTATAATAACATTATGCAAAGATTAGCAAGACTATTGCAATATTATTTAAAACAAACAAACAAACAAACAAAAAACTATAAATTTAGAGATTTTAAAAATGAGATCTGAGAATGTTTTAAAATATAATAGAAAAATCTGCACTAGGAAGATGGTTCTCCTGAAAAAAAAAATAAATAAATAAATAAAAAATCAGACTGTTTCAGTAGGATATTTCTATAAAATAAATCCTAAAAATTTAAGAGCAGCAGGAAAAGTATTAATCCTGTGCCAAACTACTTGAGAGTAAAAGAAGGGAAAAGATGCCAATATTTTCTCTGTTTGTATCCACACATGATATCTTTATAAAATTCTTTTTTAACCGTCTGACTTTGCATTGTGATAATCATCAGACCCATTTGAATTTTGCTTTGACATCTGTATTTGAATTTTGCTTTGACATTTTTATCTCTTACAACTCAGGAACACTATTATCACTCTTTCTACAATGTCATTACAATTTTCTTGATAATCTGGATAATGTGTGTGTCGTACATAACTGAAGAGAACTGAAAACGATGCACAGTATTTCCCTGAAGGAAGCAACTGCCAGGGATCACATAAGACATTGCTGGCAATAGCTGTTAGAGTTTTGTGTATGCTGTTGAGAGTAGCAGAACAGGTTGTGTAGGCACTTCCCTTTTAGTTTGTTGCTAAAAGCAAACAAACAAACAAAAAACTCTGAAGAACCACAGCTGGAAGGCAAGGGAGTTCTGAGGACAAGAATTTGTGCTAAAAGGCCAGAGTTCAATGGGTGTACCTGTTGAACCTGTGATTTCTGTAATCTGGAAAACTATGATATGTGAGCAACAGAAACAAAGTCACGAGTTTGTGTGCAGACATACAAATCAGAGAAAGGAAGTTTTTCTCAGAGAGAGAACCTGGAATGTTCCTCCTAGGGGTACTCTAGGGGGTCTTGAGTGAAAAGGTGGTAAGGGTAGATATGAAAGGAACTAAGGGACCCTTGTCACTTGTTCAGGCTATTATATGACTATGTTGAGTTTTTTACTTCTCAGAACTGTATAGAATATGAGATAAGTGAGCTTTGTGTTGAGATTTCCAGGATTCATTTGCTCTGCTGGAAAGAATGTTTTTTCCCAAACAAAATTCAGTTTGATACTACAAGTAAGCAAGTTTTCAGAGGATAACACTGGAAGCAATAAAAGTGTCATGCATGCTTACATGTGAAGCTGTTGCTTCACAAAATTAGTGAAAAGTAGGAAGATAGATACATGCAGATATAAATATATCCAGCAATTGGATCAATAATTTAGAAGTCAAAAGTTCTATAAAGTAAGATTGACTTAGAGAGAGTCATTTAGCTTTTTAAGTCAAGATGTATAATAACTTGAATTATGACGTGATCTGACACTGTGATTCAAAATAGTTTTTCCAGCTCATCCGCTATCTAAATTGCAAATGAAAATCTGGTAGCTTCTATGATAGAAAGTTTCTTACCACAACAGCAATCTGGTTATTGCATGTTATTTATGCATTTAATAATACAATGACAAGGAAAAAGATGTGTTTGATTTTTTTCTTTTTTTTAATTAGCAGAAAGAGCTGAGAAAATTTCTTGGTCTTAATATTTAGCCTTATTACATGTATGTGATTTCTTTGAAAGGTTTAATCCATATTTGACATCACCTGTGTCTAATTTTCAGATTTTATTAAATAACTGTTTTCAGTAACTTATTAATGTTATATATTAAAGTAAATAAGACTGTTAAGAGAGAAACATTTTAATTTCCCAGTTTTAATTCAGTCATTCAGTCTGAATTGCTAAAATTCTAACTTGAAACACCGTCGTTCTAACCTTCTTTTCAGTGCAGTACAATCCCAACAACAAACCCATTAAAAATGAAATTTTTCCATTCCTCAACTGGATAGCTGTCCACAATCCCTTGAATACTCAAGGGTGTATTTTTGTATGGAAAACATGAGAACTTGGTGCACTAAGAGCCTTTGGGATAACTCACCTGAAATGTCTATTTCCAGCATTCTCTAGTAGAATCTACTGGCAGGAAATGAATACTCCAAAATTCCTTGACTTTCTCTAAGGTACTGTTCAGTAAACATTTAAGAAAGAAGGTGACCAGAAAAAAGAAAGAATCTTTCTGTTAAGTGAATGGAGTAATTCATAGAGAATTTACTGAAAGTCTTAACACTTCCATGACCCAATGTGTCATTTTATTTGAATGAATCATACTGCTAGGTCAGCTATCTTTTCTTCATCATCCTTTTTACTCGTCTAAATTGACAATTCTGAAGTAATATGTTGTACAAACATAGTTAATACATTTTTGAAATTTCTTTTAAAAATTAAATACTTAATGAGTTGTAGTTTTCTACTACATATATATCTGGCAGTTTTTCTCAGCATAATCCTGCTAACATAACTCACTCCAGGCTGATTTATTGTTTTTATTCAACCAGGTGCTACATGGGTTTGGCAACTTTGGCAATGCTATTGTCTATAATGACTCTGCACTTGGTGCTTGTTGATGCCAATGTGTGCAATGAATTTACTGGCACCAGCAGAGAATATTTAATTCCCTTATCTCTTCATGAAGAATCAAGCTTTTATCTCCCGTATTGCTCGTTATCCAATATGTCTCATATAATCTCTTTGATTTCTTTGATACCAAGTAATTTTGAAGATTCTTTATTTTATTTCCCCTATCTTTCCCCTCATTGGGTGTCTTAGGGGTTCCTACTTTGTTAAGTAGGCTATATCATAAACAAGTTTTGTCTTTTTAAAATAGATCTATAATATGATTCTGCAATCTGTAGGAATATAGAGAGTATATATATTTCTGCAGAGGGATTTTTTTTATTATTATTATTATTCTTTTTTTGTTTGTTTGTTTGTTTGTTTTACTGTTATCAGTCTCCTTCATAACTGTAAGGATAAGCTAAATTCTGGTGAAAACACTTAAAATGCTTGTGCTATTTAGTACAATATTCAAGCTACTAATTTAAAGTTCTGTTATGTTTTTGAAGTTTCTCCCTGAGTTCTAATAGCAACCACGTTACTGCCATACAGTCTACAAATAAGCTTTCTCTCAGTCTTTGCTGTGGTCTATCTGGTATTTTAGAATGATTAATTTATAATTTTGTTTATGTTCTTTGAAGAGGATTTTATTTATTAATTTAAGACTATAAAGTCTTGCACCTGAGCGTTCATAATTGGTCTGCACAATTTCTTACCAATGTAAGTCTGAATGGTAGGTGCTCCATACTGTGGTGCACAATTATTTCATTCATGTTTCTGCAGCAAGTTTTTTTTTTTTCATAGTGGAAAATAAAAGATCATTTGGTATTGAGCTTTCGTGTTCTGGTAGCATCTGATACTAGGTCAGAAGGTGCCAGGCATTTTACAAGCTTATGATAATAATTGTAGTTCTAGAAGTTTAGAATATAAAGTTTGGAATATACAAATACAGACAACAGAAATGTTCCTGCATTTTTAGATAGAATACCTTTGAATAGATAGAATACCTTTAGACCTTTGAAGAAATTGACTTTATGCTGACACAGAACACAAATAGCATTGAAGTGGTTTTGATCCCTGCTAAATGAGGGGGAAGATCCACAAGTTGGGTACTGCCTCTGGAGTTTCCTATCATTCCCTTCAAGTGTTGTCTCATCAGCTTGATTTTCCTTCAGGAGGTATAGTGCTGCTTGATATCTCCTCCCTGGTGGACTCCTAGAGTAGGAGTGAAAATTACTTTCAACAATTTCATTAATTTTGAGATATTTTCTTAGGTGAGGAGTAGCAAGTTTCCTTGGTCGAGTTCTGTGCTAAATCTCAAACACACGATGGACCCTCTGCTCTCCAGATTATTTCACCAGTTATACTTAAAATGTTCTCCCTCTACTGCAGAGGGAGACAGAGGGAGACATTTTTGTAAAACATCCCCTGGGGAAAAGAACAAAAGACATATACAGTTTCTGTATGTACAGTTTCTTAGTTGAACATGACTGAACTTTTTGTTTGTTTGTTTGTTTGTTTTTTGAGGAATCATTTGGTTATTCACATGCTCAAAATATTAAAGAACATGAAAGTTGCAGCATGTACAGGATGAACAGAGGCTTTGAATATTTTGTTTGTTCAGAGGTTAAATGCTGATCCACAATACTTCCTGTTAAACTGTTGAAGATGAGTAGCAAATTGCCACATTTATATCTTCTCCCCGGTTTGCATTTAGAAGATAATACACAGAAAATTCACTTTGAAACATTTCCTTAAAGACACATGATAAATCCCTAAGGAAAAATTCACAGCCTGAAAAGAGCCTTGTGCTCTGGTTTGATAGTGACAGATAGCAGTGGAAACACAGTACTTGCTGCTCCAACTAAGAGACCATTATATGTGCAACTCACATTGAGACCATTGCAGAATAAAGCTTCCCACAGCCCCACCCAGAAGTGTGGCTGCCTTTGTAATTTTAATTGGTCTGTGTTTGTGGAGTGGGGCCTCTATTTACTTATGGCTTGGGGCTTGTGTTTACCAAGCCTGGTGGAGGCCAAGTGTCATATCACTGAAGCTTAGTTCCTGCAAGCTCTCCTGCTATATCTTGAGGCACTTTTCTTTTCAGTATCTGTGCCTGTCTAATTCGCAAGCTTCTGTGAAACAAGCACAGGAGGGTACAAGGCCTACAGGGAGGAATTACACCTAATTACTCAAATAATTGCTAGGCTGTTGCCTTCTTAGTCACTGAAAATAATTTCCAGGTCCCTGGCTTTTATAGATAGTCTTCTAGAGGCAGGAGGACACAGCCCCCTTTTTAACTCAGCCCATTCACTCACAAAATCAGAACACTCGAGCCTGCAAAATTAATAAGCACCACTTCCATTACATATATTTTAGGTTGTTGTTGCCGTGGCGATAAAGTCAGGGACATTGAATCTCCTCTGTTGAGCCATTGTTATCATCCCTGGCCATCTGCTGCAGAGGAGTGATATTCCATCTCATTTGCATGATGACTGATATATGGGAGGTTTGGAAGGACATATGCCACAGCAATCATGTGATGAAAATTAAAGTGAAAGTTTTGGGCCCAGAGCCGAAAAAAATCTGTGTATGCGCATGAGGCTGTTGATGTGCAAATGTGAATCATATTGAGAAGGTTTGAATAGGGAGGTGTGACGTAAAGAGGGGACACAAACGCAGGTGCTTATCTCTAGGCAGTCAAAGGCACTGGATGTCATATCATGGGAACTACCTTTCAAAGACACAGCTTTAGTGCACAGTTCAGCACACAAGGGAGGAGAAACATATAAGTTTTGGAAACAGAAATAAAGTAAGTTTAACAACTTTTTCACACTATTCTGAACCCATCGATGTTTAAGCAACTTGTAATATTAGTAACTTTCTCTCTTTTCTATGGTTTGTGCTCTTATTTTAGAAAAAAAAAAAATAATAATCCTGTTCATATATCAATGTTGAAAGCTTGAGAAATTTGTGTTAAGAAGTTTGAGGGTTTAAAATCCATATTTAAAATGCTCTCTGCAAACTTTTCTTTTGTTTAAATGGCACTAATGCTGTTTCTTCTACAATGTATGTTTGGTCATTATCCTAAATGCTATTTTGGGCCTCAATTAAAAAATAGCTACTTGTAACTGCTTTGAGAATGCTTTCTGAATAAAATGTCATGGTGTAATTGCATTTATACTGCCTCAGTAAAGCCTTTGTTCATATACATTTTAGAATTGTGCAAATTTGCAACTTTAGCTGTTTGATTTGAGGAAATGATCACAAGGACAGTTTTACTCTCATTTCGAAAAGTTACTCAACTTAAATACTACCACTGGGGGGGGGGGGGGGAAAGAGGGGAAAAAATGGAATGAGAGAGGAGAGAGTGGTATCAGTGTATTTGTAGGGACTATTCGATAGGTGCAGGTTCACTTACAGTTATGTATGACACCAAATAGGTTTCTCGTGATATTTTAGAAAGCTTTAAAATCATGTGTAATGTTTTTAAAATTAAGACTGTTGATCACTGTATTTAATAGTATTACTTTAAATGAAGAAAGGTCTTTCAAAGCGTGACATTTAAGTCCTTAAAATTATTTGAAATTCAGAGGATGAATTGAGAGCTTCTGATTAAAAAAACGAATACTGTACACTTTAGAATGAATGTCTCTGTCAGGAAAATCTTTGGAAAGTTAAATGATAGTAATATCAGGCAAGGTTGAAGAATGAAATGGACCTTCTGGGACAACATTTTGCAGGAGGATGATTTTTATGAAATAGCATTTGATGCTAGAGAAAGTCTGTTTAACACTGATCAGCAATAGCTTTCTGTCTCTCTCTCTCTCTCCCTCTCTCTCTCTCTCTCTCTCTCTCTCTTTGACTTTCTTTTGTCTTTAACAAAGCACTTAGTTCAGATGTTTGTCTTCCTTCATATGTAAATAGCAAGACAATCTTCTGCAAGGTGCTGTGAATTTTTCATCTAATAGATTATAAAAGCACAAATGCAAGACTTTATCCTTAAACTGTGTGGGGTGAACTTTGGCAGTTAAGGATCTTTTTAGGATTCAAAACGACCATTTATTATCTCTTCTGTCAATTACATTAGTTAAGTTAATTGCGTATATGTGTCTTCTTTGATTTGGCTGTGCAACGCTTTTGTAATTCTTGGGGAAAATTGCAGCATTTATGATGAAAGCTTTCCCTGATACAATAATACATTTCTGTTTTAAGGTGGGTAACGAATAATCCAGATTCATAATGAAGAATTTCTAAATATAGACTTGGTCTCCTAACTTCCCAGTTTGGAGCATTTTATTTTTGCTTGTAAATATCATCTGTGTATTATAGTACTTTCATGCCTGCAGGCTAAGATTACCAGCCTTCCTTTTTTCCTCCTCCTTCTAAATATTCAATTACTCAATGGTAATTATTATTATGTGGCCTTCTTGGCTTACTACATTATTAGATTAATATAGATTTCTTGTGCCAAATTAGCGGAAATCACTGTTATACACAAGAACGAATCACTTTTTTTAGTTTTATTTACTTTGTTGAATAACAGGAAGACTTTGACATCATGAGGCTTTATTCTTGAGTCTTTTAATATAATATGTCTTTGAAAGCTAAGAGAGAGAGGGCATATTTTTACTTTGTTTTTCTTCTGTCAATTTCTAATAAGTAGAAACTTTTGCTAAATTATAATTTAGTTATTTCAAATATCTATAAATAGTGACCTTTGTGAATGAAATCACAGATAAGTCTCCTGATTTTTAATTATTGTTTCAAAGGCATGTAGCAGAGGTAAGAAAATTGAAAATGAAAGAAAAGGAGCTGTCCATGGTACTGCAGCTGATTAAAAAATATTTCCTGTTATTGTACAGAAAACAAAACAAAACAAACAAACAAACAAAAAAAAAACACACTGTAGTGTTACAGAAAAGTGCCACAATTTGCTACTGTGCTTTTTGTTTGTTTCCTTGAAGGTTTTATTATTTCCAAAACTAGATAAATCTTATACTGAAGTTAACTAGTAAGTAGAAAAGATGTGCATGAAAAACTTATTTCAGGAACATGTCATGTTTCCGTAAATAGTACAGTCAACCTCAGATAACTATAATTTTACCAAGTTACTTATTTAAACTAAATTTTTATTGTATTTTTTTTTTCTCAAAGTTACAGAGAATGCAACTTTTCAATTAATCTTTGAATATAACAGAAATGGTTTCTATGGTAGTGTCGCAATGTAAACAAAACAAACAAACAAAAAAAAATACCAGATCCCAATCTTGCATTACTTGATTGCTTTTGAAATGAATTCTTGTCCTTATGTGACCTGAAATGTGTGGTTACAAAGCTATAGAAATCCAAACGATCATATTTGTTTGATATGAAATGAAAAAAATAGTTAAATTGAAAGTTTAACATCATGATATTCAAAATCCCAAGCGGTATATAAACATTAAAAGAAACTTTGGACTGCTAATCCTAGGAAATGAGTTTTATGGATTGAATTCAACAAGGCTTCAGAAATGGTTCCATCTGCTGCCTAGCAGCTGGTGAAAGGATAAATTTAATTCATTAATTCATTTGGAAAAAAGGATCCAAGTAGTAAAGACTTCATTGCTCATAATGCACATAGGTGGAAATCAAAACTGAAATTAGGTCCAGTATCATCTTTGATAATGAGTGACATTTTCTTTGTTATTTTTATAGTGATCTTGATCAAACAGTTGACAGTATATTGACTATATGCTGTTAACTGATACTTTTATGTCTGAAAAACTTGGGAAAGCATAGATCCTCTTCCAACTTCCTACTTTCAGATTATGCAGGTTTAAGAAGCTGGAATGCTTCACTGAAGCAATATTGCTGTGTTTCTATGAATATTTGCAAGTTCTTTCCTATGAAGTCAGTTTAAGAAGAGAAACAAAGGTACCACTGTAATTAGAAAATCAGCATATTCAGTTATGGCACCATAATAATCCAAACCCAGAATGCCAAACGCAAAGAAATTATTACTTTCCTTTACTTTTCTCTATGAGTCACAAACTTCATCTTTCTTTTCCTTCCTGTCTCCACCCATGATATTTTCACAATAAATGCTGAAAGCTTGTACACAAGTAATAGGGAAAAATGTAAGTTAAGGACTGAGAAAGAACACTATTGAAATATTCAGGGTTTTAAAGACAAAAGTACTTGGACAAATGCTTCAATAATAATTTGCCTTCTAAGTTCTAGATATAAAGTTATAGAGCCTAACACAAACTCCAGATACAAAATTAAAAACAAAACAAAACAAAACAGAACACTTTTCCCTGTGCTTCTTTTAAGCTAAATCACAAGCAATGAGTGCAAAGTTATCTGCGGTCTTTGAACCATAAGGTAGCCAAATGAGCTATGGTAAGGGCTCGTGTTTCACCTTATACCAGGCACACAGGTAAGTATGCCTCTCATTACTTGCTGTTGGATACACAGGACTGAGGAACCTGTTATCCTAAGGTCTCTTAAAAATTTCCCAATGTCTATTTTCAATGTTTCTGCTTGAGATGGTGATTTCATGAATGATATTTGGCTTTTCCCATTTCCTCTCTAGCCCATGCTAACTGTGGTGGGTTTGTTGGATTTACTATAAAGATTCTGTTCACACCCTGTGGGTTGGGTTAAGAATTAGGATTTATGCATTTACTTCTACTGTTGCATTGTTTATACAGCTTTGGTTTAGTTTTGATCCCTTTTTTTTTTTTGCCTTTGAGGCTCTTCCACAGTGTCAGCTGCTGACTGATAGTAGGAGAACGGCCTCGTGGTGTGAATGAAAGGGACCTAGCGGTTGGTAAACAGAGATAAGGAATAAATAGAGCACAGGCAAAAGGAGATAGTTCTGTGGGAGCCCAGATTGCCGCCAGTCTGTTCAAGTGAGATGCAGTGCCTGTCCTTTTCCCAGATTAAATTAGTGTGCGAAATCTCCAGTGACCTCCTCCCCTTCTCCCCATACTCTTTAGCCAAGCTGAACAGCCTCTGCTGTAAAGTATTCATTTTATCCAGGGACAAGTTGGACAATAGAACTCTCCCTGTTACTTATGGACAGCTGTCGTCATTCATAGGGCTTTTCAGCATTTCATTTTTCATAAGAGTTAAAAGGGTTTTACCTTGTAACTGACGAGAGGTTAGAAATGGAAAGAAGCCAGCCCTGAGGTTGCCCATAGTAAGGAAGTTAATAAATAAACATCATCCCCCCAACACATATATCCCCTCCCCAATGTGCAAAAGGCTGTGTATTTTATTAGCACTGCTCTTCTTATTTGAAGGGGTTTAATTGTGATAACATGATTACACTGAAGCATGAACTGCATAGAGAAATTAACAAGCAGAGACACAGCGATATGCAGGGCCCCCAAGGTTCCCTAAATTAAAGGTGACCAGTGCAAACCTAGTGAGTGCCCCTTTCCCTTCTTTGCCCTTGCTTTTTCCTACATATCCTATCACTTTATTACCTGCAAATAACTCCTAGGAAAGAGTAAACCCTCATGAGATACCTCTGTGGTTCCGTATTTTTTTTTTAGTGATTTACTGCAAATATATTCAGCATTTTGACTGATTAAATAGACCTTCGGCAACCTTGAGGGTCACTGTGTAGAGTATGTACATAGAAAATGCATCAGCCCATTGTACCCTGGCAGCTAATGAGATTGGTCGTTAAGTAAATGACACAAAGCCTACAAAAAAAGCTTAGCAGCTCACTAGAGTATCACAGAGTGTCCCTGCACACCACACAACGACACAAACAGTGGACTAACCTAGCCCACCCCTGCTTTATTCTACATCACTGCTTCCCTGATGTCAGCGTGAGAGGCAGAACAAAGGCTAAAAGGCACACGGTAAGTCAGTCTGACAATTATGCCCTAGGGAGAAAGTAGAGCAAATCTTAGCCTAACCATGGGGTTGAAAGTCCGTTTCTGGACAAGTAGGTCATAATGAAGGGATTTTTTTTTCCCTGTCACTTCATGAAGGGGAGAAAAATGTCTCTGAAATCAAGGTTGGGTTTGTTTCTTGTTTGTTTGTTTCCTATTCTCTCTGTCTTTTTTTGCCAGTTTACAAAAGTTTCTGGAATTCCGAAAGTAAGGTGAAACAGTATGTTTGTGAACTCGATATTGTACTTATAGTATAATGAAATAAATATTCTTTGTAAGAACTGCCAAACAATAAACATCGCCTCAGATGTACATTAACATCTGATGAACTTTACAGACAGAAAGTTTCTTTTTAGTAGTCTGTAAAATCTGCTGAAAATGTGTCATAAGTAAGAATACACATTTCAGTCCACTAGCCAGTTACTTACTCCACCTAAATACCCGATAGAGTTTTTAGAACTATGCAGATATACATGAAGCTGTTACTATGATTTGGGCTGTTGTGTTGTTTTTGATGGTGGTGATTTTTCTTTTTTGTTGTTGTTGTTGATTGTTTGTTTTTTCTATGTCTGTTGTTAACAGATTTTTTTCTATGATATCTCTCAGTGTTGTCTTTACACAAGCTGAAATTAAAGAGAGTTGAAGATTTGCTCTTAAACATTTATATAATCATTACTTATTTTCTTTGCACAGCAGCAAAATATTCATCTGATATCTTATAATTGCAGGTGCCTGCCTGTGCCTGCCAATGGTAAACCTTTTCTAAGAGTGTTTCAGTTTAATATCTCAGGACCCTTTATTTTGCTGAAAAATGGCAACAGGAAGTTGCCAGAAAGTCTTGTTTGCATTGCTAAAATATTTCTCTCTACTTTGCACTTTGGAAGCTCAGGGGATGTTAGGTTCAAAACAACATGATATTATTACAAGACGCCTGTGTAAATTAAGTTATGCTTTCTCTACTTCACCCCTCCTGCCCCCACCCCCAAAAGAAAAACCCAACAACTTGAAAACATATAAAAATAATGTTTTAAGAACACTTTCTTAAATGCAGACAGATAAAGAAGCAAGAAAGGTTCAGAAAGGTTCAGCTGGCATTACAGTTTTTTAATTACTTGTTTGTTTGTTTGTTTTATTTTGGAAGAGTTATTTAATTTGTGAAAACATTTGCCACTATATGTTTGTAGAGACATCTCGAGATAACCTGTTCAGTTGAAAACTCTTCAAAAGTCACTGTTCACATAGTTCACTCTGACATGTCGCATATTATCCTTCTTATTGCATGGAAAATAGAAGTAACATCACAATTTATAGAAATTAAAATATGGTATTTTAATATATGCACTTTGTGATTCCTTCCAAAGATGTGTGTGCATATATATGAATCCACCTATGCATATTTATATAAAATATACGTATATATATATAAAACTATGCACACCTATATAACATCCCTATTTATTGAAACTCAAGTTATATGAAGTTACAATTATTTCTACTTTTTACACTTCCCAATATTTCCAGCTTAGGAAATTTAATGAGGAAATAAACAAACTCCAGTAAAATTATGTATTTGTTTTCATTTTCCATATATATTTTAGGTGTGTGCTTCTGTTTACAGATATGCTAACAAGATAGCATACATGTTTTCCGTATGCTATCTTAGAAAACGAGAGATATGCAGGCATCAGAAAACAAGCTTGCTTTCTCAGCTAAATCCTATAATTCACATCTAATTTTTAGATCAGCAGAGATTTTGCAAACTAAAGGGTTACAAAACAGTTTTGCTTTGAACTTTGCTAATTGATATTAAGTTTTCAGCACATTGTAACAGGTATGATTTCAGGATATTTTCAGTTCAGGTGCATCACTACAGTTTATACAAATGAACAGATCCCTATCACACAACCATCATGATTTTTGTATACCTATGTGAAAGAGAGTAAGGCATATCTAATATTTCAGCATTGTCTATGATAATAAACAAGTTCAGCTATCTTTTATCCTAGTAAAAGTAGAGAGTGATTTCATAGGGCTAATGCACATGCAACAGTGCTACAAAATTAATAAAGCTATTCTAATCTGACAGGTGGACACACAGTAAGTTTCAGTAGTTTTTCATAGGTTCATTAATTTTCCCTTGTCTGGTATTTTCTTGGTACAACCAAGAGAAAAGGCAAAGAAATCTTAATTTATGATAATTAATGTTCATCTGGTCTCACAAAAAACTATGTAACACACCAAATTTTTAGAAAAAAACATTTCAATATATTCCTTTTGGACCTTGCGATCTGATATGAGGCCTTTTCACATATCGTTGTGTTCAGTTCCAGGAGACCTGTGTCAGCTGTGCATATGGATCTGAAAAACTTCATGGTATTACACAGTTGATTTTAATAATTCTAATCCTTTTTTTTTTTTTTTTTGTGCACTTATAGTTTTTCAAACTAGTAATCCCAAAATATCTGATATCCCTGATAAGTAAGTGTATCAAAGGTCAGTGACAAATTGTCCTCCCAAAGGCCTGCCTCTGTCACTCCAAAATAGTAAATAATACGCAGAACAAACTTTATATTCTAATACATCCATATATATTTGGAGAGTCTAGAATAAAATCTGTCTGTTACTTAAACTGATTAATTTTGGAACTATGCATATATAACTGGAATCAGGTCACTTCTTGTAGTTTATGTGCACATAGTTGTAGCTTATTAAAAACTGCATAAGCAGAATTGGTGCTTCTGAATTTTAATAATCTTGAATCACTTCAGACTAAAGATACTGTTTAATTAGTGATAAAAAAGATTGTCTCCCTCTTACCTTCTTTTAGTACTAACATAAAATCTCTTTAGAGGAGAATTGCTCTCAGCTATATTCATGGAAGTCTTTTAATAATACTAACAACTTTGGCCTTTCTAAATTGGAGATTTCTAGTTCACAAAAGGTGACAGCCTAACTGCAAAAGTTACCTTATAATGGAAACTAGGCTTACCTTGCTGGGTATGTGTACACTTACAAGAGCGTTTGTACATGCGAATGATTCCAATTAGGTGAGATCGAGGGCTCATTTCAATATAGTAAAGCAGGTGCATAAGTGTTTTGAAGATGACGGGATT
Source organism: Netta rufina (assembly GCF_964035555.1). Lineage (NCBI taxonomy): Eukaryota > Metazoa > Chordata > Aves > Anseriformes > Anatidae > Netta > Netta rufina. The sequence goes on from NC_140124.1 coordinate 111,071,036, forward strand.
ATTGATTTGCTTAATAGATTTGGGTAACATTTGCTAGCTTGTTTTTCAAGTTTGGCATCGTACATGAACTTTTCACTCCATTAAGGAACTTACTTTTCATTTAAAGACATGTATTTGAACTCTGCTCCATAAGTCTTTAGGAAAATAATAATAATAATTATAAAGCTTTAGAAGTTTTCCAAAATGTAATTGCATATGAGGATTGGAGAACCCAATTTCTTGAATGTATTTCTTCAGGTGATAGTAGGAGTTAAGAGGTCAGTTCCTTAAAACTCAGCAGAAAATTTGATACCTTAATTGCTCCCCCCAACACTTAGGGCACATGTACAGCAGCTGGATTGGCACAACAAAGTAGTAATGGCTCCAAAGACACTGTTATGGACGATCAGGTCAATAATCCTTATGCTAAGAAGGATTTACATGATACAGAGTAATAGCTCTGTCATTTCTGAAGTAAAAATACACTTTTTAATGAGCATCAAAATGATGTTTTGCACTCTTCACATCAGAGATACTATGGTACTTTTAAAAAAAAAAAAAGTTCTTCAAATAAAGTTTAGCATTTAGCAGTTGAACAAAATAAGGTTTAAAATACCATAGGTAGGCAGCTACACTACCCCAAAAGACTTTTTTTTGAAAATGTACCTAGGACTGTTTTCAAATCTTTTCTTCCTTTCTATGTCAGAATAGTATAGGATATTTCCAAATATTATGTCTTCGAGCAGCTTTTTTATGATACAGACCAGAAATAGTCTTAGAGTGGCTTTTGTTTATTTATTTATTTATTTATTTATAGTGTTTGATTTTCTCCTATTTCACGCAGAAGTTTGACACAAAATAAGACTCAAAATTATTACAAGAAGTAAGATCTTATTACAAAAGTAAGTTTCAAAATAAGAACAGTAGCAACTGGAATCTAAGGCTGTGATTTTTATGTTATTTTCTCTTAAATAATTTTCTTGAAAAACAAAACAAAACATAAAAACAACACATTTAATACATTTCACACAATTAGGAAAAAAAATATTTTTCTCACTAACAACGTGCTTAAATCAATCTCCATACAAGCTATGGAAAGTCACCAAATCCTAAATAATAAGAACTACCATAGTGATACAAATGACGAGTGAGTGCACATGACATTTTCATTGTATCTGTAACATTTTATAAAATTAAACACCATTTTAAAGTACAGGTCTAATGGGAATCATCCTATATATAAGCATCAGACATTTAGTGAACGAAGTGCAACTGAACACATAAATCACGCTAAATAACATTGACACTTTGTCAAAAGAAGCAAATGTATTTAAGGTTGAAGTGAATGGTCAAGCCACTTTATGGGTAGCCCTTCCCATAATTTTTGTGAGAAACAGTGCTGTCTACAAAAAGGGTTAAAGAAAATGCATTCTGTTGCATCTGCTTACTAAATCCCTTACTTTAGTAGAAATTCAAATTTTGTAAAGATTATTCGTTTTATTGATGCATATAATTATAATCACAAGCCATCTGCTGATTTGGCAGGCATGGTTAAAATTCTCTAACTCTCATAACCTTTCAAGTACAGTGCCCTTGGGACTCTATTTCACTTTTATATTTTGGAAAACATGTAGGGACAAACAAGAGAGGTCATCTGCCGAAAGTCAGACCTGCAAAACATTAAAAGAATACAGATTTTGATAACTGCTCTTGTTTTAATAGCAAACAAAGTCTTTTCTATTTTATTTCTGACTTCAGGAAGGATTATACTGGTTTCCATCATGCACTTTGGGAATTTGAATTTTTTCTAGGGATTAAAGCTCTCTCCTAGTACTCCTGGGATCTGGGTTCCAAGTCTAAACTAAAAGAACAAATATTGTTCAGTTTGTTTGTCACAGGTGAATTAAACATATCTGACCTTGGCCTTAATTTCTCTTTTTAAGCATTTACCATTACATTTCTATATGATATTCTCTCTCTTTCTCTCTCTCTCTCTCTCTCTCTCCCCCCCTCTCCTTTTTTTGTACTTGGTCACTGATTTTCATTAAAAGACACCTATTGCATATTTAGCTTTTCCCATGAAGCTCAAAAGAGCCTTTTTAATTTTGAGGGCTACACGTACAACAAGGCATAAAAAAGTGGCTAACACTATTTTATACTTGTATTTTTGTATTTGTATGAGCCTACCATTAGCTCATGGTCAGCCACAGTTACAAATAGTTGGTCTTTTTGCATAGGAGAATTCGTTCTCCATTTTCTCATGTACTTCTCCATGTTTAACCAAACTAACTATTTAATACTTGAATTTTATTTTTTTCCTTGTATCACCTGTGGTTTTACTTTCCTTCTTCTAGCAGAAAACATCCACAAGGGAAAAAAATACTCAGGAAATGCTCTCTCTGTCATAATAAATATATATATATATACACATATATATTGCTTTTCACCAAGTTGCTGAATATTGTTGATGTTTTGAATACGTGAAGATGGGAAAGGTTGCATCAGAATGGGATAGTCCAATGACTTCCTGATATTAGCAGAAGGCAAAGACAATCATCTGTCAACAGAATTGTCTTAATGCTGTAGATATGTGTACCTCATAGGAACAAAATATGTAACTCTCACTTCTGTTTAATTAGTGTATCTGAAGGCCTGTATATAGCATGCATGCTGCTTTAGTCCTTTTGGAGGTTTGATTCTCACCCCACACCCTCATTATGACAAGCAGGAGGGAAATGCACATGTTTGAAAGTGTCTTCACAGCTGAAACTAGGGAAACAGGCCGAGAGTAGCTCTGGTTTATTTCACAACCAATTAAGTATGACATCTGTTGAAACTCAGGAAATAAGTCTCCCTTCCCCCTGTTCGTATACTTACTTAAGCTGCCAGTCTTTTGTTTTGATATGGTGAATTTTACTTACAAGATGTGGCTTCCTTGGAGTAAATACACAAAATAAATAAATAAGTTTATAAACCCCAACACATAAAACCTGTTTTGTTTTGTTTCATTTTGTTTTGTTTTAACCAAGATTTCACTAAGTGCTTGTTGAAAAAGCCCTTCTTGGCATTCAGCTTAAGCAAATGATGGTGTTAATAATTCCTTGCCTAAACATTTACCTTACTTTCTGAAAAAAGGGGCACGTTTGTAGGAAATGTAGGCACAATAGCACTTTCATTTTTGAAAATCTGGCTCTTGTTGTTGGCTTCCAAAGGCAAGCAAGAGTTGCTAGAAAGAATTTGGATTTTAAGTTCATTAATTTTGTGGTTCAGAACTTGGCACTGAAGAGAAGACACCAAAGAGAACAGGACATGTGGCGTTATGGATGGTTAAAAAGAGATAACTAAATGCAAAGTCACTGTCACTGGTACTGTCAAAATTCTCAAGTATACAGTAGTTCATAATACACCAAGAAACAGATTAGATTAAATAACAAACTTAGACTTAAGTCATATTTACTATCAAATGATAATATTTCAAGCTGAAAGACACTTCCCATTTACCAGGCACCAATCCATGTGAAGCCCTTGCTTATCAGGAAAACTGTTATTCTTTCATAAAATATTGTCAAATACAAACATTAAAAATATTATATTTCCATCCATACCAGTCTTAGAGTTCAGTTTCTTTCTGCTATGCTTAAAACTTGATTGTACTCATTTTTATATATCTAAAGAAATAGCTTCCGTATCATGCTGACCTTTTCCTTTCTCTCCCTCTTGACACTGGATCCTCCTGTCATGCTGAACCCATGCTGCTCATATCAAAGCTGTGCCTGACTCTCCTTTTTCTCTGTTTTACATTACCTATTCTCTATTTTATTTATTTGTCAGCTTCATTTTCTTTGCCAGTTCTTTACTGCAAGGACTGGCTTTGCCTTCATTCCTGGAGGATGGCTCCCTACTTTATTTCTTTTGCTTTTTTTCACCTCTATTTTAAATTACATCTCAGAACAGCATAGCATCAAGTTACATAAGCTGTAAGATGCTGCTCTGCAGTTGACATAGTTTTCTTGGTTAGGAATCCTTCAGTGAAATGTCATTTTGAACAGTGTAAGAGTCTAGACATGAGGCAGTCAACCAGATTCCCTTTAGAGAAAATTTCTTGTATGCAATTCATCTCACCCTGAAGTATATGTATAAAATAAGTAAGATGTATCTCACATCTACATAGCTGTAGAAATGTCTATAGATTGCCTGCATGCTACCTAGAGACTATGGGAAGCCAGTAGTCATTGTTTCAGAAATGACTACATTTACATTTCAGACATGTAAAGTTAGGGAGGGATATCCCACCATTTCTGTCCAGCCTACAAACTAAACTTGATTTCTTCTTATATCTAGTCTTCAGAGAAACTTGGTATTTCTACTGATTTCACATGAGACAACAATAGGGGTAATAAGCCTTATACCAAAATTTCCTCTTGTATATACACAGCATTGATGAAATTTGGTGTGTGTTCAGATACAAATGGACAGTAGAATAGCAAAGTTGAATATGGCTGTGCAGCTCAGAGAACCAAATTTTGCTCCTGAAAGATGACATTTATAAAAATGAAAAGACCAATTCCCTACCTATGTAATTTTTCTTTTCAGAGATCTTATTTTCTCAAAACTAATTCCTAAAAATAATAAATGAGTTGTAGAGATTTTAAAAATATGTATCCGTGTCAGAATATAATAGAAATTTCTGCATTAAAATCTGTCTACAGTTGGATTTTTTAATGACAGCATTGAAACACTTACAAACTCTCTCAGTTCCAGATTTTCTTTCTCCTGTTGGTCACTGCTTGGGATCTGTAGGCATGTTTAGGGGTGCCTCTGTGATTTTTCTCTTTTCACAGAATTTCAAGACCCTGTTTCCCAAACTTTGAGATAATAGAAGATCGTTATTAGATAAGATTACGTGATATTTTTGCACTGTCTCTGTGGGTGATTATAGTGATTTGATGTTTCTCTTGCTGTCAAAACTACAAGGAAGCTTTCATTTCAAAAGTTCACTCCCCGTGCATACATTGCATAGGTGTCAATTTTTTGTTTGTGTTTGAAGAAATTTGAGGATACAAATTTTGATTTCTGGAGGATTATATATCATACCCATAGCTTAAGCATAGAAGTGTGAGGATTTTTAAAAATATCTTGTCTCTTTAAAGTTCTAGGTACAGATTCTCTTCCAATCAGTCCAAAATTCCTTCAGATAAAGGCAAAGTGCCTAAGTGTAAGTTTTAAGTGTAAGCAACTAAGAACACATTCAAGAATCAGAACTGGGTGCCAGTCTGGTAAACCATGGTAAGCCACTTACATAGTGGATGGTCACAACATTGCGGATCCATACAGAACCTTGAGGGAAAGCATATGACTATACACTTTCCTAAGCCATACCATGGCAGGCACAGGATGACACTTGAACCAAGGAATCACAACTAGGTCAGTCCTTTGCCTTTTTACACTATTTCCCTGAAGAGAGGATAGGCAGAGTAGTACAACTTTCCATAAGATTGAGTTGAGCTTGATCTAATTTTGTAACAATGAGCTTTATGAAGGGTTAGTATATGTGTACCTTCATTAGCATTTCTGTAGATGAGACTTGACATCAATGAAAATTGTGCCCAAAATTACGGACATACAAAGTTCTGTATGGTATAAATTGACACCAGTTTAGCAACATAACCCACTAGACTGATTTAACATTTATCCTGAAAAATTTACCCTACTCCCATGCACTGTTAAAGTTTTCTTCCCCACAGTCAACATTTTAGTGGCCATGATAAAAAAGTATCAAATATCCCTAACTGTTTTTTAATAGCATGAGGGAGTAAATAGCTATAGGGTCCCATGTTATAGTAACAACATTAATTATATCATTTAATTTTATTGTTATTAGTATGAAAAATAATTGCTACTATTTTATGACCACAGAGAATAATACTGTAATATTGCAGGTGTAAGTTGCTTATGATCAAAAAACATCAGTCTTCAGAAAGGAAGCTCAGCATACACTCTTCAGGTCATACAGCCTGCTTCCCCATTTGTTTGTGGGGTTTCTGATATTTATTTTGAGTTGCATGATAACCCCTATCTTTAAAGTTAGTGGGCACATGGCTATTTTGGTGATATTTTAAAAGTAAATAAGTCAGGTTTTATGTGGAAACAATACAGAAAATGTGGAGATTTTTGCCCTTAAAATTTTCAGAGAAATATTTGGCATGTCTCCTCCCTCCTGAGCCTCCAAGAGATATCTCCACAGTAACTCTACCATTAACCCAACAGCCTCTTTAGAGAAGCTGTCTTCTAACATCTCAGCTGCTTCAGTGTACAGCAAAAAGTTTACTTCTAATAGAGAGCTAGTAAGCCCTGCTACTGACGGAGTCTGTTAGGCAGATTACATCTCAGGAAAGGGTGAAACTCAGTCCAAAAGTTTAGGTTTTCCCATTCCCTAACTGGAGACACTGGTTCCTAGTTTTCCTGTCTGTGGATGAAGATATATTGTGTTTGGAAGACAAAATGAGCATTACCTAATAACAGTTTTCTCTGGCCCAACCCGGATGTTCAGAGGTTTCTGTGAATCATTAAGCTCAGTTAATGTAGCTCTAGGAAACTCACTTTCATGTAAAATTCCAAAACCAAGCAAGAGAGTTGTTTCTAATGAAGCAATAAATAAATGCATACCTTTTAAAAGACCATAACCACATAGGTCACATTTTCTCATTTCTCAGTGTCCAAGTTTGTCAATACAGCCTGCACAGCCTAAGACAACTGGGAGAAAGGGGTGATTCAAAGGAAAGTGCATTATTCGTTTCCCAGATGACTTTTCTAGTGGTCCCTTGGATTCGTATGGGTCTTTTGCCTTGGTATTTTCAAAAGCAAATTTATCATATTTTGAGATGCCAACTCTGCAAGGTTAAACTGGACCTGAAAAGCTTATTTTTCTTCCTGAATCATCATATTCAGAAGATCATAGTCCTACCTTATATTTGCAAGTTACAAAAGTTACAGTTGTCTTATGTGACAGCTAGCAAGGAATTCAGCTTCTAATAAGGTATTATTAGGACTGTTACAGATACAACTGCAAGTAGTTGAGCTCATACTCATATACCTTGTACTGCATTAAGTTCTTCTAATGTATTGTGAAAATTAACTTCCTCTGCTAACACCTACAGATCTTACCCAAGGGAAATCTGCTCAGATGAGGGCAACCACTGTATAGATAATTTTAGGATAGAATCATGTTTTGAAGACACTTCCAGTTTAGAGTCCTGCCTCAGCTATGTGAAAAGCAAACATTTCCAACTGATGAGCCAAACAGGACTTGAGCTTTGCAAGGTCTGACACAGTGCTTTGTTTTAGCCATAGTCTTCACAGCTTCCGTTCATAGCAAGAAAGCTAGAATAACTTTAGCGACTAGCTGGAGGTGTTCACTGCTATGGTGGAGAGGTCTGTGTGTCCTTACTTCTTTGACAATAAAAGAAATCTAGATGTGTATCCCATCTCAATTATTAAAGTTAGCTTTTCTAAACATCTCCTGAGTTTTATACAATGTGTAAAGAAGACATATAAAAGTGACGTACAAAGATCACCCTTGATCCTACAAAGCTATGAAGTATATATCCTGTTCACCATAGCTAGAAAATTGTTTTATTTATTTGATACTGAATTACCTTCTAGTATTATGTAAAAAAAAATAATAATAATAACAGGAGTTTACTGAAAACCTTAAATCATTGATTCATTAGATTTTGACATAATAATATAAACTCTTTCCTTACGACCATTATTTTTTTACACTATTATCTGTTTTATTGGTTAAAACAATATTTTATAATGATTTTTTTTTCCAGTCCATAGACCAACAAGTTATAAATAAACATCCTTACCCAAATATCAGGTAAAACTAGCTAGATACATGTGCAGATCTAATCTTCCTCATATAAACTATTATATAATATTACAAAAATGAATTTTTATTAGTTTTCATGTTCTTTGATTTCTAGTTTTGTTGATTAATTCAGTAGTCATGAGAACACAGTGTTGGCCTGAGAAGTACAGTTGTTTTCATGAAAAAAGGTATGGAAATGTAAGGAGTTTTAAGTAATTTTTTTTAAACTGCTTTGCAAATTCTCTGCACAACAAACCTCACCAATATGTAAACAGGGCTCTAGCTACTGTGTTTGTCCACAGCTAAAGCTACAGATGAACACAGTGTAGTTGTGTGATGACAGGAACAGCTGACTCATTAGTAGAGAGCAGTGAAAGGTAATTAACCCTGGGAAAAGTACAGCTGCCATGCGAGCTGTTCCTTTCTGTAGGATCTGATTAGAAATTAGTGTTAAACCACTGATTCTTTAAAAAAATGTCATTGATAATTCACTTTCTCTCTCAGGTGTGGCCCCTGAAAGGGGCTGAGGATAGAACTAGTGTACAAAAGGTCCTCTATCTAAAAAGGCCTTTTCTGAGAGAAGTACACACCTGTTTGGCTGCTTCTGGAGTTTTCTTAGTGATGGATATTGTCCCAGCTTTGAATGCTCCAAGTCTGTGGGCAGCACAGAAAATGCATTGTCAAAATGACTTAAGGTAGAACATTGTTGTTTGCTATAATGAAGCTCTTAGCGAGTCTGATTACTTAAAAGTCACAGCTACTACTTGTTTTATCAGGACATAGTTTTATACAAAATGTTGCAAACATTTTTAGAAAGAAAACAAAAATCTTCCTACTAGGGTAGGTGAGTACAGCATATAAGAAAAGGATTGTGTCCTGTACATGAAAGCTGGTCCTCATCTCACACTGTTTCTGCACATAGCGTGGCTTTTGCAGGTAGCTTTTGCAGGTAGCTTTTGCAGCTCCTGCCAGCAGGAGACAGAACCTGTAATTTAAAGTGATGTACAAACATCAAGGCAGCCTGTCATGTTCATATTTAGACACCTGATACAGGCCTACTTATCCAAAATGACAGAACTACCAACTACAATAACAATATTTCATTAATGTGCTGTTGATATTTCTACCGTACTGTTTATTATTTATAGTTAATGTGTCCAAAAGAATTTTAATCATCTCATTTTGTAAGATCTTTGGTCAGGATTGTATCTTTCTATAACTGTGTGATTAATACCAAGTGTATGTGAATGCTTGCACACGTAAATAACATTTATTACTGAGGTTCATGAGAGTGTTCTGGTTATTTTCAATGGAGCCAGGCTTACACCAGGGAGTTTGAAGGGAAACTGTGTTTAAACTGATGAAATATGCAAGACTTCTCTCCAGGAATATTTTTTTTCATCCTACTCAAGACAAATTCACTACAATAGGATAAATAATAGATTGCTATTATTTAACTAATATAAATAATATTTAACTAATATAAATAATATTACAAAGATATGTTTCTATAGTGTCATTTTTTTTATAGTGTCAACTCCATGATGTTTAGTAGTACAATGAGACATTTTCTTACCATATATGTAGTACGCTTACAATTTCAGTTTCTTTTAAATGAAATATAGTTCTTGTTGGATACCATATTTGAACCTAGCATTACCACAAACCTATATACATGTACATATATATATGTACACAAACATATATATGTACATGTGCATATATATATACACACACACACCTTACTGATATTTTCAACACTGAGAACAAAAACATTCAAAGAAAAAGAAAAAAGACACTTTAATATTTACTAGGATAATTTTCTCTTTATCAGAAAGTAAAAGAAACAGTTTTTTAAAGTAAAGAACTGACATGCCAAGAGTACGGTTACCTCTGTATTGCCTAACATGTTAAGAGAGGAGAGCTCAAAAATATTTTTTTAAATTACAGTGCTATTCATCGTGCATTACTTAGTAGGCATTCTTCTCAGAATTATACTTTTTTATCCATTCATTTGTTTTTAGTAAAAGAAAAAAAAAAAAAAAAAAAAAAAAGCTTGAAGAGAAAGAGGAAACACTTTTTTCTTGGAAATCCCAAGTGATAATCCAGGTACTCTTGGAGTATCAGGTTGAGTTTCAGAAGAAGTGAAGACATCAGCAAGCTATTAAATTGATGAATGCATGAGGATTAAAATAATATTCACTACCTTAAAGCATGGTTAGGAATGCACAAAAGCTCTTCACAGCACTATACTACATTATGCTACATTTAGCTTAAAGGTTAGGAGACTTGCTGAAGGTCCAAGAATAGATCAGTGTCAGAGACAAGAAAAGAATCTTTTTATTGGTAGTGGAGGTTTTTATTTATGTATTTATTTATTATGATGAATTTGTACAGTCATGGTGCCTTATCTTTAAGTTTGTGGCAGAAGACAGATGGCAATTTATGAAATAACCTTCACCCCACTCTAGAATCATAAAATGCCCCCAAAAGAGAGATTAAACTGCTGTTCCCGGTGTCTCTTGACATAACTTAGAACAGACTGAACACACTTTTCCTTTCTCCACAGACATGATCTGAAATTCTGTTGTCCCAGTGTTCATTTTACATGCATACATTTATATCTGACAAATATTAGTCAGTGGTTTTGCTTGTCCTTTCTTACTTTGATTTTCAAGGTGGCATTTTTGTTCTTGGTTTGTTTTTTACTGTGCTACTCGGCATGCTTCCAAGATCTTCAGGGCAGTGCAGTAGTGCAAGCAAGTCCTATTATCTTTAACAGTTAGGGTCATTACAAGTCTTTTAGATGGTGGCAGACTGTACTTCACATGGCACTCTTCTAGTTAATGAACATATGTGATTTGCATGTTGAGGGAAGGCACACTTCTTCCCTTTGTGCAACTTTCCCTTTCTTGGGACATGCCTGTCATACTTAATGAAGAGAGCTTGTTGTTTAGAAAGGGGAGGAAGAATGCATAGGATAGCAGAATGGTAGTTGCATTTCTTTTTATAAAAATAGTTTGTATTTTTAGGTTCACTGTTCCATCTGACTCCATGTCAGAGAACGTTCAATGAGCTAATTAGCCATGGGTTTTGTCCAGCTTAAGAATTGTGATGTCCTAACTGGCTGTTAAATCAATCCCATAAAATTTGGCTGGAGCAGTCAGAAATCACGGGGAGGTAATATAGTGACCTAGATTAAGCCTGTAAGTATTTAAGAAGTGACCGCTTTGACTGAACCTAATCAGCACCAACACTTCTGTAGATTCTGTACAATGCCATTAATTCTTTGCTGGCTTGATGGAAACCATGCACGGTATGAGGACTGTAACAGCAGTCCCTGAACAGCAAGTTTGTAGCTGGACCAGGATCTTCCTGTTGCTGGAGGAAGCTGTAACAGAGTAATTAAAGCAATACAATTTTGCTGCTTTTAGTTATACCAATCTGTGTGCTCAGGAGTCTCACTCTGGCCTCATTCCTGCAGCTACTAAGCACCCCTTCATTGAGCACAGTCATCTTTCGCTGAAGAGAGTAGCGGTCCCCCTACACAGTACCTCACAACAGAGATGATTCCATGCAGGAAAAGTCATCCAGGCTGAAAAAGAGTAAACAGGTTTTAAAATAAAATAAACCCTGTGTTCCAGAACCACTGACGCATGCTCTTTGAACTTTCTTTTTAAATTACTCTGAAATCATAAGGTTGTTATGGTGTGTTTTTACTCCAAATAATGCATATCATTGTAACACAAGCCTTGAAGTTAAGTGGCTACTTTAATGAAACATAGTTACCATAGTTACCACAGGAGAACAGAGAATAACTTTTAGTTCTTTTGAAGCTATGAATTAGTTTAAAAAGAGGAAAAGGAATAAACAAGCATGCAGAAGTTTATTATTCAGTGTTTCATGCCTGATCAACTCTAAAAAAGAACTCTCCCTAGACTGGGGCATTAACATTTTCCAGCTGAAATCTATAATTGCCCATCAAGAAACACAAAATCACATTTCAGCTCTTTGGTATTTCTGTTTCCATGTTTGTTTGTTTGTTTGTTTTGTTTTGTTTTTGTTTTTTTTTTTTTGTTTTGTTTTGTTTTGTTTTGTTTTGATTTGATTTTTTGGTATTGGTTTTGTTTTTACTTTTGTTTTTCCTGAGTCAGAGAAGAAATAGATTTTTCCAAAGTTCTGCTTCCAGCATTTTGTTAATAACAGACATCTTACATCATTTTGGTTGCTATAAATAAATAAATAAACAGGTAGTTAAGTAGATAAATAAATAAATAAAACTCTGAAACAGAGCAATACATTGCTAAACACAACTCGTGAACTTGTAACTTTGTCATTCGTTATAAGGCTGGTGGGAGGGAAATGAGAATTTATCATCGTGAAGATGTCTTCCAGGACCAGCTTCACTGTTTTTCAGTTTAGCATTGAGATGTGCTCTATCCCTGAAGTGTTAATGGAGGTCACTGTTGCTCTCCTTTACCGTGTCAAAGTAAAGGAGTTTCTACATAGTTGACTATTGAGAAACAAAATGATGTTCTTTCCTGTATATCACCTTCAGCTTATGAGTCTCTAGAACAGCAGTGATTAACAGGACTTTTACAAAGTTTCTGTGTAGTTACAAGGACAGCTTCAATCTTCTGTCATTTTTTTGCATTAGCTATGATTATGCTTTTACCACCAAAATGCATTTATTTTAAAGGTAACAATACAGACTCAGAGAATAGCTTATGTTTCATCTATATTTATCAGCACTCACTGTACATTTGTGTCTTCATTACCAGGAAATATTAAGGGACATTGTGCCATCTATTCCTGTTTACAGTTTATTATGCAGAGATAGGAAACACTTAGCATGTAAAATGAATGTAGAAATTATTCCTGGATAGAAACACGGACATTTCCCACTCGTTGGCTCTTTCTCCTCCATCACCGGATCAGAGTGTAATTGTCAGTAATCAGGCCTGCTTGCTGCTGATAAAACCACTCTGAATGCTAGCAGCCTTCTTTGTGTGATGACTCAATTATTCCAGAAGTGCCTCATCAAATCTGCCCCATCAGCTGGGCTAATAAATAAGGAGAAGAAACTGGCCCCCCAAAGCAAATTATAAATCCATTTGCATTAACCATTTCGCTGGTCCATGATCTAGGCAGAAATAAGCATGGCAGATTGTGTTAAGCTTATTTGAATATGTTTATAATGTTTACAGCATGCAACCTTTTTTTTTTTGTTCACAAGGTGTTGGAATTATCAGTCATGAATAGCATCTAAATGCAGTTATGTTAATTACAGCAAACCCTCAGGCATCTTTGAGGGATAGTTTGTTGCTTAAATCAGGTGAAAGTTAAACCCTTCTGCTAGGCGAAATATGATCTTGCACATGGCATTGGAATAATAGTCATGTTAAAAAGATAGGATGAGTGCAAGGAATGTATTTTTACAGGCACTGGAAGGACAACTACAAGTGTTACGAAGCTGTCTTGCACTGGTAATGTGACCTCCTATTCATCTCAGGGTAGAAATAAATAACATACAGTTCAGCCTTATAGTTGGGAAAGAAAATGCAATGGTTGAAGTAGCTGTGATCCTGCTTCACATCACAGATTTGTACTGTTCACTTAATAAAAGAAGTGCAAAGGGGAGTATTCTTCACCAAGGAAATTCCTTTCTGAAACTCAAACTATATTTAGAAAAATAAATAAATAAAAAATGTGTCCAAGTAGTTCCTTTCTGATTTCCAAGAATTCCCTGTGTAATCCAGTGAGTATGTTAAAGTGTAACTTCAGAAGGCTGAATGAAATTAATTTGTTTACCCATGTACTGAACATTATAAATGTGCTTAAGTGTCTCACTGAGATGACCCATACATTTGTGAAGAACTTAATGTTATGTAATACAGCATGTGCAGGATAAAGATCTGACTGTAGTCAAGAGCTCAATATATATTTACTTTTTGTAATGGCAACTTTTGCTTAGAGACTTATATTTTCAAATGCTAAATATTTTACCTTGAGAAAGAGAAATCGTTGTCACTGTAGAAACATGAAAATTGTTCTTACATCACAATGGTGAGCACATTGGATTTTGTTTCCTTAGCTGTTACAACGATTCTGAGTTAACAAATCACAAACTGTTGTGCTTTTTCATCTTCATATTTGCAATGCATCAACTAGTGATGTGATAAATTAGATAAAATCAAATTAATCTGTTGGAAATGATATCCGTTATGCTCAAAGAAAGTAGTTAGGCATCTTTTACAGATGTCATACAGCTTTGTATACTGCAGTTCTGATAAAAAACTACCTCAGACTTTGGATGATATCACTTTTAACTGTAGAATAGATATTATTAAATTTTCAGGAATTTTCTGGTAATCTGACCTGAATGGGTGGACTTTTACCTGTAGACAATGGGTCAACAAGAACAGTTGCTTGAAGGGATTTGTCACACACATATGATAGTGAGGATCAGGGCCCAAATGGTGATTCACATCAGTATCATGGTATGACTCACGGATCTCAGCAGGTTGGCACTTAAGAGTCAGTACATAATCATGTTGCACTGGAAATGGCTATAGACCAAAGAGTGAATTGCAAAGATTCCAGGTTACTTCACTGAACCATTACATTGACAAATCAAACAACTCATTTATTCCATCTTTGTATCTTTATAAAGTTTATCATTTTAGTAGAAATGAAGTACTGTTTGAAAAAGGTGGAGACAGGCAAGCTTCAATGACAGGATTAAAAACAAACAAACAAACAAAAAACATAAAAAAAAAAAAGAATTCAGGTACTATGGAACCATAGTATGTTTCACGTTGGATGGGACCTTAAAGATAATCTAGTTCCATCCCCCCTGCCATGGGCAGGGATGTCACCCACTAAATCAGGTTGCCCAGGTTCCCATCCAACCTGGTCTTGAACACTCCAGGGATGGGGTGTCCACTGCCTTTCTGAGCAACTGTTCCAATGCCCCACCACCCTCTGAATAAAGAATTTTCTCCTAACATCTAATCTAAATTACTCTTAATTTACTCTTTTAGTGTAAAACCATTCCTTCTTGTCCTATGTCTACATGCCCATGTAAAAAGTCACTCTCCATCTTTAAACCCTCTTTAAGTATCAAAATGCCATAATGAAGTCGTCCTGGAATCTTCTCTTCTCAACCTGAACAACCCCAACTCCCTCAGACTGTCTTCATAGGAGAGGTGCTCTAGCCCTCTGGTCATCTTCATGGCCCTCTTCTGGACCCACTCCTACAGTCCCACACTCTTCTTGTGCTGATGGCCCCAGACCTGGATGCAGCACTCCAGGTGGGGCCTCATGGTAGTGGGGGACAATCACTTCCCTCAACCTGCATAGGGTGTCATCAGTCACCACCTGTAAATCAAAGGTATTTGTCCTTCCCAATTTTTTACTAAAACAGATAAATGAATTTATGCAAGCCATGAATAGATTGGGCCAAAAGTCTTTACATTAACAGACTGGTGGTCTTAAGGGGAATGACCCCACCATAGAGACTTTGTTGACAAATAAGTAAATTATTTCCATGTTACTCCCATCAATAACAATCTTACCATCAGAGTTGCCAATAATTTAGATAGATAACCTCTTGAGGCTGAGATCTTATATTTTATTTTATTTTATCTTATTTTATTTTAGTTTAGTTTAGTTTAGTTTATTTATTTTCCAGTTGACATGTCTATGGTCAATTATTTTATATAGATAAAATATTCCCCCCCCCAAAAAAAAAAAAAAAAAAAAAAAAAACTGAATAACTTTATTTTATAAGATTTTGGATTTTGATGTAAATCAACACTAACTCTCCGAAATGAATTTGTGTGCTACCTGAAGTATCAGATCCCACAAAAACATTTGAAATGTAAATTGCTTCTTGGAGAAACGACAGACAGTTTATATTCCATTAAGGGAATGCTATTAACAGGGTGTGTAGGATTACGCTGTGTCACATCCCATGACACAGCATAATCTTACATACCCTGTTTATAGCATGACAGATGCATGACATTGTATTTGAGTTTTTATGAAACATAATATCTTCAAATGTGAATATTCACCCATAAATCAGCTGTATGTTTGCCAGCACTCTGTTATGTAAAAGAGAGAAAGCAATAGTACATTTAAACTTATTAACCAATAACTTCTGTTATAATCAAACAGAGAAGAGAGGTCAAGTTTTGTGCTTTATATAGTTTTAGTTTTGTCATACTATAATGCCTTGCTTTTCAAAGATGATGTCGTGTACCAGGCAGATGGGAGTGAAATAGCAAATGGCATTGTTGCATGTAGCTTTCCAAAACAATTTTAGACTCTCCTCCCCATCCCTGATCTAGCCCAGATTCATTTTCTTTAAAGGAGGACTTTCAATGTGTTAGCTTATTATATAAAGTTAAATGCAAAAAGTTCTGTACATTTTCCTGTCCTTTGTGCACTTTTCCTTGTGGATCTCAGCTGTGCTGTCTTAACTCTTCCTCCCTTAGGATGAGAGAGACAGCAGATGGGGTTAGGGCAGAGGGCTGATGCTTCTGACAGCAAACGGCCTGGTTGTTGAGTGGAAGCTGTGAGCGTCAGGAAGCTCCTTTTCCCTAGAGAACCAACTAACCACTGAAGAAAGTTGAAAATGAGCCCTTTGAGAAACGCTATTAAAAGTAGTAAAAAATTGCAATTGTGCAGATGATGTGCTGCTGTGTGGTTATTCGAATGCTAATGAGTTTGACATTAGGAAACTCAAAGGGTTTACAGCTACTCCCTTATGTGATTTAGTTCTTTATTGGCAATCTTTGAGAAAATAAATGAAAAATATATTGCTAATAAATACGTAACATGATAGGATTTTAAACAAATCTGCTAAGTTGTAGGCTTTAGAAAATGCTTTGTTCACTATTGTAAGTATTCTCAGAGAGATTTTGTGTTACGTTAGTTTATCTTGAACATAGACAAGACAGGTAGAAAGCTTTAAAAACTCCTTTTTTTTTTTTTTTTTTTTTTTAATAGAATAACAGGGAAAGAGGCCTTTGAGGGTAAAAAACATTCTTTTTTTCCATAACATATTGGCTAAAAAAACTGCTTAAAAATACTTTTCAGTATTGGGATGTTTTGTTCTGCTTTTTCTCCCCTCTTCGTCATGTTGCATCTGTTGTCTGTTTTGCTACTTGATAAAAGCTTATTTATTTTAATTAAAAGTTATTCATGGGATGCAACTAATATTCTATCTATTGGGACTCAAGCTGAAACTAGTCACTCAATAAACTCCAGCCTCTCTGCGAATCAATTTAGAATGAACCTTTCCAATTTCAGTAATATAACACTACAAATTTTATTGGGAAAATTTAATCAGATATTATTAAATGAATACTTAAAGTTTCACCTTGAAGTTCCAGAAGTTTATCTTCAAATTTTGTCATTAATCTATAATTGGAATAGTTAGAATGAAGAGATATATTTTACTAAATAAACTGAATATTATTTGAAAAGCACCTCTGAAATTGCAAGTGACAGTAAAATTTTATATTTTACTAGTGGTAAGACTGATGCTAATACAGAACCTCCGTATAATAACTAATCATAGATTCTCAGGTTGCAAGTGCATTCAACTTTCTTTTAAGTGTTTGAAGGGTGTGGGTATTCCTTATTTCTGAATATAAGAGTACTCAGTTCTCAGTACTGAGATACTCAGATACAAGCTACAGCTCTTTTTCTCTCATCATTATTGTTAATTTGGCAGGAGTTTCCTTACTGAAATTAATAAAAATTAAAAATGCAGAAATACCAAAGATGTCAGCTTGCTTACAGTAAGAACACTATCAGTCTGCCCAACTTTAAATGCTGATATTCAAAGTAAAAAATAAAAAATCAGAATGCGTGTCATTTATTTCACATTATGTACTGAACCATCTTAATCAGTTAAAAGGGTTCTGATGTAGTAAAACTGTTTGGCTTAGGATTTCTCAGGATTTTTCAGGATTTTTCAGGATTTAGAAACAGTGGTTTTCTGTCCGTGTATTAAGAAAAATTTCTCTTATAAGTTGATAAGCTAGTGGAAAAGACATTAACTTTTTTTTTTTTTAAATACCATAGTGAAAGAAAAAACGCATGCCTATGTAACACATCTTTGAAAAAAAACACAATGTAACAATTATTTGTCCATTTGATGTAATGAGTGTCCCATTTCCTCTGTATTTTATGTAGTATGGCTGGGTTTTGTTTATGTTTGTGTGTTTTTGTTTGTTTTTTGTTTGTTTTTGTTTGTTGTTGTTGTTTTAGAGAGTGAATTTCAGGATTATCTGTTAAATCAGTCAAGGCATCTTGAGCACAAACATTGACGAATTTGGTCCTTTGGAATCTGTACATATTTTCACCTGGACATACACAAAGGTGGGATTTTAAATTTATTAAAAAAAAAAAAAAAAAGAATTTGAATCAAAATACATCTCTATTTTAATATTAGTATAGTGTCTCATGCACAGTGAAAATATTCCTTTATAGCTTCTGCAGTTTTAAGAACAGTAGTCTTAGATTTCAAGGATCAGAAATAGTGATATTGAAAAAGATATAAACCTCTGTAAATACATAGAAATTCTAGTTTTTAAGTTTCTGAACTATCATCCGTTAATATTAAATACCAAGAACACAAATACTTTTGAATATATATGACTTCAGGAGTGAGAATATATTTCTTAATGCAATGCTTAAATTTAATTGGTGAGGAACTGCTTTTTTGTGTTTTTTTTTTTGTTTGTTTGTTTGTTTGTTTTGTGTGTGTGTTGTTTTTTTTTTCCCTCCAATTAATGCACAGTGGTTTATTATTATTATTATTATTATTATTATTATACATCAGTAGGGTCGGATAAACACTTTATCATATTTATGAAAGATCTTTATGTGTCAAAACATTGTTATGTTTGAATATTGATGTTTCCTTTCTTCATTAGGAAGAAAAACGATGTTTAGTACATAGTAACCCAGGAAATAGTGACAAGATCTTGAAATACATCAAAAATAAAAATCCAGGAAACAAGCCTCCAGAAAGTAAGATCACACACCACCTTATGCTAAGCTGCATTTCAGCATGGTAGACTATATATATTTTCCCTAAATTTAAAAAGCTAGCAGTTGCCCCTTAATTTCATAAAACTGTGACTCTGCCCTCTAAAGCCTTGGTAAAGCAGACTAATAGAAATACTTGGCACACATTGGTTACCTAAGGGAATAATACAACTATTTGCTGTAGTCGTTTGGCAAAAGGACATAAACATATGGCTTTGGTTTATATTCAGCACTGCCAGTTGTGCAAAGTTGCATGGATGAAGTATACAACAGCAGTGACAACTCAGAAATCAGAAGTGAGAATCAAAATAAATCATCCTTGTAACAAAGCTATTCAAGCTTGTCTCTGATTTAAGGTTTATTTTGCTGCTGCGTATTTTGAAGTAGTGATTTCACTATAAAGATATCTGCGTTTAAAAATAGGTAAACATGCAGCCAAATTGTTGATAATTTATATGTTATAGACATAAAGTTTGCATTCAGTAGATGTACTTATTCATTTGAACCAATTATTTCCATGTTGTTCAACTTCCTCCTAAAGAAATCAAGTATAGTATTGTATAAACTAAGGCAAAAGTTTCAAAAATAAAGGTGGGATGATTCCTTGGATAAGAATAATCAATAACCCCCAACAAGTCATATTCTCAGGAATAGCTGTCAAGAACACTTACTTTGTAATTTATTTATTTATTTATTTATTTATCCTTTCTGGCCATAAATGTGACTAAAAGAAAATAACAAATAATGGTAAGCCACAGTGCAATCAATGTTCCTGAAAATAGTGTCTTTGGACTGGATTTTTTAAAACCAGTAATAAGAATATATAAACTTTATCTAGAAGTTGCTATATGTGCACTTTGCATTTTCTTCTTGCCCCGTAATTCTCACCATCAGTCTTAAATTAATACTTCTATAATAATAATAATAATAATAATAAGTAATATATATAGAATCATATATTATATATTATATTACATATATATTATATATTATATATTGTAAAATACTACTACTACTACTACTACTACTACTAATAATAATAATAATAATAATAATAATAAATAGACATTGTAGAGTGGCAGAAAGATGTGTTTCACACACATATATTCATGGAACAGCCAGGTCCTGATATGTATTTCCAAATAAGCTGTAGGAAATCTTCAGACTGGCTGCTTTATGATTTGTCTAAAAAAGTATTTTTTGTTATGACAACATTCCCTTTTAATGAGTTTTATTGTTTTATTCTTAAATGAGTTGTTAAAAGGTAGGTACCAAAAGCACTGAAAAAAAAATTATTCCAAGGGTTTTAGTTATTTTATGGAGAGAAACACACCATATTATGTCACTTAGGGCACAGGTACAGCACAGAGAGGTTTGTAGTGCATAGTAGTGTCTGACTTCAATTATGGAGCTTGTTGCTTTTGTTTGAGACTTAAGGATGGATTTGTGTGCCTTAGAAGATGTCTATCTTTTTTTTCTGGCTAAGTTCATCAGTCTAATGACAAATGTAGATTTTACCTTTATGTAGTCTTATGTAGTTTACACACTACAAAGAGTAAAGAAAAGCCTCTCAAAACCTCTCAAACTTTTTCTGACCTCTCAAAACCAGTAAATTGCCAAAAAAATTGCCAAATTTCATTTTTAAAATCAGATGTAAATTTTAGTTGGAAAATCACAGGAGAATGTCAACTTTCATATACCTTACCACAAGATAAACTGGTGATTTAGTTTCCTCTATCTAGTTACACTAAAGGAATCAGACTTCCACTCCAGAAATGTGACACTCACTCAGGTAAATTAATTTTTGCTTGCCCAATGTTTATCTTAGAAATTAGAAAGTGCATAGCTCTTACAATAACTATTTCCAGAAGGTCTGTTTCATTTTTATGCGTATCAGCAGCACTGGTTTTCTCAAGTTATAGCTTTTTTTTTCACAGTAATATGCTGTAAAACTATCCTACCAAGATTGTAGTATCAATTTAGTTTCCAAAATTGAGAATTAAAAATGTTCAAGTAAATTGGAATAATTACTATTACTATTATTATTATTAACATTTATTGCACATGCCCTATTTCAGCTGTTAGTCATATTCTTGGATCCCATTATAATATCAGTACATGCACATGTGCACAGATAGACTCCAGGCACACACACAAAAAAACAAACTCAGAGCCAAATCCTAATTCTCTCACTCAGGGAAGTATTTCCAGGTGCTGCTCTTGAGTCCACTGACTGCAAAGCAACCAAAAGTAACATTTGGTTTCTGCAGCCAGGAACTCTGAAATAGTTTGCTGAAAAAGTATGATTGCTGTGCTTCCTCCAGTAAATTCATTTGAAGAAACAGGAATACCCTGTAGCAAGTTACTCCAGTTTCTCCAAACAGAATATGCAGTATTGTCAGTGACTCCAGTCTGTTTTCTGGGATCTAGTTACTGACTTAGCCTTATGTCTCAACCAATAATGAAGGAGGGAGGATTGAAATTCACTAAGTCAGGCAGAAAGCATTCATCAACATAGTGAAATTTGTCAGAAGAGGATCTCAGGAAACAACTCAACATTACCATATACAGTAAATTTCCACATCACAGAAATATAGCATAACTAAGGAACTTTAAGGCAGCTACTCATTTCTTAGCCTGATTTGCTAATCATTTAGGACTGTATACGTGTTAACTCTCTGTTTCTTTCTGTTTCTGACTAATTAGTTTCTCCCACTAATTCCTTTAAAGTACCTTAGACAGTTTCAACTAAATTTGAAAAGAAAGTGTTTAGACAAGTTTAAACCCCATCATATCAGAGAATCTACTTATAAGGTCAGAGAATCTAGTTGTAAGACACAATGAAATTCATTCCACTATTCATAGAGTTAGTTGTTATTGGACATATTTTTACTTGAGAAGCTTACCACTAACAAATATGGGATTGTAGCTCATGATAAAATTTCCCTGGCGATCACTTAGATATTATCCTGATAGCTAAAAAATAAAAATAAACCAAAAAACATCGTGCATGGATTTTGTGCAGATATGACCAGTCTATCTTTTATGGCTTTTTGTCTCAAGACGGTGTATGTACCAAGAGGGAGGGCTAATAATCCCTGACTTTGAAAGCATGAAGCACCACCCAGAATACATCCTATCTTTGCAGTACACAACAGTAATAAGATATATCTCTCAACTTCACACCTCGATAACAATTACCTCTAAAACAATTAGATGGAATTTTTTTTTAGAGTTTAACCCCTTTAATGTTCCAAGGATATTTTAAAAGTTTGTATTCTTGCAGACTGTCTATGGATATAATTTCATGTAAAACAGTCACTAAGCAGATAAGAATCAGAAGTGAGGAACTTTGTTCACTTTTTTTAAATGTTAGGCAATGTCTGAAAGAAGAAAAAAAACAAACAAACAAACAAAAAAAAAAAACCAAAAAAACAAGGATATTGTATTTAAATTTTGAGCAAGAGGGATATTTATGCTGACACACTTGAAATATTTCACAGTTTTATTTAGTTACTTTTGTATAATTTTCAAGCTAATGCATAGGACTTTTTGTAAGTTAAACTATGAGGTTTTTTTATGCAACTTGGACACGATGATTCTTTTAATATGTGCTATGTACTGGGCTAAACAGCACAATAAATTTTAGGTTTGAGTTGATTAAACCTCTCTCATAATTTCAAATTATTACAAGGAAAGAAAATCAATAGAAAAATCACCTACATTGATTTTATTGTTGGTTTTCACTCATTGTGCAGTTTTTAAATATTCATCACAATACAACATGCTATTTAGACGAAAGTAACTGCTGTTCGGTAGAAGCAGTAGACACTTTTTGTTTCATAATTAAAAGAGCAGCACTGTGATTGGTGTGGTATTTATTATGAAATGATGACAAAGGAGTACCAGTGGTTTTAATAGTTTTAGCTTACAGGAGCTGTTGTTAATTTTGTCTGTAGAGTTGCAGGTGAAATAATGCACAGTGGATAAATAGTCTATATTGGTTTAACTGAACATAATATATAGTGTGTTCTGGAGTTGTTTGTCTCAATAGACTATAGTAATCAAAAGTAATGAACCTATTATGTGCAGGACCTTGGAGAGCATAGAATGGCAGTAAAAGTGTGGCACATAAAAGGTTTATTAAAGGAAATTAAAGTCCATCATTGCCACACCTGCTCCCCTATTATAAGTCTATGGCAGGTCAGTGCCTTCAATCACAACTCAGCATCAGAGAACAGAGCCATGTTTCCCATTACCATTGCAGTCACATTGCAAAAACTCATTCTCCAGGTTTTAAGGATAGTAACAAGTAAAGGCTTACATCAACCCCAATACTTAAACACAAACCAATTATGTTTCTTCCCTTCTAATAATCAACATCAGATGTAAATTTAAACAGAGAAAAG
This sequence comes from Netta rufina, assembly GCF_964035555.1. Taxonomy (NCBI): domain Eukaryota; kingdom Metazoa; phylum Chordata; class Aves; order Anseriformes; family Anatidae; genus Netta; species Netta rufina. Next base: position 111,094,364 of record NC_140124.1, read on the forward strand.
ATAACATTGTCTGGGTTTGAGAATCATTTCGATCAATTTATAGTTTCATTTTAGATGTTGCTAACCTGAGTTCTAGAATTAAACTTCTTCAAGTACATAAATAGTCTATTCAAATGTTTGTGTTCTCTCCTACAAATAGGTACTTTGATTCCTGTAACTGTATATGATGTGCAATCATATTAACAGAAAAATATATATAAATGAAAAAAAAAAAAAAAAGGAAATTAAAGAAACGCGTTTTGACCTCTAGAAAGGCTAGATTTACTCTTTTTCTTTCTCAGGTCAAATTTGTCATATTCTGCAGTGTTCTTTCAGATTAGACCTTCAAAACACCTCAGTTATCTGAGTCATGTAAAGCTAAAAATAAAGAATCTTCAGATCTGCAAACTCTATGCATAGAAACAGGCACAAACAGCTTATTGCATCTTCCCCCTGTGGGGCAAATCAGTGCTGCTGATCTTCCGTAAGGAAGGGTGAAAAAATAGAGAGGATCTGCTGACATGGCTTTTTGTCTTGCGACCTTTTACAGAGAAAGATTCACAGTTGTCAGGCATTGGCAACTTCTGTTACCCATAGAATGCATCTACCTATTGCCCAGCACAGTGATATAAATCAGATGCTGGTGTCTGCAGTTGTTTCTGCATATTGATCTTCAGAAACACATGGGAGTTGCTTCCTCTGCAGTGTGTTGGATCATCACAATTTTACAAAGAGGGAAACTGAGATTCAGTGTAAAGATAGGTAGTAAGATACTACCATAGACTGAAGAAAATTGAGTTCCTGCTGTTTTTCCTGGCCAAAAATTCCTTATGACAGATTCTTCCATACTTAAAAATTGAGAGTTTTAGAAAGAAAAGGATTTTCTCTCTCTGGACATGTTCAACATTATACTGTTATACAATCTGCTGCATGTCACTGCAGCCGAACATGAAATCTTAATCCCTTTGAATTTCAGGGGTTTGTAATAAAATCCATGGATTGAAAACCTGCCCCTACAATTATGGGTCTGGGCCAGATCCAAGACCAGAAGGTGCGTATTTCCACTGCTGGTTTAGATGTAGCCAAAAGTGTCATGAGAACTGCAATTCTTGCAAGGCATCCCTTATTTCAGTTAGAAATCTTATGAAAGCAGCTTTTTAAAAAAAAAAAAATTAATTAATAATAAATTATCTATTTTATGTGAAATGCAAACCTGGAGGCTATGTTCTCCCAAAAATTAATACAAATCTGTAACTGTCTTTTTGACTAAAACTTCTATGAGAAGTGATTGATTTAAGTGATGAAGTATTTCAAAACTGTATGTGTGCAATTATGCACATTCAAGCACGAGGCTTTCATGCTCTAAGGATGAAGTTGTCGGATGCAGGTTCCATTGCAGCTACTCAGATATGCGACAGTTACAATCATGCAGCATGACTGTAGGCACTGGGGCTTTGTGGGACCTTTTCTTCCAGGAGGTGAGTGTTAAAAGCAACAGTCACACAACACTGCAATTTCTAACCTTATGCCTTCAGCTAACACCTGTAGACCTTGTCATTAAACCTTAAAGAGTTACCATTACCATCACTTTATTAAACAAATCTGTATCATTAAAGGTATCTCTTAGGTATTTACTAGATATTCACAGATGGCTTTTTATCTCTTTGACAAGATTAATAAGGCATGATTATTCTTTCTATTACTGTCTACTCTTTGGAAATGTGGGAAAAAAAAAACAAACAAAGAAAAAATTGAGACTTTTTTTCTCAATGGCAAAATGAATGAATTAAAAACTTTGTGTTAATATTACAGATGGATGCAGATGGGGAAAATAAAAAGCTGCGCACACGCTCAAAAGGAACCAAGGGTGAGTTAGCAAGCAAGTTTCATGACCCTGTGTCCAGCATACCATGAAATGTTCCTGTGCACAGTCCCTAATGTGCAGTAAGAGAGTGTGTAGCTTCCTTAGGGTTGCTTTTTTAATCAAGGCGGGACAGAGACTGATGACATTAAGGGGCACGATGTTATTAGCTATGGCTTAAAGAAAAACAGAAAAAAAATCTACTGTATGATATTTACTTTGAACAAATTCTCAAAATAAATAAATAAATAAATATGATTTTTATTATGCAAACAAAGATTTTATTTAGGGACATCTTTCCTAAGCTAGACAATATTGAATGGATTTGTTCGAAATAACATACCAAACTTTGTCTAGGCCACCTGAGTGTTTTTCTGCCTACTGCCATTAATTATCAGCAAATTACCTGCATAAATGGTCCAGAAGTAAAGTTACTTTAATCAAAAGGCACAGGTGTATGCAACAGAGGAGAACCTTGTGTCTTTTTAAAGTACTTGTGCTTATGTTTGATTCTGCAAAGTTATAATATAGTTTAATTTCCCAGCTATTCCTCTTTTTGTAAAGAACAGATGGAAATGCAGTCCTGAGAGATAAACAAGCCCTTAATGATCTCAACATCTGGAAAACATGATTGACTAGCAATACAACCCTTTCAGGAAAATAACTTTTTATTTTAATTCATAACACTTTTTGTGACTCTTGATAATGACTGAAAATTTGAGATACGTTAAAATAAATGACAAAGTTTTGCCTTCCCTACAAACATTTTTGCTTATGACTATTTTCAGAGGTGCAAAGCGCCCATTTTTCAATCTGATTTTAATGGGAATTGTACACTCTTAGGATTGTAGGGAAAAAATAATAAAAAAAAAAGATTAGTTTGATTCATTGTCACAATTCAGTAGATCTGGGTTGTTAATATTGTGCCTTCAGCTTTGAATTGTGGTCAGAATGAAAAATTAAAAAGCAGTTTTGTCTTAATTATTTAGTCTCAACTAACCAAAGAGTGAAAAGTGCTAGACTGCACTGATAAAAAGACAGAGAGAAAACGAGTGGGGATGCTACCCACTCTCCACAGATGAGGTGATAAATACAAAAGAGATAAGCATTTCATGTCTTTGAAACATCTCTCAGTAATGCTCTCTGAAAGTAATGTAAAATTCATATATACTTCAAGAGTATAAGAACAGAGGACTTGCTACTGGATAGGAAATATTTTGATTAGGGAAGTTTCTCACACCTCAGCAGTCTCATGCATATCTTCTCAGTTAAAAGAGTCTGTTTTAGCTAATAGATTTCAATCAAATTTAATAGCGGATATGCCTTTCATATTCTTTTCATTTAAAGCACTAATTACGTATTTTTAAAACTTATGAATTTTATTTCTTTATAATTTTATACAAACGTACACACACGTATATGAATTAATAGATCAAGAAAATTTTCTGAGAAGCAAAACAAAAGTTGCCTGTGCAACATGAATAATCCTTAGAACCACCTGTTGGCTTTGTCAGTATGCTGCATACCCTTGCATGGGCAGGTATTTATAAACCTGCCTTCAGCACTGTTAACTTAAATTAAAATTTGGAAGAAGCCAAGACTTTTTACACTTTCAACAAACAAAAGTGCCTCCTTTCTATTCAGTTTTTCTTATTTTTCTGTTGTTTGTTTGTTTTTTGTTGTTGTTTTTTTTGTTTTTCCAGTGAAGATCATCCTTCACGTTTTATGTGTCCTAAAATAACTATGAGAATTATTTGTTCAGTTAATACTTGCCTTTGTAGCTAATTGTAGATACAGTCCTCTGGTTAGCATGAAATAATCACCTGTGTTTTGATAGCCATTCCTCTGTCATCAGATGGGCAGGTGCAAGGCTGAAGAAAGCACAAGTCTGGAAGTGTAAACTAATTCATTCTTTCCTTCTGCTTTTATTAACAGTTCAAGTGGACTCTATAGCTCAAGAGCTCAGGTAAGAACTCAAGTCGTTTATTTTTTCAGTTTTATTTTCTGATTATATCAATAAATTCATACCGAGGGTACCAATATTTAATAGAAAATCCAGCAAATGCTTCAATATGTAGAGACATAGCATGTCTCAGACAAAGGAAACTTGATTCACTTTTTAAATATACAAAAGATAAGAAGATTAGAAGTAATTATGTAAGCATAATCAAAAATAATGCAATAAATTAATGTTCAGGATTCTGGTACGTTGTCTTTATTTGTAGCCTATGTCAGGGCACACAATAAAAAGGTATGGTTTCTGATCAGTAATAAATACTATAACATTTTATCATCTCAACAGTCTAAGAGACATTAGTCTTTATATAGTTTTGTTAGATGACTTTTGTAACGGTGATAGTCTCTGTAAATTGCTGTAAATTCTAAATGCACGAGTTACTCATTTTTCAACAAGTGCTTGCTGAATTTCCACATTTTACTGAAGTAGAAGCAAGTACTTTTCAAATTTGTGTAGAGAATGATATTTCAGCCATAAACAAATTCTGCAAGGATATCATCAATAATCTAGTAAAATTTTTATATTACTATTTTAATTTTATTAATATTTACATCAGTTTCCAATAGCTGTTCCACGAGCTATATCTGCTATACCTTTGGCACCAAATCTTCAACAAAGAACAAGTACAATCAAATTTGGGTTTTCACGAGGACAAGTTCACTCTTATGTCATGTTCACTCACATATTCCCCTCAGAAAATATTTACAAGTAAATCCTGAATAATTCATCCAAATCACAAATTCTGCAATATAAATCCTGAAACATTTTTACAAAAACTGTTAGGAGTTTTGCTTAAATTAACTTCTCATACTCAGTCTTCTTCATCACATGCTACTAAGCATAGCAGGCGTCTGAAGTATGTGTTTGTGGGCTCATCCATCTAGGGAATAAAAGCAAAAGCATGTAATTTATTTGATCAATCAAAATGCCACTCTCTCTTAATATAGGGCATGAAATATTTATAGGAAGTTATTTGCAGTTAAGACATTATATTTTAGAGTTTTGTTTTATAATAAAACTCAGGAAATTATAAACTTCTTATATATTTCTGACAAACAGAAGTGGAAGCTAACTTTTTAGATAAAATATTCATGGTGAGGCACTTACTCAGCTCTACCCTGAACCTCATTTTTCTGTACAGCTTCAGTTTTCTGAGATTTAGTGCTTCTCCTTTTTCCTCTGTGCATCCCTAATTTATGCACCAGAAGGATGCATTAATCCAAAGAGGCAGTCATCCAAAAATGAGGATGGTCCATGTGTTCCTCAGAGAAAAATGTTTGAAAAATAGAGGATGTGCAAGTTTCTGCAACATCAGGGAAGCTGTAATTTATGCATTATCAATTACTATAGGTTTTCCCAAGCAATTTCACTTTCCCTGTCAAATACATACAATTTTAGGAAATACAGTGTTGCAGATTACTTTTTCTAGCAGAGGTGTGTAGTATATCTTTAAAGAAACACACTTTTTTTAAAACACTGAACTAAACATAAAATAAAATAAAATAAAATAAAATAAAATAAAATAAAATAAAATAAAATAAAATAAAATAAAATAAGATGGTCTAATCCATAACTCGGTGTTTGTGATTTCTACTACACAAAAATTCATATTGGGTATTTCAGCAGTCAAAAGGCTTTATTGACATACAGTTCAGGTGATCAACTTTTGTGAATTTGCTTGTGTGTGAAAAATAATAGCTAGAGACGTGGGGGTTTCCTTTTGAAAATGTAGCCTAACTTGTTCATATTACTCACACTCATATTACTATGGAAGAACTATTGAACATTCCTCCAGAAATAAAGAATGAAAAAGTCTATTGTGTTCACTAGATAAAGATATTTGAACCACTGTCTTTTCTGACCAAGTCAGAAAATGCTGTGTTGGCTGACAAATTTAAATCCATGCTTAATTAATTTCCCATTTTCCCCTGGCTTATCCTATCTGACAAAGCACTTTTGCACTCCTTATTGAGTTTCTGTTACAAAGTGCCTTGGGATACTTATACATGAAAAGCACTACATAAGCTTACATGCTCATATTGTATTATTATTAGTTTTGTAACATTGATTGGTTCTAGAGTATTTGTTAGCCTTTCTTATTCATTAAGTTGTTTCACAAAAGTAGAGAACGAAAAAAATAAAAAGTGAAACAAAGAGCTGAAAACACCAAAAATGCATAAAAATTTCTCTCATAATTTCTAGGGTTGCATTCTTGCTTAACGGAATTAAATGCCAAAAATAAATAAATAAATAAATAAACAAATAAATAAAATGTATTGATTTCAAGAAAGACAAGATTTCACCAAGAAGTCTGGCTAATGGCTTTGCTATTATTCATCTTTTCCTGAGAAATAGTACTTAGGAATTAAATTTTAAGGAAAACATTGCTTTAAGGGCCAAATAATTTTTGTTGTTGTTATAGTTTATTTGCTTATTTTTTTTCTGTCAAGTAAAATAACTAAGAATTCTCTTACATTGTACTTTTTTATAACATTGTACTTTTTTACCAGCTACTGACATGTACACATTCCATTTTCTTACTATACCTAAAGGCCTACAAGAAAGCTGGAGAGTAACTCTTTATCAGGAAGCATAGTAATAGGACAAGGAGTAATGGTTTAAAGATAAAAAAAAAACAAACAATCAAAAAGTAGAATTAGTGTAGACATAATGAATAAATTCTTTAGTCAGAGCATGCTGAGCTACTGGAACTCAGTGAAGTTGTGGATCCCTGGAAGTGTTCAAGGCTAGGTTGGATGGGACTTTGGGTAAGCTGATCTAGTGGGAAGTGTGCCTACCCTGAAGGGAGGGTTGGAATTACATAATCTTTAAGGTCCCTTCAAACCCAAACTTTCTGTGATTCTATGACCACTCCTATTTAAATGCCAAACTTATATTGATTTTATGTTATTATATGCTTTGAAGAATTTCAAATTTAAAACCCATATAATTTTCTTCACACACATATACATTATTAATATTGTTATTAGTTAATAAGATTTTCATATTTATCTACTGTATATTCTGTAGTGTTGAAGTATGCTAACCTCGGAAGATATTAATAACCCTTCAATATGAGACTATTTCTCCTTTCAGCCTTAACTATTTACTTACAAACTATATTTTAATTTTTCATACATGAATATAGTGTTTTAGTTATTCTGTTGGTAGCTAAACTGTCCACAGAAAGAGGTTGATTTTTTATCATGACCTAAACAAAACAAAACACAATATGTGGTAAAGTGAGTGCTGAAGCCAGGAGCTTTCTGTCCCATATATTCAAGTTTGAACCTGTCATTTTTCAGGCATAACCTCTCTGTTGAATCCATCTTCTGAAAGAAGCAGAAAGAAGTCTTCTCTTAGATGATTTAGTCATGGACCACTGAAAGGACCAGGACCTTCAGCTGTGTTTAAGGATTAGAATGAAAACCAAAGGGAAGTGAGGAATATTGGTGTGATGTATTCTCATTACTGTGTTCTATTTAACAGATGGGATACAGTATGATGAACCATCTGTAGGTTATGGAGTGGCATCTGGGTCAGACCAAAGAAGAGCAAATTGGATTGATCCAAGCATGGGATTACAAAAGCATAGATCAGTTTGGCCAGGTCCATGTCTGAATAGAAATGGTTCCATTTCTTGATTAGATACAGGTGAAAACAAGTCTTTCTGGCTTCTGTCACTAATGATTAGTGAAGACTCTACAAGGCACTTATGTTTCAAGTCCTGTAGAACAAAACTGCTCTCTTTTGGCTGTAGTTATGTACTTTCTATAGTGTTGGAACTTTTCATCAGAAGGGCCTTTTTTTTTTTAAAGTAAGAAAAGGTAATTTTTATCTGGAACCCTTGGTTTTGTTGTGAGACATTTTGGGTATTCAGATTAAAGGTACAATATGGATAAAACAGAGAGATAAGTGTCTTGAATATTTTAGCAGAGGTGGTAGAGCAGAGCTGCCTTGGATGTCTCATTGGTAGGAGAGATAATAAGGCACCGCAGCCTGTGCTTCTCTTAACTGGGAGAATGAGAAAGCAGGAAAGCAACCTTGCAGTCCATGGCACTGAAGTATTTCAAAAGATTTATGTCACTAAAATGTATTCCTCAAATTTAACAAAAATGTTTAAGAGGTATGTCAATATAAATAGCAATATTGACAGCATAATGAAAAGTATTTTGCTAACTAAAGTACTTTTTATTTAGTACTGGTAGATGATATGTATCCTGCTATATCTGAGCTCTAGTTTCAGACAGCAATGGAATGAACGCAGAGAGTTTGATGGAGAGCAGATAATTTGGCCACTCAAGAAAAGTTCATAACATGAAAGAAATGGGTTATGCATTCCAAAATGCATTTAAAAATGAATGATTCAATAGTAATTCTTTTGGCGAGTTTCATAAAGTAACAAGGTTTTGAAGAAGAGTTTGTATGAAAAGAAAGCAGTATCCTGGCAGATGACCTGAGCACTGAGCAGTACTTTGCTGATGGAAGGAGAAGTGGGCATATGAAAAAAAATCACACAAAAAGACTCAAAGATACTCTTCAGTAAGAACTGAGATTGTGATTGTTTCATGTAGCTGTTAGCTTCACAGCACTCTTATCCCAAACAACTGCCTAAAGCTGAGAAAATGACTGAGAACACTGTGTGTTCCTAGCCTGCATGTGGAAAACTGTCAAGTTTGTCCTTTGGGTTTGGCTTCTGCTTCCACAGAAATTGGTCATAGACTCAAGATTTCTGAAAATGACTAGGGTAAAGCACATTTGTCCTAATCTTGAATAAGCATAATTGAAAAAGAACTGAGATGGACTCTTGAATTTCCTGATGACTCATCTGTCTCTTACTGGCAGAAGGTGTAGGACTGTCCTCGTAGTCCTTATTTTGCTTTACAGAAACAAAATGTGTCCCTGAGTCCAAATAGACTTAGAAAATTCTAAATGAAGATGGTCAAGTTCCATAGAGTTATGTCAATTGTCAGGATATTTATCCTGATTTTGTTTCAGATATTGTGCAGACAAGTCCGAGCTTGACAAAAATGTTTGTTTGTTTGCTTGCTTGCTTTTCAGTTTAATATTAGGTGTTGATAGGTACATTCCCAGCTCTCTTGTCCAGTGTCCTCTATGACTGTAAATGGCTGGGACAGAGTTATGCCAACTAGTCATTCAAATATTTCTGTATGATATATTAATATTAGCCATTGAATCTGAGACAAAGATCTGTATCATGCTGGTTTCATTGATAACTGATTTTCAATTAAACAACAAGCACATATCCTCTATTCCCAGGATCTAGTACCAGAATTATAAGTTAACTGTATCTATTGTTTGCTCTCTAGTTTGGAAAAGAAATTTATCTGCACTAGGCATTGTGGATATTGAAATGGTTATGAATCTTTGAAAACATTAACCTCTGCTTCTTATTCTATGACTTCTGATATAATCAAAGTTGTCATGATATCATTAATCATATTTTCTAAAATTCTCAATAAATTTTGTTTATTTCTTTTTCTTTTATGATGACACTGTTAGGTTCTTAACAAATTTAGATTAGCATGCTAGTCAGTACTTTGCACAAATAATCTCTGGAAATCTATGGTTTTACTAAGGAAAAATATTTTGAAATTGATGTTTGATAGAAAATATTGAACAGCAATAATTAGCAAAAACTGAACAATCAGTACATGCTACTGATTGTGAGGCAAAGGCAAGTGTATGGTGGTCACAGAACTAAAAAAACAATAGTGTTTAAATTCATCTAACCTTATGCCTGTATCTTATATGTCAATCACTCTCAGTTAATAAGACTTCATTGGACTGTCATGTCTAATATCATCCCACATTTCCTTCTAGTCCCACTTTAAGAAGCCACAAATTGTGAAATCTGTAGTGCTGTCCTTTTTCTTTTCCCTGTCCTCTCCTTCTCCTCCACTCTTCCTTTCCCAGTGCTCTGATGAGCTGAGGGACCTCAGACTTTTTGCCTTTTTTGCAGCCCCATGCAGTTTTATACTTCAAAAACATGTTATTCTTTCAGTACTGTTAAACCATATTACTAAAAATTAAACAAGGAAAAAAAAAAAAACCAACACAGAAAGAAATTCAAAAATTAAATGTTTTCCACCTCAGATTTTCTGCTTTCAAATGTTCAGCTAAGTGGGTTGTGGCTTGCATATAATTATGTAAGTGTTGTATAATGAACATCAAATAAAAGATTTTTTAATTGAAATATCATTCTTTAAATGAAACTGCAAGTTGTAATTGAAAATTCATTGTAAAAAATATCATTGTTTCAATGAAGAGAAATAATATATGCTCAAGCGATAACATTAACATGTTGCAAGTAATCCTGAGGTTGATAGTTATTTGACTTAACTATTTAGCAAACTGTTCTCACTAATTTGGTTTTATTTGGTTTTGGTTTTGCTGTGTTTCTTCTTAAAGTCTCAATTTAATATAAAAACTACAATAATTAGTTTCAGTATGTTTTTTTCTGAAATTGATAGTTTTATAATATATGACAAGATCACATCACTTTAATTGTGGCTGTCAAAGTGTTTTTTTTGCATTCTTTTTTCTTCCTGAAAGTTTATTGCATCTTATAATGTCCCTTACCTTGAACTAACACTTTTACTTACATTATTTAATGTAGTCTAGGAGCTATCTTCCCCATTGCTACTTCGGTATTCAACAGCACACAGTAAATGTTATCCATACATATGAGTTTAGAGTTATGTATGTCCTAATGCCTTCTGCTGAGTGATAGAATATAGCAGAACATTATAGCCCCAAATGACTGTTTCCTCTTCTGGTAGATCTTTTTGGATGACCACAAACCATATAAGGATTGAAAACCAACCCCTGATTTCTGTCTCATATGTATATTAATCATGAATTGAATATTATGGCTAGCTGAATTGCTCTGTCTGACTGGTGTCAAGGGCAGATTCAGCAAAGAAAAAGCAAGCTGAAACAGACTGTACAGGCAGAAGATAGAAAAGCAAGGAAGGTAATACAGCCATGGGTCCTCCTTCTGCATTAAAGGAAGGTACCTGAAATTAATTGCTTATGACCCCATTGTCTGCTGTCAATAAATAAACAAACAAATAAATTGAAATCATAAATAAATAAATAATTAGAATAAAAGGCTTATTTTCTATTTTCTTTTACATCTTCTTTAACCAGACTGTAGTTACATGTATGCTTTTTAAGAGTTTACTGGGGTTATCAGGCTGATCACTCACATGTAAGACTTTCTGGATCCAAAAGCTGACAGGACGATCTGTAGTATTACCTAGAAACTTAATCAGTTCTAAGCCAAATTCTTGTCTTGGGTCAAAGCCAAGATTCTTAAGCCAAATTCTTGTCCTGGAATTTATTGACTTACTGAACCTGAACAGATTGAGTGAGTGAGTGAGTGAGTGAGTGAGTGAGTGAGTGAGTGAGTGAGTGAGTGAGAAAAAGAGGGTAGGGAGACAGTTTGGCCCAACTTTGGGGTATTCATTTTTATTACTGAGATTAAGAACTTGTGTTCCAGGCAATAAAAATTAAGTTACCTCTAAACTAGCTTTTAACAAAAAACGTTATCTGTTGTAAAAGGGTCCAAATCCACAACTCTAGCTAAATGGAATTCTTGATCAACGACCTACAGAATAGCACCCTGAAATAGCCATTCACTTCATTAACATAGTATTTAAATTATAATATTTATATGCACTTTTTAAATTATTTTTTTTTTTAATCTGAATATCCTCATGATCCTACAATGTTTTAAAAGTAAAACAAGAAACTGAGAAAACAGAATTAGAACCTGTGTTGTTCTCAGAGTTGCCTTTCCTATAAGGAGAACCATACTGACATAGTAAGCCGTAGATTAAAAAAAAAAAAAAAAAAAAAAACACAGGGGGAGGGGAGAGAATAAAGAAAAAAAAAAAGTGAGCATTTCATGAGCATGATAAATAAGTTTTGAGTTCTTATTCTAATCAAAATCTGTCTGTTGCAAAATCCTTGTCCTCAGGTATCACAGTGACTGTGAGACATGGGTAGAGGACCATAACTGCATACCTTTTCCTATGTTACTGCTGATTTACCATTGCTCCACTCTTTGCGTGCTTCATTTTATTTGCTCAGTCATTTCACAGTCCAATTGTTCTTTTGGTCAGGTGGCCTATAACATTTAGTTTACTGTCTGAAACATCTCCAAGATCAGTACATAATGACTCAATACCATTACCCATTTCTCCCTGGCCCCTTCTTATGGGGGCTAATAAATCCTCTTTCATGAACAAGGCTGTGGCAGCTTTGCTTTTCTTGCATGTCTTTTTAAAATAAAATATATCTTTTAATATCATCGTCCAGCCAGATTTCAGTTATACCATATTTTCTCCACAATATTATCTGTCCAGTTCTGTTTCCTTTTTCCTATCTAAACCTTTCATTTGTGTATATATACAGATGTTTTTATACCCCCAAGCTGAGGTTATTTTGCTCTACGTTAGTGTTCATAAATATGAATTTCCCTTTTATCTTTCTTCCCATCTCTACCTCATGTGCATTCCTTTCATCTTGTTCAGCCCTGGACTGAACTTTTCACAACTCTGACATTTTTAAAAAAGAGCATGGCTCAGGTATGTCAGTAACCTTTTCTATTTATGGAAAGCCCTTTAACCCTGGGATGATTGTGAAGAGGAACAAGTTCTGTCCCTTTCACAGACACAACTTGTAGGATAAAGGCATGGGTTTCTTAAAGACAGAAAGAGGTGAAATGTATATATATATATATATATATATGTTGTGTGTGATATTAATAAATGAGAAACATTCTTATTTTCTTTAATTATCTTTGGGATAAGACATGCTATAGTTCCAAGTTTCGACCACTGCTTTAGTGAAAACAACTCACCAAATCTAAATGGTTAAATGATTAACTTTTTTTTTTCTTAAGCACAATTTATTGGTTTAAGCTCTGGGAACATCTTAAATGGGAACATTTTAATATTTTAAAATGCTGATTGAAGAAAATTATTCTTACCTGATGAATTCTATTCCAAATGATTTTTCAGGAATTCTCAGCTGGAGTATTTTTCTGCTTTAATTCAGTCTTAGATTGTCAATAAACTGTAGCCCATCCTTTGATTACAGTTTTCTCAGTTGCACGTTCTTACTCCTTGAAGTTTTTCAGCTAGTCACTGTGTTGCCACCTATAACTTGTAAAGCAAGCAGTTGTTTCTGGATAATTTTCCCACACCCCCAAATTCCTAATTCTTTCTTACTTTACTATTTTTAATTATTTTTAGGTAGATAGAACTGTCATTTCATTTAAACTGTGCTGAAGCGTGTTCAGGGAGAAACTCACTAATATACAAAACATCTGTAAGTGCACTATCATATCCCACTTAACAGAGAAAAACTTGCTCTACCTTCCTCCCCAACTGCTTTCATCTATCTGGCATTGCTTTAATTTACAGTACTTATTAGGGTTTTCAGTTGCAGTGATCAGACAACCTGCACTCTGTTTCTTTGGGGTCTAACACTGCAGCTCCTTTCATGAGCCTCTAGCATTCTTAGTCAATGCAATAAATATCAATGTTTTTTCAACAGATGTGATCAGTCCTAGGAGAAGATCATAGAATAACAGAATCATTCTCAGGTTGGAAGGGACCTTAAAGATCATTTAGTTCCACCCCCCCGCCACAGGCAGGGACGCCAACCACTAGATCAGGTTGCCCAGGGTCTCATCTAACTTGGTATTGAACACCTCCAGGGATCCACAACCTCTCTGGGCAATCTGTTCCAGTGCCTCACCACCCTCTGAGTGAAGAATTTCCTTCTAATCTCTAATTATATCTCCCCTCTTTCAGTTTAAAACCATTCCCCCTTATCCTGTCATTATCTGATTGAGCAAAAAGTTGCTTTCCATCTTTTCTGGTACAGAAAAGTCCCTTTTCTGTATTCAGTGCTAATCATTTATACTGATTATCATCAGTTAATACAACGAGCTCAGGACTTTTTGTGTGAGTTTTGGGGATTAGAGACCTATAGCTATATGCTGAGGCTTTGGAAGCCACTAGAGATTTAGTTAGAATCCAGCTCACCTGTTTCGTAGATAACTAGCAGACATAGAAGGGGACCAAGGTGAGGAGACATTCAGAATTTCTGTTCCTTTTCAGTCTTAAATTTCTTAGAAGAAAATCTTACCATAACAGCCATTTGTAAGATATTGGTTCAGCTGTGAGTGATATGTCCCTTAATTCTAGAATATCAACTTTTTCCTCCTGCAAGGAAAAAAGTAGTATTTGACTTCCAGATCATTGCAAGGCATCTGAAAGTTTGTGAACAAAGCTTGATCAAGACCTAAAGCAGCTGGCAAGATCATTTATCAGACTAAACATGCCCCTAGTTTTACTAACCATAGCCATTCTTAGATCTGTTGTCCTGCTTTTCCAGCTCAAAAGTTGTTGTGAAAATAAATAAATAAATAAAAATCTTTGCTGGCTACAAAGTGGGTAAAGGTCAGGTTAAAGGTTTGAAAAACAAGTCACTTAGATGAACCAATTAAAAAAAAAAAAAAAAGGATAAGATTGGAAGATGGGAATTATAATTTTCAACAGTAGGAAAAACTATATATTGTTAGTATTTCTTAAAAGCTCTCTCTTCTGAAGCATTGCTTTGTGAAGAGAAGTCAGTGCACTACTGTGTCTGTATACTACCAGTCCCTGCCTCAACACATGAAAGTAGGTCTTAGATTTTAATCTTTTGCATCATGTTGTAACTGACACAAGATTGTTTTTGCTGGTTGTCATTGACCAAAAAATAATACTAATAAAAAATCTTCTGATTATCAATAATACTGAAATGATTAATTATTCATAAAATTTAAGTACAGTTAAATTGGAAAAAGTATGCATTGGCTTTAGGCTCATGACAAAAAGAGCTTCTCCTGTTTTATGAGCCTCAGATTACCAAATAACCTTGACAGCTGAATCAGTGTTCCATGACAACAAGCAGACCATTGATAAATAGCAACAAAACTATTAGACGTTGAATTTATGAGATGAGTAATAGAGAAGCTAAATTATAGGTTTACCATTTGACAAACTACAGCTTGACAAATCTGTGCTAAAGTACATGTGTGTATGTGTGAATGCACATAAGGAAAAGAAAGAAATAGAAACTTTAAGACAATGATAAACTCGACATGCCATGAATGTTACAAAGGGACAGATATATTTTTTCATAGTAGTAAAATTCTCAGTGTTCATTATCAATCATTCTTACTTTTAAGCACTGTAATGTAGAAAAGAAGGGAAATAACGGAATTGCTGGTAAGTAACCTTTAAACTGCCTCTTGCAAACTAGTAGATTCCAGTTAAAGTCAAAAACAACAGTATAAACAGTCAACGCCAAAAGCAAGAATATATTCTTCTAGCATTGAAAAATCTCTGTCGGGCCTATGAAGACTAATTTACATTTCCTAGGAAAAAAGCAACAACTGGTTTTGGTTTGTGTTTCTTTGTTTGTTTGTTTGTTTTTGGTTTTGTTTTCATCCTCCTGTGGTAGGTGTCAAGAATGATTTTATGTAAAGTAGCAACTCTTGTATTCACTTATCTTAAAATGATGGGAACTATAGAGGAAATCTGTGTGTGTGGTGTTCATGTACAGAAACAGATATGATAAGGATAAGATAACGAGAAACTTTCTAAAACGATCAATGGGCTTCCAGCAGATCTGTATGTAGGCCTCCTGACACTGATGAAGCAATTTTTGATTTACTGCTGTAAACTGTGAGCAAAACTGATGCCTGAAATTTTACCAAAACAGAACTTCAAGTTACTTTTTCTTCAGAAGGTGAAGCTCCATTGTGATCCAAAAGAATACACAGGGTCAGGTCATATAAGCAGCCTTAATCAAAGCTGTCTCTGCTACTGCCAGATCATGGCAGTTATAGTCAAGTGGGATTCTTGTGCTCTCATTTCCCAAAATGGGACTTCAGAGAGCAGGTAGCAGTAGTACTATAGTAGTACCTTGTCTTGTCTGTGATTTGCTGATGTCTGTGTTTGTGGCTATCCTTCATAGTTGTGGTGAAATACCAGTGGCTTTAACAGCTGCTGTGCCAACCCACAGCAGCAATCTTCTGATTACATTTTTCCTTACCTTGACTAGAATATACATGATAGTCAGACAAGTTACAGATTTAATGCTGAAGAGCTAGATGAAGTTCTATGACCTGTGTTACACCAGAGGGCATACTAGATGATTTAATTGGAAATTCTGTTCTAAAAATATATTAATTTTGCTTGTGTGAGAAACAGCCGTAGTTTTGTCAAAGGGGAATTAAACAATGGAAATTCATCTTGTCCTAAATACTGGTATGATAACTACTGGAGGTAAATTTGAAGCTTGACAAATAAATGAGGAAGAGTCAAAGGTAAATCTAGTGAAGGTTTTGTTTAATAAAGCAACAGCATGTGAAGTGTTTTCAAACATCTGTCATTTATTCATTTTGCCTGAAACAACATGAATGGTATGAACTGTTGTTCACAATTATGAATTAAGAAACACTTGATTGTACTTTCTTAGAAATAAATTATGCATATTCATCTGCACCACGTCCATTTCTGATGTCTGTTATATGGACATCATTTCCAATGTGACACTTACTCTGTTGTGATTCTGAACTTTAATGTGATATTCATGTTATCCTCTATTAATAAACAGAGAAATAATTGAGAAGCCGTAATATTTTCAACTACATCAGATGGTTAGTGTTGCAGATGCCCATAACATTTGAGCATTCAGAATATGAGGAATATTCACTGTGTTTAAGATACATATGGTAGAATTTTAACATCCTCACCCCACCCCCAAACTGCAGATCTTCATATTTCCATGTCCTTCATATTTGCAATAATGGTTTGCCAAAAAGGTGCTTAGCCAAAAATGGATATTTTTAAAAAAACAAAAAGTTCAAGTTAGTCATATGGTTTCATCCAAAACAATCAGAACCTGAGCCAATTTACTGCACATAAGATACCTTGGAAGGATTAATTTATGCTGTTGAGCTTGTAATATCTGTAACCAATAGGAGTTCTCTGCAGACATGGATTTTATTTTATTTTTTCAAATCTTACAGCAAAGTCAGTAAGCCAAATGCAAAACCTAACACCTAAGGGTATTCTGTAGATTTGTAATGCATGCTGGCCTAAGATTGAGAAACCTAAGATTAAGAAACCATTGAGTGGATTACACAGATTCATATAGGTAGTTTTTTTCATCTCTGACAGCTGTAATATGAACACAATAATTCATATTACATAAATTTATTAGAATATTGTGTGTGAGAAAACAATAAATCCAAGCAAAATCACTTACAAAAAAAGTTATTTTTAAAAGGGTGTTGAAGGTTCAGGACTCTTTAGTGAGGTATTGTATGAAGTATCATCTAAATGCCATGCAGATTAGATGCATGGTGACAAATGCTTTATTACATATCTGTAGATGCAAATTAATATGCAGGCCAATGCTTGGAAGAGCTGGAAAAAAAACAAAACAACAAAAAAAATATATCAACATATCAAATCTGCTAAAAATATGCTTCATTAAAAAACACTCATCTCTTCTCATGTCATTCTTCCATAAGTTAGGCAGCTAGACTGGGCAAGGCCTCTTCCAGGGATTAGATCACCCAGTTTATCAGGTATATCTAGTTTTTAGAGGGATCATAGAACCACTGAATATCCGGAGTTGAAAGGGTCCCAAAAGGTTCACAGAGTCCATGTCCTGGCTCCACACAGGACCACCCAAAAATCAGACAATGTGTCTGAGAGCATTGTCCAAACACTTCCTGTACTCCAGAAAGCTTGGTGCTGTGACCACTCCCCTAGGGAGCCTATTCTAGGGTTCAGCAATTTCACTCTCGGTGAAATTCTTCCTAATATCCAATCTGAACTCTCTGATGAAACCTCTTTCCAGAGTCTAGATAGAGGCCAAAGAAGAGCTAAAATTAGACTCTTATGGCTGAAGCTAATGAAATGGAACCAATGCTTGGGACTGATACTGAGAGTCATATTGCAAAAATGTTCTGAAGGTACAGTGTCTGACACGTTTTCTGTAGTTGAACTGCATGCAGTGTCTAAAAATTAAATTCAAAGTGTATGATTGAATTTCCAGCTTATGTGAATACATGGAAACTTAAAGGAGACTTAAATATCACCTTTCAGCTGCAAAATTAGCATGACACAAGTATGTGTTATGTTTTCTGGTCATACACAATAGATGTTTGGTCAAAGTTTGCTTTCTTTTTCCCCATCACAGTTTTATAAACAGCTTTGACATTCTTCTTCCTATAGAAAAGACAATGAAGCTTGTTCAAAAACACTAATTAAAAAAAAAAAAAAAAAAAAACAACCTTGGCTTGTTCAAAAAAATACTCAAAGCAGCACCAAAATATCTAAGCAGTCACAACCCATGGACTTGTTTGTATATAACAAGAAATGGGCATATTCCAAGATGCTGTTGCAATTGGGTTAGCCCAGGTGGGTGTGGAGCACTGTAATAAAGAGGGGAGAATTAAATAGCATGAATGGGACCTGATGATTGCATTAGGTGTAAAAATACAAAAAAACAAACGCCACATTAAAAGTATAAAATTTATGGTATCCCTCCACCCTGATTCTGTCCGGCTCTTTTTAGTTATTATCAACAATAGTAAAACTGGTTGTTAAATCACATGCTTATCTTAATCTTAATTTTATACCAGTTATCAAACAAATGAGTAAAACCTCATCACTTTGTGATCAGCAACACAAAGTACACAAGAAAATATTCATACTGGCGAAAAGATAATGAAGCTAAAGGATTGGGATGCTATAACTGGTAGTGTATTTTTCCCTTTAACTGTTTCTCTGAATCATAAGCCCAGCCTATATCTTCATTCATCTTTTCCTGGGTGTATTTTACTGCATAGAAGAGTTTAGATTAACATATGTTTACTTAAGTTTAAATGTATTGAGTTACGGGCTTTTTTTTTTTTGGTTTTGTCTTCCTCTTCATTCCCCTTTCCCCAAAGAGATTTCAGCAACAATGAGAAGAATGGTGTATTTGCCTGTGTCCTGAACCTCAAGTACATAAACTAATATTAAACATCCTCTAAACACAACTTGAAACTGCATGTGAATTAATATTTTGTTAGTCCTCTCCTTTATAATTGAAATATAAACTAAAGGATGGTTGCATCTCTTTAAACAATTTACCTCTCACTTCTCCCACTTTTTTCTCTATTGTTGTCCATTGATCATTGCAGTGCCTACAAATGCTCCATGGCTAAGAAGAGAAAAGCTGAAGAGCAGATTTCAGGCATACCTGTCAACAAAAGGAAGTCCCTGTTAATGAAGCCCCGCCACTACAGCCCCAGCTTGGAATGCAAAGAAGAAAATGAAGACAGGACAGATTTACAGGAAGATATCAGTGTCCTCGAAAGCAGTTCAGCTCCAGGTAGTCATGTAGTGGGGTTCTGCTGAAATCTGTATCCCACAGAAACGGAGCTATGAAACAGTATTTTCGAAAGGATGCAAAATGCGTTTGGCTTGTAATGGAGTTGGAATGGCGCATTTCTGTCTAGGTTTAACCATCCGATTATTTTGTACAAACTCTTCCTGGGGTCTAGTAAATGCTTTGTAGGTCTCACAGACAGGCAACTACTGCAGCAGGTCAGATACAGAGCAGCATCTGCTTCTCCACTAGCTCTGTCAAAAAACAAGGTTATGCCCCCACTGAGAAAAACACATGAAGAGCAGATTTTCATGGGAATATATCGAGCTCTTAGGAGGGGAAAAAAAAAAAAAAAAAAAAAAAAGCTTAGCAATACATTGTTGACTTTAACATTTAGCAAAGCAATTTCATGCATGTGACTGCTACATGTGTTCTGTTTGACATGATTATTAGACTCAGCACTTTTATACTTGTTATTTCAACTCTGCTAAGCCAAACATGTCCGACAATTTATAGAAACTTCTGCAATGTGTATACTACAAAATATGGAGGAGGATGAAGAGACAGAAAGATATAGCTATAGTATATCTTTATGGCTCTTTCCTTATATATATATTCAAGATGGCCAAGAAATTTCAAACTAAAATGGATGTTGTATATGTCATCCTGTACAAATCGTTACTCAGGAAAGTGAGGAGAAATCCATAAAGTTTATGCTGCATGTATTTTAAAGGGAAAGGTCATCATTTGATGACAAATATAAAGATAAAAACAAAGTGGTCTGGGACTGAAAAATTACTAATCATAGATACTGTGAAAACAGAACGAATTGTTGGTTATTACAGGAATTTAACAATGATTTATTTTTTTGCCCTGTTTCTTGTACAAACTTCTCAAATGTTTTGGAAGGAAACAGAACTGAGATTAAGAATTTAGACATCCATTCTAAATAGATTTCCTTAGAAACAAAATGTCCTCACCCCTGACCTCCTAACTACAAACAGATAGAAGACAACTGTCTTTCATATTAAAGAGTCAAATCCTGGTTCTATTTTAATCAGTGGAGGACTCTGTCTTGTTTTTATATGGCAAAGATTTCAGACAGCTGACACTCATAAGTCTTCTAGGGGGGTCTCTTCCAGAGATCTGCATCCCATCGGTGTGAAAGCCTAGAAGGGAGCTCCCACTTCAAACAGAGCATTAAATAATAAGGTGACACCCAATCTCTTTTTTTTTTTTTTTTTGGCGTCATTACCAAGCTAAATTAATCAAACAAAAACCATCATAGATCTTAGTGCCTGTCTAGACTATAAGGAATATAATTATCCTCTAACATCAGAAATCTGAAGGGAAGCCATTTGACATTTAAGTAAAAATTCTGGTTCCTTCCTTCCTTCCTTCCTTCCTTCCTTCCTTCCTTCCTTCCTTCCTTCCTTCCTTCCTTCCTTCCTTCCTTCCTTCCTTCATTCCTTCTCTCTTTCTCTCTTTCTTTCTCTCTTCTTCCTTTCTTTTTCTTTCTTTTTTTTTTTTTGGTTTAAGATATTCTTGTATTTATTCATCCTGGTTTCTGACCATTCAGAGCCACCCTCAGTAATGTGTTTTTCTTTCCCTTATGTCTGTACCCTTCACAGATGGGGAAAATTGCAGAAGGGAAAGCATTTTGATGATTGTACAGGTAGAACTTATGCCATATACAGATGAAACTAAGTTATTTATTTATTTATTAAAAGGCAGGTGTTGGCCCGGGTCCATTTGCATAAGCATAGAAGAACCTTATTTACACTCGGCTATTCAGTCAAAAGAAAAGAAAAATAATTCAGAAATCTTTATTTGGCACTGATTAAAATTATCCCAATCTGCTTATGTCACGGATAATATGAGCTATTCTTTTTGTACTACTATTTAACTATTACTAGTTAAAGTAGTTACAAACAAACATCAGCTAGAGCATAAAACTGACCTGGATATGTAGGTTTATTTTTAATTTCTTACTGTAAAATTGCTCATTTAATTGTGAATTCATAATTCTTGTTGCATCTGTTAATGTTTCAGTTTGTGCATTGATGCATTTGTAAATTAAACGGAGTTTTGATTATTTTTTAAAGTAAATTTGGAGCTTATAGAGTGAAAAGCAAAGCTGAGAGAGCTGTACCATTAAGACTGGTTCAACAATAATTTTAAGAGATTTAACTTAAAAAAACTCCTAGTTTTAGCATCAGTTGTGATGACTTAAGGAGCAAACACCTAGTTATGAAGCTTTTATGTTATTTTTCATCTTTCACCTAGAAAAATAATCAAAAAATAGCTGTTACTATTATCAAGCTTTTTGTTTGTTTGTTTTGTTTATGTTTTGAAGGGTGGAAAGACTTCTTTTAAAACTAGAACTTCTTACTTCTTGAAGTAACCTAATGATGTTACTGCGTTCTTCTCCAAATGGCGGAAAAGCAAATAATAAAAACCCATTTAACTGAAGTTTGTTAGAGAGCCAAATCATCATACTTACTTGCTGATATGTGAAAGACAACAGACTTCTTTATTCAGAATACTGCAATGTGTGTGGTACTGGACCAGCTGCTAAAAAGTTACATTACGGTTTACAGACTTTTTTTTAAAACATAACTTTATGCACACAGTGCACAAGGCCACCTCTCCCTGCATGAGCCCAATTTTCTGAAGAAGAATAAGAATTAATCAATATTTTCTTTTAACATATAACAAACAGTTGAACCAAACAATTATGTAAACTGGAAATGACCCAAAATGCTAACAGTTTGGCAGCAGTAAAGTGAAATGCATTGTGGTGCACATGTGCATTTTTGTCCCCCTTTTCCCCTCCACAATAATCTGCACTTAATAGGAATATTTTAAACTATGTAGCTAAGCAACAGAGGTAATTGTTGCTTTCTAGAGCTTTTGTTAGGCACTCTAACACAGCCCAAATATGCGTAATTAGGTATAATGTCTATAAATCATTATTGTACACATGTGGGTAGTTAAGTGGATTGAGAGAATAGTTCAATGAATTGGACATATTCACTGAAAATGCTTTTTATTTGTTTTCTGTAGTTCATAATACTTTAAAATTATCATAACCCTTTACACTTTCTCTTAATAGCTTGCTGTGTTATGGAGAGAAACCTCATTTGCATTTTAGACTATGCTTAATTTATTATTTAAACCTGGAGTTCTTCTGATTCAGGAGAGAACAGATACATCTTGGGAAATAGTCTGTACTTGTTTATTCATCCTCCTTTCTAGGAAGTAAAATGTTAAATTTTTCAGTTTATGTTGAATAGATCCCAACAAAAGAATGTACCCTATAATCAGCATTATTGAAGGGGCTAGTGTTGTGACTAAATTCTTCCCTTCATCCAAAAATGCTTTTAGTTACTATGGCAATATTTACTTGATCCTGGCAAACCAGTGTTGATTTTAGAGAGATAATTACCAGAAAGGAAGATGATGGAGATGTATTTTTGAGTGTCCTTGTCAGAGGAAATGTTTATAAAAAAATTAAACGAGATACAAAAGGCATATTGTCTTCCTCACCGACCACCTCTCCTACATGCAGCCTCTATTACCTGCTGGCTGCTGCTTTTCTTCTGAAGAAAGATGTTTATAAAGACAGGATGCACTTCAGTGGTGTCTTTAACAAGTCCTTTATGAGTCTGTACATAACAACCATTTCTGTTTGCCTGTGCATGACCTGATATATCACTTAATGTGGCAATTGCAATGGTGACCAGGAGCTTGCCCTTTGTGAAGTATTGATGGTTTTTCCACCAAGGTCTTTCATGGGACTAAAAAAGTAATTAGGATCTATTTTGAGAAAATATTTGGGAATCTTAGATGAAAGAAAAGTGAAAATAGATTAGAGGAATTTTTAAATGCATGTGCTTGTATGTGTATATGCATAGATTGTGCATATATAGTATGTTTGTATATATGTATACTTCATTGTATTTATACAATGAAGTTGTACGTTCTAAAACAATACATATCTTTACCATCAGCAAAAAATGGTAACATATTTATTTTGCATATAGCTTTGGAGCAATAATATAAAGTAGATATAATCTTAGAAGGGTTTTTCCTGATGGTACAAGCAGTCATTTCAAATAAAGCTTTGGTGAATTTAATCATTTCAGAGTTTTCTAAAAGATACAAAAAGCAGTTATTCTTATGTATTTTCATCTCTCTCTCTCTCTCTCTCTCTCTTTTTTTTTTTTTTTTTTTTTAATATACAGAGGACAGGAATCCAAAGCCATCTGAGGAAACTCTTCATTTGGGTGGGCAAGAAAATTCCAGTCAAAGAAAAGATAACTATTTGAGCTATCAAGATGCCATGGCCAAGTCTTTGATGAACATGGGAAAATTAGCAAAAGATGCACCCACTCAAGCAGTGACAGAAAATCTAAATGATAGCGGTATCCAATCTCTAAAAACAGAAAGTGATGACACTGATGAATGTTACATGATTAATTCAGCTGAAGGAAAGGAAAAGACTGTTATTTCTGACCCCAAATATTGTTCATCTGAGGAAAATGAAAGTAACTCTGAAATCATGGATAATGAGTGGGACAGCTCTTCAAGTTTCTCAGAAGAAGCTAGTGCAAAACCACATCTAACTCAGAAATATGCTGTAGAGTGTAATCAACCTAGCATCCTGGAAGTCCCAGAAATTAAGAAGGAAGAGGTAGAATTTGGTCCTTGTGAAATACTTTGTGATTCAGAAACAGAGCTAAGAGCACCCCAGGAGTCTCACCCAGATCCTTTTGAGAAGAGAATTCAGAATGCATTTCCTGAAAGTGAAGAAGATGACAATGAGTGCCTGTCAGAAACAACAGAAATGTCAGTTGAGCTGGACAAAGCAAAAGGGAACTTGAGTTTGCTAGAAGAAGCAATAGCTCTGCAGGCAGAGCAAGGGCATGTTTTTCACAGCACCTACAAGGAACTGGATAGGTTTCTCCTGGAGCATCTAGCAGGGGAAAGGAGACAAACCAAAGTTATTGACATTGGTGGGAGACAGTTATTTAGCAACAAACGTAAGGAAGTATTTTTTTGGCTGTTCTTAATGGCTTAAGCATTTATCCTGTGACTGATAAAGGATTCTGAGCTAGGTTTTATAGCAGCAGTAAAGAATCTGGAATTTAGCTGGTAATTTTGCTAATTACGTACCTTCACACTAGTGCCTTACATCTAACCAGGTTAAACACTGGGTACTTGGCATCCTGCCAAACCACTATGTGAAATGATCAGTAATGGCTACTAAAAGGGCTCTGTAGCTGGCACTGACACTCCTTCTCCTCCTTCTCCTCCTCCTCCGCTTCCTCCTCCACAGAGCTCCTGAATTTCAGCAGCCAAAAAAGAAGGCATTAAAACCATGCTTAAGGAAAGGTTAGGGTGAAAAATTGGCCTCTTCCATACATACCACCTAATTCCTAAGCCATGTGTTTTCCGAGTTCTGTCTACTTCATGTATCAACATTACATTTTACTACAGCCAGGAAAGCACACGCCGTGCTCTTCTGCCTCATTCACCATCAGTAGAATTACCAGTAAGTTCCAAAATCTTTTATCGTTTCTGGTGCTTTGTGACTTCCTACGAAGCTGCAGGAACATTGCTCCGTTTTCAGTATCTAATTGGGCTTCCAGAAGTGGAGATTTAAAAGATTTGTGTTTGATTTGTAAACTGGGTTATCTGGTTTGAAAATCCTCAACTGAGGATACTTACAGAATGACAAAAGATGTAATTTTATAAGCACATTTTCTGCTGTAGTAAGTAACAATATATTCATCTGTCTTTTCACCTTTCCTTTTTTGGCTTCCAAATATAGTAAGGTCACCCCAGCATTGCTACAATTTCTGCTTTTGTTAAACAAATAGATTTACTTTGGTATTTCTGAAGTTACTTTTAATGCTTTAGAGCATTATGTTAGAATCCATGTATTTACTTCTGTGGCATTTGCAAATATTAGAGTAGTTTAGTTATTTAAAGACTTTACTGTGTAAGATAACCTACCATTTTATTTAGCAGTGGCAAGTATACATATTTTCTGTTGTATTCAGGCAGAAAATGTGTATCATCCATCTTATTCTTCTGTCTGAGTCTTTCCATTAGTTGTACATGCAAGGTGTTAGTCTACCTCCTTGTAAAACTGTATTAACCTTTATTTGCTCAGATTACTGTAATATATGACAGAATTTTGCAGATACCTTTTTTTTTTATGCTGAGATCAGCTTTGTTTACAAGAGTTCATACTGGAGTCAATGTGACAAATGTGACATTCTCACAGCACACATAGAAAGAGGGTATGATGGTAAGCATGGCAAAATTTGGCCCTTCCTGATTTTGCTTCATATTAGTATTAGCCATATTTTGCAGGTGAGTTCAGAAGTTACATTAATGGAGGAACAAGCTAGGCTTTCTTCAGGCTGTATAAACACTGTATGATTTTAGTCAATGTAGCACCAGGCACTTTTTTTTTTTTTTCACTTTACATAATTAGCTGTTTTTTTATTTCTGGTGCTGAAAATCCACTATCAGATCCATCAGCTCTTAATTTTCTTTCTTGGATGCTACATCAGAAAAACATGGCTTAAATTTACATTTTCCTATCTTCTTAATGATAAACCTTTCCAATTACTAGGGAAAAAATTAAATCATATTTTAAGGTCCCTCTTTATTTTCTGTCCACCACTGCAGCACTTTACATTCACAATGATTCTAAAAAACATGTAGTCTTCTGTTGATGTTCCATCTATTTTCTTTCCTCCCTATTTTATTTTATTTTATTTTATTTTATTTTAACTAAAGTCTTGCCAAGAATTTTAACCCTCAGCTGTCTCTGTCAATCCTGTCCCTGAGCATGTCCTACCTTGCAGTCCAACAAAATGAGCTTGAAGGAGGCTGCTCCCTGTGCTGGCTGCGGCTGTTTTCTCCCCCAGCACCGAATGCTGTTGGCAGCCAATCACAGGTTGAGCTAAAACCATCCTCAGCAATTTATGCAGCCACTTCCTCCTGCAGATTTCTCACAAGAGATTTTCTGGACCAGAATTCATTCCTTTCTCACCCAGAATTTTGATCCTGCATTGGAAATCAAATAAAGGCTTTCCGACCAGTGCTTCTTGCACAATTCTAGGTGCTTGAAAACAAAACTGGGGATGCACTGTGGCCATTACAGAGTGGTAGCTCTGGGGCTAGGCTGAGACCTCGCCTTTGAAAGGGTATCGGCTGCTCCATGTTTTCACTGTCATTGTGGGTTGTTCCACAAGGAGGCATTGCCTTGTGTACCAGAGGGAGCTGCTTGCCTTGCCTCTCAAATGTAAAGTGGCATGTATTCAGTTTCCTAACAAAGAACCTACAGCCTACAGATTTGTGATATTTAAGGAATGGCTTCTGGTTGAAATGCTTTTATGTTTGTTTGTTTGCTTTGCACCTCATCTTTTATTTGTTTGTCCCAGATTCCTGAAGCCTGACATTAACAGAGTAAAAGATTGTGGTTTTGTTTTGTTTTGTTTCTTTTTTTTTTTTTTTTAATTCATTTATAGATCTTGCTGCCAGTTTTCTGGCTTATTGGATTGTGACTTCTGTCCTCTTTGAGGTTCTGAATGGAAAAAATGATACCACAATCCTAAAGCTATACAGTTTATGACATAAATGGTGTACTGGGAGTGGGGAGCACATAGTATAAAAAAAAAAATAAAAAGATGCTGAAATCACCTAAATCTGTTAAAACTTTGTGTATGAATATTGTTTGAAGTACAAAATAGATATTAACATCCTGATAAAATCACTCAGCTTACTGCAGGCAGGGTCTAAAACCAATCAAAGTCCTTATCTGATTTCTCTGCAGATTCACCCAGGCCTGAAAAGAGAGAAACCAAATGTCCCATCCCAGGATGTGATGGCACAGGGCACGTGACTGGGCTGTACCCCCACCACCGCAGTCTCTCAGGCTGTCCACATAAAGTTAGAGTACCACTAGAAAGTGAGTATCATCAACCTGCAGTCCAGAGTCAGAACTGTATCTGGCCTGGTATTGGGTACTCATGCTGGAAAAGAAACATTCTTTTTCTCAGGGAGAATGAAGAATGAGTCCGAGAGGAGCCATCCAGCTCTTGACCATGGTCCTAGTTCCCACACTTGCGAAGTTCACTCACTACTTATCAGACACACTACAAATAGCAATAGACTTATCTGGTGGCCTGATAAGATCCACCAGATCTTATCTTGGGAAGAACAAGATCAGAGCCAAACTATCCCCATGTTGTGGAAAGACTTGCATAATGTAGCCTTATGAATATTGTGTGCTGCGTGTAAGGAACAGAGAACAGAGACTACCTGTCTGCTTCAGGCCTCTGACTTGATTTGCTGTAATCACCCACTGAGGCTGCTGTTTTCACATTGCTGGTAACTTAAGAGGCCTGGGCATGCTGTACAGAGATGTTTCGAGTGACCTTCTTACCACTGAGCTCGAAGAAGTTACTTTCATCAGCATATCACAACAGTGGTCCACAGCAAGTCACTCTCCTAGGACTGTAGCATGCTAACCTTGGTATGGCCAGTCTAGCCTGAATTTCCCTATTTATTTCTAATTGTGCTGATCTGATTGCCCTGGTTTGTGTGTGTAATCCTTCAATGTGATGCAATGCAATGTTGTATAATAAGCCAAAACTTAATATGAAATTAGTTGTTTAAACAACATAAATTGTTTTCTGTGGTGGCATGCATAACAATATATTAAAGGATAGTTGAACTTTACTGCTGTTCTGTTTCTAACTGCAGGTCTATTTTTTATTTTTTTTAATCTGGTACTAAACTGTATTTATGGAAATGTCTGCTGAGTTAAGCAGGCTGCTGCATTTGGAAGGCTCTAGCAGCATTAACTTCTTAAAAAGTTAAAATTAATAAGCCCTTGTTGATTTTCACACTTCTAACCGGATACGTTCTGTCCTGCTGACCAAAAATATATATATATATCTGTAACCACATTTTTTTTTGATAGAACAAACCAGTTGACTGAACAATCAGTTTTCTTGAAGTACTGTTCACCCAAAGGGGGGAAATGCAGTACTGAAGTCATGAGGGGAGACATACAAAGATGTTTTGTTTTACACAGGCATCACTCTTAGTAAAGATGATTCATATGCAAGGGCATAAGAAATGTTCATGCAACAGGTTGAGGGTGTAATGTTCATGCAACACTGTTGAGGGTGTAAACTGCTATTTGGGGATATGATCAATTTGTCTAAAGTAGATTGAACACAGGGCAGATGATCAGAAATTATCAGGGTTCAAAGAGGCATACTCAGATCATCTTACAAGGCAGAAGGCATGAAAATCATTCCTGTACCTGAGAACTTGTCCTCCCTGAGCCAGAAGGAGACTCCAGCTAAGTAGCCCAACTACGGGGTCTATGACTCCTCTATGGTCTCCATTTTTTCATTTACTGTCTTAATGGTGTGTGAACCAGAGGGCTAGGGACTTCATGATGAAACATCCTAGCTAACTTCTGCTTTTGCTTTTTTGAAGTTGCTAGAAAAGATGGTGTGCATCTTGGAAGCCACACTACAAACACATAGCGGTAAACCAATATATGTTCGAGTCAATGGTCTTGCTGCACTGTAGGTCCTTCACTTCTCTTCTTCTGGGGTCAAAATGTGACAGAATAGAGAATATTCTGTGTCTGAAAAAGAAATGTTCTTTTTTAATGTATTTATATATATATTCACTGATATATGTTATTATCACTTTTTTATTTTTTCTTCCTTAGTTCTTGCCATGCATGAAAATGTTTTAAAGTGTCCCACTCCAGGATGCACTGGAAGAGGACATGTCAACAGCAATCGCAACACACACAGAAGGTAGTTTTGAACAGTTCCTGTCTGCTTAAAATCTAGCACGTACTCATGAATAAATTGGTGGTCATGTCTTGGAATTAGATGCTATATACTAGATTGCAGAATGTCTACGAACAGCAAGGGAAGTCTGTATTATTTATAAGAAGATAATTGTGTTTAATTTTATTATATAAAAATGACTTCAGTACTGAGGATAGAAAATTCCACTATTCTTTTTCACAGATGAGATTTCAAACTATATTATCACTGCAGTGTTCACAGTGAAACACCATCACATAAAAGAAGTAGGAATAAACAAATTCATTACTATTGCTACAACTGGTAATCCCAATGGAAACCAAAGCCTCTTCTTTCTGCACTACTGACATGGTAGTCTTTGGCAAGAACTTCCCATCAAGGCACATTCTGTTTTAGCAAAACAGGAAATTTTAAGGGCAATACTTAAGAATCCCCATAAAAATGAACTCCATTTATAAGCCTCAGGAATGTCATCTTCCTGCTTGGAACACTCTTGTCTGTTTAACTTTCTGCCTGCAGGGAGAAAGTAAAATAGAGGAAAGCCTTCCAGATATGCAGCTGGGGAATCACAGCTGGGCTGCAGGTGAGGCAGAGAACTGAAGCCACTGTTGTCAGCATGGCTCCTGTCAGCATTGCTGTCTGCTGGGAGGCAGCAAGCCAAAATATTCCATTATAGTTCTTTTGGAGGGCCATTCATCTGGAATAATATATTGTCAATCTAATGACCAAACTTGAGATGAAAAATAGTCAAAAATGTCTTTGTTCAACTGAATTTTTGAGCAATTTCCTTTTTCTGTTGCTGTGTTAATGATTAATTAGTTATTGTAAAAGTGCACCACAATCAAGGATTATCACACTCTGTTGCTACCTCTGATACAGAAAGATACCATCAAGTTTTAATCAGAGGGACCAAAAGATTATGTATAAAATACATGAGGAATCAAATAGAAAAAAAAAAAAAAAAAAAGGAGGAGGAGGAGAAGAAGGAGGAGAAGGAGAAGGAGTAGGAGTAGGAGAAGGAGAAGGAGAAGGAGAAGGAGAAGGAGAAGGAGAAGGAGAAGGAGAAGGAGAAGGAGAAGGAGAAGGAGAAGGAGAAGGAGAAGGAGAAGGAGAAGGAGAAGGAGAAGGAGAAGGAGAAGGAGAAGGAGAAGGAGAAGAAGGAGAAGGAGAAGGAGAAGGAGTTGGAGAAGAAGAAGAAGGAGAAGAAGAAAGAAGGAGAAGAAGGAGAAGGAGAAGGAGAAGAAGAAAGAAGGAGAAGGAGAAGAGGGAGAAGGAGAAGGAGAAGGAGAAGGAGAAGGAGAAGGAGAAGGAGAAGGAGAAGGAGAAGGAGAAGGAGAAGGAGAAGGAGAAGGAGAAGGAGAAGGAGAAGGAGAAGGAGAAGGAGAAGGAGAAGGAGAAGGAGAAGGAGAAGGAGAAGGAGAAGGAGAAGGAGAAGGAGAAGGAGAAGGAGAAGAAGGAGAAGGAGAAGGAGTTGGAGAAGAAGAAGAAGAAGAAAGAAGGAGAAGAAGGAGAAGGAGAAGAAGAAAGAAGGAGAAGAAGGAGAAGGAGAAGAAGGAGAAGAAGAAGGAGAAGGAGAAGAAGGAGAAGGAGAAGGAGAAGGAGAAGGAGAAGGAGAAGGAGAAGGAGAAGGAGAAGGAGAAGGAGAAGGAGAAGGAGAAGGAGAAGGAGAAGGAGAAGGAGAAGGAGAAGGAGAAGGAGAAGGAGAAGGAGAAGGAGAAGGAGAAGGAGAAGGAGAAGGAGAAGAAGGAGAAGGAGAAGGAGAAGAAGGAGAAGGAGAAGGAGAAGGAGAAGAAGGAGAAGAAGAAGAAGAAGAAGAAGAAGAAGAAAGCAAGCACAACCTGAAATGAACTGACACAATGTGCACTTTGTTAACAGTCATTGTTCACATACATCTGTTTATTTTCCATCAGTCCACTTTCCTTTTAATCATTAGGAGGCTTATATCCATGGTTTAGTTGTTAAAATAATTGTCATTTGGATAAAAAATACTAGTGATTTTCCAGCCACAAAACATTTAAGCTGAAAGGTGGAAATATCCTACGTTATTCAGTTTCCAGATCACCTCAAATATGCAGATTTCAGAGTTTTGCATTAAGGAACAGTAGACAAATGAATCTAACCTGAAATACCAGCTGCTGTTCCAATAAATGAATAAGCCCCAGAGAAATTCGAAGCCATTGGGTTCTGCAGTATGTTTTATTTAATTAAAATTTCATTTAAAGTTTTGTGTTTTTTTTTTTTTCTTTTTGTTTCTTCTCTTTACCTTGTTTTCAAACAGTCTTTCTGGTTGTCCAATTGCTGCAGCTGAAAAGTTGGCAATGTCCCAGGAAAAAACCCAGCTTGAATCTCCAAAAGTGGGACAGTGCCATGATCAGACTCACAGGTAGGAGCCTTCATGATCTAGTCTGACCAAAGTATTTCTGCACAAACTGTTAATCAGTCCTCAGGTCTTTCACCCTATTTGGCTACAGAGGTAACTCAATTTTTGAAGATGAACTACTGCGAAGGTAAATAGATTGACCATATGTCAAAATTGTCAAGCAGCATTCTGCTGGCCCTTGTGAGTGTGGCTGACATTGAAGATAATAGACATACTTTTTGAAATGCAATCAGATCTATTCTACTAAATCTTATTTCAATACAAATAGCCTCATGAATGTTTCTCAGATGTCTTTCTTCCATAAACCAAATCTGCTATCTCTGCTGAAATGTTCTAAATTGTCTTACAAAATTTTCCATTGTTGCAATATTTTGGCCACTGGAACATGGTTAAAGATCTCTTTGACCTTATTGCACTTCTAGTAGCACAGCCTTCATTTGTTTTGTGGTTCTTTTCAGAGGCATCTTCCAGTGATTCCAAGTAGCAGGTTGTATTGTTATTGCAGTTATCTGAAAGGGTTGAGAACTCTGCTTATTTAGTTTCCCCACTCTAGATTAATTCATATTATGAGTTTCTTTATTTTAAGTTTATTGGTTTAATTAGTTTAATTTATTTTTTATACAATGGCATCAAAAAGAGGAAACATTTTTATTGTGATTGTATTTTGTTGAGAGTTATATGGACCCTACAGACATGCATAATTTGCACATCATTGGCACCACAACCATTACAACCTATTATATTCAGGTCTATTTGGGGACACTTTAATTTGTGGATTATTGACATGATCAGCTCTAATGGTTCCTTCAGAGCCATTACAGAATATTATGTCCATGTGTCTGCCAATTGCACGTGCCTTAACTCTACATATGAAAAGTCCTTAGGAAATTACTAAAGACAAGTAGTTACTGAACAGTAACTAAATGGAATAACACACTGTAAATCATTCTTTCACCCCAAATAGCAGAAGCAATTATTTTAGATCATCTTATATTAAATTTATACCATATTCCTTCATAGTAAAGTGTGAACAATAGTGATCCATAACACTACAAGTCCTTTGTGACTTGCAAAAATCCAGACAATTTTTTGAAAAAAAAAAAAAAAAAAAAGAAACATAATGCTACAATGGTAATCTAGAATCAAATTGGTGGTATCCTCCTTGTAAATTGCCTGCAACATTGCTAGAGTATGCTAGAAATATTTTTGTGTACAGCTTTGAATTACTAGGTCAGCCATACTTACATAATTTCTTTCTTTTACTCATCTACCAGTAGGTTTTACATGCAAAATCAACACACTTTCTGATACCAAGATGCAACTGTATCATACTTTTCAATAAAATGTAATTTAGATATTCTTTTGCCTTTCTTGTCTTCCTCATTTTTTTCTTCCTTCTGTTTTCAGCACAAATTTAACTAAGCAGCCTGAGGTAGCTCAGTACAATTACAGAACTTCACAGGCAGTCACCTCCTCCAGATCTACCCTCACAAAAGAAAAGGAGAAGTTTGGGAAAGTACCATTTGATTATGCCAGCTTTGATGCACAAGTCTTTGGCAAACGCACAATGGCACCCATGGTGCAAGGACGAAAAACACCCCAGTTCCTTGAATGTAAGCTTGAATGTAAAATTCCATTCTATCTTGGAAAACGGGCTTTTTATATATATATATAGTAATAGATAGATAGATAGATAGATAGATAATTATAATTATTATTATTTAAATTTTTCTTTTTCTGTTATTGCTTGCTTCTTTGGCTTAAAACTTACAGAATTCAAAAAGTCTTTGGAGAAAACATTTTAACCACTTGTTGCCAGAATGCTAAGTATAAGCACTAATTTGCTAAATATAGACTGCTAGAATGCTAAATAAGACCACCATATGGTTTACTTTTTTTTACATTTCTTTTAAAAGTGATTATCAGAGGAAAAGGGGAATGAAAAAGAATGATTTACATTTTATCTGTTACTTTTCTCCTTGGTTAAATTGTGATATCATTACTCATGTAACAGCATGCTGCCATGAGAAGTCCCATGGAATGTGTCTGCATAAGATACTATGAATTGCTGAATAAGAGAAATCCAAGTTAAGTTTTAAAGGGCACTTCATCCATACACATTCTTCCTCCTAGATGACCGCATGCCTCAGCTGTATTACATTGAGGCCTATATTTAATTCATTTTGATCTCCCATATTTCTGTACTACACCATATTTGTAATGCAGACATAACCTTGATAACATCAAATTGTTATCAAGGTGCTCTTGCTTGCATCATTTACAGATTTCCTGAGGTAATCCTCTGTACAAATGAGATGCTGTGTGTGAACAGGGATTATTTACTGCAGATACTCTTCACAATCTTCTTAGCAAACTTCAGCAAGATTCTGCCATTGTATTGACCATTATAACATACTCTAGTTTCAAGAAACAAACAGTTCAGTTTCCACAAAGGAAACGGAATAAAATAGTTTAATTGCACCATATATAGGTTCAGACCAGTGTAAATCCAAAGCAATATGACAGAAGATTCTCTTCTGGCTTTTGTTGTTGCTCATGGAAAAAGAAGGGAAAAAAAAAGAAAACAAAACAAAACAAAAAATAAATAAATCACATCTCACTTAAACCAAGGAAGGAGAACTTTCATAGTAAGGTGAACAGAAAAGCAGAACATTTTAATATGTGTATATACATATATACAGCATAATATACTTCAAATAATATATTATATATATATAAAGTCTGTATTTATTTCTGCAAGTTTCTGAATGTGTATATACTATATATATATATACATGTATATATGGAGGTATCTGTGTATTTGTGTATATGTATAAATACCTCATTTAAAATTCCAAATGAAAAGCAGATATTTATCTGGCCTGGAAAATAGGCTTGTTCAGATGTAAGCAAATATGTGCATTGCCAGCTTCTTGGGTGGCAGATTTTCCAATTTTGTTTGTAAAATTGAATATTCTCTATTAGCTGTCTCTTTGCACAGATGCATGTCTATTTCACAGGTTCATTTCAAGGAAAAATGATTGAAATGTTTTTATACAAATGCAAATCTATACATATGCAATTTATGTATAATGTATATCAGTACTGAAGTTTACAGCCAGTTGTTCTTGCAAGATTACAGTGTATAGCTATTATTTAAATGGAAAGGTGAAAATAAAAGAGCAGGTGAGTGTACAGAAACATAAAAGTTGGCAATAAGAAGCTGTGATTTAGATATTGGTTCAGCATCCTATGTAAATATGTAGCTAGCCAAAAACACATCATTAGTCCTCTGTGGATTCTGCATTTATAAACTTGGTTTGTTGACAAAACAGGTATCCTTCATAGTTTTTTTGTTTTGGTTTGGTTTGGTTTGGTATTTTAGGGTGGTTTTCAAATTAGATGTAGTAACTGCTAAAAATGAAGATCATTTTATTTGTTCTGTAGTTTCACAGAATAGATAAGGTATAAAAAGGATAGGATAGACAGGATAGATAAATCCTTTTTCATTTGCACTGGAGAAAGAGAAAGCTGAATCATGAAGTCCTTATGAATTTTCTACTGACGCTAGTATTTAGAAAAAATAAACATGGCATTCAGTTACAGTCAGTGCACACAAACAAGCATTTATTGTACAGCATCCCAAGTTTGAGGAAAGATTTCTTGAATGTCTTGTGTAGGTCTTATCATTAAAATACACTTGTCCAAAGCTCAACATCCAAAGGGATCTGAGCCTTGGGGCTCAGATCTTTATGTAGCGAGCAGATGGCTATATGCAGAAATGTTCTTGGTGTATCTGGGTGTAGGCTGAGAAATTGGATTTTGCTTACTGTATCTTTGTATGACACTGGAAGAGCTACAGACAAAATAAATTATTATTGCTTACTAAGTGCTGAGATCATTATGCTGTGTTTTTGCAGCAACAGTTAATGACATCTTAAACTCCAAAATCCAGAACAGAGAGCAGAGTTCTTTCTACCTGTTTTGGAGTAAGTGCTGCTGATGGAGCAGAAAACAGATCCACAAATGCCACTTTTGTCTGTGAAAGTGCTTTTCTGTTCACCTGCTAGTTCTTCATTCTTAACTGACCTCTAGCCTAGTGAATCTGTGTTTTATTCCAAATGATAACCAACATAAAAAGGTCAGCTAAGACTACTTGTATTCTGAATGTTCATTGTTGGTTGTTTCAGGGTTGTTTTTTGTTTGTTTGTTTGTTTTTTGTTTGCTTGTTTTGTTTGTTTGTATGTTTTTAATTGTTTGAAAGATAGACAAATTACTAAAGTTTCCACATAAACAAGACTGAATATTCCTAACAGGTAAAGCTTTTCTATGACTTGGAGTACATTCAAGAAACTGATCTTGTTCTCCTTATTCATATGAACAAAACAATTTAAATAACAGAGTTATTAATTTAAGTAGGGTAATTTAAGCAAGGTAAGCAATGTTGTTTTAGGAAAGACTGGACAAGTCACTTATTTTATTTTTTTACACAGTAGAGCTCTAAGAGAAAGCCTTTATAAGGATATATTTGCAATTGCATTTGTCAATCAGTGTCATCAGGTCATGACTCATAACGCATTAATATTTGTTCAGTCTTTCCTTAGACATTGTTGCATTTAATGCCTGACTAAGGAATGAGAAAATTCTTAGTAAACGTCTCAGATGCTTGGTTGAAAAATGTGTATATAACAAAGTTATTTTTCTGCTAAAAATTAAATTAACATGTTTCTGAAGCCACTTTTACAGAAAAACATTAGAACCAGTAGGAAATTAATTGTTTTAAATGTATTCTTTGAATATTTTAATGTATAAAATTGTAGTCTGAGAAACAAGACTATTTAATGGGAAAAATCACATATATGCAATTGCTAATCAAATCTCTCTTCAACAGCAAAGCATTTTTCAAATCCAGTGAAATTTTCTAATCGACTGCCTAGTGCTAGCGCCCACACACAGAGCCCTTGCCATGCCAACTCTTATAGCTACGGTCAATGTAGTGAAGACACCCACATAGCAGCAGCTGCTGCTATCCTGAACCTTTCCACCCGCTGCAGGGAAGCAGCAGAGATCCTCTCCAACAAACCACAGAGTCTGTCTGCCAAGGTAGGGTAGTCCAAGAACCTGGAGGGTGTGCTAGCTACTGAACTGTGCGAATAAACTGTCTTTCATGTTAGTGACTGCATTAAATCCCCAAAAAGGAGGCTTCTGTTTGCATGCTCTTTTGAAGAGAGAGGGAGAAAAAATCAGCAATGTAGTGACCAGTTCTGATAAAAATAAATAAATTGCAGGAATTATGTTGTTACTCTTTTTATAATTGAACATTAAATACAAGGGGGCTGTTTTGTGGCAAGAAAAAAGAAGAATATTTGAAATCCAGCAACAATCTGTGGTGGATAATGTGATAGATCTGTTTAAAGAGGGAATTTTCCTCTCTCTGAATCCTGCCATTAGCAATCATTTAGGAGGCTGATAAAAATAAAAAATAAAAATAAAGTGATTAATCAAGGTGAGATTTTGCTTGCAATAAAACAGAACTATACCTATAGAGTCTGTTGCATTCTGAGCTCATAACAGTTTGTTTGACAAGGTATAGGGAGAGAAATAACAAGTGACTTTGTTAAAATGGTCCTTTCTGCTAATGGGAGGGGAGAATCAGACCCACAGTGTTTGGCGATAGATAATTTGGGCATGTCTGTCGTAATGGAAAGCTGCCTAATATCATAGATGTTTGTGGGGCTTTCATGTTTTGGTTTCTGCTCTGCGTTTCCTCACAGATCTTTATGATTTATAAATGGTACTGTGTGAGCTATAAACCTTATTTTCTGTGCCATTACATAGTATTATAATGCTTATGAAAATAGACAAGATTTTCTTCTTATGACTATGATTATGGGAGTATTGTTGTTTATTTATTTGCATTAAAGTCACACATGCTCCACTGCAATGAAACTTTTGAAAGCTCTTGCTGTTGCAAGATGTTGAGAAGAGATCACTGGGGAATGAAAGAGGTGTATTTATCAGGTGTATTTCTGCTATGGGACTCCCAGTCATGATATGTGTTCCAAAAGACAGATGAACTGTGTCTCTGCAAGTCAGTGTCACTCTGTGATGATCGTTACAATACTAGTCTCAGGCTGGCTAGAGGGTGCCTTCTGTGGCTATTGGCTTACAAATTTTGTTCTGCCTCCATTCACCACTGCTAAGACTGGATCTTGAAACCAGTGTTGTGAGATGCCACAGAGTAGATGTTCTAGTGTTAATGTGTCCACATGCATCCCCTGTAATACAGACACTATCTACCCCAAATATTTATCATGGAATCTTTTGCGGGTGGCAGATTTATTCCAGATAGCTGCAGCAGAGACCTCCTTCCACTGGTCTTCAATACAGACTTCTAGCAGGGAAATGGAAACTGATGCCAATGGCTGTATTAAATGGCTGCTGCAGCCTTTGGCTGACCTCAGCAACAGACCTTTCTTGCCAGACAAGAGCAATAAAGGGACCAGGCATAACCCAAAGATTTTTTCCTCCATACCTGCTTCACAGTTGCCAAATCATGGGGAAGGTTTGAATAGAAGTGAACATAATAGTAACGATATGGAGGGACACTTGGGGCACATAGCTTACTCTTTTTGCAGAGCCAAGAATCCAGCCTAAAAGAAAATCACCTGCATACCTTGCTATCTGCCTGCCTCCACTTTTGCCAGATTTTCTGGAGGGCATACTGCTACAAAACATCTGACAGAAGAATCAGAATTAGCTTCTGGCTAGAACGCAGGCAAGTAAGCCCCAAACAGATTTGGTAGCCAAAACCACACAAAACCCATTTTTATTTGGTTTTGGCTATTTATTACTTTCAGGACTCAAACAGGAAGTTGTGGAAATACACCTCTAGAAAACTCCCTTCAGTGAAGATGTTTTCTTATTTTAAAATATGGTAGGAAACCTTTTGCAAGTACATCTGAAATAGTCATATCTGTCCAAATGTTGTGCTTCTAAGTTTTAACAGCAGAACTTGAACTTCAAACGTTCCAAGCAATTGTCATTTTCTTGTTTTCTCTCAAGGCACATATTGTATATGTTGCCTTTCTTAAACAGATGGGGAGAACACCAAAATATTTTTAGCACAATTTTTTTCTTGAAGGCATTTTTTTTTCTTTTTGTCACTTAAATTTTATTTCTTGACCTCTTAGCATTGCCAGATTTTTAGTAAGAGCTGGACATTTTACCTTGAATATTGATGACTTCCCTGTAAATATAGATAACACTTAAATGAAAAAGTGACTGTTTTTTACTGCACAGTTTCAAATTTAATTAATTTAATGGATTTTCGATTATATTAGGGAAAGTCCTCACTTTCCTTACATATCAGTTCAAAAGGGAGAAGAAAAAAAATAAGAGAGAATTGTTTCAAGGGTAGTGAAATCCGATTACACGTTCACAGTGCTGTCAGTAAGCAGAACTTCATAAAGAGAACCAATGTACAAAGGTAATCTGCCTAATAATTCTATATAAAAATTATTAATTTATAAATAAATCAATTAAAAGAATGCATTTACTCTTAAGTGGGCAGTAAAATAGATCTTAAGCTTTCTCTGTGAATTATCTATCAGCTGTATGCAATATATTAAGATAATTATATACTTCCTGATACTGTTTTTTAAAAGTACCACATTAATGTTAAAGTGTCTATGCTATTCAACCCCACAGGTGCAGACACCTGTAACTTCAATAAACATTTCCCCTGAATATTACAATGATCAGCCAATTCTCATGTGGTCTGTATGCCAAATCCTGGTCTGCAGCTTCATTCACCTCCTATTGAATTCAACAGAAGGACTCCCTTGGAACACTTAGCCTGCACTTTCTAGCAGTGTGCTAGAGTCTACATCATTGTAACATCCAGAGATCTTTGATGTTTACAGCCTCACCACATTCACATCTCACAGAGGTAGTTGCAAGCAATGCAGTTTATCTGTATCCTCATCACCACTGCTTGCCAAACATTTTGTTGAATGTTTTGGTGCTTTTTCCACCTGTTCAGACAAAATGGCATATGCACACTATGCTTTAAAAGAAAACAAAAAAATGACACTTGCTAAAAAATGTTTAAAGTTCAAATTCTGCTCTTGAACAAAATTATGTCATCTCTCCATTCTTGGATATTGATGACAGTGATAATTACATCAATTATTTCAATAATGTAGTCAGTACTTAACACATTTGTCAGGCATTCCTTTATTCCAAATACCTTAAAACCTTTGTTGAAAAAAAAAAGGTTGAAAAATCAGCAAAGAATATCATAAGTTCTATTCTGTTTTACTGCTGTGCATATTGCTCCTTGAGTGAGTTCCTGGCTGCCTTTTTTTTTTTCTTTTTTTTTTTTTTTGTGAAATTTTTGTGAATTTTTCAGGGCTGAAACTGACTTCATCTGTATCTCAAACATTGCTAGGCAGTTACAGATTTTTTTTTTTTTTTGATTCAGATTAGTATTTTATTTTACTGCAGAAGAACTTGATTGTTTACCTTTAAATCTGAATAACAAATGCATTTATTCTTATTGGCTATGAATAGAATAAATTGTACTCTTTTGGATGTATTTGCATTAATAGTGTACATATACGTGGCAAGGTACTAGTTACAGAGTTATTCTCAATACCAGAAGTTAAGAACCCTTTTGAGCTGTCTAATGCAGACTGAATTACTAGTGGGAGTGCAAAATCATTGATAATGTTGTTTCTTTAGACTTACTTAGTAATCAGTGCTATGGCTGATGCTAACCAAAGGATACATGAAACCCCTTATATGTAATGATACAATCTCCCTAAGGTCACAGGTTTGAAATAAGATTCATGCAGACATAATAATTCACTCTTTCTTGTCCAGCTATGAGATAAGGCTTAACTTGTAATCATTACTTGAGACACATTGCAGAGTATTAAATGTTGTGAGCTATAGAAGGGATGATAAACATATGAAAAAATGCAAGAGTAATTTACCACCAAGAAAAAAATATATATATATTTTTAGCTTATATAGTTGAATTCTAAGTACAAGACTAAATAATGTCCTAGAAAATATTTTGTAATATTTAGGTCATAAATTAAAGGAGACTGAGAAAAGCTTGACTTTAAAGTACTTGACTAAGCATTTGACAAAAAGCTTGACTAAACATTTGAAGAAGATAGAGACCATTTTTTTGGTGTACAAATATATTAGTGTTCATTTTAGATGCATACTCTTCATAGAGTACTACTTGTACCTTATCTTTTCACGGAGTAGATCATGGAATAAAGAAAATGTGCTTCAGTCATTTTTCTCTCATTTTTCATTCTGAACTCCTTTTTCCAGCTGCTTGTAAAACCTGTGGGGGTGATTGCACTGTCACTGATGTGGGAGTAGATAAGGAGTAACCTGAATTTAATTACTGTATGGCTCCTCTCACCCTTGTAGATTTTTCTTCATAGTTTCAGTGGATTTTTCCCTAGTTTACACTAGTGTAAATGTAAATGAGATCAAAATCAGGCTCCAAAGACTCATACAACAGTAAACTAATATGTTAGGTAATAATAAGTTACATTCACATCTTTATTTTATTTACATTTTTAAGGAAAAATCAGAACAATATACATTGTTTCTGTAGCTGTATTTTAAATATGTCATGATAAATGGATAAATATAGGCTAGTTCTTGCATGTACTAGAGTCAACAGTAATAAGATCTTGCTTTTACTGAGGAGTACATAGCCTTTAAAAGTCTGAGCTAAGCATAGTAAGTGCCATTTTCTGTCAGCATGTCATAGCACTGCTATAGCTTTTTTTTTTTTGCCATTTGCCATTTTAGTCTTTTTTAGTTCCATTTTAAAATTAATGTAAAAATAAATGTGGTAAAACAAGCAAAGGAGACATATTGAGAGGAGGGTGGGATGAGAGTAGGAATGAAAACTGGAGCAGTAGCTCTGACCATCCTCTCTTTTTGCTCTGCCATTTGGAGTTTACTATGAATGCAGCAAAGTGATAGCTATTTTATACTGTTCTGAATAAAAAGCCATGCTGTAAACGTGTGATCCATCCTGTGATGGGCAAAAGGGGATATTTTTCCATGACTATATTTAATTGTTGTGTGCATCTGTGAGCTCACTTAAACCCCATCTGTACTCTACTTCACAAACACACAACCCAGCCTTTCCTGACCAAAATTAGGTAGATGTTGGACAACCCAACTTATATGTGAATTTCAGAAAAGTGCTGAGGAACCTCTAAATATCCACATTAGTAAAATGTTCTGCTTATCACCCAAAGCTCCTTGTTGCAGCTAATGTTAACTGTTTCTCAGAAATTACGTTTCCTGACATTTTTCTATGCAGTTTCATCAAGGAGGGAACCTTGACTGCTTTTGGTCCTTTCTGTTGTCAGTGTTGCCTTCTGAGTAGCTGATATTTTGTCAGTGATAGAGAATCTGCACTATTTATGGGTTTTGCACTATAAAACTACTGCAGCCCAGTCACATGGCTTCCTTTTCTAAGCCATCTGTCACAGAGGTCTGGAATTTTATGTGAATGTTGGTTGTGCAGACTTAACCCAAGTTTTTTTATTATGAAAAATGTCAGCAACTACAATATTTAGCATTTTACTTTACATTGGTCATTAAACTTGATTACTGTAGCTCTGTTTCATCGCTATAGTTACATATCAACTAGGAAGCCAAAAAACACTGGGATGATCATGGCAGAGCTCTATTGTCAGATCCTGGAGTGTGCACTTGGCACTGATATAGTTAATATCTTGGATTTTTGTAACTAAGGTTTATTAATGCTGGTATAAAAATGTATTTGATATTATACAGATGGCATAAGATGTTGTGGTTACTAAGTTATTATCCAGGATAAGCTGCACTGTCAAATTCAGGGCTTAAAACTATCACAGGAGATTAAACTATTTACTAAAAAGGGGCAGAAAGATATAACCAAAGCGTCTTAGTATGAACATATTAGAAGTGTATTTGCTTCCCATAAATATAATAAAACATCTCTCTCTTTAAGCTGTATGATTGAAAATGTGAACTTTGTCATACAGGAGAAGCAAATATAAGGTGTCCGAGTTTCTGAACTGGGGAAAAGCAGATGGCTTGGTAGTACTTCAGTCTAGGTGAGAATCTGTCATAGGCCCATGTACACAAAATAGAATCAGGGTCCCTGAGTAAAGAGAGATCACTAGGACCTCAATCTTCATCTACCAAAATTTTTTCATCTGACTAGAAGTATTTCATCAGATGCATTTCACCTTTAAATGAATCAGCTCTGACAGTGGTGAAGGACATGTCTGCATGAAGGAAGCTTGTGCTTTCAGTCCAGCTGGGTTGCCCTATCTTTAACCATTACATGATAGACTAATCATTTAATCTGCAGCAATAGTTACTAGGAAGAAAGAGAATAGGATTCTCTGTATTGGAGTCTCACCCCTTCCTAAGAAAGAGGTCTAAAAAAATGGTAAAACTCACCTCTGGACATATCTTTTCCTTTTAAAACAGAGGGTGTAAGTGATTCATTTATGATACAGGCTTATTTTTATATTATTCAAGTTAGTAAGGCTCTGTGTGGGCTTATATGACTGTCTCCTAAGTTTTGCATCTAGCCCTAATTTCCCAAGCATCTTCTAAGCTTTGCGGTGATGCAAAAAGTACTGAAGATAATAACAGGAAGACACGGCAACATTAAAGATAGCATTCAACATGGATATTGCTTTCTATGACCTTGTCATTTAACTCTATAGTTCTGTATATTTTCTGGCTTATTTAGGTTAAAACATACAATTAGACAATGAATGTTCCTTCAGAAGCCATATCTTTCACTTCTTCCCCTATTTGACTTTAATAACTGTTTTCACTAGTGAGGACCAATCTTACATGTATACTCATCCCTACCTAAACTTCGATATTCAGTGTTGCTCCCTGCTTAAGATATACATGTTAATTCCAGACAGTGTCTTGAAATAGCAAGAGCAAAGGATCAAAAAGAAAAGAAATAACAACAACAACAACAACAACAACAACAATAATAATAATAATAATTAATAATAAGATCTAAACAAAGGTCATATTGGCAATTGTCTCTAGAATGGAACTGCAATATCCACAGAGAAGTTCACAGTGGTAAAATCCCCAACAGGTCATTAGTTATCTGTCCATGGAGAGAGAGCAAAGGAACAATATCTCATCAATGAGCATTAGGAAGAAGATTTGCATGCAAGGATGATATGGGCATGCAAAAGCCTACTTGGACCTGTGTCCAAAAGCAGAAAGAAATACTGGTCCCTCAATACAGAAGAAACTCTGTGTGAGTCCTCACAACACACTAGAGAGCATAACATGAAATTTTTTGCTACTTCCATTAGTAAGTTGCACTTTCAGGAGACTTTTTTCATTCCAAGAAGAGGAGATTTTACTCTGCTAAAAACTTACTCTAAAACTTACTCTAAAGCAGAACTCTAAAGATTTCCTTCCCTGGTCCTCTTCATAAAGTTAAGCAGCCCTTGTCCCTTCCTGTGAACAAGAACTGAGATGTTCTTCCAGCCCAGAAACAGAATTTGGGTCTCTTTCCAAAGTGAAAAATCCCCTGCAATCAGGGGCTGCTGATTGCTTTGCTTCCCAGAGTAGCAAATGTTGTGTTAACTCATACTGGATATCTCCTTCAGGGACATCCTCCATGCTGTGTTTCCTAGTCTAGTGCTCTGAGTGCAGAACTGTGCCTTAGTGGCCTAGTCCGGTCCATGTCTTGTGGCAAATTTTTAAAAGGTCATTTCCAAGCCAAATCATGATTAAGGCAATGTGTTATTATCAGTGATGCATGAAACTCTAGTTAAAAAATCTCATACTGTGTTTCTTTTAGGCATATTTCTTTCCCCCTCCATCTCTCCCCCACGATGCAGATGTTGTAATATTTCTAGGATGTGGGGGGAAGGGAGCATATGTAATAGTAATGCTGTTGGTGACCTAAACAATGCATTAATGCTTTTAACAGTGAATTGGGGTCATAGTTCTCTGTAAGAGTAAAAAGATCAAGAAGATTTAGAGCTAAACTTTTTTTAAATAAAA
The DNA here is from genome assembly GCF_964035555.1 of Netta rufina. Classification (NCBI taxonomy): domain Eukaryota; kingdom Metazoa; phylum Chordata; class Aves; order Anseriformes; family Anatidae; genus Netta; species Netta rufina. The sequence continues at coordinate 111,139,051 of NC_140124.1, forward strand.
CTAGATTTAGGGTGTATAGGTTATGGTTTAGAGGCATCTTATTTAAATTCTGCTTACTATTTTTAAGCTGAGATGCAGGGACACCATTACTGAAGCTGCATTTAAGTCTGCCTAAGAGTTGGACATTAACTGATATAAATCGAAAAGCTGGTTTTAGATTCAGATAAATTTAAATAAAAGCATGCATTTATATTTATCCTTTAAAAGCACCACATGGTTATGTTGCAGCCTCACCATTCTGTACCTAAACATGTCTCTGTTTCCTGTTGTATGTCAGGGAGCTGAGATAGAAGTGGATGAAAATGGCACTCTGGATTTGAGCATGAAAAAGAACCGAAGCCAAGACAAAGTTATGCCTCTCACTTCTTCCAGTACAGTACTTCCCACTCCTTCCTCTTCTCCTTTCAAAACAAGCAGTATCCTGGTAAATGCAGCCTTCTACCAGGCTCTTTGTGAGCAGGAAGGCTGGGATACCCCAATCAACTACAGCAAGACACATGGCAGGAAAGAAGAAGAAAAAGAGGTATTTTTTTTCTCAGTTTCTGAATGACTTTTTTCCCGTGGATAAGTGTCAGATAATGGTCTTTGGGATGACCAATTTGCTGAAGTTTAAAGGGAATTTATTTCTACAGTAGAAGTTTGTGAACATTGAGTTAGCTTTAATGTTTTGTTGGATATGGCAAAAAATAAAAATCACTACTCATTTTGAAAGATCTTGCTTTCAGAGCCTACTTCCAGAGATGGAAAACAACAACCGTGAATTGTTATAAGGGTTGTGAATGCCTGTAAGCATCTAAGAAAAGGAAATGAAAAGCATGCACACTTAAATACTGCTTCTTAATTTTTTTTCCTAGTGGCTCAGTCCTATAGCACATATACACAAACGACCTAGCACTCAAAACAAAAAGTGCCAAGGTAGTCTCTTCATGTTGAAACTTTTTTTTTTTTTTTCATACCAGCTCTATATCATACTAGATAACTCAATATCCGAGTATTTAAACACATGCTTAGACCCTTGCCTACAGTATTCTTTCAGTGAAGAACTTTTTGTTTTACCTTTAATGTATTTCAGTAAATCTCTACCAGTGAGTCTTAGACCTCACATGTGAGTCTAATTGTTGAGAAGTCAGATGGAGAGCATTCAGAAATAAAGGTATTGTTAGTAACTCCTGAAGGTTTTGGCTACAAGTAGCACAGAAGGATATATAAATACTTTCCACCAACTGTGGTGATTTTTATCCCATACGGAAAGAGCATGGGAAAAATATATAAGTACATACAGATGTCTTCTCTTTTCAGCCTATCCAAGGAAATATAAAAGCTCAAACTTGAAAACACAGCAAAGATGAGCAACTAAAATTTCAGTAAATGGTTTTATTTAGTAACTTTGCATCTTTCATGGCTAATCTTCTAGATTGCCATTTCCAACTTGATTATGGTCTTCATTTTAGTTTTGTTATAATTTGTTTATAATTTGCTCTGTCATGTCTATCCTATCTTGGTAACATGGTAGCATAATTTCCTATTGTCTTCCTTTTTTTTTTCTTTTTTTCTTTTTTTTTTTTTTTTTTTCTGGGACTATCTGTCTGAACACAGGTTATTTATTTATTTTTAATTAGGAAGGGACCATCAGAGGATTTTCAGTCAAATTAGGTAAAATCTTGGCAATTAACATAAACAAGCCCGACTAATAGTTTTCCAAAGTAAAATAAAAGATGTCCTACTTTGGAATTTTTATTCATCTGCAAATACGTTTCCTTCTCATTTAGTTTTATATATTAAATAATGGTATTTGAACATTTTAATAATTATGAAATTATCTTTTCTTCAGATATCAAAACTAGTACTTTAAAAAGACATAGACGGGGTAAAGCTGTTTAAGGTTGAAGGTGGGGATTCAGGCTCCCAGTTTCAAAAATACCTGGAAATAAAAGATAATTTAGTTGCAAAAAGAACAAAAATCTGTCAGCACTAGGAAGAGACCTGCCAAAATGAGACATTTGCACCACAGTGGACCATTTCTTGGAGGCAGGGTTTTCTTGAAGAGTATGTTTCTGTAACCTCTGCAGAGCTGATGATGCTCTCTGCCTCAGCCATGAGGCTCTGGGAGCATGGTCTTTCTATTAGGGCTTTGGAGTACATTTTATACGAAGTGGTAGACTGAAGGTCCCCTTCATGCCACATAATGGACAAGCATGTCCAGCTTTGAGAAAATTGCCTTGCTGCAGGGGATCAATTGGTGTCACAGACTCGGCAGGGTGCTTGTCATTCCGTTCTTCCTCCCTGCTGCCACCACAGTTCAGAGAAAGAGCTACAGCAGGAGCATCTCCTTGCTCCCTGCTGGACTTTCAGAAAGCTGAGATAGGTGGCTGCCTGCTTCCTTGGCACTGGCACAGGGAACTGAAGGCATCAGCACGCTATCCAAAGGACATAAAGATGGCTCTCTTGCCCCTTGTACTCTGTGCTTTGACACTGTATGGTTTGTTCCTAATGGAGGTTCTGGACCCAGACCTCTTCTGTGAGCTTTTGCCATCCCAGGGAATGTCAATATGTCCGATGATCTCAAGGCCAGAGGCTCTGTTTTGCAAATCGAAGACTGGCAGTTATCCTCATGCAAAGAAAATGACTGATTATATCTATTTCTAATTCATTGTTATCTGGTTCATATGCACAACAGTTGCTTAATTTTGGTGGTAATTTCCAGAAAATATTGTCTCTCTCTCTCTCAGTGAAATAGCCTGTCCAGATGCCCCCTTAAAAAAAAAAATATCTGAATTTGGAAAAAGCTCAAAATCTCTCCAAAAGGAAAGCGCTGAGAAATAACTAGAGCTGTCAGTTAGTTCAACTGTCAGTTCTCCAAAGATTTCAGGGCTTAAAAATGTTAAAAGTGCCAGATGCTATTATCTGTTATTCATGTTACCATTATGTTCTGGTCTTTGCTGAAATCAATATAAACTTCCATCTGTACATTAATGGGGTTTCATTGCTTGCTTGCTTTCTGTAGTGTGCATGCGTGAATACACACATGCTCTGCAGAAAATAGTAGTGTTTGAACTGATTGGGCTGGTTCTGATTTTCCTTTTAGTCTGGAATTCTTCAGAATTTTAATAGTATTTAATTATAAATCTGTTGAAATGGGAAAGGAAATATATATATATATATATATTTGGCCTTGATTAGCTGTCATGATCACCACTTAAATGACCAAAAAGTGGGAAGCACTAAAGGTGTTTTTCCAAGGGCTCTCCATCTAAAGCTAAATCTCTGGAGAAGCACACAACCCAAGGCTTGATGCTCTATGCTCAGTCCTAAGTGTGGAGGCCAAGAAATGCTTGGTCTTTAGGTCTGCTCATGTCAGGTAGATGTGTTCCTTTTTGGGCCACATGTATTGACTCGAGGGCCAAGAAAGGTGGGGTTTTAATATTCCTCTGCTTGCATTCCCATTGTGCTGTCTTCCTTTTGCAGCATCTACACATCTGATGATTTTATGCTTATTGAATAATAGGAGTCTTTCACAAGCTGCAAAGACAATGCTGAATAAATCATCTGTTTAAATATCCATATATCTGTATCTCATTCCTTAGAAATATAATAAGGGATATTGACCAGGAAGCAAACTCTATTATCACTTTGGTCCTTAGGAGATTTTTTCTTTTTCAAAGGAGAAGTTATTATGAAGTTTTTTGTAGGCCTTTGTGCATGTATGTGTATAGCTGTTGGTTTAAAAAACACGACAGCTAATCTCAGAAAGTTAATTCAGGAAATCCACAATTAAAATTAAAAAAAAAAAATCCTTCAAAGATATGAAATGAAAATATTGCAATTCAAAACTATTTAGTATCAGTTATGTTGGTGGTAGTGGAAATACTTATGTCAACCTTAATCTTGTCATCTTATTTTTGTTAAACATTCAGTGGAACATCATTAAATGAAGCTGTGTATATCGAATGCACTACTGTCATATTTTGTCAAGTCCTGATATGTATAATTCGTAGTCAGTCCTCTCTGTGCAGCAGGTATCAAACAGTGACATGATGAATAGCTAACACAGAGAAGTTTCTTTTTCATCAAATGATCAAGAGATATCTTCCATTTGAGATAAAGAACACAAACTATAACTGAAAATAGTAGGAAGCCCTACAGCATGATCAGTTGTAGGAACTGTTGTTGGTTGCAGGTGTATCCTGAGGTTCATCATGAAGTTCAGGAGCCCAGTAGAGTGTCCAAGTGGTCTTTCCACCACTGTCTATACCTGGCTCCTTTCAGATGGACACTTGACAAGAGATGGAGGAAGGTGATGTGTGCCCAGTCTTCATACTTTGCTAAGATTCATTTGAAGCATTCACTAAGTCTTTAGAAACACAGCATTAGCCTTTAGTTCAGTAATACAAATACAACCTATTGGAGTTGATAGGAAATGTGCACAACAAGCCAGCCTTCTTCAACCTCCATTACATTAAATGGAAATAATGTTACTCAGAGTTTTTGGAGTTATTTTGACATCTGGGCTCTTTCAGCTGGCAACAGAAGGTCACAATCTTTGGTTTCTCTTGGGAGCTTTTGATTTTATGGGGTGTTACAATGGTGATAATCCCTATAGAAGCTTTCATTTTCATATATGTAAGAAAGGCAGGTCTGAACATGTGGGAAGACAAAGTCAGTAACTAGAACCCCCTTTCTGCAGATTGCAGTGGCAAAAAACACCCCCACATGCCACAAGAACCAGGATTTAATTTGATGTTCCAAAATGGCCTTTCAGGTTTCTTGAATCCTGAATAAAACTGTCTTTCCTTTTTCCAGTCTTTAGCATTTTAGTTTACCATGTTTGGAGGATGTTCAAAAATTTAGTATTTCTGTTTGAACATTTTAGAAATACTGATATATATATTTTTTATTTTATCTATTACTCCTCTTGTGAAATTTTCCTGTAGAAATAAAATTCTAAGAAAATGAAATATATCAGTTTACTTTTATATTTTAAAGATTTATTTGATAATTACTATGGAGGAGTTTTTAGAAAAGAAGATATGCATTTTTGCTTTCTATATTTGTAGCAGATGAGATTAATCCCAAACTAACCCCACAAATGTGGCTCCAATAATCAGTAGTAATTGATAGATCAATAATATGGCACGGTTTCTATATGTATGTATAGTGTGAGATACAGTAGGCAGTAGGTAGCCAGTATCAGAAAGCAGAAGGAAGTCATATTGAGGATCTAGTCTCCAAACAGGCAAAGATGAGCTGCCAGAATTGAGGACCATATGGAAGCTTTATCAGAAGAAACACCCCCGCAGAGCTTACAAGTCCCGTTAGGCATAATCTCCATTTTCAGTCCAGATTCTCCTCAGCTCTCCGCTCTGTGCTTAACAGCTCTGCAGACATCCCTGCCCCTCTGTCCTGGCACATTAATCAGCTGCACAAGCCCAGAGAATCTACAGCACCAATACTGAGAGTTTAGCAGAAACTGGAAGCTTCTCCCCTTGACCGCAGGCAGCAGTTCGGCTCCTACATGCAGTAAACTTTGGGTGCTACCTGCCTGAGTATCAGAGTTTAAATCAGAACATGAATTCCCAGCAGGGGTTTATACAGATTTGATAAATGATGGTAAGGGTTTTGGAGATTTCTTGAATAACATAATATCCACAGAGCATACCTCAAGAAAGGAAATATTTAGCCTTCATAAAAATAGTAATAATTGAAGACATTAATCCTCAAAACAATATGAATTACGCTATATGAAATTGTCAAAGACATTTTTATTTCAGAAAATGAAAACGTAGTATTCTTCAGGGCACTGGATTTCCAAAATGCCTTCCCAGAGGACTTAATACCCATAATCCATACCATCTATCAAACAGCCTTGTAATGGTGATGATTTTAATCTATAAATAGTAGAAATCAGCAACTACTCTTACCAGCCTGCTGCTAAGAAAATGTCATTTTTTATTTTTTTTTTCCCCTCGGGATTTTTATTTTAACAAGAAATCTTCTCTTTGCATAAGACAAGTCATTGCATTCTACAAACCTAGAAAGTTTTGTATTTACATATTTTTATGTACAATAACTTTTTATTTATGATTATAATTTTGTAACACAATATGGCGCAATGGTACTCACTTTGTGTGAGTACCAAAACTCAGTGAGGTACTTGCACAGAAAAATCAAGGATATACTTGCTGAAATCCTGTTTGTCTCTATTTATTCCAAAGCCATTTTAATTTTACCTGTGTATTTTTCTTTGATCTTTATCAGTGTTATATAAATCTAAACCTGATTTTCCTTATGTACAGCTTAAAACAGCATCTACTTTCAGAAATAATTTCACAAGTATACAGTTCAACATTAAAAAAGTCCTATGATTCCTTGAAATTATTAATGTATTAAACTTTCTTAATCTCTCCTCATTGCTTCTTGTGGCACTTTTTAAAATGTTTTCCAAGACATTCAAGTTACTTGTTGAAAATGTGGAAGGTCTTGTCAAGAGAAACCTTTTGTCACATTCTCATCTAATATTTCAGAAAGATCCAGTGAGTTCTCCAGAAAATATAGAAGAAAAAAAATATCCAGGAGATGTCTCCATACCAAGTCCTAAACCCAAGCTCCATTCAAGAGATCTCAAAAAGGAACTCATCACGTGAGTCACAAAAAATGCCATGTTTTCCTCTGCCCTTCTAAATACTGACTATGCTGTTGTTCTAAGTGTGGGTTTGGAGTGCATTTGAGGGAGCTGAGCAGGGAGACTTCCATGACTGATCACTGCAGGTAGCTTCCTGTTGTAGCTATGCAACTCAGTAGATGTGAGTTTTGGCAACAGCTTCTTCTACACAGTTTTTTTAGCATGTTACAGGTAGTTTGTGCTAATATTTATGTAACTAAATAAACTTTATTTGGAAAGCCTTCAGTAGTTCTACTACTGAGGGTTTGGGCAGAAGTGCTGGGGACTTCTCAGATATTAAAAATGTGAAGAAGTTCACAAGACAAAATGCAAGATAAAAAGGAGCTGCCCCAATGGTTTTCCAACCTGTAGGTAATCTGTGTTTAATTCCTTCATCTGCTTCCTTCAAAGCCGAGTTAGTCATTCTGTCCTGCTGAAAATCCAGTGGACATACAAATTCACACTCCGGAAGAAAAGGTTAATGATGTCTTTTCCCAAGTACAGAGACTCACTTTCTTAGTCTTAAGTTCCAAAATTTTGCTATCAAAAACAGCAAAGAAACCAGGACAATTCTGTTCAGTCATTTTGCACACAGCCACTTGTTTCAGTTCAGATTATTTTCAGTAAAGTTGTCCCAGACAGCTCATAACACTAGTCACTTCTTAAAATCCCAGGCTCTTCACAAAAGCCTACTGGATTCACGTCAACACCACTTTGATAACAATAGAGGGGTGGGTTTGTTTGGTTGGTTTTATTTGTTTGTTCGTTTTGTCCCCCAAACAGAATACATCTCTCTATGCAACTGCATTCCATATTGCTTAGTAATGATAGTCTATAATGTATCACTACAGAATCACCCAAAAATAAACGAGTTGCATCCTGTCACCCTGTGTCCTGCTCCCCAGACTCAGTGGCACTGAATCAGTTAGATCTGCCTCTGTCTTTAGAAACTATATTTCGCTGGGACAAGCTTCTGTGAAGAATGATTCTTTCACCTCATGCCGTGCAGTCTGCATGTTGTCTACTCAACACATTGTATCTGCACTTGTAGTTCATGATCTAAATTGCTAGAGGTCATGTTTGTTTTGCCTCCTCTAAAACAGTTGCATACAAAAATCACTGAGTTTATTTGCTGAAGACTCTAATGGCTTTTCTTTTCTAATATTTATTCCTTTGTGATATTGACCTCTTTTGAGATGTCTGTAAAATACATTTCTAATTTCCTAAATAATAATCCCTCACAGTATTTACAAAAGCAGTGATAACCTTACAGTGTATTATTTTCACATGGTGAGTAGAAAGAGGTACCTTAAATATACCTGTCCAGAAAATTAAATAACAAAGTTTTAATGCATCAGCAGGATCTATAGACAATATAGGGATCCCACTGCATTTCTTTGATCTCACTGAACTTAGAACTCATACAGAACAATCCAGTACAGGTGGCTCCATCATGAGGAAGCTTTTAAAATGGCAAAAGTACTTGTGGAGAAAAAATTTCTGACACCATTATATGAATACCATATAATGCATATAAAGCACATATGCATGTGCTTTCTTTTTTTTTTTTTTTTTTTCCATATTAATTCTCTTGACCAACACCACACTGCTCAGTTTGGAATGGGCTGTGAAAATGACACTCATGTCCTCCTAAGGCTTTTTTACAGAATTGGAAAAGTTCATAGCATTCTGCCAGTTCAGAATAAATAGCCAGATGAGGATCTCCTGTATGCCTTACTCATGTAGCACTAGCTAAAAGCTTCTGTACAGCTTTTGGCTTGACCTTTTTAAACATGGGCCCAGTGAAAGAAGATACAACCCTTTATAAGGTGACTCTGCAGAACTAATGTTTAAAATACTTAAACATAGCTTATATAAAATAGCTTAAAATACTATAGAAAGATACATTTAACTCACCTATTCTTCCCCCTCTTCCCATAAATTGCATTTCTTGCCATCTTCGCCCTCTTGCAGAGGATTGTATCCCAATGTGATAAATGAGCTCAGTGCTATGACCAAAGACGGGTTGAGGAAAAACAGCAGTTGTAACATTTCTCCAGGTCAAACATTTTCTCCAGGAAAATGTGCTTCAACTGACATGCTTTTAGTTTAACACACAACCATAATACCTATTTCTCACTTACTTCAGCAAATAAAGAATATATGTGTTTCTAAACAAGGTGCTTTATTTTAGTCAGAGGCTGAGGGAATGATTTGGGGTATTATTATTCTCTAGTCTTTGTTACATACAAGGTCAGATCAAAACTTCAGCTCTAGGATTTATGAATTGCTGTCAAAAATTGGTAGCAATAGTGAACTTGTCCTTTCAAGAATACAAGTCATAACTGAAAAATCTATGCAAACCATGGTGGTTTCACATTACATAGATCAAAAAAATAAGGTTTTGGGTAATTTGCATTTGTGGAAATAGGATTTTTTTTGTCCGTATATGTTTCAAGTAGTAACTGAAAACTAGAATTGTTATGTAAGTTTTTTTAGTTTTTTTGTAGTGTCTTAATAGTTATGAGATGGGTAATGATGAATATGATTTCCGTAAGCACCATTATGTAAGTCATTGCAGGGTAAGCTACATGTATGTGATATAGTATACATACTCATTTCATCTTTGCATACTCATGCAATTTCTCATTACATCTTTGCATAGCTGTCCAACTCCAGGATGTGATGGTAGTGGTCATGTAACAGGAAACTATGCCTCACACCGCAGGTAAGAAACAACAGGAAACCCAAAGCAGGAAATTAAGTTACTGTTATCTGTTGTCATTTAACATTTTATAGTAACCATGGATGAGTATTCAAAAGTAATTTGCAGAAAATTGCCCATACAGTAATGTTTCTGGTTTTGTTTGTTTGTTTGTTTGTTTGTTTTCCTGTTTTTGTTATATTTTGTGAAGGTCTGAACTCAATAGACTAGATATAGAATAGAATAGACTGACTTAGGCAGGATGTGCTTATTACTCAAACTGTATGTCTTAGCAGAGACCTGTAGATAAGTCATTTAGTAAAGTTTTCATTCCCTTAAGTGTACAGGCACACTCTGTACAGATGCTGGTACATGGGATTTTAAGTGATGTTCCTGTAGATATCTCTGCAGGTGATTTTGAAATTCATAGATCTGCTAATACATTCTGTAGATGCTATTTATTTCCTTCAGAATAGCCTACTGTTAACCTGGGGGTTGAAACAATATTTTTCTTTTGGGAGCAAGGTAGAAGCCTTTTCCCAGACACATGGGCCAGATGTTCCACCTGCCCTTTATGTAGGCAACATAAAGGAAGCATTCTGTGTAATACTGGCTTGCCATGCAGGTTTAAGGAGATTTTGAAACCTCTGGCCCTGACCATATATTTTCTCAGTAACTTAAGACATACAGTTTTTATGGGCTGCTCTTCCTTTGTCAACAGCAAATATCAGTAAATATTTGAAGATTTTTTTTTTTTTCACATTTGAAGTCATAGATTGTCTGGAGGTTGTTGTTTTAAGAAAAAAAATATTCTGTTTTAGTGAAACATTCCACATTGTTTTTTTCAGTGTTTCTGGGTGCCCGTTAGCTGACAAGACATTAAAATCCCTTATGGCTGCTAACTCACAGGAGCTTAAGTAAGTATGGATAATAATAAAAAAGTTATTCTTGTTTATCTTTGACCAACATGTTCCCGGTTGCATATCTGAATTGCTCTGAGCAATTAAATATGAAATATTTCAGTGAAATTCATCAGTTGAAGCAGACTTTATTTCTCCATTTGCCTTTCTTCTTTTTTGTACCCCTTCATTTTCATTTTCATGAATTAGCTAGGACCCAAGGGAAAAAAAATATAAACACTGAGAGGCCTCTCGCAGTTTATTTCTGACTCAGATATAAAGAGGAAATATCTAACACGTGCTACTGATCTGGCAAATAACCCAGTCTGATCAGAGAAGTTAGACGAAATCCAAAAACCATACCAGAATTCTTGTATATCATTTTTTGTCATTCACTACCATGCACTATGAGTTTAATGTCACTGAAGCAGACATCAAGTCATATGATTTTGTGCTGGCATAATTCTCACCATGAAATGTCACTTACAAAAGGACTGTGCAGGCTCTGCTATATAGACAGATGTATAGGGACATATGAATATTTCAAAAATCTGTAGTCAAGAGAGGCACTGGCAACCAGTCATCTAGTTATTGAATCGGCTTTGTCAATAAGGACGTGGGAAAGAGGAAAGGATAATTAGAGTTCTTTCATAGCTTTCCCTCTGCAACTTGTAAATTGGATCCTGTAATAGATGGCTTGGAAAACTCATGAATGCATGTAAAAGGGAGAGAATCCTGTGACTGTCCTTTCTGTCCTTTAGGTTCATCCCTAGTGCAGATAGAAGAAAAACTCTGACCATGGCACTATTATGCTGGTATAATGATATTTATAGTAGGACAGACTACACATAGGATTGGCATGTGTGTTTAGTCACAAGATAGCTTCCAAGACTAAATATAAGTTGTCTCATACTCTAGTCCAACAGCATGAACAAAAAAGATGCCTAACTGATGGTAGCTGTGGTGATGAACCTGCTGGAGATGTGGCAAATTGGTAAAGTAAGGCCACTAACTTTTTATAGCCAAATAGTTAAACAAGTTCCCAAAGCCAGGGTAAACTGACAGATAGGTAAACTGACACACAGGCACAATACTTTTGAGCTTTTAGATCACTGAGTCTCAAAGGTATAAAGTCTAGTTTCAGTATGTTTTGAAAAGAGCAGCACATGAAGCAGGGAACTGACTTGTGAAAATGCTGACAAATTTGAAATCATTTGCTGAGTCATATATATTTGTCCCTGCTTTTGTTGGCTTTCTGCCATACATAGACACTCACACAAATATTTTGAATAGTTGCTCCTCATGCAGCCCCTCCCCCCATATTCATGTGTGAATAAGGAAATTTGCATACCAATATGGTTATTTTTCCACTAAAGCTTCTAGAGTTTTGGTCATGCCATAAGGAAAGAGGAGCAACAGCATATGACTTAAATGACAAACTGCACATTGTACGCCATGTATAATAAGTGAGTTGTGAAAGACAAAGTCAAAGTTCATGAACATTTCACAGACAGAAATATGTTGCATAACGCACTTAGCATTTAATTTCAATTAGCTAGAAAAAGAGCAAAATTCAAAATCTGTTCACAGACAATTTGCAAAAGGGAAAAGGGCTAAATAAAATTATTTTCCACAAATGTACCACCGTATTCTAGCTTCCTGCAAACATTATTCAGGTGAAATTTTAAACAAAACTCTGATTTTGAAAAGGGTAGTCTAAATGAAATCTAATGCCAAAAGCTGCAATGCATACCATACTGGTGTAGTATAGCAATATCAGTTGTTGGTTTTACTTCACAGGGATGTGAGCAAAGGGCATAAATGTTCATAGAATCAGGCCACCAAAGTACCCTCATGTAGTTAGTTGTGAATATGAAAAAGCTGTGTATTTTTTCCAAATGTTAGTCATGTTTACTTTGCCAGAATCAAGACAGGATTTTGGCTTTAACTGTGAATCTCTAAGCCAGCAAAGATACAAGGCTTCCATGTGATCTACAGTTTGAAAATAAGGAAGATCTGTTCAAAAAGTGAACTTTGGAGTTAGATTCAATAAATTTTATATCTGAGGATTCTCGCTGCAGAGTGCAATCTAAGCTGGTCAAATTAAAATATACAAATGTTGATAATGACTCATGGATTTTAAAGCTATAAGGGAGAGTTGTGACTATTAACTTGATTCACACTCTCATTTCACCAAAGAACTGCTTCAAAAACCTTAAAGAAGTTTAAAAGTGCACTTTAGAAAAATATCTTATTACATTTCAGAAACTTTAGGGAATAGATAGAGTGTCCTATCCTCAGATTATTTGTTCTACAGGTTAAATATCAATTATTAGGAGAGATTTTACCAGTTCTTCTAGATAGGTTTCATACAAGTTGATAGTTATATATATTCCATAAACAACCTCACATATTCTCTAGTCAATACCTTTCTTATCTGACCTCTGTGGGTTTTCCATAACTAAAGTGTCTATCTAACTATTTCTACAACCTTTACAGTGAGTAAAAGTGTCAGAAATGCGACTAGATCAGCAGCTCGGTATATCAATTTTATGTGAAGTTGTAGTTCATCTACCTAAAGATAGAGCAACCCTCTTCGAGTAGGGCACAAAATTATAGTACTCAGTGCATGGTTACAAAAATTTATGTGTGAAATCACTGTAAGATTTGTTCTTAGAAAACCGACTTGATGTATAAGAGAATCTGTAACCTACACTGACTTGAGAGCTGACATCTTTTAGCTTGAGCTCTTGAGGCCTCTGATCCTCCAAAATAAATCTGTTTTTCTTGGCTCTGTACAGGATTCCATAACAGAGGGTGACTCCCTGAGATAAGGCACCAGTCCAAACTCATCAGCCAGTTAAAAGCTGATGAAGATCCACAGTATTACTGACTGGAAGGCAATACACTGTTGGTGCATCTTGTATTGTGGACTTTCACAGTCCATACAAAATTATAACCAATATTTAGAAACCCTGACCCAGTGGTCAAGATCAGGAATCTTACTAATGAAGGTTCTTACAAATCTGTCAGTAATCTGCCTAAAACATCATCTTTTAATCAATATTGAAATTATCTCACTCTCAAATCTTTAAAAACTACTTTTAAATCTTTAAAGAATACTTTAAATACTAATCCGGTTGTTCAATCTAACCACTGTCAGGAGTGGCAAAGGCAGATGGGGAGATTCAAAATTAGCTCACTGTCTTGTTTAAGTCCATAACTCTCAGACTCATGATCTGAATGTGTCCCATAAAGAGCTCTGGATGAATTAAAATCCATGTCCAGTCTATGTGGACAGCTCTTCCATCTGTGATCATCTGATAAAACAAGTAGCCAAAATTAATACCCATAGTATTTGGCAGGTATTCTGGTTTTACTTATGAGCATTCATGCTCTCCGGACATCTGCCCTTGCTGCATGCTCCACATAACATTGTGCCCAGTTCTTGTCCCATGCTCATACAGGTCAACATTTAGTTCTACAGTCAAGCATATTTGGCACTCTGCAACCCACACCTCTACCTTCACTGTCAGTGTGAAGCATAGCATTCTGCCAAAGTATTTTGTTCAGAAAATGTCATCATGAAATGTTTTGACATTTAAATAAAAAAGATTCCCCTTTATTCAGTTGAAATTATTTGCTGAATTCCACTTGAATCAGTGAATAAATTTGGTCATGTCCAAAAGAAATCATAATTTTGACAAATTTATCATTTACAGAGAAACATTTTTACATATTCTGTTAAGAGATACACCTGCATACTCAGATGTGACATTACAATTATATTTGTAGGTGTTTTCCATGGCAGCCTACCAACAACCTGATTAAATCACTCATCTCCTCTTCTCAGGACAGATTCAGTAACAACTGAGACCCTTATGAGAGTATTGAACAGCGCAAGCTTCCTTAATGTTTGTTTGGCACTACTCTTCCTGTTATTCTGATACTCTGTAAAAATCATAGAATTCAAAAGGCTCTTAGGGATAGTTAACACAAGAACGTAGTGCTGTATAACACAGAAATGTAGAAATGGCTGGCACAATTTCTAAAGGTAAATATTTTGCTTATACTGCTTTGTGTGTTGAGGCATGATTCTCTTCTAAAACCACAAGCACACACAAACAAAAATTCAATACCCTCAAATGAAAACAAAACAAAACAAAAGAAAACACTCTCTGAAAAATTACTTTCAGAGATGGAAGGTCCTGTCCCAAAACCTGCAGAAGTCAATGAAAAGATCTACTGACTCCTGTGGGCTTTTGGAGCACATTTTTCATGCACTACTAGTGAGTGCAGAGCCTACACTCCCAGACCAACTGCAATGACATACTAACAGGCAGGAATGTTTCTTTAAATTGTATGGACATTTTATTATTAAACATTCATACTTGTAAAGGCTTCTGCACATTGCACACATTGCACACATACACAAAAAACCCTTAAAGATGGGACATAAACATAATCTGATTGCCAAACTGAATACCCAATTGAATCTAGTGTTAGATATAGTCCTGAGGTATGGTTACAGTGCTAGAATATAGAAACCACTACATTCATATTCTGGCTATTACACTAACTCTATTGATGTCCAAAAAAGTAAAACAACTTTTCTGCTTCCATTTTCCCTGCTGTAAATACTGGCAAAGGGCTTATTTATATCTGTATCTGTATGTAAACATCAGACGGATAACAAACATGTAACAGTAAATTTACAAATAGATCTGTATCAATCTGCTTTTTTTTTTTTTTTTTTTTGTAATGTTGACCCTGTACAAGGAATAATGTTCAGTGAAAACAGTGCTATGAAGTATTTAAATGTACATATTTTATGAAAAATGTCATTTTTCTTACTAAAATTCAGTTATAAAAGAAAAAAAATAAAGCAATTTTCTCATTTAGAAAAAAAATAAATAACTAAGAACTAGTTTTAATTATCCAACAAAAGCTGTGTTGTTCTTTCTTCCACCCAAGACAAAATGCACCAGGTACATGTTGTTTACTGTTATCTTTGAAGTCATGTTTTGTAAGCTCCCTGTCTTATTTTAAAGGTGCCCTACACCTGGTTGTGATGGCTCTGGCCATGTGACTGGGAACTATGCATCACACAGAAGGTAGGAATTGTCCCATGTTTTGGGACTGCAATGGTTGGTGTTCTTGCCAAGCAGCATCAAGAGAAGTGGCTTTTGTTCTGTGTGTTTCTTTCAGCTTATCTGGTTGTCCCCGTGCCAGGAAAGGTGGTATCAAAGTGACTCCTACCAAGGAAGAAAAAGAAGACCCTGAGCTAAAGTGAGTACAAAAACACAGGTCTACTAGCTGTGAAAGGAGAAAAAAAAAAAAAAAAAAAAAGAGTTCAGGAGTTGATACATTATAGGAAATAACCTACTTAATCTGAGCTATCTGAGAATATGCCCCAGAGCTGGAGCCAAACCAAATGTTTCTGCTTCTGGTGAAGCTGATGGAGTCCATCAACTTGGAGCTTAAGCAGTGAGGAAGGATTGCTGTATTTGTTTGCATTGTTTCTATTGTTTTAAACAGTAAAATTTTCACTAAAAGCAAAAACTGAAAACTCAGTAGAAATTCACTGCATGACTTACTTGAGTGTGGATTCCATTAAAAACAGTAAGTGATAACACTCAATATTGTACTTTATGCTTGCTGATAGGAGAGAAAGCATAACACTGACAAAGCAGCACAAAAATAAATAGCTCCAGTGAGGCCGCACCTCAAGTACTGTGTTCAGTCTGGGGCCTCTCACTACAAGAAGGACATCGAGGCCCTGGAATGTGTCCAGAGAAGGGCTATGAAGCTGGTGAAGGGCCTAGAACACAAGTCCTGTGAGAAGCAGCTGAGGGAACTGGGGTTGTTTAGCCTGGAGAAAAGGCAGGCTCAGGGAAGACCTTATTGCTCTCTACAACTGCATGAAAGGAAGGAGTGGGGAGCTGAGGGTCAGCCTCTTCTCACGGATAACTAGTGATAGGACTAGAGGGAATGGCCTCAAGTTGTGCCAGGGGAGGTTTAGGTTGGAAATTAGGAGACATTTCTTCTCAGAAAGAGTAGTCAGGCATTGGAACAGGTTGCCCAGGAAAGTGGTGGCATCACCATCCTTGGAGGTGTTTAAGGAAATGTTGGATCTGATGCTTAGGGACATTGTTTAGTGGGTGATATTGGTAGTAGGGTGATGGTTGGACCAGATGATCTTGGAGGTCTTTTCCAACTTTAATTATTCTATGATAGATAGATGGATGGATGGATAGATAGATAAGTAGAGAGATGAATAAAAATAACTTACTTTGCAAGTATGTGCATGAGACAGTACAAGTTTTCCAGATATAAAAACCTACCCTCTGCTTCATGCCAGAAACATAGATAGAGAAGAGAGAATGGTGACTTTTCATACACTTGTAGATTGTGATTTATTGCCTGTGATAGAATTTCAAAATTCTTTTCTGGCAAAACAATATCTAAATGAATTGTTTAGTTTCTTAGGCTGTCCAAGTGCACTTGAAATTGCCTAATCTTAAAATCAGCTGAATTCCCAAAATATCTTGACATGAATTGGATGCTCAGGTAGAGTGAGTCCCAGGAGACCGAGTCTTAAAAATTAGTGCAAAGTGGCATAGGCAGCTGGATGTGTTTTCTCAGACTTTCTTGAGACTGTCTTCACCTTCTATCTCTATTGAAAACATGGGTTCTTTTGCTGTGTTTCTTTAGATGTCCAGTGATAGGCTGTGATGGCCAAGGTCACATATCAGGTAAATACACTTCTCATCGCACTGCTTCTGGTTGTCCTTTGGCTGCCAAGAGACAGAAGGAGAGTCCTGTCAATGGGTCTTCACTATCCTGGAAACTGAACAAACAAGAGCTGCCACACTGTCCTTTGCCAGGCTGCAACGGGCTGGGTCATGTTAATAATGTTTTTGTCACCCACAGAAGGTATAACTTTGTGTTTTCTCTTTTCATTTTCCTTAACATTCCACTGTTGAAATGGCAACAAATGAGGTTACAGTCTGAATAAATTGTGCTGGTCGTTTAAGTAACGAGACAGCTTACATTGCAGCTGATATTGGTCAGAATAAGTTTGAGAGAGCTGGGATAAACTTTTAACTCTTATTTTATGTTCCCATTACAATGTGACTTTCCAAGTTCTTTTCTTCAGATTACCACAGTTTCTATATGATTTAAAATTTAACAGAGTTCTTCCTTAGGCAAATATGGAATTGTATCTATATATCTTTTATAGAAAATGCAAATATCATTGAAATGTCAACAGAAAAGATTTAGCAAGAGGAATAGCTGCATTCATTTAATCTTTCTACCAGTGGAAAAGCTGTTTTCATAAACTTTGTATTTAAATAGCTAGAACCGCACACACACAAAATGTGTAGAATTCTTATGGGTTACATCAGTTTGCAGTTACATCAATCTTAAAACAAAACTATTCTTACAAAGTAGAAAAAACATACCAGTAACAATAAACACCAGGATTTTATGTATCATTGTGAAAACATGAAATTATTTGAACATGTTGAATTGATGTTACTCAAAGTACATGGCTTCAGAATTATTACCTGGTAAATTTTGGTCTTTCGCATATAATGGCAATTAAATCTCTATTCTATGCCTCCTTTGCTTTTTTTTTTTTTTTTTTTTTTTTTTCTAACACTCTGAATCAACTTCTCCAAGAATGTCTAAGATGACTTGAACAAATTCAGTTAGAGTAAGTGCAGTGTGATTCAACAGAACTCCATGTTAAAAATTCACAGCCTTTGAACTCTGTTTTTTAAAGGCCCCCCATCAAGCTCTGTTACTCTTACTCTTTCCTTTCCTTTCAACCCTTTGTATTGATGAGCTGCTCCTGTTTCTCTCTCTCTCTTTTTTTTTCCCCCCCCCCTTCTCAGCCTCACATCTGGAAGTCCCAGCGTGGCTTTGCCATAGCCCACTTCCAGTTCAGGACTAGACTTGTTTTTTAGTTATTTGGCTGTAAAATCCACAGAAATACACAGTTACACAGAGCTCTTAGTTCAGCTGTTGAGACAATGATCCAGTTTGGGTGACCTGTTGGCAGGCCTCTCTGCTACAAGCTGCTGCATCCTTGCTGAATCTATCAGCAGCAGAGTCAGATTGCCTGCTCTGACCCTACCTCTCCTTATGAGGTGTTTGCTGCTGGAAAGCTCCCAGTCCTCAAATACAGCTACCCAGGAGGAAATGCGCACCATAAGTCTCTAGGTGAAATTTTAAACAGCCTGCATGTGAGCCTTAGCTTTTAATGCTATCGCCTTATCTATATGGAGCATGTAGTGGAATCAGCCCATCCAAAGAATGCTGAAGGATAAATTAAAGAGTTTTGAACTGCTCATATGTAAAATTATAGAGTCCTCTCTGTAATGGAGAAGAAACATGCAAAGCAGTGGATTTGTCCAGTTACTTTCTTTATGAGCTGTATCCTATGCTAAGGTGTTTTCATTATGACACCGCTTTAAGTTGGGGCTAATTAATTTATTCTAAGCAATATGAAAGCTTCAAGCCAATAACATAAAAAGTATGTCAGCTGATTGCAACTCACACATACGGATGATTTCTGTCCTACTTAAGGCTGGATTACACTCAAGATCACAGCATTAATATAGTTTCATGATATTATATCCTTTCATAGCACACTTGAGATCCAACAAGTCAAACATAGTTTTGAGACCTTTTTCCAGTTAGTTATCAGCTCTGGACAGAGAAACTAAACAGTATTCCAGAACTGGAGAACTAGCACATTTCCTTGTATGGCTTTTAACTAAGCTGGCAGGAAGCTAACTTAAACCTTCAGCAGTTTTTACTTATTTATTTTAAAAAGTCTGTTAAGAAATTTTGTTTCACACACACAAAAAAAAAAAATAAAAAATCCTGCTAGGATAGGACAAATTTTTTCTTCACTTCTTACTTGGTTACATCTGAATACAAATTCCAAATCCTTGAGCCAGTTCTTCAGCTTATAGGTGTTTCCTTATTATTTATAAAGATAGTATTACAACAGTGCAATTCATCTTACCCCTTTAGTGGGCTATAAAAATTGCCTCAGGTAATTACCATCTGATGAAATTGTAAGCATTGAAATAACAAAATGTAATTAAATGTGAACGGTGGTTAAAAAGCAAACTGATTATATAGTAGAACAATTCAAAAAAAGCTATTACAGTCTATAGGATATACCCAGAGTTAATATTGTATCAATCATTATTATGTATCAACAAAATGATGCAATAGTTGTGCACCACGGAAAGCATCTCATTAACTAATTGTTTTTAAGAATGGTAAACTTGCCATCTTAAACAACCATACTGCCCCTTTCCTCTGAGCAACAATAGTTTATTTGTTTATAAGTGGTGGAACTTCAAGAATTCTGTAAATGCTTCTCCATGCAACTTGATAATAGCTCCCAATGCTATTTTGATTATTCTGAAAGTGTTGTTTACTTATAAGTTGAGATTTCTGTGCCAATTTTCAAGCTGGAATATACAGTTAAATAGCTCTTTATGAGTTATGTCATTCCCTGAAGCTATGCTATAATGGCAATCGTGACGTGACCTTAGGTACAGAGGTCTGTCCAAGTGCATGATAATATTGCCTGAAAGGATTGTTGCTATTTTCAAGTCGGTGCTAATGTTTTTTTTTCCTATATGTTTCAGCCTGTCTGGTTGTCCTCTGAATGCACAAGCCATAAAAAAGGGCAAAATTTCAGAAGAATTAATGACTATCAAGCTTAAAGCAAGTGGTGGTAAGGAAATTTGTAAAAGATGATGACATTTATTTAGATAGAAGGGCCCTGACTCCCATTTATACTTATGCCCCTTTATGCCATTCTATCATTAATTCTCACTCCTTTCAGTTGTCTCTAGCAATAACTAAACTTGAATTAAAAAAATCTTTGCATGAGAGAAAAAATTATTTTCATTTACCTCATGATAACTCAACATTTGTCATATGCTCTCATTTTATCTCAGAACATTTTTTTTTTGTTTGTTTGTTTGG
The DNA here is from genome assembly GCF_964035555.1 of Netta rufina. Classification (NCBI taxonomy): domain Eukaryota; kingdom Metazoa; phylum Chordata; class Aves; order Anseriformes; family Anatidae; genus Netta; species Netta rufina. The sequence continues at coordinate 111,159,332 of NC_140124.1, forward strand.
AGACAATTTTAATTGTGTAATTAGTAATAAACAATAGATGCAGATCAGGCAAACTAGCTGACATTACTAATGACTAATGACTAAAATAGAAGAGAGGAAAACTGGATGTGGAAATTGACTTCTCCCAACTTGAATACAACATGGTTTAGTTTTAAGTGTACAGTGTTTTGACAACTAAAAGTAAAGGAACAACTACCAAATAGGTATAGGGGGAAATATATAGGAATCTGCTTTATTATACCATGTTCTTTAAATAGATAAGAGACAGGAATAAGAGAACTTTGTCTTTATGCCTCCAAATGCTGAACAAAACAGCTGTGTCACACTGGACAAGAGTTTGCTTCGACATGCCCCATCTCTGTCCACACTACCTCTTGGGCAGGGACTGCTACTGATAAATTTCCCAGTTTGACTTGCTAGCAGACTCGGTTCTGGGCTGTAGGTTTTAAAGCAGAAACAACAACTACTGTACTTTCTGACGGCAGAGTTTGTCTCATTGTGACAGTAAGCAGAAAGAAGGATATGCATTGCCAGCAGTCATAGTCGCACAGTATTGTGCAGGACAGGGCTTTCAGTAAAGAGCTGAAGATATTTTTTTTTTTACGCTACCTAAATTGTGAGGATGTAAAAGTCCTCCTATTTATTTTTTTTTTCCCTGTAATGCGTTTTAGCTTCTTGATAGTTTCCCTTTTGCCATCATTTAGATTTCGCTATTTATCACACCTATCTAAGACTGTGCTTCTGCCAAATAGAGATTTGCCCCCACAGAACTTCTTGCAAGATCAGAAGCAGACACAGATAAGCTTCCTGAAGTCAGCAGTTATACTATTGGAGATGTTATCCTGGGGTTGTCCCTGTAAAGGAGGCTTGCTGCTACATTTTGTTTAAAACTAAAACAAAATTGTAAATACTCCTTCATGTTTCATTATATATGTTCCTCTTCGCAGCATTTCCAGAAGTTTTTTCCTTGCTCCTTTCTCTTTCTTTGAGCTTGTGGTTGCATGTTGTGCTACAAAGAAGAAAAAAAAAAAAAAAAAGAAATGAGAAACACAAAATCTCAGAAAGCATTAATTATGCCTTACATGTTTCAGTTTATATAGATGCTTTAAAGTTAGGAGAAAAAAAAAATACAATAAAAGCAAAGTCACAGACAATTTAAGGATCAGTCATTTGATCAAAAGCCTGTTACCTTCCTCTTATTCAGTAACAGCATACCTTGCTACTCATATATTTATTTTTATGTAGACACTTTAAATCTGATATTGGTATTTTTAACTATTTCCAGGTATTGAAAGTGATGAAGAAATCAGACACTTGGATGAGGAAATAAAGGAACTGAATGAATCCAATCTTAAAATTGAAGCTGATATGATGAAACTTCAAACCCAGGTATGACATCAAAGCCAAAGTTTTAACTATTTCTTATGCTATTTAAAGACAACAAGTAGATAAAATATGTAAATTATATGTTTAAATGCAGTTATTCTTGTGTGGGCTCTTCACTCTGTAGCAATTAAAACTACCCAAATCCTACACACTTTCTTTGTCAAGCTCTTTTGTTTGTTTGTTTGCTGTAAATAAGCAGCAAATTCCTGGTTATTGTCATAAAGATCTGGTGAGTGATAGGCTAATGGCAGTTCAGAGCTAATCTCGGTGAGCAGAAAAAAAAAAAATATATATATATATATATATATATATTTATAAAACAAAACATTTGTTTTCCTTTGTTGACCAAACCTTTGTTGAGCAAACCACAGAGTCCCATGACTGCTGTAAGAACCCGGGTTAGGGAGGGCATCACCTCTTACAAACATGCTCTGAATCTTACTGCAAATTGATTTTGTACCTAAAACAATCTAGTTTAGTTTACTCACTGTCTATTTTTTAGTTTACTCACTGTCAAACTATTTAAATAGTTTGAATTTTGCCTGCAGGCAACACCTGGTAAAGGATGGATGCCTTTTGCTAACTTGTACAGCAGATTAGTTTGAGGGAGAGCTAGAGAAAAGAGTTGTTCACTGTCATTCTTTTGTAAACTGATGGGATTGAATTGCCTCCAGGTGCTGGTTGTGGTTCTGTGGAGTGAGCCAGGTATGTTCCTCCACACGGAGATTCCTGCATGCACCTGGGGAGTCACCTGGGCAAACCAGGTCAAAGCACGAGCAAAAACTTGCTTAATATTTTAGTGACACTACAAACTGGAGAAAAAAAGTTCTTAAATAAGAACAGGTCTGGAAACTGCATGTAAATCTGAACTGATCCAAAACAGAGTGCAGCCACACCCCTCTGTATTTGCACCTTCCTGGCTTGTATGCAGTGCTGATTCATGCTGTTTTTGTAACAGCCACAGCATGTGTAGTTTAAATACGGGTGGAGTTTATGCCACCTGTGCTGAATCTAAATGATCGGGCTTCACACTGCAAAAGTTGCTGAGATATCTATTCCAAATTGAATGTCAGTGAGGGTTTTTGTGTATTTTTTTTTTTCCATAACTTCTGGACTTCTGTACACTTTTTTTTTCTGTACACTTTTTTTTTTTTCTTTTTGTCTCTCCTTGGTCTCACTTTGCTATTTGCACAGAGATGGCCTAATTTATTTCAACAGATTTCTTCCCCTCTCCCCCCCCCCAAATTGCTCCATGGTTGTACTGGGTCTGGCTGGAATGTTAACTTTCCCGGCAGCAGCCCATTCAGTGCCGTACTCTGTACTTGTAGCTGGAACAGCAGTGTTATCACACCAGTGTTGTGTCTACTGCTGAGCAGCAGTGGCACAGCATTGGGCCTTTCTCTAACCCTCCTAGGGGGTGGGCAAAAAAGTGAGGAGAGAAACATCACTAGGGCAGCTGACCTAAACCAATCAAAGGGATATTCCATACCATGTGGTGTCACACTCAGCAATAAAAGGTGGAAACAGGAAGAAGAGGGGAGGGGTGGGCTCTCGTTGAGAAGACGTCGGTCCTCCTCTCGAACACCGGCTGTGTGCGTTGAGGCCTTGCTTCAAGGACGTGGTCAATCATCGCTCATTTGTGGGAAGTAGAGAGTAATTTCTTTCCTCTGCACTTCCATATCGCTTTCATTTATTTTGTTTGTTTGTTTTCCTCCCTTTTTCCCCTTTCCCTTTTATTTCCCCTTAGTTAAATTGTTTAGTTCATGGTAGTCTTTATTTAATTATTATAATTATTTCCCTTTAATTAAATTATCCTTATCTCAACCCGTGAGTTGTTCTTTGCTTTACTTCTCCCCCTCCTTATCTAAAGGAGGGGGAGTGAGAGAGCGGTTGTGGGGTTTAGCTGCCCAGCACGGTAAAACCACCACAATGGTGAAGACAGCCTGATCAGCAAAGCGTGAACTACAGCTGAAATAACATGTTCCCTGTATGGCTTTTCTCTACCTCCATTTAGTCTTGTCTGGCCAGAAGTTAGGCTGTCTCAAGCATGCTCCAGACAAGAGGCCTCAGTGGGGTGCAGGCAGGCAAAATGGTTCTTCCCCCAGGGACAGTCCTGGTGCATGTCAAAGACTAACCTGCCCACAGCAAGAAAGAGATTTAAGCAAGACAGAGGGATGGAGACATCCCTCAAGGAGAGGGTGGGCAAAACACCTGTGGACTATCTATCACTCTATCACTCCCTGCTTTGCAGGGCCAAGGGCTGCCACCACAGGGGAGCTGGGCAGCAGGGACTATTGCTCCCCTGCCATTGTCGCCTTCAGTTTTTCAACGCTGCTTTTGACATAAAACCCTTAAGGGCTCAGCGTATGCCCACCAGGTTTGTGCTAAAAGGACACCATTTTGCTACCTCAGGTGCTTTTTCCTGCTGTTTCTAAAAACCCTGTGTTTCCATTCTGTTGGTTGGAGATCATCTTTGCAATTGTGTGCTCAACCGCTCAATTTCCTTCCCACTGTATTTTTCTCCTGTTGTTTTCAGCCCTGTCACTAATCCCAGGCAGCTCACAGCTCTGCCCTCCACCCAGGAGCAGGACAGGAAAGTAGCACAGCTGCTAATAGCGTTGTCACTGCCATTGTGGTCGATCAGCAGGGGTGCTGTAAGAGCAGGACAGCAATGCAAACATCAGCCTCCTTTTTCTTTCCTTCCACCACCCCTGAGGCCACACTCTCTATCCCAGCTCAGCACGGACCCCTCCTTCTCTGAGCTCATTTCCATGCTCCTCCAACCATGGTGCTTTGCCAATGCAGTGATTCATTGTGAACCTACAGCAAGGTCCATTGGTTCAGAGCAAACTACCACCTTGTTGTGACTATGCTGTGGACTGGTTATATCCATCCTTAAAAAAAGTGCCTGAATTTCAGCTCTACTGTTGCCTCTCTCACAAAGAAGTGCTGGCCAGTTTGGGTTCAAACTGCAGTTACAGCACTGCCAGGAGTCCGTGTGACTGTGTGCCTGTGTTTTGTAGATCACGTCTATGGAGAGCAATTTGAAAACAATAGAAGAAGAGAACAAACTCATAGAGCAGAACAATGAGAGCCTGTTGAAGGAGCTAGCTGGCTTAAGCCAAGCCCTCATCTCCAGCCTCGCTGACATTCAACTTCCACAGATGGTAAGACCACAGCCAGCAGCTTCACACCTTCTTTGAGTCTGCTTTGCCAGCATCTGAAGCAGCTGAGCAAGCTCAGGGACCAGCAGGAGTGCTGTAGATGCAGTCCTGGAGAGCAGAGCTCTCCTTAGCCTAACTTACTCTTTAGTGATGCTGGATCATGAATTCTGCTTGCTAATAGTCTCAGTTGCTTCCAAGACCGAGCCAACGCTGGTGTTTCTGCCCAGTACTGCAAGACACTCCCTATCCCTCCCTATCTCAATGTTTACCCTGCACAAGGTGTGAAAATTTCACAAGAATCTGTATTCACTGTTAGCACCTAAGTCAGAATTTTTACCTGTTTCATCCAGCTCAGTGCTGTGATTCTTCTGGAGTCAGCAAAGCCTCTCAAAAACTCCGCATCCTGTATGTCTTGCAAACACAGACCAAATCCACAAAAGGTTGGTCTACAGAATTTCAGTCCCCTTTCCAAATCTCAAGAGAAACTCTGGGAAATTAGGTGAGGACAGGTTTATGGACATCAGCCATATTCCCAGAGTCTCAATAGGAAAGGCCTCAATAGAAAAGCAACTTACACTGAAGATAACATCTTCAAGCTCTTTTCTTGCTAGAAGTGTGTGTGGTTGCACACAAAACTCCATTTCTACAAATCCTTCATTAGTTTGGATGACCATCAGGTTTATAACTTCTCCCCTCTTGCCTTATCACTGCTTTTCCTTGCTTTGGGGTTGGATGTTTTTTTGTGGCGTTTTTTTTTTGTTGTTGTTGTTTGTTTTGTTTTGGCTTTAATTTTATCTCCTACAATTATAATCTGTTTTGTCTTCATTTAGGGGCCAATCAGTGAACAGAATTTCGAAGCATATGTAAATACACTCACAGACATGTACAGCAATCTGGAACGGGACTATTCCCCCGAATGCAAAGCTCTGCTGGAAAGTATCAAACAGGCAGTGAAGGGCATCCATGTGTAGGATGTGAAAGCTGCTGGGCAACAGAAATTACTTAACAGCAGTAAACTCCAGATGGATCTGTTAGGAGTTCATGTACTGCTAAGGGGTGTAGGTTGCCATGCTGCATTTACAATTGCAACATTGCACTATTTTTTTCCCAGCTGACTTAAAAAAAATAAAAAAGAAAAAGAATAAAAACACAACAGACTATTTGTATTAACAGCAATGCACTCTGTTAGTATTTATTTCAGTACAATTCCTTTTTTTTTCTTCTTTTGCACTCAGTTTTTGTAAAGTGAATGTAAAAAGTGTGTGCGACTATTTTTTATATTTTTTATTTATTTCTAATCAAAGAGTTTTGTTGTTTTTGTTTTTTATCTTTTAACAGCATTTTTGCAGCCTGCCATATTTTTACAAATGTGTTTATTAATTTATTTTCCAATGGGATTTTAAATAGACTGAAAGTTATACTGTAAATTAAATAACTTGCTGGGTTTGTACAGGAAGAAAAAAAATATGAAAGTTACAAATGACTGAACTGTGGTTCTAGTTTTATTTTCCTCACATCCTGCTTTTTTATAATGGCTTTGTATCAGAAATGGGTTTGCTGTAACGTTGAGATGTGAAGATGCACGGAATGAGAAGATAAATGGTGCCCACTAGTGGGGAACTCGGGCTCTTTAAAAGCACAGTATGCTGGAAAACAGTGTGTTAAAGAATACGTTAGCAATAATGAAATATAGCAATCAGCAAAGCACTTGACTTGGCTGTGTGATTTAGCCTATGCGAATGATTACTTAAAATGTTTCAAGAGAACTTCAGATTTATTTTGCCACTGCAGTTTTTTTCAGAGTCAGCTCATGGAGGGAAATGACAATTATCTCTAAACAAGAATGATAATTTGATAGGACTGGTACTCTTTTGGTATGATACATTGAGGTTTTAACCAAGTGACCAGTATTGCTATGGATTTGAAACTGAAAAATGCAAACACATCCCAAGCTGAAGATTTTGTACATAACGAATCAAACACATCTCCCCCTGAAATGGCATTCAATACTGGTTTGAACTTACGGCCGTGGAGAAGGCTACAGTCTGGAGAGGAATGTTACTCCAGTGCAGTTGTGGTTGCCCTTCTCTTTGAATGAACTGTAGCAACACGCTGATTGGTTTCTCCCATCCTTATTCACCAAGACTAGTCTGACACTGCATTGGTTACCAGTCATTCAGTAGGGTACCAGGCACTACAGGGCATGCAGGCACAAGGGATGGGGCCACGCAATGGTGCAGAGGTGCTCATGCATGTCCCCCTCACCAGTTAGCCTGGGCACAGAGTTTCTGAATCCGTCAGAAATTAGCAGTTGCTATAACCGAGGCAATGTCTATTTCAGGGATTGTAAGTAATTAAGCATTGTTTCAGAAGTTTTTTTTATATTTATTTTTTTTAAGAAAAAGGTATAAACAACCAGCTAAACTGCCTTTTTTGTATGCACACACACCTCATGTGCATATGTGCCTCAGTGTAAATGTATACATGGATCTAGCGTGTGTTTAATTTTTCCGTGCTATAATGAAAGTGTTTATTTTTATTAGCCTCATTTATATTTAGATTGAATATGATGGCATTCACAGGCTTGACATATACAATTATATTATTACTGTTCCTGCACAAAAGTACTATTCAAAAGTGATTCAACTCTCATGCACTGTGGTCACTGTTCTGCATTAGGTGGGGCTTGCTTTTTGTTTGAGGGTTGATTCAACTCTTCAATACTAGTTTAGACAGGGGAAAATGTATGTTCTTAGAAGCTGTGTTTATTTTTAAATGGATTTTTCAAAAGCTACCATACGTGCTGTCTAATATAAATAGGAGGACGCCAAACAAAAAAATTTGCTATTAAAGTTACTGTACTTGCTAAAAAAAAAAACAAAAAGTGAACATTTGTTATACTTGTTAAATGCATACAAAATGAGTTCACTCATTACAAAGACTAAAATTTAATTTACTAAATATTTTAACAAATTTGTTATATATTTTATTTAAGTAAAAAAAAATATCTTACTGACCTATGTATTTATTATTATGATTTACTCTGGCTTCAGGTTAATTTATCTGTGTTTGGTTGTTTGATCAGGATGTTCTGTGAAGTATGTTTGTATTTATTTCCCTCCCTTGTACTTGATGTGTTTTGTAACGTGCACTGATCTTTTTTTCTTTTTCTTTATATTTTTTTTTGTGTTTAAATGCATTGATGAGCTATACTGTAAATTAGACCTTTTGTAAAGAGCAATGATGTATGCATTTTTTTAATTTGGAGTAGTTTGTATACTGTTTCTTCATACAATTAATATTTCTTACATCAAAACAACAAAATTGTGTTCTGTGCTGTACATTTGGTGTATGGTAGGAAATAAAAATTGATAATGAAACATTTCAGCAAGTTTGTTGGTTTTTTTAGCCTCTAGATGCCGACTTGTATTACACATTCTTAACTGCACCTGGCACTATACAATGTGTCAGATGTTTTACTTGCTTTGTGTACAAAATGTGTCATCCCTGTAAGTAAATTTCTGGTATAAATAATTTAATTAATGTTTTGCTTTGTCAGTTGGAAATAAGGAGGAGAAAAATGGAACTGCTTAAGACGTCCTTTTCACTTCTGAAGGAAAAAAAAAAAAACGTAAAAAATCACTGCATTATTTAATGCATTGTTTTCTTGGCAGTTGTAAGCTTCATTTATACTGATAAAGTATGGGATTTGTGCTGACCTTTAACAGCTGGTAAATGATGTTTAAACATAAAAGCCATTGTAAAGTTTACAGCAGTTCGGAACCGCCCACTGTTCCAGTGCAATTTTCTCCTAAGACATTTCCAGTGCTTAGACATTGCACAAACAAAAATCTGCTCCTTTTAGAAAGACAATATTTCCAGTATCTAATGGACTTTTTTTTTTTTTTTTTTTCCCCACTACTAGTTGTAGCAAAAACAAGACATTTTTGTTTAGGCTGCATGGTAATACCTACAGGATAATTCTTAGGATAAATTCTAGGATAGGATAAAATGTCTCAGATTCCAACTTCCCATGGATAGATCAGAAATATTTTTATTTGGAAAACAAGGTAAATTTAAAGCACATAATTATATTTTTGAGTAGACATAGCTAAGAATCATAAGCCAGAATGAACTATGGCACTAGCAAAATTGACAAGTTCTGCATTCAGATAGAGCATATCAAGAATAATTGTTCTATATCTATGACCATAAAAGTGGGGAAAGGGAGTGCTAACTGCAGTAAAAATACGTATGTCCCATTGATTGAACTAATTGGAATGGAATTGAAGTTTCAAATGTCAAAGAGAAGGGTGAAGAGCAAGAACAGTCAATATCTGCTGTCCTGTCAGCTCAAGAGGTCTATAACCTGTCTCTTAACTGCTCATGGAAAAGGTTTTTGAGACCATGATGTAGAAATCAGCTTCTGTTTTCTACTGCAATCATATTTCTATTTACTAATTAAGCACCTCTTCTTTCCTGCTGGTTTAGTGTATCTATCTAATTACATCATGTCTTTTCCACTCAGAGCCCCTTCATTGTACTTATATTGTACCTTTTCTTTATTATTATTATTTATTTATTTATTTATTTTTAACAAACTCAGAGTTTCTTGATTGGAATTTGTAATCTTGCAGTGATGTAGAGTCATGACAGAAGGTAGCTCCTTCATCTGTTCGTGTACAATTTATTCTAACTGCCTTGGCATTCATGCTATGCTTAAAGTTTGCTTATTGATTCTTGTAGCTACATTACTTGGATGTTTATAGGAGATCGGCAGCAGATGAAGTCCTTTGCTCATCTCACTCAGGACACCGTGGAATGACAGAGCTCCATTTAGCTTTTGTGTAATGTAGGACAGTGACCCAGTTTTATTACCTTTCAATATCTTATTCTGGCTTGGTTTTCTTCTGTCTCTGTTGCTCTAGTAAATCTTAGACAGCCAAGCTTACACATAATTTTGTCAAAGATTAGTCTGATTTCCTGTCTGACTTCATGCTACAAATTGCTTCAACTGCATTTTTTCTTAAATGAATACTCCCCCAGACATTGTCCAAGTAAATCTCAGGAATTTCCAGTTATATGATAACACTTACTATTTAGGTTGCTGTTATTCCTGAATACTTCTGAAAGTATTACTGTGCAAGATTTTTCCAAACCAGATACTGATTTTCGTGCCCAGCCTCAGCTTCCTTGAAGAGGGCTCATTTTTAGAAGCTAGAGGCTCAGCTATTTATTTTTGCCAAGCAAGGACTTTTCCAAATTCTCTTCTTCTGACCAATCCAAATTAATAGCTATTAAGCTCTCATATTATTACTTTGTAGGATCATTATATATATCATGTTAACATCTATTTGTGTTTATGTAGCATTAGAAAATTCCTGGCCAGCACTTCTACCCATCCCAGGTACAGAAGAGTAGAACAGTAAGGTTGTTACCCCAAACTTAGTTCTAACCCTTACCAAACTCCTATTTTATTGTTTGTGCACACATCTTTTAAAGTTCTGATGGAAAATGAAACGAGAAAGAAAAAAAAATACCCCACAAAGGACTGAATCTCATTCCTTGTTTAACTGAGGATAGCATCTGTCCAAACAGTCCCCTGTCATTGTTGCTGAGGTTGGAGCTGGGGCTTAAAGTATCTGGCCTGAAATCTTCTTTAATTACATCTTCTTTATATGTACAGTCTCTGTGTACCCCCTGATTATTTCTGACACAATAAGCAAAATCTGGATTAGGAGCCAGATTCTACATTGATTTCAAATTTATTGGGATGAAATTCACTTGATTCTTTAGGAGCAGGATAAGCTTAATTCCTTTGGGAGGGAATTGCCTACAACTGGGGGGATGGAGTCTTTCTTTCATCCCGATGTCTGGTCAAAAAATGTTAGGGAAGGAAAGAAGGTATTTAAAAAGCTTCTGAAAACCTACAGGGAAAACACATGTAAATTGAATTCCTTCACAGAAAAAATGCAGTACCAGCTCCTCAGGCTGAAGAGCTCATCTCTAAACAGAAGTGCTGCATGGGGAGCTTCAGTGCTTATGGCTGCAAGTGAACATCCTGTGCGTCCAGCAGATGAACGAGGAAACAGCACTTTGGGAAGCCATCTCTAGGCCTAAGTTGGCATTTTTGGTAACTCTGGGCTGTGTTTGATGGGAGATACCTGCAACACCACACTATATATCAAATTCTTTGGTTGTAGTCATTGTAAATAACACTGATCTCCCGGTTCTTTGGGACAGTGAATAGTACCAGCAAAGTCATTCAAATCTGCTGCATCTGGGTAAGCTTCTCTGCCTGACAGAACTGGCTCAGCCTGTATGCCACAGGCTCAAAACCAATCCCCACATTTCTGTTTTCAGACTCCACATTATCAGTACTTGTGCACAGCCCATTATCTAGGTTTTGCTCTTCCCACCCCCACCCCCCTCTACTCAAGGCTTTATCACAGTCTGCATTTTATTCCTATAACTGTTATATTATTTTCTTTGAAGATATCTTCCAGCCAGCACTGCTGCTCAGGCTGAAACTAAATTTTCGAAATGCAGAAACTGAATTTCAAAACAACTGAAGAAGCAAAGGCTATAAAAGCAGAAGCACTTTTATTTGAGCTAAGGGAGCTCCTATGGATTTTGTGACAAATCAGCTGATTGCTATGAGGGTAAAATTGTGATTCACCATAAGAGGGAAGCAGAGGGAGGCTCAGCTGCTACATGCTCTGTTTGGCAAGGGCCTGCTCATGATCAGCACGATGTACACACAGCCCAACCTGTCAGCAGCAGTCTGTGCAAGTTCAGCTGGACAACTGCACCCCTGTGCCTGGTGTGATGTTAAAGGACATGCAAGTGCAAGCCTCACACATGCATGTAAATATTTGAGCAAGGAAGGAGGCAGACAAGCGGGGATTCTTGCTCTTGTGGTCACTGTGACAGTGACAGAATGAGAGGCACAAGGCAGACGTCTGTCAGGTGCCAGGCTGCACCAGCTCCACTTTGATCAGAGCAGCTCTGGCTTCCAAACGTGTCTTTTTCCTTTTTGTCCAACAGTATACAACCTTGGGCTTGCTATTGTATCAGAGCATAGGGAAAGGGAAAGCTATCTCTGAGCTCAGACTCACACAGAGGTTGTTGCATATCTTGAAGGCCTGAGGCTCTGAAACCCCAGCAGAACAGGACAGCAGCACCGCCACTGCAGCTTTCTGCCTGGGCCAGGACTTGCTGGGGGGACTGGTGGAGGGGCAGGGATCCGGGATCTTACCCTGACCCTTTTCCCGACCCTGTGAGCACTGGTGTGTGGCAGTTCCCAGCCAGCTGGTAGCTGCCTGGCTGTGCTTCCCGGCATGTCCCCCTGCCCCAGGCCACGCCACACAGCCCCTTCCCTGCAAGAAGCTTAAATCTCCATTCCCCATCTTGGGAGTGCAGCAGGGCTGCAGCCCTCGCTGCTCATGATGCCCTTTCTATGCCCAGATTAGAGGACATTGTCGCAGTGCATATGAGGCCTCACAGATAAGGCTCTGTACGAGCTCCAGCAACATCCAAACACAACAGTGCGGCTTTTGCATCCAGCCTACAGGATCAGAGTTTATTTCCCCAATGCAGACAGCTTTGCACTGCCTTCCCGTTAATTAAAGTATTGATTACAATACCGCACTGTTTACACGCAAGATTTTGCATGGTCTTGGCCATTCACATGCAAATGAACTTGTAAGCCTTTCTGTGCCCTAAAATCTGCTGATGTCAGTCTTCCAATTCTAACTCCACATTGTAGGACATGTGGCTTTCTATAGCTTAGCTTTGATGCCCCCAAGTCATATTATCTCAGTTCCGAGGTTCATTATGATAAATCTTTTGCTGGTTTTAAATCAAAAACTTTAATTGTACTGTACTTATTCAGCTTGGGTTTTGGCTCCTGAAGGCAGCAGTTTTAATTGCATCATTTGTATAGTGGCCCAATATGTTTTGGTGTGAAAAGTGCATTATCACGTTTAATTTTGCATTATTTTTCCCATATGTTTTAGTTACACTAAAACTTCAGACGAGAAGTGATGAGGCTTTGCCACTGCTCTCTCATTCTCTCCTCAGTGTTTTTTAATGAGCTAGGACCACACTATTTTCTTTTGTTCTCAAAGGTTGGGGTTTCAAGGAGCTGTTTATTTGTAGGGTAATTCTTGTATTTATGTAGAGCAAGGCATTAGACATTTTTATCCTCTACTTATTAACAAGCCAGATGGTACCGGCTGCTACCCACACAATTCCAATTATCAGATGGCAAACTGAAATATACGTGGGGCAAATGAGAAAATGTATATTAAAGAAGCATCATGGAGAATTGGCTTCTCAGAGATGTTGATTCACAAAGGGGTACTAGCAATTAGGGTGTGACAGCCTGCTGCTGAACATACAGCTTTGGCCTGGGGCACAATCATGAAGCCTCCAAAATTTTAATACTGTCTTTCTCTTCCCCTGTGGAATGAATGCTTATCTTTGAAATGTGATTCAGTTCTTTCATCCTTTGAATTTCTTGTCCTCTTTAGAGTAAGATGTAATTGGGTTGGCTTTCAAAGCCAGTGAGTAAGGAAAGGTATCCCAGAAAGATATTGAAGAGTTGAAAATTAACATGAAGTTTGTGCATCACCTCCCCTAATACATCCTCATGCACCTCTGTACCTGCACCCCACTCATACAGGAATAGCTCTAACACTGAAAAATACGATCCAGTGACATATTGCTATTTCAGGTCCCAAACCAACCTGGAAATTACAATTTACACATGGATTGTTGTTTAAGTCATCCTTCAACTTCAGTTTTAAAATAAGGAGTTCTGATTATGCTTATTATATTTGGCTTTGTGGTCTCTCAAAAACAATTTTGGTAAATTCAAAACCTAGACTCAGTCTTTACACAGGGTGAATCCCTACATCAGTGACATATGCTGATAATAAAGAATGAATGTTTTAATGAAAGGTTTTATAATGTCAAGAAGGTACAATTTTTATATAAAATATTTTGGGGTAAAAACTGTGCTTGCACACTTCATTTATTTTTGTGTAGAAATTGTACATGACTTGGCTGGGAAAATGGTGAATTATGCAGGAAACTTTGTGTATGAATTTCCTATTCCTTTTACCTGCTGGTTCAAGCTGAAAGCACTAACCCAAACTGAATTGTGGAGAAATTAGTGTCCACAGGTCAGGCTGGCTAAAGGATAAGGTCATTTAAGCTAAAGTAATGGCTGTCTTAAGCCCTTCATTTGCTCACAACGGCTACTTGGACGTAAATCACCCATGGTCTACATGAGCGTATTTAACAAAAGTTGCAATTTGAAGCATTTCAGATTGTGTCTGTTTTCTGTATATAGTATCCAAAAAAGCAAACACCTTTTCTTTCAATAACTGCTCTTATAATGCCAAGGAAAAAAACACTCTTTTTGCAGCTGTTCTTGGCTCTAGCCCCTGCAACCTATAGATCTTAGGGAAGTCTCCTAGTGAGAAGAGTCTGAAAAACAAATCTGAATGGTGTAAACGCCATTTACATCTCAAACAGTTTACTGTGTGCACATGGTGCAAATTCTCACTCTTATTCATGCAGAAGTGAAAGATGTGGGCAGACATCTTCCTGCCATTTGGTTACTAGAGTGCATGAATCTGCACCTGTGAAGGTGCTGGTGCATCTGTCTCACCTTCCATTTGTGAAATGAGGGGACTAATAATGCTCCTTTCATCTTCCTGTCAGCAGTAAGCTTGATCAAGATGTGCAGTGGTCTCTATAATATTCTCAATGTGATCCTAAGTGTAAATTGGTGATACAACCATTATAACCATTAAGAAAGTGTTGGGGCAGACAGGGCATTTGTGCCTGGCATACCAGATCAAAAAAAACAACAGCTATTTCCCAGTGCTTGTTCAATCAATACTCATTCTAGTGAAAGTGCCCCATTGCCTGCTTCAAAAGGTTAGGCAAAGCAGAGAGATGCAAAACAAGCATATTCTTGAAACTCCTAGTTGCAGATGCCAATCTCCCCTAGTCAACACAGTTGTCATGGAGGTTCAATCCTTTAAATCAGCAAGGCCAAAATTTGACTTTATTTCTCAAAATAAGAAAGCCAACATTGGATCAGATGCTTGAAGATCCCTGACATCCAAATTATTGTCAGGCCTGGATTGCAAAGAAGTGGTTCAATAGCTGAACATCTGTGTACCCACTCACATATAGTTGCTGTTTCACCCACAAGCAGCTGTGGAGTAGACAGGCAAAATTTTCTACATGGTGATAATTACAGTGTGCATTACAAAGGAGGCACAGTCGTAAGAGCATGCAATCAGTTCCCCATCCCTCCCCCCCCCCCCCTTTTTTTTTTTTTTACTTTGGAACAGGGCAACCCTGCTAGATCCAAGGCTAATATACATAAAATGGGTTTCTCAGCCAAAATAGGGGAACATTTAGTCAGATCTGAAAAAGACTGGAAAATTCACTTCCTGAACAGAAAACTTTCTCTAAGGTCAATTTTTCTAGTCTCAATTTTGCTTCTACAGAAGCTATGGTTAAGAACTACCCCAGGCATCCAAACTCTTCCAGATACTGAAATATGATTGATTCTCTATGGATTTGCAATTTGCTTTAATATGCTTTTATTGCTTGCTGCACGTGTCTGCTCTGTCTTAGGCAGAAGCACTAGCCATTACATTATCATTCCTTCCTACCCAGTTAGTGGCATGTTGACTGTCCTTGTCAGAGCTTTTGATCTTTCCATCTCTTATCTTTTGCTCTTTTGGCCTCTTGGACACAACTTTGTATGAACGTTATTGCAGGCAGGAAAATTAAAAACAAAAACCTGACAATTAAATCTTTCTGTCACCCAAGGCAAGCAGATATGCACCAAAGAAAAACTATAAAGTACAGCTTAAATGAGATAATAAGGGATTTAATTAATGCATAAGCTTCATATGCTTGTACAGGACTGCCTTTTCACTGCACTTTGTATCTATAACTCAACTTTTTTCTTCATTGTTAGGAGCTGAAAGGCATTTGAGTATGAAATTGTGCCTTCCTTGTGTAATTTTGACACTTTGGATTTGTTGTTTCGAGGTTAGCATGGTTTGGGGATAGGAGTGGGCTGGAGGGACATTTTGGGGACCGTTCTCTGTCCATGCAGCCTGGGAGCACAGCTTTACCCCAGGGAAACCCAGCAGCTTGGACTGTGGCGGGCTGTGTGCATCTTATGAGTCATAAAACATAAGAATTATGCCAAATTTCAAGAAGATTAAATTGTGTCTGAGTTCAAATCCCTTATCTTATGGTAAGATGGCTGTACTTCATTTCTAGTACAGTAGTGACTACACAGCAAATAAATCCTTGTAGGTACAGCAAATTCTTTTTCTAAGCAATGGTTCTCTTTGTGTGTTTACATGCAATTTGTGGTGAAGAGAATAGAAATCAAGTTACTAATGTTTTTTACCTACTGCAGGTCTTCAGATGTAAAAGCACCTGAAATATTCAGTAACTATATCTTGTTCATTATCAAAACAGGTTCCAAAATTTCACTATTTTTTTTTTTTCTCTGAGAGAAGACGCTAGGCACAGCAAGAGTTGTCAGGAAAAAAAACAAAACAAAACAAAAACAAACAAACAAACAAAAAACTATAGGTCACTCTATAAAAGCAAACCAGCTGTCAAGGTTTTGCTTGCTCCCTTAATAGGTAGCTGTGGAAAACCATTGTTTGGCTAGAGTGATTACAAATCTGGGATTGCAGCATAGTGCTGTGTGCACCAGAGGAAAGATTTAATTTAAAAGAAAAATACTTTAAAGGAACACACATTGAAGAGAGAGGGGGGAGTGAGTTGCAGAGTGGTAATGGCCAGCTTAGGAGATGCAAGTTGGGCATAGACTCAGGAGAGTCTAAAATATAATTTTCTGGTGTACACAGTGCAGAGGCCATGGGCAGCAGGCACCACTGACAATGTTTGGTGCCTAAACCCAGGATATCCATCACCACCTGCACTGCAGGACCCATGGGCAAGCCTGCGGGGTGGGTGCAGGGAGAGAGAGCGTGGGCTGTGAGCACGGGGACAGGTCTGTGGCACCCAGGTTTGCCCCAGGCAGCAACCCCCTGGCTCATGGGCTGTGGGTATTTGGCAAGACACTGAAATGTGCTGAGCACAGTCATGCTGCTCACCCTCCGGTGCTGCTCAGATGCTGGTGGTGGGGTCTGCTCCAGAGAGCACTGCTGAATCAGCTCCTGTGCCTGAACCAAAACACAACCGTGATCTCTGCAATCAAGTCCATTGCCAAGCTCTGGTTCAGCCCTGCCCGGAGTCACAATATGAGAGCGCTGCTGCTGCGCGCAGTAGCTGGCATCACAGCTCCTCTTCCCAGGCCCGCTGAAGATGAGCAGGAAGCATCCACACAAATTGGCGCATGCTGCTTCTTTAATAATTCATGTATTTTTGCTCTCTTCTATAGTTAATGAACCTCCCACACTCTCACCCTCATTCTCTCTCCCTCTCCCATTCAGTCAGTTTGTTGTGGTTTCATGTATCTAATCCATCTGTCACTCGATTATAGCTATCGAGCACCTGTTATGGATTTCTAGAGTTTCATTCAAGCTGTTGACAAGTTATTCACAAATTGGCCCTTGTCATACTGTCATCGTGTGGAGTGCACTTTAGTGAATTCTTTTGGGTACACAAAATAATGAACAGAAGACAGCAAGGCTTGTGAATTAAGCAGTTTAATGTCCCCAATATTTAAAGAACCGCTAACAGATTGGAAGTTTCTTGTTGGTGATATATTTTTCAAGCCCTTTTCTTAAAATATTTTGTCTTCTCCATCCAGACCCTTTCACATGAACAATCACAACACAACTTGCTTGAGCTGTCAGGGCAAGCCATGTTGACAATGATGCCTTATTTTCTAAAGCCCATGTTGCAGCTGTGACAAGCCGATCCCTGCTCCCTCTGCACAGTCCCTGCTGCCGACTGCTTTGTACAGCAGGGAAAGCAGAGGGCTGGCTGGCCCCTGTGACATGCTTTCCTCCTCTCCTCAGGTAGCTGTTGGCTTTGTTCTGCCCTGGAGGACATCAGGCAGGAGTCAGGCACAGGGCTTGACAAACGTGGACTCTGAGAGTGAAGTGTCTCCTGAAGGAATAAGGTTCTTAAGAAAAGTTAAAAGCTGGTTATGTCTGGAAAAATCCTCACTTTCCATACAAAAAAAGACAAAAATCGCAGTACCAGAAGGCATACAAATGAACAATTTTTCACTCAGTTTTTACTCCTGCATCCACACTGTTTTTGCTTACACCCTTCTGCTTAGGCTTTTTGTCCTGCACAGCTCACATACCTCTTGGCTTCTGCCTGTGCTCTGCTGCCATTCCCCAAATGTTGACAGTACAGGCAGGTTTTGAGGGTGCCATCAGGCCTTTGAAAGTCTTATGGTACCAGGATAACATGAGCTAAAAGAGAATTCTACAATATCTTCACAGAGCAGTGTGTTGGTGGTAGAGAAGAATGCATTTGCAAATAAAGCCTGAATGATTGATCTGTTTGCAGCTTTGAAATGAGCTATTTATGTGCAACTTGGCTGGAAACAAGTAAATGTAGTGCATGCATATCTGTATATTTAAATCTATTTTGCATCAATAAACATATGTACGTTTTTGTAGGGAAGTCTGCAAATCCTTTGAATAAGATTTGAGTGCTTCAATGACTTGATTTTTGAAGAGGATTTTTTTTCCAGGTTCAACAGGGCAGAAATTAAAGTTTAGCTATTGCCTAGTCCCAATGGGGTGCTAATACAACATTAGGCAATTATCTGGCAGTTGCAAAGGGACTAACTAACTTCTGGCCACATTATTAAGCTTCTTACCGTTTAGGATTTTAGTGCTGTAGGATACATTTTCCTTTGTGGTTTCCCAGGGAGAAGTCCAGCCGGTCCAGTCCTTGCTGTGATTGACCAATAGGTGGCAGGACTTCAAAGCAAACAAAAAATTAAATCACAACGGAGCTTCACATACAAAGCGCAGCTGCCTCAATGGTCAGTAGTTTAATAGTTAACTTAGAAGGAATGCAAGTTCATTTTCAGAGTTTTTTGAATACTTTTATAATTATTCAATGTTCAGTTTGTGAATCGCAGTTCAGATACTCAAAGAAGCTCCCTTCAAACCAAATAAAAGGAGGTTTCAACAGTGTTAAGGGTTAAGTTTGTAAGGACATTTTGGTATGTGAGGATGCACATAGGCACCATGACTTTTAAAGCTTGTAAGATTCAGATTCCCCAAAATACATATACCTAAGTGTCTAGTTACTTATGCTGGCATGATACTTATCACTTTTAGGGATCTCAGCATAAAGAGGTTATGATAATAAATACAATTTTTCAAAAACAATTCATTTCCTTCAAGCCAGGTCATAAGATCTGAAGCATGTGAAGACCATTATGCCTCTGAAGAGGCTTCACTGAGAGCTGAAAAACCACATCAAGTTAAATCAGTGGAATTCAGCAATAACACCTCCTGCTTGCTGTTATGTGAGGCATTCAAACCACCTTAATCACAGCTTCAGCACCACGATAATGAGCTGTTCCAAGCTCTGCCTCAAACAGGGGTCCTGTGAGCCCTGATGTTGGGATTTTGACCTGGGTAACAAAACAGTCCTTTCATCTGTGGTTTATCCATCCAGCAGTATCCTCAGCATGTCTGAGACTTGCTGTCCCCCAGGACACCAGATAGAAAAATAAAATAAATAAAATAAATTGCATCTGCTGGATGGTAAGAAAGTCCAATGCTATCCTATGTGATGGCTGAGGGAGCTGCAGAGCAAACTCAGCAGAGATGGCCTTCAAGACAGGCAGAAATTTTGACAACTAGGGCATGGACTGCTTAAGGAGTTGCCTTGGCTGCAGCGCCCATGCCCGGCAGAGAGCTCAAAGCCAAGGAGCCTGAGCGTGGGGAGCCACCTCTCGATTGGCATCACATCAGTTGCTTAGACACATAAGCCCCATTCTTCAGTCTAGCACTGTTGGCTATTTGAGGCAGCTCCCTGCTCAGCTGTTTGCCTTAGAAAGCTGAAAATCCCTTTCTTACGAGCTTAACAATTCCCATACAGGGATCCCAAGCTGCACCCAGGCACTCAAGTAGGTGCTGAAATTCCAAGTTGTGTTGTGCTCCTCTGCCAAGCAGAGCTGAAAACCATCCACGTAAATCCCTCCAAATCCTAAGTCTTGTTGGATGCAACAAGACTAGGCTAGGGGGGCTTAAATCACTTTTGAAAATTATGTGGGATCCTAAGTCACTTATGTGCCTTTGAAATCATTTCTCCTTACTCTTAAAAGGGGGCTGCTGGAAATTGATTTATTTCCCAAGAAGCACTGCTAATTTGGGGAAATTATTCCTGAAGTGTGCATGAATAGAAATTCTTCACAGAAAGAAGGACATCACCATCTGTCTAAATAAAAAGGAAGCACAAAACAAGACCAAAACCATATTGCTGTTTGGGCTTTTCCAATGAATCACATTCAAATGAATAGGTCTTAACTGGCTTTATTAAATAATAAATAAATAAACATAAATTATGTGTTCCTTTTTTTTTTTTTTTTTTTAACATATAAAAAACTATAGATGTTCTAAATCTATAATGAGGTTATCTTGGCCTTTAGTTTGTTTGTTTGTTTTGTTTTATTTTGTTTTAATGAGTGTTCTGAAATGATTCAAGGACTGAATAGCTTTCTGGAAAATAAGTGAATGTCATCCCCAGAAGTAGCTGTTGAAGATCATTGACGGAACTGGATATATTTGGGCTAGATTCAGGCATCGGTCATGCATCTGAAGTTACTGCATTTCCCTAATATGCAGCTGTGGCAAGTCATGAGGCTGAGCGAAACATCTTATCTTAGCATTGCTTAGTTGCCTGCTCTTATGAGCAAAGCAGCCTTTCCATACCTACTATTTCCTTTGACTACCATTCTCCTAAGCGGCTCTCAAGTGTTTTCAAACTAGGCTGTTTAAGACTGTGGGCTCCCTGTATGTCTGTGTAAGTGAGTATCCTATATGTATTGTTGTCTCTAGCATTCCCCAAACTCTGCATCCAAACTTGCACCTCTCTTCCTGGTTTCATGGTATTTATTCCCCTTGAGATCTTTTTTTGATACTTTAGGAAAGCCACCATAGACAAAGCAATGCTCTTTGTTGCTGTCTCTTACAGACAGACTTTCAGCAACCTCTACCACCCATCAGAGATACATACAAAAAGAAGTTTTACTCAGTCTTCCCTATGCATCATCACTTTAAGAATTATTGGTCTGAGTTGTTGTCTCTTCAATACCAACAGGCAGTTGCGGGGCTGAGGTGGCTTTATTGAAGGCAATTGTGCTGTTTCCTCCACTTGGCGAGTATAATCTCCTGCCATGTTTTGTTCCATTTGCTTCTGTTGTTACTAAAGTGACATAAAAGTCTCATAAAAGCTGACATGTCCTGAGAAAATCTGTGTACCCTTTGTTTTACAAAGCCTGTGCATGCAGATCTCTGAAGGCATGAAGTAGATGTTTGATTTTTCATAGAACAAAGGCTCCCAGATTCATTGTTAAGGAATACCTGTGGGAGGAGAAAAAAAATCCTACTTGCCTTTTAACTTGTACTACAAAAACCCTTAGTTGGTGAGAAATAGGTTATATGTATTCTATACAAATGTGCTGGTATAAGCTTTTTTTTTTTTTTTTTTTTTTTTTTTTTTGTTTTTGTTTTTTTGTTTTTTTGTTTTTTTTTTTCCTTTGGGGACCAGCAAAGAGATAAAATTGGTTTATTTTTTGGTGCCATTTCCTCCCCTAGGCCCAGGGAAAAATAAAACCCCAGATTATGCCCAGGTAAGGGTTCTATAAATTAGTAAATATGTAGTTGGTTATTTTTAAACCAAATTTAAAGTTTTAAACTAAATTTAAAGTTTGCATTAAGTAATTGGTGTTGTATGTGTGGACTACTTGTTCATAAGTGTCTACAAAAATATTAAAAATCTCATTAGCATTCATGAACACAGGAAAAAGAATGTTTGCTGTGGTGTTTATTTTAGCCTCTTTCATTCAGCTACCAACTGCAGACTTAGATGGAGAGGTTTGTAGTAATGCAAAAATATAGCAGCTGAGGACTAGAACTATTTTTTGTGCAGATAGCAGGGTGGATCACTGCTTACAAATATATATATGTTTGTATGTATGTATATGCACATGCATATATTATTTGAGTAACTATTATATACATTAATTACATTCATAGCTTTCTCTCTGTTTATATAAATGTAGATATAGATAAAAGTTGGTCTCAATTACCACTGTACCACAATTGTCACTGTACATAGACAGGTGTCAATAGCTGCACAAACAGAACCTGATCAGGATGATAAATTTTTGTCCCTTTTGTGCAAGGGTGTAAAAACAGTATCAAAACCCACATGAGAATGATGAATCAGGCTTGTTGGAGGAAGTTTTGACTCATTACTGGGCTATGTACAGAGGAGGAAGAGGGCTTTTTTCTAATAAAATGTTGGCATCAATTAAACCCACCATATAAAGTTTTTATTCTAAGTTGTATGAAACAAAACATTAAAAACAGTCAGGTAACAGTAAGATTCTCTTTATATGAATATGAAAATTTTATATGAATATGAAAAAGCTGCATTTCTGAATACAACCCTTTGCAAAAGCCTTTTGTGCATCTGTGCATGACCTTTCAGCAAACATAGGGTGAGCTGCCATTAAAGGTTTTTTAGGACATTATTGGCAAGTGCAATTTTTTTACTTTAATTTTCATGCTACTTTGCTTTTCACTATGCACCAGGGATATTTTTAGATTATTGATGACTGCACCATCTGGCTCTATTCTATTAATACCAATATAACTGAGTTTTCAAAACTCTTTCTCCTTCAGTTCAAACCCTTAGGCAACATATTCTTCCACAGCTACAGCAGGCACTCTAGAGATTATGACCTTGATTGCATTACATATAGAAAGTTTTTGCTCATGTCTTAAGCAGTATTTCTGACTGTACTTTCTGACAGTTGGGAATATGGGACTTCAAGGTAAGAGGACAGAGACACGCTTCATTCACAGCAACTCATTAATCCATTTGGATTTTGCTGAATGCAGAAACTTGATAGTTGAGTGGCAGTGACATGGTCCAAAAACAAGTCAAAGGACCTTGTCCAATACGAAGAGCTGCAAGATGGCCCCCACCAAGAGAGTGGAAGTTCAGCGTTAAATTCTTTGTTGAGGCAGGACACGGAGATTTTTTTTATATATTACTATTATTTTTATTTTTTTAATTAATTTATTTATTTTGAGTATGGTAGAATTCCCGTTTGACATTTATGATGTTGATCAGGAAGCAGTGTAGAGGGTCCGGTTTGTTGTTTTTTGTTTGTTTTTTTTTTAGAAACTTTATTTCTTATGGTTTCCAACCACCAAACTAAAAGAAGGATTCAAATATTTCAGTGCTCACTGCTTTTCTTTAACACCAGCTTTGGCTGACCTACCTGTTTAGTTTTTAAATTCTAGCTAAGTTTCATGCTGTTTCCAGTGCTATCATCATTAAAAAATAATAATTCACAGAATTCACAAGAACCATGGATGAAACTCTTGACAATGTAATTACATTGCATGCTGTACTTTCTTTTCACTGGTAATAATGCAACCTGTGCATTTAACCATAATATTACACTGTTTAGTACTGTGATGTTTTACTATTTTTTTTTTTTAAATGAGAATTAATCCTTAAAAGCAAAAATTTATTGACATAAGGTGTTTTGATACTACAGTGCTGAATACCCATGAATGTAAATACAAAACCTAGTTACAGAGTAAGAGAAAGCCAATTGCAAATAGTGATTGTTCTGCTTCTGCTGCTACCCATATGCTAAAGAATATTTGGGGAAAAATATTAAAAACAACAACAAAACAGACAAAAAAAAAAAAAAAAAGAATTCTTTTGGTGGGAAATTTATAAAGAGAGAAAACAATAAATTAAAACTGTAAAAATGCCACAAAATATTTGTCAGGCTGAACTCAGAAGAAACTAAAAATTTTGTAGGGGTTATTATGGATATATGCATGTGTGTAAAGAGATACCTAGCAACCCTTCTAACAGATGTGACTACAGGACTTGAAACAAGGACATTTCTGCTGTGTGAGATGCAAAATGAAGACAATTATCTGGAAACAGGAGCAAGCTTTACCAACTTTTGTTTAACCACAGTGCAGAAACAGTTGGCTAGAAATGTAGCATACCGTCTTTGTGTTGGTTACAAACCCCTGACTATAATTCTTATGGAAATTATTTTTATCTCCTTCAGAGGCAAAATGTTTTGGAAACTCCCTGTGGGTTTCTCAGACGGTTTGTTATATGGATTACTCCTGCAGTGTTTTGGGCTCCCACACTCTGGACTGAGCTGTGATTCTATATCTATGTGCATTTCTTTCTTTCACCGCCTTTTTCTTTCTCCAACCCACATTTTTCCCCACTGGGAAGTAAATTGTTTCATATTTTTCATTTGAAGCTAAGGCTCCTTAAATGACTTCCATTGAGTTTTTCCAAATCAGGTTCCATTAGCAGAACAAAAATGAAAACAATTCCTGCTGTGGTGAGCCTTAAGAAATGGGTTGTGTAATGAAACAAGACAATGGGTGATTGACAGTGAAGAATTCAGTTGGCTTTAGCCCATTTAACAAAGCCAGGATACTTATGAAAAAATAAAAATAAAAATAAAAATAAAAAATCACTATCAAATAGACTTCTCTGTCTTTTGTAATGTTATCAAACTGTCAACTTAATATACTAATGTAAATAAAGATTTGGGTTTAAGGCCTTTGATAGTATATGTTCCTGACAATGAAAATATTGGCTAATATTCTTTCTTGGGATTAAAGAATCAAAATTAACTTCAGAGCTACTGTTGCCAGCTCTGTGATCTCAGACTAAGGCACAATAAATAATGGGGATGGGAAAAGAGTTATTATGGATATATATAAAAAAAAAAAAAAAAAGAAAGAAAAGAAAAGAAAAAAAATATGAAAAGTAGACTACTAGAACAGTGCTCTCTTAGCAGAATAGCAGAATAGCAGATAGTAGAGATGCCCAAGAATTTCTGCAAAAAATGTGGCACAATGCCAGCTGGGCTCTTTAGCGCTGGCTTACTGCCAACACTTTGGGACACCAGCGGGGTCCTGCAGAGCCACTTTGGCACGTGGCTCCCATAGCAGCCGGCGCTTTATGTTCAGGGAGAGGCTGACAGGCACTGCTGAAGCACAGCACCTGCACAAGGAATGATCACACACTGCCCTGAACGTGTCCTCCCAGAACATGTATCATGATGGACTGTGATGCTAAGACAAAACAATGGCTCTTCAGGAACTGGGCTTGATCCAACAGGAATTAAGTTGTTTGTTCCACCTCATCCTACTTGCTCTAACATATGACCAGTGATGGCAGACATGGGCTGGCTTTACAGAAAGCTGATCCTATATGCCTGTGCAGGGCTCCCTAAAACTCTAACAAGGAACCCACCTTGTTCAGCATGTCTTCCTTGGATGTTCATCTTCCCAGATCTGCAGCACTGTAAAGCATGAGGAGAAACAATAATTCTCCCAGTTATCAGCATGGGTCTACTGCAGCCACAGATAGTAAATCTTGCTGGATTATGTCCCTAAATGATGTCATGTGAACCGGTAAGGACATCTTGTCACTGTGCTTTGTTTTGTAGGAATGTGTCAGGAACTTCACTGAAAATGTTCTGGGGTACCAAAGTAATCCGTTTTAAACAGATCTGACTTAGATGAAAAGATGACATTTTAAGAAAGTCTGCCTTTGAGGTGCCTCAAATAGCCACTTAAAACGAGGGGAGGTAGTAGCTCTGAAAAACATGGTCTAGGCTTTATGAAAGACCTTAGCCCTTTTAACTAACAGATAATCTGTTAAAATGACAATCATCCAAAACACAGTGTGTAAGATTTTCAAAACCATTTTTAAGTAGTTGATAATTCTGTATCAAATGAGAATATAGTATTGCAAGTGGAAATTAGCAGTTGAACAGAAAAGGGATTATATTTGGAAGGAGTGTGCAGACTTGTCAGTGCAGGATGATTCTATAAA